>NC_136069.1:1045217520-1045857520 GCF_964261635.1 Lissotriton helveticus | reverse complement strand
TGCCCAAAGCGGAGAGACCACAGGAGGTTTCAAGGTGAGTTTATATTCTTTTAATGCAAGCTTGCCAGCAGCTTCTGCAACAGTGAAGTTATCCCAAAATTTTACAATAGCCAGACGCGTTTCAGGACATCCACAGTCCTTTCTTCAGTGGCTTTAGTTAAAAGGAAACAGGAAGCACTTTTTCTTCATGCACTGAGTCAATTAATAAACACCTGCCTGTGAGGGCGCGGCCGTATGCACAGCCTTCTGGTTGTTGTAGTGCGTGATAGTTTTCTCCAAGTGGGCGTGCTGCAAGAGACCTCAATATTAAACTTGTATTTTCCAGTAGGTAGGAATAAGCTGCTGTGCATCATCTGCCCTGCTCTTGCGCTGGCATTAATAAACGATCTGGCCCCCTCCTGCAAGGCGCCAGACC
Organism: Lissotriton helveticus; assembly: GCF_964261635.1. Lineage (NCBI taxonomy): Eukaryota > Metazoa > Chordata > Amphibia > Caudata > Salamandridae > Lissotriton > Lissotriton helveticus. Next base: position 1,045,857,105 of record NC_136069.1, on the reverse strand, counting down.
CCCTCCTTCCGTGATGCTGATGTCGATGATATCAGCTCTGGAGCCGCTCATCAGCGGTGGGCCATCTCCCCGACCGGGACCGGCCGGAAACATCATCACATCGCAGGTTTGCCCAAAGCGGAGAGACCACAGGAGGTTTCAAGGTGAGTTTATATTCTTTTAATGCAAGCTTGCCAGCAGCTTCTGCAACAGTGAAGTTATCCCAAAATTTTACAATAGCCAGATGCGTTTCAGGACATCCACAGTCCTTTCTTCAGTGGCTTTAGTTAAAAGGAAACAGGAAGCACTTTTTCTTCATGCACTGAGTCAATTAATAAACACCTGCCTGTGAGGGCGCGGCCGTATGCACAGCCTTCTGGTTGTTGTAGTGCGTGATAGTTTTCTCCAAGTGGGCGTGCTGCAAGAGACCTCAATATTAAACTTGTATTTTCCAGTAGGTAGGAATAAGCTGCTGTGCATCGTCTGCCCTGCTCTTGCGCTGGCATTAATAAACGATCTGGCCCCCTCCTGCAAGGCGCCAGACCCCCTCCTTCCGTGATGCTGATGTCGATGATATCAGCTCTGGAGCCGCTCATCAGCGGTGGGCCATCTCCCCGACCGGGACCGGCCGGAAACATCATCACATCGCAGGTTTGCCCAAAGCGGAGAGACCACAGGAGGTTTCAAGGTGAGTTTATATTCTTTTAATGCAAGCTTGCCAGCAGCTTCTGCAACAGTGAAGTTATCCCAAAATTTTACAATAGCCAGACGCGTTTCAGGACATCCACAGTCCTTTCTTCAGTGGCTTTAGTTAAAAGGAAACAGGAAGCACTTTTTCTTCATGCACTGAGTCAATTAATAAACACCTGCCTGTGAGGGCGCGGCCGTATGCACAGCCTTCTGGTTGTTGTAGTGCGTGATAGTTTTCTCCAAGTGGGCGTGCTGCAAGAGACCTCAATATTAAACTTGTATTTTCCAGTAGGTAGGAATAAGCTGCTGTGCATCGTCTGCCCTGCTCTTGCGCTGGCATTAATAAACGATCTGGCCCCCTCCTGCAAGGCGCCAGACCCCCTCCTTCCGTGATGCTGATGTCGATGATATCAGCTCTGGAGCCGCTCATCAGCGGTGGGCCATCTCCCCGACCGGGACCGGCCGGAAACATCATCACATCGCAGGTTTGCCCAAAGCGGAGAGACCACAGGAGGTTTCAAGGTGAGTTTATATTCTTTTAATGCAAGCTTGCCAGCAGCTTCTGCAACAGTGAAGTTATCCCAAAATTTTACAATAGCCAGACGCGTTTCAGGACATCCACAGTCCTTTCTTCAGTGGCTTTAGTTAAAAGGAAACAGGAAGCACTTTTTCTTCATGCACTGAGTCAATTAATAAACACCTGCCTGTGAGGGCGCGGCCGTATGCACAGCCTTCTGGTTGTTGTAGTGCGTGATAGTTTTCTCCAAGTGGGCGTGCTGCAAGAGACCTCAATATTAAACTTGTATTTTCCAGTAGGTAGGAATAAGCTGCTGTGCATCGTCTGCCCTGCTCTTGCGCTGGCATTAATAAACGATCTGGCCCCCTCCTGCAAGGCGCCAGACCCCCTCCTTCCGTGATGCTGATGTCGATGATATCAGCTCTGGAGCCGCTCATCAGCGGTGGGCCATCTCCCCGACCGGGACCGGCCGGAAACATCATCACATCGCAGGTTTGCCCAAAGCGGAGAGACCACAGGAGGTTTCAAGGTGAGTTTATATTCTTTTGCATGCTGATGAGCGGCTCCAGAGCTGATATCATCGACATCAGCATCACGGAAGGAGGGGGTCTGGCGCCTTGCAGGAGGGGGCCAGATCGTTTATTAATGCCAGCGCAAGAGCAGGGCAGACGATGCACAGCAGCTTATTCCTACCTACTGGAAAATACAAGTTTAATATTGAGGACTCTTGCAGCACGCCCACTTGGAGAAAACTATCACGCACTACAACAACCAGAAGGCTGTGCATACGGCCGCGCCCTCACAGGCAGGTGTTTATTAATTGACTCAGTGCATGAAGAAAAAGTGCTTCCTGTTTCCTTTTAACTAAAGCCACTGAAGAAAGGACTGTGGATGTCCTGAAACGCGTCTGGCTATTGTAAAATTTTGGGATAACTTCACTGTTGCAGAAGCTGCTGGCAAGCTTGCATTAAAAGAATATAAACTCACCTTGAAACCTCCTGTGGTCTCTCCGCTTTGGGCAAACCTGCGATGTGATGATGTTTCCGGCCGGTCCCGGTCGGGGAGATGGCCCACCGCTGATGAGCGGCTCCAGAGCTGATATCATCGACATCAGCATCACGGAAGGAGGGGGTCTGGCGCCTTGCAGGAGGGGGCCAGATCGTTTATTAATGCCAGCGCAAGAGCAGGGCAGACGATGCACAGCAGCTTATTCCTACCTACTGGAAAATACAAGTTTAATATTGAGGACTCTTGCAGCACGCCCACTTGGAGAAAACTATCACGCACTACAACAACCAGAAGGCTGTGCATACGGCCGCGCCCTCACAGGCAGGTGTTTATTAATTGACTCAGTGCATGAAGAAAAAGTGCTTCCTGTTTCCTTTTAACTAAAGCCACTGAAGAAAGGACTGTGGATGTCCTGAAACGCGTCTGGCTATTGTAAAATTTTGGGATAACTTCACTGTTGCAGAAGCTGCTGGCAAGCTTGCATTAAAAGAATATAAACTCACCTTGAAACCTCCTGTGGTCTCTCCGCTTTGGGCAAACCTGCGATGTGATGATGTTTCCGGCCGGTCCCGGTCGGGGAGATGGCCCACCGCTGATGAGCGGCTCCAGAGCTGATATCATCGACATCAGCATCACGGAAGGAGGGGGTCTGGCGCCTTGCAGGAGGGGGCCAGATCGTTTATTAATGCCAGCGCAAGAGCAGGGCAGACGATGCACAGCAGCTTATTCCTACCTACTGGAAAATACAAGTTTAATATTGAGGACTCTTGCAGCACGCCCACTTGGAGAAAACTATCACGCACTACAACAACCAGAAGGCTGTGCATACGGCCGCGCCCTCACAGGCAGGTGTTTATTAATTGACTCAGTGCATGAAGAAAAAGTGCTTCCTGTTTCCTTTTAACTAAAGCCACTGAAGAAAGGACTGTGGATGTCCTGAAACGCGTCTGGCTATTGTAAAATTTTGGGATAACTTCACTGTTGCAGAAGCTGCTGGCAAGCTTGCATTAAAAGAATATAAACTCACCTTGAAACCTCCTGTGGTCTCTCCGCTTTGGGCAAACCTGCGATGTGATGATGTTTCCGGCCGGTCCCGGTCGGGGAGATGGCCCACCGCTGATGAGCGGCTCCAGAGCTGATATCATCGACATCAGCATCACGGAAGGAGGGGGTCTGGCGCCTTGCAGGAGGGGGCCAGATCATTTATTAATGCCAGCGCAAGAGCAGGGCAGACGATGCACAGCAGCTTATTCCTACCTACTGGAAAATACAAGTTTAATATTGAGGACTCTTGCAGCACGCCCACTTGGAGAAAACTATCACGCACTACAACAACCAGAAGGCTGTGCATACGGCCGCGCCCTCACAGGCAGGTGTTTATTAATTGACTCAGTGCATGAAGAAAAAGTGCTTCCTGTTTCCTTTTAACTAAAGCCACTGAAGAAAGGACTGTGGATGTCCTGAAACGCGTCTGGCTATTGTAAAATTTTGGGATAACTTCACTGTTGCAGAAGCTGCTGGCAAGCTTGCATTAAAAGAATATAAACTCACCTTGAAACCTCCTGTGGTCTCTCCGCTTTGGGCAAACCTGCGATGTGATGATATATATATACATATATATATATATATATATATATATATATATATATATATATATATATATATATAAATATATATATATATATATATATTTTTTTTTTTTTTTTCAATCACCTCCTGGAAATTCTGCGCGTAGAAAAAACCAGAGTCGAAGCCCCAATAGTGTGCAGAAGGGTTTATTAGGCACAAGGAATATTACCCAACGCGTTTCGAAGTCAGCCGACTTCTTGCTCACGGGTCCAGGTCTGTTCCAATACCATTCCTTTTAAAGTGATACAAACACATATTTTTTGCGTGCATGTGACCAAACAACATAAACAAAATACTCACAATGATACATTGTTGCTAGTCTTAACCTAGTGGTTATTACAATCTTGCAAGGGTGCAATAAATGACACAGTATTATCACATGTTGGAGCCACATGTTTATGCATCATTTTGAAATTGACAAGTCCGTTTAGGTCAATGACATTACTGTTGTTTGTTCCCATATAAATTATACGGAAAATTATAATCAGAAAAATAGTGCCCAAGTGGGCATGATGCTATTAATAGGAGCGATAATTCCTAATTTGTATTGCCCCAGTGGGCATAAACCTTCATGTTTTCCCCAATTGATGTCTTCACCCTGCAAGAAAAAGGAAACAACATTGATGATCTTACTTGTGTTCATCTAGGTTTTATGTGATCACATTTATTTAAAACATATTAAAATCCATCGGAATGGAGAAATTTCTAAGGCGGCTGTCATGATTCAGAAGATCTAAAAGCTTTTTTAACTGTATAGGTGAATTGCCAACTCATCACCCACATTGTGACCCTTGGGCTGTAAAGTGTCATACTGGATAATGTATTTTGACTCCAATTTACGGAGCTCCAGCCATCTGTTCCCTCCCCTTTCTCTTTTTTCAATGCAGTCAATAACTGTAAATTCCAACAAGTCAGGGTTTTGTTTGTGTTCTGAGAAAAAATGTCTTGCCATTGGGTACTGTTGATTTAGATTCTTTATTGCCCTAAGGTGTTCCAGTATTCTCATTTTTGCTGGTTTGGTCGTACACCCAATATAACATTTGTTACATGGGCAACGAAGCGCATAAATCGCAAAATCAGTATTGCAATGGAGATGTTTATTGATTTTATGCGGTTCTTGATCCAATGACAATTTGAGTGTTTTACATTTATGGCTGTGCCTACAGGCCTTACATTTCAGACATGGAAAAAACCCTTAAATCTTGTTAGCTTTTTTAGGTTCCTTGATCAGAGTGGAGGTTAGACAGTCTTTTAAAGATCTTGCCTTTTTATAGGTTATTACAGGTTTCTCATTAAGGACTTCCTTTATATCGCTGTCTAATCTTAAGACGTTCCAGTATTTATTAAGACTGCGACGGACCTGCCATGACTGATTATCATATGTAGTGATAAATCTTATTTGTTCCTCGTTTTTATCTCGTGTTTTGGGGATAAGTAGATCTTTTCTATTAAGTGAATCAACTCGATCCTCTGCCTGTTTTATTACGGATCGGCTGTATCCCCTTTCCAAAAATCTTTTGATCATGCAGTCTTTTTCACGCATGTATCCTTCTAAGGTACTACAATTACGTTTAGCTCTTATAAGTTCTCCTACCGGAATACTTCTAATAAGGTTAGGAGGATGACAGCTATGCGCGTGTAACAAACTGTTACCTGCTGTTGATTTTCGGAACAGTGTACTACATAAACAGTCATTTTTCACTTCTAATCTCACATCAAGGAACTCAAGTTCTTGTTGACTCATTGTGCTGGTGAAAGTTAGGTTCAGAGAGTTATCATTCAGTATCATAACAAAATCTTTTGCCTCATCCAATGTGCCATCCCAGACACAGAAAATGTCGTCTATGTAGCGGGACCAGAGGACGACGTGGGTACTATAGTGGGAGATGTTTTTCACCACTAGCTCCTCCCACCAGCCTAGGTACAATCCCGCCAGGCTGGGGGCAAAGCAAGTACCCATCGCCATCCCCCTGATCTGTTTGTATAGCTGCTTATGGAAGATAAAATAGTTGTTTTGGAGACAAATTTGCATCATTTCCAGAAGCATATCGGTGTGCATGAAATGTGAGAGTGACCTGCCCCTCAGAAAATGTTTGCTGTCATCTATACCCAAGTTCTGTGGGATGCTTGTGTACAGGCTAGACACATCGAGACCAATTAACCAATATCCCGGCTTCCATTTCAAGTTATCAATCATACGTAGAAAGTCGGAGGTGTCTCTAACATAAGAGGGCAGTGAATGCACAAATGGTTGCAAGAAATAATCGATGTATGTTGAAGTGTTTTCCAGCAGGCTCCCTATTGAGGAAACAATAGGTCTGCCAGGGGGCACATTCACATTCTTATGTAATTTGGGTAACAAGTATAGAGCTGGAATTTTAGGATTCCTACATAGAAGATACTGATATTCCTCATCTTCTAGAATGCCTCTTGCCTTCCACTCATTCAACCTGTTGAAGTACTCTTGTTTAGAATTGTTATATTCTAGCATGGTAGCTTTGACATAGTTATCCTCATCCCCAAGTTGTTTCAACCCTTCCTGTAAATACATCTCTAATGACCAAATCACGATATTTCCACCTTTGTCGCTATTTTTTATGGTTACATCTGACCACCCTTCCATCTCTTTTATAGCCAAAAATTGCTTTTTTGTTAGGTTCAGGTTCTGTTTGGGGTTTTGCCTCTCTATTCGCCTGAATTCCTGTACCATGCCTGCTTCAAAACTGTCAATAAAGTTATTCACAATTTGTGGCACAAAAATCGATTTTGGCTTAAAACCACTAGAGCTACACATTTCAATGTTGATATTAGAATCAATTACATTTAAAAAGGGGTTCTCATTAATGTCCTCACATTCTGCCAGTTCGTGAACCGCTTGTAATAGTTCAGCATCATTTGCTGATAATGCACTCGGTTTATCCTTAGCTTTATCTTTTTTAAGTCTGGGTTTGGTGGCATGCCACTTCCTTAACTTTAATTTACGTGTAAATTTGAATAAGTCTATGCGTGCATTCACAAAATTAAATTTCGCAGTCGGACAGAAGGATAATCCCCGTGTCAGAACTTTGAGCAACTGAAATAGTATGTTTAGACAAATTTACCACAGTCATGTTGGTGTTTACTTGCGTGCCGTCTTTCCTCTTGTTCGGAATCCCACCGGGCTTGCAGATTTGTTTGATGCACTTTTTTCTCTCATTCTTAATGCGCCTTTGCCTCCTCTTCCACGATTTCTTCGTGGGGTGTTTATTTGGCGACCCCTTGCAATCATGGCATATTCGTTTAAAATTTGGTCGTTTCCCGAGGGTTGTTCAGTCGTATCTGAAATGTCACTTTCAACTGAATCGCTGGTATTTTGCTCCCTTGGCGGTGTGTTTTCCGCCCCATTTTCATGTTGTTGGGCGGGTTTCTGAGCACCAGTTTTTGTCTTTTTTCTTTCAGCGCGCAAAGCATCAAAACGTTTTGCAAAAGTTAAAATTTGGCCTTTCTTATAGTCCACCTCGTCCCGGTGGAACTTACTCTGTTTTTTGGCTTTTATTTCATCTTCAACCTTGCTCAAACGTTTGTCAAGTTTTGCCATTTCAGTGGTAAATTCGCTCTCCGTGTATTTCTCCTTTAGTTTTGCAATTAAAGCCTCACTTTCTATGTTGAGTTTTGCGCTCTCTTTTTCGGCGTCTTTAATAAGCATTCTTAACATGTTACAAGAACATAAATGATTATTCTCCATCCATTGTTTGACCAGTTCAGGGTCGGGTTTTTGAAACGTCGGGGTTATGAAAATTCTCAGTCCACGTGGTATCCGATTACATTCTAAATACTTGGTGAGGGCAGCCGCCTCCCACCATTTGGATTGTTCGCGTTTTAGCGTTTTCCATAACTTATCTCAGAGTTGTTTCAGCTCGTCAACTTTACTCCTTTGGTCACCTTGTGGGGCCGTTGTTTCTTCACCCCCCAGATTAGCTTCAGTAAACAGTTTGGCAGCCGCCTCTTTTCTCCGACTGTTCCTTGTTTCCGCCATTGAACCTCTGAGCAACGGGCCAGCCGGCACGTAGTTGCTGCTTTCTGCACGTTTCCGATCAGCCAGGGAAACCAGTTATCTGGAATTAGGTAGACGATCACACTTGAACAGCAGAAGCTCTTAGTGACTCACACGAGCCTGTCCTTTGCTGACAATCAGTGTTTTTTCGCCGTGCTGCATCCGCATCACTCCTCCTTCCTCAGCGTTTCCCGGCGGGCAGGAACTTTGTATTAAAGGTACAAACACAGAAAGCGGCGAGTTCTTGCCACTTGCTATCGGCGGGCTTTCGACTGGGTCGCCGACCCAAAAGTATTCAATCACCTCCTGGAAATTCTGCGCGTAGAAAAAACCAGAGTCGAAGCCCCAATAGTGTGCAGAAGGGTTTATTTGGCACAAGGAATATTACCCAACGCGTTTCGAAGTCAGCCGACTTCTTGCTCACGGGTCCAGGTCTGTTCCAATACCATTCCTTTTAAAGTGATACAAACACATATTTTTTGCGTGCATGTGACCAAACAACATAAACAAAATACTCACAATGATACATTGTTGCTAGTCTTAACCTAGTGGTTATTACAATCTTGCAAGGGTGCAATAAATGACACAGTATTATCACATGTTGGAGCCACATGTTTATGCATCATTTTGAAATTGACAAGTCCGTTTAGGTCAATGACATTACTGTTGTTTGTTCCCATATAAATTATACGGAAAATTATAATCAGAAAAATAGTGCCCAAGTGGGCATGATGCTATTAATAGGAGCGATAATTCCTAATTTATATATATATATATATCATACAAAGTTATCCTTCAGACCCTGTTGGCGCTCGACTACTCTTGCTCAGCATAGGGGCCGGATCATGGCCCAAAACAACAATTTTACTCCAATGATGCGGCACTTCAGACTTTGGTGATTTCAGCTTGGTTTATTTTAGCAACAACTCAAACCAACGCGTTTCAGCCTAACCTCAGGTTTGTTCACGGAAAGTGAGTAATCATTATTTTTTACTTGTATATCCTGTCTGCAATTATGGGGCATTATGGGATATGTAGTGCAGTTACATATTTACAACATATTTAAAATTTGGGACAGGCATCAGGTTATTTTTACATGCATGATTTTTAAGGCTTGCATTTGTATAGTTCATGGGTATAGTACCCAGTTTCTTCATTAGTCGACAGTCTCAATTTTGATTATACTCGTGGATATAGTTATTACAATGTCTATTGCATGTAATGCTGCATTTTTTTCACCGCCAATGCATGTTTTTCTCTTGTTTACAGTTCTTTTCACCTCATCTTTGTTCTTGGTATTTAATTGATTCTGTGATATTTTGATTTATTTCTTCCCATTTTAAATTTCCATGTTTTTATTAAGGGTATAGTGCCTAATCACTCTACTAAGAATCTTGTCATTGGATGTTGTTGCTGTTCTTTAATTACTCGAGATGTACATAAAGTTCTTCGTCATTGTTCATGCCTCTTGACACCTTGGTTTATAATCTAATGATGAGGCGTACTCCGCCTGTCTCAGCTTTTTCTGTCTATCACCTCCTCTTTCATTTGGTTTTATCATGAGAATTCCATAATATGTCATGGCTTTCCAATTGCTGTTTTGACAGGATGCCATGTGCTTGGCAGTTGCATAGGACACGTGTCCTTGTTCTTTGCTGCTCTTATGTGCTCTAATATTCTCTTTTTTAAAACGCATGTTGTGCTTCCAATGTATTGTTTCTTGCATTCGCATTCAATGATGTATACCACATGTGTGGATGTGCAGTTGATTTTTCCTAATATTGTAGTGATTTTACCATTTGGTTCTTCAAAGCTGTTTTTATTTTGTCCAATTTTGCAGGCTTTGTATACGTTACATTTTCTAAAGCCTTCTTGTTGATTGGTAAGCCAATTTGATTTTCCTCTGGGATTTTTTGTTTCAAAATGGCTTTTGACTAGTTAGTCTCGTATTGATTCCGTTTTTCTGTAGCTGAACAATGGGCCATCTCCTAGCATTTCTCCAATATCCGGATCATTGGATATGAGATGCCAATATTTCCTGATTTTTGTGGCAATGATCCCACTTTCTTTGTTGTACGTGGTTATGAATCGTGGTGGACTTTGTATATCTTTCTGCGTGTCATCTTTCTGTTTTAAGATATCCGATCTTGATTTGTTTGCCACTCGTTTTTTGCTTTTCTCCAAACTCCTTTCATTGTAGCCTCTAGCTTTTAATCTGGTTGCTGTTTCTTATATTTTTTTCCATTGCATCTGATTCTTTTGAGCAGTTTCGCTTCATGCGAACAAACTTGCCATAGGGTATACTCGCAATTAATGGTTGAGGGTGAAAACTGGTACCATGGAGTATACTGTTAGTCGATGTTTTCTTGCGAAATAGAGTAGAATGAATTGTTTCATTTTCAAAAAAGATTTTCAAATCCAAAAAGTCTATTTCTTTTTTGCTTGTTGAGCATGTGAATTCCAGGCCCACTTCATTCTGGCAAAGTTTGGAAAAATAGTTATTGAAGTCCTGTAGTGTACCGTTCCAGATTAAAAACTGATCGTCTATATAACGGACCCATAGAATGATTTTGTCTATGTCCGTTTGATTGATTGGATTCCACGCAATTGTTTTCTCCCACCAGCCCATTGCAATGTTCGCATAGTTCGGCGAAAAGGAAATGCCCATGGCCGTGCCACATTCCTGTTTGTATAGCTGGTGATTGAATAAGAATAAGAATACATTGTTGGTGAGGCACAGCTCAATCATGTCCATGAGCATACTTGTATGCTGAAGTTCCTTTACGTTCCGTTGTTTGAGAAAGTATTTGCAGGCTTTCAGACCAATTTCATGTTCAATTGACGTGTACAAGGATACTACGTCAATTGTAGCCAGCAGGTATTCTTTGTCCCATGTAATGTCATAAATATATATATATATATATATATATATATATATATATATATATATATATATATATATATATATCCCAACACTCCAGTTGAGCCCTCTGTGGGAAGCAGCAACACAGTCGAAAATTTGCATCCATTTCATTCAGGATCAGATGCAGCAGGAGACACACTCGGGCACAGACATCTCTCCTTCATCTTGCCAGACCGGTTTCAGGATCATCATCCCTTCATCAATGGCAGCTGTTCACTCTGGGAACCTTGCGTGCACTTCCTTATTAAAGAGCCTGCCCACGTGGGCGTGTCCAAACGGCATTCTGGTTCTTGTAGTGCTTATGATAATACCTCAAGTGAGTAGGTTCAGAGTGGCAGCAAAATTAAAAGTTAGTAAAACCCCTGTGGGCTGATGCACTGTGGCGTTGGGCATCCTGCTGTGTTTAGTCATCTTATCACAGGACTCCGACCTCCCGTCAAGGTGACACCGGCACGCAAGGTTCCCAGAGTGAACAGCTGCCATTGATGAAGGGATGATGATCCCGAAACCGGTCTGGCAACATGAAGGAGAGATGTCTGTGCCCGAGTGCGTCCCCTGCTGCATCTGATCCTGAATGAAATGGATGCAAATTTTCGACTGTGTTGCTGCTTCCCACAGAGGGCTCAACTAGAGTGTTGGGATGTTTGCGGCTCGAGTCCAGCCGCGGGAATCAAGCATGCCGCTTCAGGGCGGACCCGTGATGGCGCCACCCGGTGTCACCTTGACGGGAGGTCGGAGTCCTGTGATAAAATGACTAAACACAGCAGGATGCCCAACGCCACAGTGCATCAGCCCACAGGGGTTTTACTAACTTTTAATTTTGCTGCCACTCTGAACCTACTCACTTGAGGTATTATCATAAGCACTACAAGAACCAGAATGCCGTTTGGACACGCCCACAGGGGCAGGCTCTTTAATAAGGAAGTGCACGCAAGGTTCCCAGAGTGAACAGCTGCCATTGATGAAGGGATGATGATCCCAAAACCAGTCTGGCAAGATGAAGGAGAGATGTCTGTGCCCGAGTGTGTCTCCTGCTGCATCTGATCCTGAATGAAATGGATGCAAATTTTCGACTGTGTTGCTGCTTCCCACAGAGGGCCCAACTAGAGTGTTGGGATGTTTGCGGCTCGAGTCCAGCCGCGGGAATCAAGCATGCCGCTTCAGGGCGGACCCGTGATGGCGCCACCCGGTGTCACCTTGACGGGAGGTCGGAGTCCTGTGATAAGATGACTAAACACAGCAGGATGCCCAACGCCACAGTGCATCAGCCCACAGGGGTTTTACTAACTTTTAATTTTGCCGCCACTCTGAACCTACTCACTTGAGGTATTATCATATGCACTACAAGAACCAGAATGCCGTTTGGACACGCCCACAGGGGCAGGCTCTTTAATAAGGAAGTGCACGCAAGGTTCCCAGAGTGAACAGCTGCCATTGATGAAGGGATGATGATCCCGAAACCGGTCTGGCAAGATGAAGGAGAGATGTCTGTGCCCGAGTGCGTCTCCTGCTGCATCTGATCCTGAATGAAATGGATGCAAATTTTCGACTGTGTTGCTGCTTCCCACAGAGGGCTCAACTAGAGTGTTGGGATGTTTGCGGATCGAGTCCAGCCGCGGGAATCAAGCATGCCGCTTCAGGGCGGACCCGTGATGGCGCCACCCGGTGTCACCTTTAAGCATGGGCGGATTTTGCGAATTGGCAATCCGCGAAATCCGCGAACTCTCGCGAATTTGCGGATTTTTTTTTGTGTTCGCAAGGATTTCTGCCAGTTCGCGAGGATTTTGTACCAGTTCGCAAACGCGAACTTACTTTTCGGGTAGCAACGGTCGCGAACATGTGGTTTCTACATCTGGTTCATCACAGCACCCTCTGTTTCACCACTGCCACCCTCTGTTTCACCACTGCCACCCTCTGGCTCACCCATGCCACCCTCTAGCTCACCCATGCCACCCTCTAGTTCATCACTGTAGATTATGGGTGGAAAAGCACACCTGCCCTGCCTCAACTGACATAAATGAATTAGGGGCTGATTAATGTGTTACTGAATTTGAACTTCCTGGCTGGAACCTGCTTCCTTATCTGTAATTGCTTTCTCTGAGCCTGCTGTGAGGGTCAGAGCAGGGTCATAGAATAGTTGCAAGTAGGCAACTGAACTCTGGAGGGGCCCCTCAGGAAGCACTACAGGGAATGGTTACTAATGATAAGATTGAACTTTTGCACCTGCTGAGTGCTTTCAGTTTTGCAAAAATCCAAATATCCAGCAGCATCCACAAAAAGTAATCCTTCCAGGTCAAGATCCCTGGCACCTGCTTCCTTATCTGTAATTGCTTTCTGTTGCAGTGTAATTTGTTTAACGGGACCTTTGTTGTATACTTGTAGCTATTCTCTGAGCCTGCTGTGAGGGTCAGAGCAGGGTCATAGAATAGTTGCAAGTAGGCAACTGAACTCTGGAGGGGCCCCTCAGGAAGCACTACAGGGAATGGTTACTAATGATGAGTTTGAACTTTTGCACCTGCTGAGTGCTTCCAGGTCAATATCCAAATCAAAGTGACCAGCACATGAAGAAAGCACTGAGAGGAGCCTGCTGGACAGGAACAGGAAGTTGGAGACTGTGGGGCACTTCCTTCCTCCCACCCCCCCCCCCAAAATGGATTCCTTGCACAAAAAAAGTGCAGGTAAATGTCAACCTGAGGAGTTATTCTAATAAAAATCATAATTTTCAAGGTTTATGCTGCCTGCTGGTGGATTTCTTGTGCGAAATTGCAAATTTTGCTATCTCGCAATTGCGAGATTGTCGCTGCCCGCCGCATCTACGTTTTCGCGAGTGTTTACTCCCGCGAAATTGTATAGTATTCTAGTTGGCAAGTGCGACCAAGCAAAAAAATCCGCTTCGCACGGATTTACGAATTTTTGGTAAGTTCGCGAGAGTTCGCGGATTGCGAATTTACCGAAAATCCGCAAAATCCGCGAGCGGAACGGATTTTACGCCCATGCTTAGTCACCTTGACGGGAGGTCGGAGTCCTGTGATAAGATGACTAAACACAGCAGGATGCCCAACGCCACAGTGCATCAGCCCACAGGGGTTTTACTAACTTTTAATTTTGCTGCAACTCTGAACCTACTCACTTGAGGTATTATCATAAGCACTACAAGAACCAGAATGCCGTTTGGACACGCCCACAGGGGCAGGCTCTTTAATAAGGAAGTGCACGCAAGGTTTCCAGAGTGAACAGCTGCCATTGATGAAGGGATGATGATCCCGAAACCGGTCTGGCAAGATGAAGGAGAGATGTCTGTGCCCGAGTGCGTCTCCTGCTGCATCTGATCCTGAATGAAATGGATGCAAATTTTCGACTGTGTTGCTGCTTCCCACAGAGGGCTCAACTAGAGTGTTGGGATATATATATATATATATATATATATATATATATATATATATATATATTACCTACTGGCGGTCGCCAGTAGGTAGTTATAGTTAGGATCGTTTTCCATAGGAAATCCGCAACATTCTATTGGGAATAACTTTGGCGCCGAATGAGGGATCTGCCTGTAATTTTCCTTACCTTTGCCTCGCTGCGCTCCGCTCCTTCCCTGAAAGTTTCGGGGGGATCCGTCAAGCGGGGGCCGAGATAAAGGGGGGTCCCAAAACGTGTTTTCCTCATGTTAATTTCCATAGGGCGGTTGGACTCACTTTTAGCCCGAACGGCTGAATGGATTTCCACCAAACTTGGCAAAATTGTAGGGACTGGTACCCCGATGTGCCTTTGCTATGTCTCAAGATATATGCTCCAGTGTTTTTTACGAAAATTAACTTTGAAAAAATATATATTGGGCTACATTGGGCTATATATATGTTAGAGCCCAAATGTAGCCCAATGTAGCCCAATGTAGCCCAAAGATGGCCACCAGAGACAAAAAAAAACAAATGTAGCCCAACTATAGCCCAATGACAGAATGTCCCAGAGTGTTCTAAAGAACAACTAGAGCGCTAACAGTCTTACTTATGACAAAAGTATGGCACACCTGAAGTGATCTTGATTGGAATAAAGTGTTAACACTTAAAACATTTAATTTGCAAAGGAACAAAATGAGGGGGTTCATTTTGCCATAGAAATTATGATTAGTGCTGAAGAAAGAAAAATTAGGGCACATTTTGAGTGACTTCTCAAATCCTCTTATATTTCATTACAAAAATTCTGATATGCAGTCTCCCAAGATGGCCAACAGGGACAAAAGAGCCCAAATGTAGCCCAAATATCAGCCAGATGTAGCCCAACTATAGCCCAATGACAGAATGTCCCAGAGTGTTTTAAAGAACAACTAGAACGCTAACAGTCTTACTTATGACAAAAGTATGGCACACCTGAAGTCATCTTGATTGGAATAAAGTGGTAACACTTAATACATTTAATTTGAAAAGGAACAAAATGAGGGGTTTCATTTTGCCATAGAAATGTATATATATATATATATATATATATATATATATATATATATATATATATATTCACTGAAAAAACCATAGGTTTCACACCAGTTATAGTTAGGAATTAGCATTTAAAAAACCTATTAAATTCACTGAAAAAACCATAGGTTTCACACCAGTTATAGTTAGGTGGGAATTTTACTCGCATAAAACCATTGAAATTCCCACGTTATAGTTAGTTGGACTCAATATAACTTGCGCGTGCAATGCACTGCTGATGACGTCACATATTACATCACTCATGACATGGTCAGTGACATCATTCGTGACATCACTGATGACATCTCAAATGACATCACTGATGACATCAGCCAGTGAATGTGTATCTTTCTGAAAAATAATTTTTTTTATATATGTATATCTAAAGGTTGATGGAAGAATAAATGGGTAAATAAATGTCTAAATGGATGTTTTTTTTGTGTAAAATTGATTGGTTAACTAACTTATTAAATGTATCTTATTGAATACATATATTAGCGAGTAATGTTTAAATATTTAAATATCTGTATCTGTGTCTCACTTTGTGTATAAGTGGCTGCATGGGTTGGTGAGTAGCTACATGAGTGTGTATATGGGTTATTAGTTGTTTTTTTGAGTATCAGTATCAGTGTCTGTATGGTTCGGTGGGGGATATTACTTAGAGCACAGATGCATGAATGAGTGACTCACTATTTGTATGTATTTTGAAGACAGCATGTGTGCAAGACTGTATGGGTGGATGATTGTGTGTATGGGTGGGTTAGTGAGTATGTGTTTTTATAATTGATTGTTTAAGAGAGTAAATATGTTTCCGTTTCTGTAGAAGTATGTGTAGTGGTGTGTATATAGCAGTATAATCCAGTAAATGTTTTTTGATAGTTTATTTGCATGTGTGAATTTGTGTGTGAATAACTATATGGATGAGTATTAGTGTGTAACAGGATGTATAGGTGTATGAGTACATATGATGAGTAAGTGCATGCATGAGTGACTATATAGAACTGTTGGTGAATGAGAGTATGTGTATGTAGATGTTGGAATTACCTAATAAGTTGTTGTAATTGGTATTGGTTTCTCCTTTTTTAAGAAAATGTTAGTTTCTATTTTTGAATGTGTGTGTCAAAGGTTATTTTATGCTGATAGGAGGTCGGCCACTTTGTCACAAGGATGTTGTCATCAGTGATGTCATTTAAGATGTCATCAGTGATGTCATGAGTGATGTCACTGACCATGTCAGGAGTTATGTAATATGTGACGTCATCAGCAGTGCATTGCACGCGCAAGTTATAGTGAGTCCAACTAACTATAACGTGGGAATTTCAATGGTTTTATGCGAGTAAAATTTCCACCTAACTATAACTGGTGTGAAACCTATGGTTTTTTCAGTGAATATACATATATATATATATATATATATATATATATATATATATATATATATATATATATATATATATATATATATATATTACCTACTGGCGGTCGCCAGTAGGTATATATAGTTCGGATTTTTTCTCTATGGGATTTTTGAAAATTCTATGTCTAATAACTTTGGAGTTTGTGGACGGAATTGGCTGAAATTTTCAGGAAAATGGCACATTTTGTTTCTGAGCAGCCCTTGAAAATTTGGGGGGGGTTCGTCAAGGGGGGGCCGAGAAAAAAGGGGGTCCCAAAACGTGTTTTTAACATTGAGTTTTCCATAGGGCGGTTGGCCTCACTTTTAGCCCGAACGGCTAAATGGATTTGCACGAAACTTGGCAAAATTGTAGGGACTGGTAGCCCGATGTGCCTTTTGTAGGTCTCAATATATGTGCTACAGTGGATTTTGAGAAATTAACGTTTAAAAAAAGATATATATCTGTAACAGCGGACCGGGCAGCGCTCCAGGACGCGTACTTTTCGCGCAACGGAGCTTTGTGAAGCGAAGCTGATTGGTTCTCCGGAGTCTGTCAACATTCCAAACAGTCCGTAGCGGCCGCCATCTTGTCTCTCGGTAGGATCGAGAGACAAGAGGAGGCCAAAGCGAAGGGGCAAATGACCATAAGGGGGAATAGTAGATCCTCGCTGACCCCCTAGGTTTGATGTGGAGGTTTTAAAAGGGCCTCGCGGGGCAAAAAAAATAATAATAATAATAATCGAACGGCTGAATGGATTTGCACGAAACTTGGTAAAATATTAGGGACTGGTAGCCCGATGTGCCTTTGCTAGGTCTCAATATATGTGCTCCAGTGGATTTTGAGAAATTAACGTTCAAAAAAAGATATATATCTGTAACAGCGCTCCGCTTCGCGTAACGGAGGTTTGCGAAGCTGATTGGTCATTCTGTCACTGGGCTATAGTTGGGCTACATCTGGCTGATATTTGGGCTACATTTGTTTTTTTTGTCTCTGGCGGCCATCTTTGGGCTACATTGGGCTACATTGGGCTTCATTGGGCTTCATTGGGCTACATTGGGCTACATTTGGGCTCCAACATATATATAGGCCAATGTAGCCCAATATATATTTTTCAAAGTTAATTTTCGTAAAAACCACTGGAGCATATATCTTGAGACATAGCAAAGGCACATCGGGCTACCAGTCCCTACAATTTTGCCAAGTTTCGTGGAAATCCATTCAGCCATTCGAGCTAAAAGTGAGTTCAACCGCCCTATGGAAATGAAGGAAATGAATGGGTAATTTGTAATTAGCAAATAGCTCATCGCAAACTAGGAATGGTAAAGAATCGCTATTTATTCCTTAAAGTTCGCTATTTAGGAAATGCAAAAAACTTTGATGATACATATGGCGGTTCATCTCGAACAAGATAAGAAGCATAGGGATAGATTTATGATGACTGGCGCATCACCAGGGATGTGTTAGTCATTCTGTGCCGCTGTTCCGTCACCTATGGTGTGCTGCATTTACAATGTGGCGCATCATGGGGCAAAAACAGCACAGATGCGTGATGTAACTGTGCCGTAAAGGTGGCGCATTGCTGGAGTTGTATCGCAAGTGTGATGAAGCTCCAGGAAGGGTCGGGGGTGCCCCTGTCGCAGGGTTTCTGTTCTCACACAGAACTGTGGACAGAGGATTGGAACCTCGGCGAATTAGGGTGCCCCAAAACTCACCTTAGTACTCAAAAACCCCTTAGCAAGCTAGGTACAGTGTCACATTGGATATAACAAACTCTCAATGTTTAGACAATCCAGAATATGAACTTATAGTACCTCAGGATACGTGGAACTCATGAACAGTCGGTCGTTATATATTTCTTAGAAACCAGAACTTGGAGTTAAGAAGAACACATGTGTATTTGAAATGTTTATTTACTAATGCCGTCTTCTCAGGCGTAGTATCTTAGATAATAGAAGTACACATATTATCAGTAGCAAAATTACCAGCATAGTTACTAGTACATAAAAAGCGAATGGTGACAGTATGTTAACATGCTGTAAATGAATAAGAGTTATCAACACTTATAAGCAGCCACGGGCCGTGGAGGGAGTTACGGTGGGGCAGGGAGGCGGGGAGGGGGAGGGGCAGGGTGGAGAGGGCTCCACCCTGCCCCTCCCCCTCCCCGCCTCCCTGCCCCACCGTAACTCCCTCCACGGCCCGCGGCTGCTTATATCTCACCCTCCCTAATACACATATTATATTATTTGCTAAGAAGGTCTCTTTGTGTTGGTTTAGGGCGTGCCATACTTTAGTGTCTTAGATTTGAAGGAATCACATCAGCATACACCAGCTCTCTCTTCATGTGAACCGCATCAAGTGTTGTGTATGTGTGTTCGGCAAAGCAATATAAAACCCGCCTCATGCCCAGAATTGGCAGAAGCTGCACTTATGTTATGAGTATGAAGTCGTGGAGATCAGACCTCATAACAATTCTGTATCGTGTTGTTCTTGAAACTTCAGCACTCGCTGTACAGATATAGTTTAACAAGTAAAGCAGATAGTAGAGCAATAACATATTATTCTCATGTAAATCACGATGAACTATTAGGTTGAAAGCTAAAGCAACAACTAAGTGTCGTGTGCAGAAGTTGCAAAAAAGGAAAAATGGCGTTTAAACCGGTAATGAGCCCATGCTAACTTAACACGGTGTAAAGATATCCAGGACCTAGATGACACCTCCCCATGATCCGGAAACGAACTGAATAAGATAATAGAAGTGCCATCTCATGAGAGCAGATTGCAACTTTATATGTGGACGGTCCGCAAGGTAAAATATTAAAAACTAGGAAAATTTAATGCTAAAGAAAAATAAAACAGCCAAGTACTTTATCGAGTCTTAAGCCAATAGGCAAGCTAAATAATAAAAACTTGACAAATAAGTCAATGAATTGTCAATGAAATGCTAGTACTCAGCATATCAAACATGAAAAAGGTCTATGACATAACTGTGTATGCAAAATAAGCTGCAACAGCCTCCAATAGGAAGTCACCGTCTTCATCCGAAAAGAGTTCAGCCATCCAATTTAAAAGCGGAAAAGAACATACGTGCTCTCCCAGCACCGGATCCTCTATCACCATCAGAGGACAGCTCGGTGGGTTTTCAAGAAAGCTCTGTTCCAAGAAAGACTGTGTTGCCGCCAGTAAATTCCAGGGACCAATTAGTCCATGCATCAATGCCACAGCCATAATCCTTTCGCCAGGACAAACCAACTCGTGAGTAATGATAGGAGTCATCAGCTGATTAAAGTCGACGTCAGGAGAAACCGGTCCGCAGATACACAAATCAATGGCCCAATCGAAATCACAGGTCAGGCAGTGAAATACAGGCTGGACACAGGTGAAGTAGGAGAATCGAAAAGATAATCCATATGCCGTGCTTAATATCGCCAACGGCATTGTGCCATAATATTCTAGCATGCGATTGCGGAACAGTGTCAGCAGCTGCAGGGCGGGAGGTTGCATAGGAGGGACATCCATATTTAAAAATGTAAAAAAGCACAAGAGCGTCCGCTGGTAATGCAAGTAAAAATGGCAATCCACGAAGCAGAGTGGAAAAAATAGAATGAAAGAAAGCAGGGATGACTCCAAAGATTTTCTCAAATGAAGTCACGAGACCACTGGTAACAACTTTAAAAAAGTGCGCCAGGGCCTTTGTGGAGGATGCGTTAAAGATAGTCCGAACCATCTTGCTGAAATGGAAAGGCAAATCTGAATTGAAAAGGGTCTGCACCTCTGTACGGGTGTTCGCTATGTGAAGCACGAAAGTTTCACGGGCCGAACTCAAGGCCACCTCTCTCTGAGACAAAAGAGCTCTTATTCTTGCCATGCCGTTGAAATCTGCTCCCAAGGTTGGTATTTGTGGCGAGATTGAAAACTCCCTATGTTCATGTGTGGGAGGAAATAGAACATTTCTGCAGCAAATAACCCGTTCACTTACTGTTACGATAAAAGGAATACTTTTAATTAACCCAGAACAATCTTCATTATTGAGCATCAAATAACTACCATTTTCCAACAACTTGAACGTTGGGATGATAGCAGGAACTGGCGTGCCTTGCAACACGCAAGCCATATTTGGTCGGTGTTTGTTGCATGAACCGTGTAACTGTATGTGCCTACACATTAGTGAATGATCTGGCGTCTCAGTGCATTCCTCTCCATTCAGATAAACTTCTTGATCATCTTTGAAACATCTGTATGTGTATGGAAGCGACCAGACCTCATGAAGAAAAGCACTACCTAAAGGTTCATAACGACCTATTGGTATATATTTCATACAATTTGAAAACTTATATAAAGCAAAAGGCAGCGTTATTAAACCGTGGATAAGGCACGTTGCCAAAAAACCTGCAATCCTCTGCTGATGATGTCACTGAGCATGTCATGAATGATGTAATATGTGACATCATCAGCAGTGGATTACGGGTAATAGTATCTCTAGTTTACTCCCCTATAGCTGTCTTTCTTTTAACATAAGTGTCTGTTTCCTTCCCTTATACTTACTGTTTTTGGTTCGCTTCCGGTTCGCGTACCGGCGAGCGAACTGGGAAGCGAACTAAGAGAAATAGAGGTTGGCACAGTTCCAAATATTGTACCAATTTTTTAATAACGGGGAGGTAGTTCTGAAAAGAACTTTTTTTTAAATTGTTTTTGTTGTTTTATTTTTTTTTAATTATTTTTCGGAACATTTTTTTACTTTTTTTGAATTTTTCTGAACAGTTTTATATTTTTTTGGGTTTTTCTTGGAGGGGGCAATGAAAACGATTCATTGTAAAGGGCTCAACAGGAGCAACAAAACAAAAAAAAAGTATTTATTATTTTGGGCGTTTCGTACAAACTTGCATATGATAGTCAATAGCTCTGTTGATCAGAGTGATGCTTCTTTCTCCGTAGCAAATGAATCCATCGCAATATACGCAGATGTGTTTTACTTCACCAAATCTCATTTGTATATTTGGCACCATCTCCCTGCCCTCTGGTCCCGTTACTTCCGGTACAACAGATCTTCTGGCCATAATAGGGAGATTATCTAGGTCGTTCCGAAACTGTGCAGCACTGTAGTTGTTAGGATGCCACCTAGTCATATGGCGATGCATTGTGTAGTTTCCGAAACTGTATTTTTTCTCGGTTCCTCTGGACAGTCTATCTTGACATATAAGGCAAGTTACGTATCTTGGATTTACTTTTTTCTGACCTTTGGGAATTTTAAAAAATTGCCAAATGAAGTTTTCTTTCCGGTGAGACGTCCTGGGCTCCTCAGGCAAAAACTGCCTCTCTTCGTGCTCGTCGTTCTGTTCCTCTTCTTCCTCTTCTTGTTGAATTATAACTTGAGCAGGTGGTCCACTCTTCCTTGGATGTGGTGGAGGTGGTGGGGAAGCACCAGCTGAAGCTACTAAAGAAGCCATTGCTCAGTGATCACAAAGGGTCTTTCTCTCACAATGATGAAAGTCAGAGTGAGGAAAGAAGGAGGGATTTTCATCATTTGGGAAAAACAAGAGTTCTCAACCAATGAAAAGTGTTCATTTTAGATTATATGACCTAGTCTTACATCATTAGGAAACCAAAAGTGAAATGAACCAATGAAAAGTGTTATTACCAAGTCACATGACCTGCTGTGTTTACGTTAAGCGCTTTGCAGGGCCTCCCGGTTTGCTTCCAGAAACCTGCGCTTTGCGACTCGCTTCGCGTACCAGTTCGCTAACGTAGCACGTCATATGACGTATCACGCGACAACGTGAAACGTCATGCGGACGGGAGGCGTCACGATGTTGTTTTCTAACGCGGCAGTTGCGGTAAAGAAACGTTTACCGGCTCGCGGTCTATTTCGCGGCATCAAGGTCAGCTAACGGGAAGCTTCCCGATTCGCGAAGCGGGAACGAAGAAAAAAAAATATTTAAAAAAAAAATTCTTCATAAACATATAAAATATATTTTTGGATTTAAAGAAGAATACATTTTACAGCTACAGATATTAGCTGTTAAAAAACCAATGAAATTCACTGAAAAAACCATAGGTTATAGACCATATATAGTTAGGAATTAGCATTTAAAAAACCTTATTTTACTCACACAAAACCATTGAAATTCCGTATATAGTTAGTTGCACTAACTATATATCGCGCACCCGCAATCCACTGCTGATGATGTCACATATTACATCATTCATGACATGGTCAGTGACATCACTGATGACATCACTGATGACATCTCAAATGACATCACTGATGACATCACTGATGACAACATCCAGTAACTGTATGTTTCTGTAAAGTTAAAATATGTCTTACATATTGAAGAATGAGTGGATGTATAAGTGTCTGGATGAAGGATTTATTAGGTGCATGATTGACTGTATGAGTGAGTGAATAAATGTGTGTCAATGAGTGCATGAGTTAGTGACTAAACTGTCTTAATTTGTGCATCATTATGTATGTTGTTCTGTAAACTGCTGCATGTGTTGATCAGTAGCTATATGAGTAAGTATATGGGTTATTGATTGGTTTCCCAAGTATTTGTATGGGAGACTGAGTGTGTGTGTGTGGGTGGCTGGGAGGTGTATGACTCTGTGCATAGATGTGTGAGCAGTTGATTCACTAGATGTATGGGTTCAAATCAAAAGTGCATGTGGAAACACCTGTATGGGCGGTTGACTGAGTGCATTGGTGAGTGAATGGATATCTCAGTGCTACATGTCAAAGTAAGTACATATGTAAAACACAGTACATGTGACATTTGACATATATAAATAACTGTGCATAAGAGCCAGTGAATGTGTGAGTGGCTGTATGGATCATTGTGTACTTGTATCAGGCATTGTAAAAGAGAGTAAATATGTGTTAGTATATGTTTGAATAAGTAAGGTGTGTATAACTGTATAGTTGAGGAAATGGAGGTGTGAATGATTCTTTGCATGACTGACTAAGTGTGTGAGTAACTCCATGGATGAGTGACAGTCTGTGAGTGTCTGTTTACACTGAGTGTATCTAAGGTTATATTAGAGTCTGAAGAGGTTCATCGTATTATCACATGAATGATGTCATCAGTGATGTGATCAGTAATGTCAAATGAGATGTCATCAGTGATGTCATCAGTGATGTCATTTGAGATGTCATCAGTGATGTCATCAGTGATGTCATTTGAGATGTCATCAGTGATGTCATCAGTGATGTCACTGACCATGTCATGAATGATGTAATATGTGACATCATCAGCAGTGGATTGCGGGTGCGCGATATATAGTTAGTGCAACTAACTATATATGGAATTTCAATGGTTTTGTGTGAGTAAAATAAGGTTTTTTAAATGCTAATTCCTAACTATATATGGTCTATAACCTATGGTTTTTTCAGTGAATATATATATATATATATATATTACCTACTGGCAGTCGCCAGTAGGTATATATAGTTAGGACCTAGTTTCCATAGGAAATCCGCAACATTCTATTGGGAACGTTGTGTTTGAATAAACCTGCACTAATAATAGAGGCCACGGCTCCTGTGTTGTTCCTTTCCGTGACCAAAGGATGGAATACGCCGGTTTGGATGTGTTTGTTTTAAGGGGGTGGCTACTCCTGCCGTGAGCCTGCCGACACAGAGGCTTGGGAGCAGCTACAACTTTGTGTTTATATATATATATATATATATATATATACATGTATATATTTATATTTATATATACATATTACCTACTGGCAATAGTGGTGATATGCCAGTATGTAGATATAAGTAGGACCAAAGTTTCTATAGGAAAAGCGTTTTTTATTTTGCCAATAATGTTGGCGCTGCTTGGTGAATCTCCACAACATTTTCCCAAAACTTCCCCTTTTTAGTTCAGCCTGTGTGTTGAAAATGTCAGGGTGATTTGTCAAGTGGGAGCTGAGAAAAAAGGGAGTCCCAAAAATTATTTTTACTTTAAGTCTAAAGGGATTTTTCATTTTTTAACACTGCCACAGCCCAAACTGCTGAACGGAATTACACCAAATTTGGCAGAAAGCTAGACGTTGGTCCAGAGATCATACTTTTTGTAATTTGCTGTAACTCCGTTCTGTAGTTTTTGAGATATCTATATTTAAAAAATATAGATATCTCGGGACACAAGTCCTTGCAGTGGACTTTTAAATCCTACTAAAATTTAATTGGCTGTCAACACTTCAACCTGAACGTTTTGGCAGCCACCCAGGGACTCAGCTTGAAGCTCTGTCTCTGACGAAAGTAACAAAAATAGAAAGAGGGCAAGTTAGCAATACCCTGACCCCCCAGATTTGGTTCGGGGACCAAGCTGTGGGTAAAATGTCTTTTGTTTTTACATTTTGCCACAGACTCTCTAGTGGATCCGCAAATCCACAGCAAAATGTTCCAAAAAATTAAGCATGGGCTACTGTGCTATGTTTACTATAGGCCCCTAGGGGGACAGATCCCGGGGGCATTATGGAAATGAGGGAAGGGGTGCACAGGGTTCCTCTCCCCAGGATATACAAAGGCCCAGAGCCGCCACCTCCTCTGGGCAGTGATCTAATTATATACAGAAGAGACTCACAACTCTCCCGCTGCCCCGTGAACCACCAACTCCCAGGGGCACTCAAGTATATAAAAATAATGTACAGGAGAGGTCATACTCAGCATCTGCTGCAGCCCAGGGGAACACACTGTCCCTCGGGCTAAATATGGGACATGCCGGGGCCACAGTCCTCCCTGCAGCCCCAGACACAGCCAGCTCCCTGGGGCTATGATGAAATAGTAAGGCATGGGAGTTCTGGCCCCTTGACGCAGCCCTCAGGACCACCACTTCCCTAGGGCACAAATCAAATATTGAAGGCGTTCAGTTGCAGACCCCGGCCCTGGGGACCACCACCTCCCTGGGGCATATTTGATCAAAAAATGGGGACTGCCTGTTCCCCCACCGGAAGCCCTATATGGCCCTGGGGACCGACACCCCCCAGGGCCGACTCCAGCAATGTCCTGGGGTGCCCACCCCGGGACATTGCAGTTAGCTATGGCATGGTAGGAGCACTGCCTCCCTCATGCCATGGCAAACAGTGTGCTCTGCTTTGAGACTGGGAGTTCATTTTTTTTCTTGCTTGATCAAAGTGGAGCACACTTGCATTTTACGCACAGAGAGCTGCATGTCAGCAGCTCCCTGAGTGTAAAAGCAATGCAGGCTACCGCAGGAGGTGGAGAGCCTGCCGTGACCGTAGAGGCCTTCAGGCTCTCCCCACGGTCCCCAACAAGGCATCCATGTCCCAGGAGATGGGGTCCCCAGGGCTAAAGTTGGCCAAGGAAAGAGGGCTGCGCGAGCCCCCTTCCCCATTTAAAAATATATATATTAAGGCCTGGCCCCAGGAGATAAAGTCCCCAGGGCAGAAAATGGCCCCCAGAGGGAGGCCTCTCAGCCCCCTCCCTTTGATTATTAAAAATAATTTGTAAAGGTGGGGCAGGAGTAGTGGGGTTTCCGCGGCCGAAATCGGCCCGGGAGAGAAGCGTCCGGCACCCATTTTATTTTATTTTTGTTAAAAATGGGACAGGCCCCAGGCTCCCCGGGGACCAAAATGGTCAAGGAAAAAAGCGCCTCTGGCCACCTATCTGAAAAATAATTTTTTTTAAAGGTGGCAACTTGCCGAAGGCCACGCCCCCTTTCTCCACTACTCTGCAAAGGCACCTCCTGGCGCGTTCCTGGTTTGGGGAAGAAGTCTCCTTGGCTGCTGGCGGTCCTTAGGGACCAACTGGAGCTCCTGTTACCTCCAGTAAGCCCCACACAGTGGGATTCCTGAGAGGTAGTCAGAGGCCATGCTTCAGCTTGTGTTGAAAGTTTAGGGGTGATTCATCAAGAAAGGGCTGTGAAAAAAGGGGGTCGCAAAATGCATTTTTCCCTATGTTATGTCTATGGGGATATTTCATTTTTTGGACGTGACTACACCCCAAACCGCTAAATAGAATTACACCAAATTTGGCAGAAAGCTAGCTGTTGGTCCAGAAAGCATGTTTTTTGTGATTTGGTGTAAATCTATTCAGTAGTTTCAGAGAATTAAAAAAATATAGATGTCTGAGGAGGTGAGTCCTTGCAGTGCACCCACGAATCATACTGAAATTTGATTGGCTGCCAACACTTCATCCAGAAAGCCATCTTGGCACTCGGCTTCAAGCCGAGCCCACAAAAAAAGTAAAAAATAAAGAAAATGGGTCAGGGTAGGAATACCCTGACCCCTCCAGATATGGTGGGAGGGTCCCACAGGGACCTCACCGGGGTTAAAAGCATTTCTTTTAATTTTGCAGCAAATTTGTGGGGGGAACTGCGGATCTGCCATAAATGTTTTTTTATAAAGGTATACAGGATTCTGCACATCTTTTAAAAGAATTCCTAGTGTGGGCCCAATCCCTGGCAAAATATGCAGGAAGTGCCCATGGGGCACCCGGTACCCTGGGGACAGCCACCTCCCTGGGGCAAACAATTATAAACATGTGGGGGGCCCACACCCCCCCCCCACCACCCCAGGAACTGCTTCCTCCCTTTGGCCATTAACTACATTTGTGCAGGGGCAAAGTATGGCCTCTCCGCAGCCCCACCACCCTAGGGCTAATGTAATTGGGGGCCTCGCAGATCCCACTTGCCCAGAGACCATTACCTCCTTGGGGCTTTCAATTTTTGATATTGGGGCTTCACAGACCCCCTGGGCCCTGGGGGCCACCACTTACTCATGGCTAAAGTATTTTTCAAGAAATGGTCTCAGCCCCTGTGACCATCACCTCCCTGGGGCAGCCCCTTAATCAAGGAAGGGGTGCATGGCCCTGGGGACAGCCACCCCTAGGGCTGGCTCCTACTATGTGCTGGGGTGCCAATCCCTGGGACATAGCTGTTTGCTATGGATTTGTGTAAGCAGAACTGCTCCCACCAGGCCATAGCAAACTATGCTTAGTTTTGCTATTCTATTCTTGCTTGCCCATATGTATGTCATCAGCTCCCTATGTGTAAAAGCAAAGCTGAAATTGGCCAGGGTAGGTAGATGGCATCTCCGGGAAAAAAATGGCCAAGGGAATAAATGAAAAAATAAATAAAAAGACTGGCAAGACGCCAGAGGACCTGCCCCCTTTCTTCACCACTCTAAAAAAAAGCACCTCCTGGCATTCTTCTGATTGGGGGATTAAGAACCCTTGGAACAAGGGTGGTCCTAGGGCTAACAAGCCCTCCTGTTTTCCGCACTCAGCGTTACGCAGAGCTCACGGAATTTTTTCCTCGCTCGCATTCATCTACGTCAAGTTGGCGAATGCGAGCAAGGAAAATCAACATCCCGGCGTGATTTCTCAATGCGGGGTGGGTCAGGTTTCGCATTGCGAGTGGTCGGCTATGCTCGCAACATCTTGTGTTGAGAAACTGCCCGTTCGCATTGAGAAAGCTGCTGCTCGAGTAAAAATCTACTTGAGCTGCAGAAATGGAAAGCAGGGGCCGCTTGCGCTGTGCATGGTGCCATTCGCAATGATTGCGCAGTGCGGACAAGCATCCGGCACTATGCAATCAACTTCTATTGTACTCCGCTGCTAGCGGAGTTCCGCGTAGTGCGGCGGAGGTTGTTTTTGCACTTTGCGGAGTCCCACGTAGTGCAACTCCACGAACTCTGCCCAGGGTCACTCCTAGCACACTGCTAGTTGGGGGATGAAGCTACATTGGACACTGAGGCACCTTGGGGGGCAACAAGTCCTCCTGTTACTTCCAGTAAGTCCCACCCAGCCTGCTTGCTGAGAGGACTTCAGAGACCACATCCCCTTGCTCCATCACTCTGCAAACACACCTCCTGGCACACTGCTGGTTGGGGGATGAAGTCCTCAGCTCAAGAGGGACCTTGGGGGCCAACCACTCCTCCTGTTACCTCCAGTAGGTCCCACAAAGCGGAATTGCTGAGAGGTTATCGAGCCCCCCCCTTTCCCCACCACTCTGCAAACGTGCCTCCTGCCCACTTTTGGCTAGGGATGAAGTCCCCTTACTTCCATAGGGGTACGTGGTGGCCAACTGCCCCTCCTGTTACCTCAAGTAAGTCCTACAAAGCACAATTGTTGTAAGGACTTCAGAGGTCATTCCCCCTTTCTCACCACTCTGCAAACATGCCTCCTGGTACACTAATGCTTGGGGGATGAAGTCGCCTTGGCTGTTGAGGGACCTTAGGGTCCAGGAAGCCCTCCTGTTACCACCAGTAAGTCCCTTATAGCGGGATCCCTGAAAGCTATTCGGTGGTATCGCCGCTTTCTCCACCACTCTGCAAACTAGTTAAAAAAATCATAGACATTCACTTAAAAAACAAAGGTTACAGGGACGTTATAGTCAGGAAATAGAATTTTAAAAAACCTTAGAAATTCACTGAAAAAACCAAAGGTTACAGTAACATTATAGTTAGGAAATAGAATTTTAAAAACCTCAGAAATTCACTGAAAAAACCAAAGACATTATAGTTACGCTGATATTTCACTTATAAAAACCAGTTAAGATTAAGCATTTATAGTTACCTGAGCTAACTATAACATATGCCTAGGCTATCTGGTTTTAGGTTTAAACCTATAATAACTGATAAAACCTCACCGAAAGGAAAATGGCCATCACTGGTGTAAACATATAAACACTGAAAAAACACCTTTGCAATCACAAACTAAGTGCCATTCATGGAAAGGAAAAGATGAGTGAAAGAGTCATTTTTATTTCTTCCTGAAGGGGCCAATACAATGTAACTTTGTCATACAAGGTAGCATCAAGAAAGACTGGGCTAACATTATTCTGCTTGAATTTTGTTGTTCAGGGATGTCACTAAAACATGGTCTCTTCTTCCTTCTGCTTGTTTTAGTTGTGTGGTCTTCGGTCTAAAGATGCAGTGTTTAGAAGCATGTTTTAGGTCTTATTTAGTTATTTTATAAACTGTCGAGAATCGGGAAATATAAAAGTCAGATTTAAAATGTTGGCTTCATTTAATTTAACTAATAGGTAAAATGGCTGGTTTCATAAGAATCTTTCCTAATATGTACCATCACATTTACCCACAGACAGAGAATGGGGGAAATCATTTGATACATCAGCCCCCTTTTCTAGTGAGTCAGTATTGATTGTAAGTGAATTGCCAAACACCAGAGTCTTTAAACATTCAATGCAAGATGTAGTGACAGGTATATGTGAAAAGAATGAACCAAGCAGCTGAGATAGTGGTGAAAACATGACACCAGGGGTTTGGTAAACATGGAACGCAGTGTCACTTGGAATGCTGCTGAAAAAAATTCCATCCAAGTTCAATAAATATTGGAGTGATATTGTTTGTATTTGCAGTAATTTAGCTATGTATAGGAAAAAGTTGTATGATGGTCTGTCAAAATTGATACCTGAGCTGAAGTGCTTCCCTGTAAGAGATCCTTGTCACTTGCTAGATGGTATACTGAAAGCATCTTTACAATCTTCAGAGTTAATGAAGAATGCTATTAACTTTGTAGTCCATTCTGGTGCAGTAAAGATGTATTTGGACCTTATATACCCTGTGCATACGCTACCTATACACATGCACTATCAGTGCAGAAAGCAAGCAATAATTAAAATTAAATTAAAATTCCATAAACACCGGAAAAACACTGTTTCTGTTGTTTTTAATGGCACGAAAATGTGTAACCACTGATAAACACAGTTTTTTAAGGTATTGAAAAAAACCCACCAGAATTGAACAAAATTAGAAACTGAAAACAGGAAAGCCTACATATGCCCCTGCAATGCACTGTGACCTCACATATTACATCACTGATGACATCTCAAATTACATCACTGATGACATCATCTACAGAACCACACACATCTCCATAGAACCTCTTGTACACCCACACAATCACTCACATACTCATTCACAAACCATTCCATTACTCATATATCCACTCACTCCCCCTTGAAGGCAGTCACACACCCCCTCACTCACTTATAGAGCCACTCATACAACCATTCACTTACACATACAGCCACTCATATAACCAGTTGCTCATCCGTACAGCCACTCACATAGCCACACACTTACCCGTACAGCTACTGACATACCCACTTAATCACCTAGTTATTCACACTCCCACTCACTCTCCCATATAACCTCTCAGCACAGCCACTCACCTAAACACTCACACACCCACAAAACCACTTACTTACCCATTCACACATCCATACAATTATTCACACATCCGCCCACTCACCCATACATTCATTCACACACACTCTCCAATAGAGCCATTCACACACCAATTTTCTTAACCATACACCCACTCAAACAGCCACTCGCTCACCCACAAAGCCACTTACACACTGAGTCACTCATTCATACAACCATTCCAACACCCACTCACTCACCTATGCAGACACTACACAGTGCCACATTTCCAACCATGGAGCCACACACACCACCACTCACCAGGGCCGGACTGAGAACACAAACCATCAATGGCAATTCAGATGGATGGGCCTATGGGGGTGCAGGGGGCAGGGTGCTAGTGAGAAGCACTGCTCTTGCTTTTGTTACAGGGGGCCGATATTGCAGCACTGCAGCAAAAGTGGTCCCCAGTAAAACAAAACAGACCCCATCACTCACAAAACGGCACCCACCCTTCCGACCCACCAGGAAAACACCCAGTGCCCGCTACGGCCAGTCCGGCGAACCCCACTCACTCACTCATACAGCCACAGACACACCCACTTACTCACCAATACTGCCACTCAAACAGCATGTCACACACACACATATATATATATATATATATATATGTGTATATATTACCTACTGGCGGTCGCCAGTAGGTATATATAGTTAGGATTTTTTCTCTATGGGTTTTTTGAAAATTCTATGTCTAATAACTTTGCCGTTTGTGGACGGAATTGGCTGAAATTTTCAGGAAAATGGCACATTTTGTTTCTGAGCAGCCTTTGAAAATTTGGGGGGGTTCGTCAAGGGGGGGCCGAGAAAAAAGGGGGGTCCCAAAACGCGTTTTTCCCATGTTAATTTCCATAGGGCGGTTGGCCTCACTTTTAGCCCGAACGGCTGAATGGATTTGCACGAAACTTGGCAAAATTGTAGGGACTGGTAGCCCGATGTGCCTTTTGTAGGTCTCAATATATGTGCTCCAGTGGATTTTGAGAAATTAACGTTTAAAAAAAGATATATATCTGTAAGCGCGGACCAGGCAGCGGTCTGGTTCGCGGACTTTTCGCGCAACGGAGCTTTGTGAAGCGAAGCTGATTGGTTCTCCGGCGTCTGTCAACATTCCAAACAGTCCGTAGCGGCCGCCATCTTGTCTCTCGGTAGGATCGAGAGACAAGAGGAGGCGAAAGCGAAGGGGCAAATGACCATAAGGGGGAATAGTAGATCCTCGCTGACCCCCTAGGTTTGATGTGGAGGTTTTAAAAGGGCCCCGCGGGGCAAAAAAAAAAATAATAATAATAATCGAACGGCTGAATGGATTTGCACGAAACTTGGCAAAATTGTAGGGACTGGTAGCCCGATGTGCCTTTGCTAGGTCTCAATATATGTGCTCCAGTGGATTTTGAGAAATTAACGTTCAAAAAAAGATATATATCTGTAACAGCGCTCCGCTTCGCGTACTTTTCGCGTTACGGAGGTTTGCGAAGCTGATTGGTTTTTCGGCGTCTGTAAACATTCCAAACAGTCCGTAGCGGCCGCCATCTTGTCTCTCGGTAGGATCGAGAGACAAGAGGAGGCCAAAGCGAAGGGGCAAATGACCATAAGGGGGCATAGTAGATCGTCCCTGACCCCCTAGGTTTGATGTGGAGGCTTTGAAAGGTTCTCGCAGGGCAAAAAAATATATACCGTTTTTTTAGTTTTTTTGCGTGGAGTGCGCTCGGTTCGCGAACCGGGAAGCGTTCTGGGGAGCGTACTTTCTTGAAAATTAGTGAAAAAAGTTAGAGTACAATAATAATTGTGAGTGATCAGATGTAGGGTAGCTCTGAGAAGAGCTTTTGGGTTTATGGTACATTTAGGTACTTATAAGTAGGTACCAATGCACATTCTTAAATTCAGAGTGAAAACTCTGTTGCCCTCATCTGAGAAGTGAACTCCATCTCCTCTGTAGATATCTTGCATGTAGTAACGCAAGTTATTGTTGTACAGGGAGCCCATTCCATGGTCTCTCATGTAAGCTGAAACAGATTTGTTTACATGCTTCCTCGATTTCTCAATTTGTGGACAAAATTGGTTCGACCACCTCCATTTCTGTCTTTGGCATATATTTGAATATACCAAGGCAGTCTGAGGAAAAAGTGCCATCAATTGCTCAAAGGTGTCCTTTAAAAGCATTTCCAGACCTACCCCAGTCAAAGTGCCCAAATCATTACCTCCACAGTGCACAATTAACAGGTCAGGTTTTGGCAAATGCATAAAGGTTTTCACCAATGGTATCAATTGGTGACATTTTAATCCTCTGTGGCCAAACCACTTAATTTCCACATCTTGTAAATTGAGGTTAGGTAAATTCCTGTTTTCAGCGTACCTTTGAGCCCAATAGATGTAGCTATGTCCAACAATCCAGACAGAAAACATGGCGAGAGAAGGTTCTCCTGCAGTCAGATGAAGTGTGGCAATGAAATGGCAGTTGAAAAAATGAGAGTGTAAAATGAAAAAAACTGAGGAGTTTCTGTGTTAATGAAGCAGTAAGAGTGATTGGTGGATTTTGATTGCTGAAAACAGAAAGTTAGTGTGCATGGATGAGTTCGTTGAAAGATGTATTTTGAGTGGCGAAGAAAAAATCATTAAATGAAAGAATGCTTTGGATATGCAG
This sequence comes from Lissotriton helveticus, assembly GCF_964261635.1. Classification (NCBI taxonomy): domain Eukaryota; kingdom Metazoa; phylum Chordata; class Amphibia; order Caudata; family Salamandridae; genus Lissotriton; species Lissotriton helveticus. The sequence goes on along the minus strand of NC_136069.1, from coordinate 1,045,823,635 downwards.
GTGCACTGAGAGTTCAGAGTTCAATTGCAACATTGTTGTGTGAGAGGTCTTGCAAGAGGTGGTTGCTATGCAGAAAAAGCAGAGAGGGGGCAGAGGGGGGAAGGGTTTTGCTTTGAAAAAAAGTGAGGGAAGAGTTTTGATTGGGTGACATGAGAGATCTGTGTGAGGAATTACAGCATTTCTGTGCTTTTGATAGCTGCAGACTCTGGAGTGCATACCTTTTGCTCTGCTGAAGACAAATTGGTGTGTTTCTGAGACTGTTTTGAAACTCAAAGTATTTGCTAAGGTGAGAAAAAATTTCTTTAATTTAGATAGAAAATAGTGTGCTTTAAGGAGAAAATTATGAAGAAAGTTGTGTGGGTCTCGTGTTCTGTGCTGCAGCGACTTCCAGGATATTGGGTGTCCTCTGGTGTTGAACTCTTTGGAACCTACATATATATATATATATATATATATATATATATATATATATATATATATATTCACTGAAAAAACCATAGGTTATAGACCATATATAGTTAGGAATTAGCATTTACAAAACCTTGAAAATTCACTGAAAAAACCATAGGTTATAGACCATATATAGTTAGGAATTAGCATTTAAAAAACCTTATTTTACTCACACAAAACCATTGAAATTCCATATATAGTTAGTTGCACTAACTATATATCGCGCACCCGCAATCCACTGCTGATGATGTCACATATTACATCATTCATGACATGGTCAGTGACATCACTGATGACATCACTGATGACATCTCAAATGACATCACTGATGACATCACTGATGACATCTCATTTGACATCAATGACCACATCACTGATGATATCATTCATGTGACAATACAATGCATCTCCTCACACTTTAATATAACCTCTGTTACACCCAGTGTTAAATACAGAGTATAATTTTTGAAACCATTGACACACCAATACTAGTTACTACATACGCACTCAGTGATTCCTATGTTTACACACACATTCACTCATTTACCCATACAATCATTCATACATACAATCACTCATCTTTACAACACTATCATATGCACTCATACACCTATACAGACTCTCACACTCTGTCACTCATCCATGGAGTTACTCACACACCTAGTCAGTCCTGTAAAGAATCAATCACACTTCCATTTTCTAATCTATACAGTTAAACATAGAGCACCTTACATTTTGAAACATATACTAACACATAATTACTCTCTTATACAATCATTGATACAAGTACACATTGATCTGCACAGAGTCACACACCTCCCAGCCAGCCACACACACACTCAGTCTCCCATACAAATACTTGGGCAATCAATCAATAATCCATATAGTTACTCATATAGCTACTGATCAACACATGCAGCAGTTTACAGAACAACAGACATAATGATGCACAAATTAAGACAGTTTAGTCACTAACCCATGCACTCAGTGAGACACATTTAATCACTCACTCATACAGTCAGTCACGCACCTACTAAATCCTTCATTCAGACACTTATACATCCACTCATTCTTCAATATGTAAAACATATTTAAACTTTACAGAAACACATAATCACTGGATGTTGTCATCAGTGATGTCATCAGTGATGTCACTGACCATGTCATGAATGATGTAATATGTGACATCATCAGCAGTGGATTGCGGGTGCGCGATATATAGTTAGTGCAACTAACTATATATGGAATTTCAATGGTTTTGTGTGAGTAAAATAAGGTTTTTTAAATGCTAATTCCTAACTATATATGGTCTATAACCTATGGTTTTTTCAGTGAATATATATATATATATAGAGCGAGAGAGAGAGATGAAATCTATGCACTGTGAATGTTAGAGATACCATGGTATTATTTTATGAGGCAGATAAACCATTCATTTAGTTTTGGGATCATTCCACATTTGGACAGCAGAGATACAACAAGGAGAATGTTTTATGATTCCAGCATGTTATGAATATGATGACCATTGGTCATTTTTACTATTATTTTTGCTTTGTTTCCAAATGTAAAACCTATTTCTAGCTTTTGTATGTTTGTTCTTTTATTTTGTTAGTTTTCACATACTCTATGTCTTTTTAGTTGTAACAATAAAGATGATGGTTGGGGTCTGTGGCACAGATGTTTTGCTGTGGAAAGAGCAGTGTGACTCCTCTCCCTGTCATTGCCCATTTTCTAATACTTCCTGCTCTGGTGACAGAGAAGGTATAGAAGAGCTGTAATGCCATTGAACCAGTGATATAGAAGCCTTCAGTAAACATGTCCTTTGCTTCAGCAAAGCTGTGACCAGATGAATGCAGCGAGTATGAGGCACAAGCATCTAGCATAGTTGGAGATGGATGCCCCTTCCAATTGTGTGGTGTACTCTCAGCCCAATGGCATTCTCCTTGGCAGGATTTACCTTCCACTGACATCCCCTACTGATGTGGAAGAAGGAGCAATTGGCCATACTTCATTATACTGAACACTCCTCAACAGCTAAAGGATAAGCGACTCCAGTAAGAAAGCATTTCTAATAAATCATCCTGCTTACTTTCACCACTGGCACCACCTCTTTAACTCAAAAAAACCAATGGCCCAGATGTTGCCTCAGTTGATACATAACCTCCATCCTGATGGAAGTTTTGTGGCTCCCCTATCCGGCCTGCACAGTCTTGGAAACCAGCTGCATCAATTGCCAAACCAACAAGACCAACACATCCGCTTATCTTGCAGACAAGTTTATCATTTCTCAAGGTTTTTAGTACACCCACGGCCAAGACATCACCAGACTGTAGGCCAAGAAGTATAAAAAGGAAAGAACAAATATGTAGGCTTTTTCCTTCTATGTACCCAAGATCTGGAACAACATCCCTGTGTCAATCAGGACCAACCCTACTCTGCTTCAATTTTGGAAAGAGTTTTCCTTTTTAAAGAACACCTCACAATGCATTAACAATCCACAAACCATCTACGTAGCCTATCACTTGTTGACTTAATGCTTTTGTTTGTTGCTGCTTTTTGGCTCAGTTCTCACTATAGAAATGCCACATAAATATATTCAGATGTATCCTCAGTCTGGTCACTTGTATTGAGGGTTTTAGAAGTGCTGTGTGCCAGGTCAACATGCTTTTTGTACCTGTAACCATTAGCCACATCCACTACTGAAGAGTTTCAAACTTAATTTGAAACTTAGGAGTGCACACTAGAGGTTGACAACTCGCATAAGATTGGTAACTGCCAGGTTTGAAAATTGAACCTACCAGATTAGTCATAATACCTATACCTAGGCTGTGCCTGGGTAGAGAGTAAATTGATCCTCTTTCACTGATGAGAAGCACAGAAGACCTCTTCTTTTCCTCTAGACATACATGACAGAACTTGGGGGCATATTAGCAAGAACCTCGTTAAAATTATCGCCGTTTTAGCGGCAGTTTCCTGCCACTAAAACAGCGATAATGGGCTTGCTAATATGCGTTATAGAATTCCAATAGAAGCCCAAGTTAGATGTCCTGCACATCTAACCTAGGCTTCTATTGGAATTCTATAACTCATATTAGCAAGCCCATTATCGCCACTTAGCGGCAGTTTCCTGCCGCTAAAAAAGCTAAAGTTTAACGAGGTTCTTGCTAATATGCCCCATGCTTTCTTAACTGTGGAAGACAAAGTGGGGCACTTTCACTTGACACTTAGGGGCCCATTAGGATGGCGGGCAGGTTGCCCCCGCCGGGCCGGCGGTAGATACCGCTGGCCCGGTGGGGCAATCCACCCGCCATCCTCAACAAAATGACCCCCCGCCACATTAGGATGGCTGAGGGGTCCGCTGCAGACGGAAAGTGCTTTCCTATGGTGGCGGTGTCACCGCCAACCATATTAGGATGAGGGCGGGAGGGTGCCTTTCCGTGGCGGCAACGTCTTTCTGTTTGGGGTCCCGTTGCGGGTCCCCAGGATGATGAGGGGGTGGGGGAGGCACATGGGGGGTACCTATGGTACCCCCCTACATGTGCATGCACAACATGGCAGGCAACGCGCGGTGCCTGCTACGGAGTGCATGCACGACAAGCATTTTTAGCATTGTGGCGGGCGGTGCTGAGAGCACCGCCTGCCACAATGTTAAAAATGCAGGATGCGCCCGCCACTGTGGCGGGCGCATCCTAATACCCCCCACGGGACCGCCGCCCTTATGGCGGGTGGTCCCGTTATCCGATAGGATGGCGTGCGGACAAAGTCCGCCCGTCATCCTAATGGCCCTCTTACTGTTCATTTACCTCAACCTTGCAGCTGGGTTGTACCCATTGGTCTTCATCATGTGGTTTCCCAGTGAGAAGAGAAACATTTCTTATCTTCCTCTTCATGCCCCACCATGTCATATTCCCAAGAACTGACACTCCTCAGCTAATCAGCCACCTCATTCACTGTCCTCATTCTCCTACCAGGACCATTTTGACAACCAGTGTTTCCAGATAAATACACCCTTGCATGAAATGGCTCAGGCTTTAGCAAATAATGCACTCCTCCCCCATGAGCAGGAAATGAGCTGATCTCATAAATCTCACAGCTGCAGTACCCACAATCTGGTCAGGTGGTGTGTGGTCCCATCTGGCTGAGCCCACTCCAATTTAGCACATTATTGTCATTTGCCTTGTTTCTACATTCTCTCCGTAGCCTATACCTTAATCTCAAAGGCTTCCTTCTTAACCATTATGTGCACCTGAGTTGATTCTATGCACAGGGCTTGATCTTTCCTGAGTCACTACTGCCTCAACGATTATTCACAGTGCTTTTAAAATGACTTGCAACCTTGGATGATCTATGCATGCACCTTCTTTGGTCTGGTCATCATTTGTGTACAAGTTGGTGAGCTCTCTCAGGCTGACATAGTTGTAATTGTAATTATAAATGTAATTGTATTTATATAGTGCTTACTAACCCTGATGAGGAGTTGAAGTGCATTTCGACGAGTAGCACACTACTCTGGATCCCAAATATGGATTAGTGGTGGATTAATAGGAGGAAATATAAATTGTTATTGGGAGCAGTGGGAGTAATAAACATATGAGTCTGTTGGATGACTAGGATAGAGGAGGGGAGAGTTTAGAAAGGATTATTTAAAAGTTCATAGTAGTAGAAGAGGTTTAGGATGAGTCAGAGAGTCTGTTAGTGGAATTAATAGGATAAAGGATCGATAGAGGGGGAAGACTTTAGAAAGAGTTGTTTTGGAGTTCATAGTAGTAAAATAGGTTTGAGATGAGTCAGAGAGTTGAGGTAGGGGATATTTTGGAGGAGGAATAGGACGAGTCATATAATGGCGATCTGATGAGGTTTGGGGAGGTTAGTTGTTTCTTTTCTTCTCTGCAGTGAGAGGAAAATATATAAATGTGTTGATACATGACGAGACATCAGAGGTATATATGCAAAAGGATTTTAACATAGAGAAACAATCAGAAGATTTTAGCATGTAGAACAATTGTACTGCATAATGTCCCATATGGACATGCATGGATAAATATTTTCAAACTCAGGCTCTCCATTTTTGCTGTAAATTAAGATTATTTTAAATGTATTATTGTATTTTTAAAAATGTTATCTGTCCCCCAATATTTCAAGAGTGAAGCATCAATAGATACAATTGCTATTATCATATTTATACATTGTGACAAATATGTGTTTTTATAGAAAAGTGAATCCATAAGCATACTCTCATCATCGTATATTATTGATATATTGATCTAGTTATATATGGATATAATGATAACGTTATTTCTATAATCATATGTACACATTGTGACAGATATGTATTAATATAAGAAAGTAAACCCATAAGCATACACTTATCATCCTATATGTTATTAATGTATTGATCTACTTATATATGGATATGATAAAGTCATATATATGTATGTATATAATATATATATTTTAGATATATTTAAGTATCCATTTCTTTTTATTTCTCTAGTAAGTGAAAAAATATATGTAAGGAGATATATACCCATATTTATTGTTAGTGTTTTTCCATTAATTATTTAACATTATTAGTTTTTATTATTTAATTATTTTGATTTTTTAAAGTAATAAGTATAATAAATACCTAACAATTACGCATATATTTTGCATAATCATATTTATATGTTGTGATATTAGTGATCATAATAAATAGAGATTTATAAGTATGTAGTAAAATACTTGTATCTCATTTATGTAATGACCTATATACATTTTAAGCATAAACATTAGGAGCATATATATTTTAACCATAAATAATATATACACGGGGCGGAGCTTGCTAGCAGCCGAGATGGCTGCCTAATCTCTGAGCTCCGTATCGCCAACTCACCTATCCTGAAATATCCTGCATCAGCGTGGACATATTGCTACACCCGATTCCTCCCCTGCTCTGAGCGACATTATGAGCTTGCAGCGGAGCCTCTGCCGGCGAGAATCGGAGCCGGAAAAGTGGAGAAACCGCGACGGACAGAGCTGGGGACATTAGGCCACGCAGCCCCGAACTTGCATACCATTCGGGCCGGACTGCGTGCCAGTACGTGCGGCCAGGGAGCACCCTTCAAGTCGGTGTGGGGAAGGTCACCGCGCCGAGTGTGCCTGGAGCGACTCAATACTTCTGGGGCCCGGACCTGCTTGTGGCGGCTGCTGTGTGCCGGAGACTGCCTCCCCCCCACCCCCGTCCACACATCGGCGAGGCGGCGCCCTGGGGGAAGAGTGAGCGAAGGCCTGTGGCGGAAACTGAGGGGACGGGCAAGAGCAGCGGACCGTGCGGCGGAAGGCGGCAGGCGGCTACTGTACAGCCGCTAGGATCTTCCACTGGAGAGGGGTCAAGTATCGAGGGCGAAGTGAGGAGTTTGCAAGGTGGCGTTCGGAGGCGCGCGCTGAGAGCTCCGGTGCAGACTGCTGCTGGTCCGGGTATTGGCGTGCTTGCGGCCTCGGTGTATATCGACTTGCCGCTGTGCCCTCCTCACACGGTGGAGCCTGGAGGTGACCATCCTCCCCCCCGCCTGATCTACGTAGCATCGTGGAGCCCCCGGAGAGAGGAGCAGTGCCTAAGCGGAGGGACGTTCACATTGCCCTCTGGACTCCTGGAGAAGAGCTTGCTCTGGACTGCAGCGACATCGGGTGCAGCGGCCCCGGGAGTGCCACAGTGTGCTGTCCCCTGGCAACAGTGAGTACAACGCACGCCCCTCCGTAGGGGGCAACCTTGCGGCCATTTGTTTTGGGAGCGGCGTAGGGCGGCCTAAACCCCCGGAATTTGGGCCTGGGGTCTGCAGGGGTGACGCGTGTCCTCCTCCCCCCTCTTTTTGGCAGCGCACCAGGGACTGACTCGAGAACTGAGAAAGGGCAAGTGAGAGTGTTTCCTGAGAGGAGGGGCGGGACGCCGAGGAGTCTCCGGGCCAGAGTTACCACGGATGGTGAGCTGTAGCAGAGGTATTGCACCAGTAACTCCTGCGGGCCATGCAGAGAGGCAGACACGGTCAGCTAACTGTGGGGTGCCGGGAGGTCATTTGGTTAGAGACGCTTGCGTTCTGGAGGATCTAGACGTGTCCCTTCAGGATGGGTAGAGGCGACAAAACCCAAACTAAACTCTCGTTTGAGCAGCGACGCACGAAGGCACAGGACGTGACGGGCGTGGAAGGAGGCGCCGTGCAGGATGCAGAGGACGCCACCAGGGACTTGGACATTAAACGATTACTCCTGGCTATGGAGAAGGACCTCCAGGGCAGCATAGCGGCCCTGGGAAGGAAACTGGACGCACTGACTTATCGTATGGATAGAATGGCAGACGGATTGACAAGCACTCGGAAAGGCTAGACATGTCCGAGAGGAGGCTGACAGAGGTCCAAGAGGCACAAATGGAATTAGGGACGGACCACAAGAAGATCGAGAAGCTGATTAAGACCCTACATGACAAAACGGAAGACCTGGAGGCGCGGTCCCGTCGCTGCAACCTCCGCATCACGGGTCTGCCGGAATCGACCCACACCGGCAACATGGAGAAATTCGTTGAAAAGCTCCTAACCACTCTGCTTGGCGAGGAAACCTTCTCCCCGATGTTCATTGTGGAGCGAGCACATCTCTCCTTGGGACCGCGCCCGCGACTTGGAGCCCCGCCGCATCCGGTCATTGCCAAACTGCTCAACTATAGGGACAGGGATGCAGCGCTTCGCCAAGCCAGGGACAAAAAATTGCTGCAATATGAAGGATCGGAAATCTCCCTATATCCAGTTTTTACGGCAAGATTTCAGGAGGCTCGTAAACATTTTGCTCCCTACAAGAGACAGCTACGAGAACTTGGGCTGGACTATGCAATGTTGTACCCGGCAAAGCTGCGGGTCAACAGGCAAGGGCATTCACACCTGTTCACTGACCCGCGCGCTTTGCAGCAGGCCCTGAAGGGGTGGAGGAGAGAGCACCTTAGAGACGAGAGAGCATCGCCGGGAGAGGGCGGCAGTCGGCTGGACGAACAGGAGTGAGGGCCCCCCCCCAGCCTGACTGCGCCGCAGTGGTAAGATGAGCGGGCGGAGGTAAGAAGAGAGCATAACTTTACCAGAGACTGGGGGTGGTACTGCCCTGATGTTTGAGTACATGATGTGGTGAAGCAAGAGACTATTTGATGTGTAATGCCTTCACTGAGTGGGGGCAGGAGGAGTTCGCCTTGCTGGCCAGAGGGTGATACATGCCAGAGAGAGGTCTTTGGGGTATTGGGCTACTGTGTAGGTCTTCTGTATTACTCCACTGCATAGTAACGGAGAGACTCATTGGGACTCGAGCAGGGTTCTATGGAACGTTATGTTAGCAAATATTGGATTGGTTGTTGAAATGTTATGGCTGATGCATGATATGTGCCGAGGCGAGTGAAGGGCTGGAAATTACAGCATAGTGCTCGTTAGCACTGGGTGATGGAGGCTCGGCAAACTCTGCCCCTGCGCACATTGCACCCCTGTGACTCTTTGGAGGCCACACGGTTCAGGAATGGGGAGGGGGTGGTGGGGGGGTAGTAACGTGCTCGGCATGGCCAGGTTTGGGGTGGTCTGCTGTGGGAGGGGGGTGGGAATGTTTTCCAGTTTACCTAAACAGTTAATGGGGAGGGGACGACCACACGCACAACGCACATCACACACACGATCAACCGCAAAAGTCTGCGCGACGCCCGCGCAAGCAACGCCTAAACCCGGGACCCATGACGAACACACCTGACCCGGGTACTCGGGACTCGACAACGACGATCTGAGCCCTCACTTGGAATGTCAGAGGACTTAATGACCACCGCAAACTGAGGAAGGTACTTAGTTACCTCCAGAGGCACCACGTTGATGTCGCGCTCCTGCAGGAAACCCATCTCCCACTGGCGAGTACTATGCTGCGCAGTAGAGGTCTGGGGAGGAATATAGCTGCAGCAGGTTTCACAACGCACTCCAGGGGGGTTCTAACATGGGTCAACCCTAACTCGAAACTCACACTGACGCTGCTGAGAGCAGATCCCGAGGGACGGTATGTGATATCGTCATGCAGGGGACTGGGGATAGATTTAGTATTAGTTAATGTCTATGGCCCTAACTATGACTCACCTGACTTTTACCACTCATTGGCGGGCGCTGCCAGCGCCTTTGCGGGCGCACAGATGATCTGGGGGGGTGACTTTAATCTGGTGTTGAACCCATCTTTAGACAGATCAGTGGGCCCACCACGCAGACCCTCGGCTACCGCAGAGGCGTTGCTGGTGGTACTCGCGGTTTTGGATGTGGAGGATGTGTGGAGATATAGGAATGGCTCGTAGGGTGGTCACACACACTATTCTGCTTATTATAACATCCATACTAGGATAGAGTATTGGATGGCATCCTCGTCTAGTGTGAGACGTATACGGGATTGCAAGATTCTAGCCCTCACATTGTCCGACCATTCACCCCTGCTGATGGTACTTGAGGCGCCAGCGAAGTCGATTCCCCCGTTCACATGGCGGTTCCCTCCATACTCGCTACTAGACCCGCTGTTCCGTGGTGAGCTTGCTGAAGAGATAGATGTCTTTTTCAATGCTAACATTGGCTCTGTAGACAATTTCCAAATGGTGTGGGAAGCCTTTAAGTATATATAAGGGGAGTTGTCATGTCCAAACACTCGAGTGTACTCAAAGCCATACGTCATAGGCTGTCATTGCTTGAGAGACAGCTAATGGAGCTAGAGAGGCGCCAGCAGAGCACCCCAGACCAGACTGTGGAAGACGAGATGAAATTACTCATCACTGAATACAACGAGGAAGCGGACAGGGAAGTGCAGCACATGGGTAAATATGCCACCGCGCGAACGTACGGTGAGGGGGAGCGTCCTAGCTCGCTTCTGGCCAGACTACTAAAGGGGGATAGGGGGAAGCACCACATAGCAGAGTTGGGGGCAATGGATGGGCAGACGCTTACAGAGGAGGCTGAGATAGCCAACAGATTCCGAAGCTACTACTCGGACCTCTACTCCTCCAAAGGCGGAGATCTCACGGCTGAGACAGCGGAATACCTGGAGCATATTGAGCTGCCCTCGCTAACCAAGGCACACCGCGAGTTCCTTATGCTGCCTATTGAGAAGGACGAGATTGCAGACGCCTTGGCGAGTATGCGCTCTGGCAGCGCCCCTGGTATCGACGGGCTTACGGTGGGCTTTCATAAAGCTTTCCGAGATAAGTTGATCCCCCATCTGTCCACGCTCTTCGGCAATATATGCGTGGCGGGCAGTATGCCCCAATCTATGTGAGAGGCCTTGTTGGTCACGATCCTCAAACCCGGCAAACCGCATGACGAGTGCAGTTCCTACAGGCCCCTGTCGCTACTGAACGTAGACGCCAAGATTTATGCTAAGGTACTTGCCACGAGGCTTGCCCTTCTTGCCCCCAAGTTGGTGGCTCCGGAGCAGGCGAGGTTTATTCCGGGCAGGAATCTGACCTACAATATCCGTACGGTCCTTGGCACCATCCAACATGTACGACAAGACTCAGAGGCCATTGCAGTTTTCCTGGACATGGAGAAGGCCTTTGATTCAGTCGAGTGGCCTTTCTTGAGGCAGGTGCTGCAGAGACTGGGGCTGGGTATGCCGTTTCTTCAGATGATAGGCGCCCTGTACCATGCGCCGACTGCTAGGCTCCGACTTGGCAACCTTGTGACTGAGTCTTTCGCGATAGGTAGAGGAACCCGACAGGGATGCCCTCTTTCCCCCCTGCTATATGCATTGGTGGCTGAGCCTCTAGCCTGTGCGTTACGGGAATATCATGGACACGAGGGCATCGGCTTTCCGTGCTACCGTATTGTGGTGTCAACATATGCAGATGATACCCTGCTCTATGTCCGAGACCCAGAAAAAACCTGTCATCTATACTGAGAGAAGTGATAAGATTTGGGGCGCTTTCCGGCCTGCGGGTCAACTGGGCGAAATCGTTGGTATTCCCCCTCACACCGGTCACCAAAAGATTCGCCATGGACTTCCCGCTGCAATGGACAACGGACCCAATTAGGTACCTGGGAGTCCGCATACACACGGACTCGGAGGCTCTGCGTCGTGAAAACTACGGAGTGGCAGTCAGCAAGCTAGAGGATGATGTAGAGGCTTGGAGCAAGCCCCCGCAGTCCCTGATGGGACGCAAAGCTATCATGAAAATGGTAGTTCCCCCGAGATTTTTGTTCCTCTTCAGTGCCATTCCAATGGTACTCTCGAAAGCCTTTTTTCGGACTCTGACTCAGATAATGGTGAAACTAGCATGGGCAGGCATGCAACCTAGAGTGAAGTGGACCACACTTACGCTGCCACTCGACCTGGGCGGCCTGGGTGCCCCGGATCTTGAGCTTTACTAAAGGGTTGCTCAGGCCTCACATCTCCACATGTGGATTCATGGAGAGGCCCTTATACCCCATGTACGCATGGAAAGGGTATTTGCTGATACACTCGCTCTCCCGGCCACAGTGTTTAAACCAACGGACTGCAGAACTGGGATTTTGGATTCCATTATGGCCACAAACCACGCCTGGAATTCCATTCTGCGGGCGCAAGGCGGCGCACTTTTGTACTCACCAAGCATGCCCCTGGAGTGGGCCCTGTGGCTTTCACCTATCAGAGAGAGGGGAGTAGTCCAAGCGATGAGCGACCTGGGCATCCGAACTGCGGGGGATCTATTTTTGGAAGGCACAGCTAAGACCTGGGTTCATGTTGCGAAGGACCATGCACATATTACGCTGCTGGGCCGGTTTCAATTCCATAGAGTGCGCAGTGCCTTATTGAGCCTGCTAGGACCGGATTTAGCGGAACCGCCCGAAGTCCCAGAATTAACATATACTATATGTACTACGAACCCACGTGCGTTGTTATCGAATCTGTATAAAAAAGCCATGTCTCACAGGGGACAACAACTTATGAAAGCCAGAATTGCTTGGCAAAGTGACTTACAAACCACCATAGAGGATGAGATGTGGCGCTACTGCTGCGTTAACACTAAAAAACTGTCACTGAATGGCAGGCATAGGCTGATCCATTTTAAATACCTTCAGAGAGTGTATTATACCCCAGAGAGGCTACACCGGTATGGGCTTCGACAGACAGTGGAATGCGAAAGGTGCCACGAGCCGGTTGCTGATTTCTTACATGTTGTGTGGACATGTCCGGGGATATCTAAATACTGGGACAGTGTTTTCGCGGAACTGAGTAGGGTACTGGAGCACGAGCTGACCCCCTGCCCGGCGCTGGCTCTGCTCGCTACTCTAGAGGCCTACCGAAGGCGATAAGGCGACTGGCGGACATGGGACTGCTAGTGGCCCGGCGAGTAGTGGCGCTATGCTGGGCCCGCTGCCGACTAAGAAGAGATGGGCCAAAGATATGGTATATTGCTGCACGCAAACAGAATATTACAGTGAGCTGCTCCCCCCACTAGCAGACCAAAGAACCTCTGGGGATTGTACCATACACACTTACGAGATACTGAGACCGAGGCAGAGACAGTGGAGGGGAGGGACGCAGAGGGGCAGGTGTAGGCAGACACTGGTTGGAGCGATTAGAGGCTGTGGGGGCGGACGGCGGCTATGCGGTAAAGTGTCATAATGGGGAGACGAGAGCGCAGTGAGTTGATGGTCGCTTGGAGGGCCTGAGGTGCAGACAAACCTTCTCCGGAGCCTGTACTGGCTGCAAGGGTGAGCATGTGAATACTAGTAGCCACTGATGAGGGAAAAGCGGAGGTTGCATTGCAATAGGGTTTGCTGCGGGGTCACCAGGCACTGCGTGATGTGTGGGTATAGACTTGTTAATCATGATATACGTAAGGTTGGTGTGTGCAAAGCTGGGATGGGGGAGGGGGGGTTTAGATTCAGAGTGTTATAGTTCTGGTTTCTCAAGGTCCAATGCTATTTACTCAGCCGGAAGGTTGCACCGCATTGACAGGCTGTCAGTAGAAGCTACTACCGCACTACTTTGGAATCGTATTCCGCCACTATGACAAGGCAGCTGCAGTTATCTTTGGTGTTTTATATACTTTTGACGCCGCCGGACCTCAGGGTTGTCGGCTGAATGGCTGTGTTATTCTGGTAGACAAGTGGCTGCGACTATTTCTTTATCACTCATCATTCCATACTAGCCAGCCGGCCTCAGGGTTGTAGGCGTGGGGCTGTGTATTGTTGACTGAAGTAACAATAAAGGTTCAAATTAAAAAAATATTAATAATATATACATTTGTACACTTGTTATGCATAAATACGAGAGTATATGCATTTTTATTCATACGTAACATGTGCATTTGTGTAAAGAGATGCACATATCTGAATACATGCCTATAATAAAAGTCTACATACATGTATTCAAACACATGTATATGCACCATTGGCATCTTGTGCATACTACTGCTGTACATTTGTATTTTGAAAATAGTGGTCATGTAGGGAAGAGACAGTTCTTGAGTAATCTTTCAAAGATAAAATGGCTATCTGTGGATCATATGTTTGGAGGTAATGAATTCCATAGTTTGGCTGCTTGAACAGAGAAAGATGTTCCACCCATGATTTTTTTCTTGTATGCTGGGATTTTGAAGCAGGACACCCATTCTGGAGTGGAAGTTTGTTTGTTGTATGCATTTTGTGATTTTATTTCTCATGAAAAGTGGTCCTGTTACAGGTAGTGTTCTATGGGTGATACAAAGCAGCTTGAAAGTTAATCTTCTAACAACCGGTTACCAATGTAGAGCCCTTAAGGCTGGGGAAATGTGAACGTGTTGCTCTATATGTAGAAGTAGCCTGGCCTCAGAGTATTGAATTTGTTGTAGTCTTTTCATAGTTGATAGAGGTGATCCATGGTAAAGGCCATTGGTGTAATCAAGTTTAAACAGTACAAGAGAGATAGTAGCTCGTGCCTTGTGTGAAACTCCTAGGTAGGGTAAGATGTGTCGCAAACTTTTCATAGTAATGACGCTTGATTATGCTAACTTATGCATTTGGACATTCATTGATAGTTTAGATTCCAAGGTAATTTCAAGATTTCTGTCATGATTAGGATATTTGGGCAGTTTCATAACTGTTTGGTAGTCAGAAAATATATCTCTTAGGGCCCCAAAGACTAAGCACTCCATGTACCATATCCCAGAGAGAAGCCAGCAAGGGCGCCTCCAGGTGATAAGGAATCCACGCCCTGCAGTATTTGATTGCTATTTTGGATTTCATTGCAAGGAAACAATACATCACTTTCCCCTGTCATGCTACCTTGTAGTCCTAGGCTTGAGGAGGTAAGAGTACTCGCAGTGAACGTATTTTCGGATTTCCGCTACCACTCTCCACTGCAGCTTCAGGAGAAGCAGGGTCTCCTTCTGGTGTGGGCCCATACTGTAAGTGTGTGGTTTGAGCAAACAATTTGTCGTCTGGTGTTTGTTTGTTATTGAAGAAAGAGCGCTGCTCAAGCAAGGTTGCATAAATCTCAGTCTATTGTATAACGCTGAGTCAGTGTTTTGAAAGGTCTTCATTATTTCAAGTGTTCCGAGACTCGAGGATGTATTTCCATGATGAAAAATTGTTGCTGCATTTTTTCTCTCATTAATATGTGCTGGAGAAAACGTGCTGGAGAAATCACAATCATTATTATGCTCTCATTCATTTAAAAAATAAAGCATTGCCACTAAACTCCTGAAGGGAACACGTTAACAGGATTTCAGAAGTATATTCATTTTGATTTATCATAAAGATTCTCATTCGGTTCTGCTGTAACCTGAAAGTTGCTTCTGAAGAAGTGTCTGATATTGCTCAGAATAAGAAGAAAAAGGAAGGATTATTATTTTATGGACGTTTATATCATATCCTGATGCAAGCTACTCCTACACTTTTTGTTAAAGAATACTTACATTTACACTGAAGCTCTAGTCATTAAACATATCCGTCAATATCCAACTAAAGATTTGGATACTATTCTACAATGACATCAGATATACAAAAGAGGAAGGGGGGAGGTGCTTGAAAAGACTGATCAATATTTAAACAGATTGCACTAAAATTCTTTACTTTGTCATTTCAGGCCTTCTTCCCAGCTGTTCTTTTCCCCTACCATCCTGCCGCTTGGCACCCCAGATGTCCTGTGTGATTCCTTTGGAACTCTGGAGTGCCTGGAGGTGGGCCCTCTCTGAGCATCGTGCCATTCCTGAGAAGTCCATCTTCTAAGTTTCTTACTTCCTTGGATACTTTAGGAAATTGTCCCAGATCGTCAGGAAGACAGTGGGTCATAATTTTTCCAATCACCACAGGTGAGTATTTCAGTTTTGGATGCATTAAATTTGAGATGGCTCCTTGTCATCCACTGATCAACAGCTCTAAGGCAACTGAAGATTTTTGAGTTTCCAATGTCTTTGAGGTTTTTCACTTTAAGAAGTATTTGTATGTCATCTGCTTAGTTATAGCAGTTAAGCTGAAATTAATTGATCATTGCCAGTAACGGCTTCAAATAGATATTGAAAAGGATGGGTTAGGTGATAGAGCCTTGAGGCACCCCTGCTTTTGTGATGTAGGGTTTGGATGAGAAAAGAGGACTATGGATGACATTTTTATTTTGAAGTTAGGATGTGATCCATTCAAGAGCAGTTCCTTGTATGCTGGTTTCGCAAGGTCTTTTGAATAGAGAGTCATGCTCAATTGTGTAAAAGGCAGCTGAAAGGTCCAAGAGAAGGAGTGGAATGCTCCCATTTTGGTATACTTTTTTAGGTAATCCCAGATGGAAATTAGGACAGATTCTGTGCTTCTTACTGAACGGAAACCTGTTTGGAAGTCGGAAAGTATGGAGTTATCCTCATTAAATTGAGACACCTAGGTGAATGCTGCTCTTTCTATTATTTTACCCCGGAATGGCCCATTTGCAATAGGTCTGTAGTTCTTTGTGTCTTCAGGGTCCAGGTTTGTTTTCTTTAATAAGGGGCGTATGTGTGTCATTTTTAAGTTTTCGGAAAAAACTCCTGTTGTTAAGGAATGATTGATGATTGTTCTGACTTGGGTGGCAACAGAGGTTGTTAAAAGGATGTTTTTGAAATTTGTATGGAAACATCCCCAGCTGTGGTGATATGTCAAGTTGCCTTGAATGTAACAAATAGTGTGCCTCCTCTTTTACATCTGTGATTATGTGTCACTGTTTGATAGCTTGGAGAACCAGCGTTGTGCAATATTGGTGTCATGCTAACTCTCAACCATGATTCGGTTATGAAGAACAAGTCAGGTTGTGTGCCTCTGAGTGCATCATAGATGAGGTGCCTGTTTTCAGAAAGGGATTATGCATTTGTTAGTAAGCAGTTTAGAGATTGTGTTTTGGTGGATGTATGAATTTGTTTGCTAGCATAGTCTTTGGGCTTGTAGTAGTAGGACTATAGGTGGTGTCAACTTTATTGGAATACCATTATTGTTTGGCTATATTGTAATCCTCGTCCAACATACCAAGAGAATATTTTTTTGGGTCTGTGTGCGCAGGAGGTCTGGGGTTGATTGAGAGTGAGGTGGTGCAATGTGCAGGTGTTTTCGTGGTTTAGCGTTGTTGTGTAATAGACAAGTAAATACAAAGTTGTGAATAAGGTGTGTTATTTATGTCATTTGTGTATATTGAGGGTGTAAGGTATATGTCTGTGGGGTGATGGTGGGACATATGGGTCATGTTTTAAGGCTCTACATTGTGTAATGGAAGAAAAGCGAGAGGAAGAGTATTGTTGTATATTTGAGGAGTTTGTATTTGGTGTTGTAAATGTTTGAAAATGTGAGTACAAAGTTGGTGTAGAATGTGTATTATTTGTATGGGCATGAGGGAGCGGGTGGGTATTTGTTTGCATTTTGTGATAAAGGTAGTAAGACGTGTGTGTGTGATGTTTGGTTTTTGTGGAGTAGTCATATGTGATATTGGTGTAGTATGGTGGGAAGTGTATGTTGAAGGGGAAGAGTGATGATGTGTGTTGGAGGAGAGGGTATGGGGTGAGTCTTAGGTTGTGAGCTAGGTTAATCAGTGTTTGTAGTTGTCTTGTGGTAGCATGAAGAGGTGGCATTTGTGTTGGAGTGGAGTGTAAGGAGTGTTTGTGCATTTTTGGTAAAAAGAGAAAGGGGAGTTATAGGAGGATGATATGAGAGAGGGTTAAGTAAATGGTTGCTAGTGCTGGTGTGGTCTGTTAGGAGTAAGCAGAAGGTCAGCTGTTTCTTAGTATGCAAAATGAGAGTGTGTCTGAGGGGATTAAGGTTTCATACAATGTGATTTTATGCTGTGTTGGTGATGTGTTTGTTTGATAGTGGAATAGGGCAGAGATGTGGTTTGTGTGACAGTACAGGTGACATTGTGTGATAGTAGTTGTGGAAAGGTATATAGATGTGTTTTGTGGTGTTTTGTGGCATTTGTTGAGAGATTAATTGTGGCTTGAATTTGTTTACAGTGAATGAGTGGTGTGCATTTGCTGAGAATGTGTCTGTATGTTTAATGGCGTGGCTTGGTTATGGTGGTAGCTGGAAATGTGGTAAAAGGGCAGCATTTCTGACCCCAGGCCTGACCTGGCCTGACCAGCCAACTGCCCTTTTCCTCTCCACCCTTAACCTTGCCGCCTGGACTTAGACGGCCTGAGCCCTAAGATTATATAGTCATAGATCAGGGGACCTTGCACTAATGGGAACCTCAGCCCTAACCAATCAGAATGCTAGCACTAAACCCTAGAGCCAATGGGAGCCCTGGCCCTATAAACCAATCACAACCGTAAACTTAGTAACCAATCGGGACTCAAACCCTAAGCCCTAGGTCCAATAGAAATTCTAGCTCTATGAACCAATCAGAACTCTAGCCCTATCAGCTATTCAGTATTCAAACTCTAAGCCCTACGTTGAATAGAAAGCCTAGTCCTAGGAAGCAATCAGAACAGAGAAGCAACAACCTATAGGAAACCTTTTTAAAGAGCATGTGTCCTTAAATTAAAAGCTGTGCAGGTGTAGAGGGCAGAGGTCTGGTCAGGTGCCTTGTGGACCAATCAGTAAAGCAGAAATGGGTGTGCAGGGGAGCTGGGCGCTGCTTCTGAGCACACAATCTCAGGTTCAATACACACTTTGCACGTCCTGTTCAACCCTGCAGGTAAGGCAAGGCCCACATGTAAAACTACTAAATACTCCTTTTTGTGCACTAAAAATAGCATTTTGTTTAGTGAAAAAAGAGCGCTACATTCACTTTACAAACACAATTTCTAACCACAAAACAGGTTAAGCAGTGCTTTATACACAGTGGGGCCGATTCACAGAACTAATTTAAGACAAAATCCCAAACTTACTACTTATGGTATTCACAGAAGTTAGGATTCTGTCTTAAGTTTGTCTTAAGACAAACTTAAGACAGACTTAAGACAAACTTAAGACAAAATCCTAACTTAAGTCTGTCTTAAGTTTGTCTTAAGACAAACTTAAGACAAAATCCTAACTTCTGTGAATACCAAAAGTAGTAAGTTTAGGATTTTGTCTAAAGTTAATTCTGTGAATCGGGCCCTCAGTTTAAGTATGTTTTTACTTTTTTTATTTTAAAAGGGGGCGGGCGGTGTAAGAGGATTTGCCTTCTAGTAGCCTTAGAAAAGTTTAAGGGAACCAGAGAAAAGAATGTAAGCAGACCTGCAGTGAAAAAAAATAGCAGTATTAAAGTAAAATTGCACTGCACAGAGTGTGTGCTCTTACCACATTTGCTTTGAGCTGGCTCTCTGGGCTGTTTAGGCCTCGGAGAAGCTGTGGTTACAAAATGAACATGTGAAATGACTCTACCTCATTCTGCTGGGCCTGTCTGAGGAGGAACTTTCTCTAAACTCCCCTTGTCCAACAAATTCTGGAACAGTTCATGGATCTCCTCACCTACATAATGCAAGATAAATGCCTGTTTGACTGCCCCGTTGATCTGCCCCGAGGTATTTATAAGCCATGCTTTCCACCTTCCGGCTGCCATGGTGGATGCTTCCTCTCCACAGAATGCTGGCAGTAAACATGGTATGTGCGCCTTCTCACAAGAGAGGCCACTTAAGTTGATCTGTTCTCCTGTCACCTTCTGTATATAATAGCATACACAAACGTCGCATCCTCGTCGACAGTGTGGAATTCTCAGGTTGTCTCCTCCCATTTCTCACTACACTAGAACGCCAGAACACCTCATAACACATTTTATCGTTAGTGCGGACTGGCATTCAAGCGTGCTAACAGGGGCGGCCTTAGGCATGTGCAAGTTGTGCACCTGCACAGGGCCACCAAACCCCAGGGGCCACCACACCAATAAATATCCTTAATATAATAATCCTCTGAGGGTGGATACATATTCGCATGGCGGCCCCAGGAAGGGATTTGGCGGCCTCCGGCTCTGTTCCGCTTACAAACACCCTGACCCCCGCACCCCCCCCCCACTCTTCACTGGCCTCCGTGCTCCGCCCCGCCCTGGAACCCCTCTTCCGGGACCCCCTAACTACGCTCCCTGCCCAGGGCCACCATGACCCTAGAGCCGCCCCTGGTGCTAAGCTCCTTTCATTCATCATATCCCGACAAATGGGTGGAGAGATGCACGTCAAAGAAAATGGCCCTGTATAGTCGTGATCCTTTTGTTTCTAAGTTTGCGGCATCTGTGCTCTGCTGGTTCCCAATTTCCATGATCACAGCAACACTGCAAACCTTGATCAGGACAATCCCTCAGCCAATCTGCACTTCTTTGCTGCCTTTTTCTTTCTTTTATAGTTTATTTTTGTGTCTACAGTACACTTGAAATACGCCATTGTGTTTATTGTTCGGTGCAAAATTCCACTGTTTTAAGTTCACCAATTTTACCATGTCATGAAGTTATTCTGGTTATTGCTTGTGTTAGAGAAATGTATTTTTACACATTAAAAAGAGGACATATTCCCGGCTGAGTGAACATCAGATGTTCCTTTCAATGAAAATACATGTTTATGCTCCCGCCCGTTTCCGTTAAAAGCACAATAAAACGTTATTTGAGCCGAAAGCCTTAGCTGGATTTTCTGCTGAGTGTACACCTCGGTATGCTCTGACAAGTTATTTAAAAACAAATGTCTGACAGAACTGGAACCTACACCTGTCACCACTTCTAATGCATATCTCTCCTCGGGATTGCAGCCATCTGCAGTGCGCCGGCATCCGGGGACAAAGAGCGCCTTCAACCTCTAGAAAGCAAAATGGAAATGACAGAGGTGAATCAGCAGTCAGGCAAGGTAATACCCAGGTGACAGATAACAGCGTGGGTTGCCTAGCAATGCGTCTGAAAAATGTATCAGATGAACGTCAGTGACGTCATGCAAATAAGAAATCACTTCTTTGCCCACTATGGGAAACTTCACCAGGGGAGAGGAAAGCAGCAGGAAAAACAGGGGCGGTATTTCTTTCAGTGCGAGCTAGAGTGGTTTGGGTGTACTGCTTGTTCTAACAAGCACCTGCTGATACAACTACAACTGATTCTCGATTTCTATTTTGAGACTTGCCCCATTTTCCCCGATTTGGCGCATTTGTCAGCCCTCACGCATAGTTTGGTCCCCTCCTGCTGTGTAATTCTAGTGGCCCTAGCCATATTCAATGACGCACGTTTGGAACCTAATTCCAAATCTCCCTCACAGGCTCACCCTTCTCATCTCCCTCACAGGCTCACCCCTCTCATCCTGCTCACAACATGCTAGCAATTCCCTCATGTTATGGTGTGGAAACAAAGGGAAACACACTGGGGCAGATTCACAAGCCCCTTGCGCCATTTTGCGTCACTTTTCCCATGTTAAAAGTGGAGCAAAAGTGACGCAAGAGGCTTGTACATCTGCCCCACTGTCTATAGTTTAAGAGAAGTGATTTAGACTATATAACATTCATTTGTGATAATGTGCAGAGGTTTCTCATTATATTGTATTGTGAGATTTAGATAGCATTTATAACCACTATGCTGGGTGCTGAAGCATTTGACTACATGGGTGGGACTATATAGGGTGTATGGTTGGAACGGTGTTGTATTTGTTTTGATCTTTTATGGGAAGTGTTCCCATGTCGTTTGTGATGACCACCATAGTACCGTTAACTTGATATGGGACACACCACTTAGCAGTGTGATAGATGAAGAAGTTACAGAGATAGGTGTTCAGTTTATGGTTTTCAGTATATGGTAGCTTTGAATAGCCCGACATTTCCCTTTATGGTATGTCTTAAGGTTTCGGGGGCATATTTACAATGAAGTGAGGGAGAGTGCGGCGTTAGCCTTCCTGGCTTAACACCACACTCCACCACTTCAGAAACACAGGGCTGCACCATATTTACAACAATATGGTGCAGCCCTGCATTTTCCCCTGCGCTAGCGCTAACTTTAGCCGTCCAGCGTCAACGCAGGCTCCATAGTGCAAGGGTGTCTGCGTTAAGGGGAAGATTGTTTATGTGCAGGAAGGTCTCCCTTACTTCGCATGAATAATCTTTAAATGACGTTCTGTAACTTTTATGTGTGCTGCTTAATGCAGCACACATGGAAATTGCAAAATGTCATACTAAATTACTTACTGCACTTGGGGCCCGATGTAGGTAATCTCATTTTACCGATTCCTAAATACCAAATTTTACCCATTCGGTATTTAGGAATCGGTAAATATGATGTAGGTAAAAAATCGGTAAAATGTACCGATTCGGTAATATTCCTTATTACTGATTCAGTAATACCGATTCAGTAATAAGGAGTACCTTCCCATTCATTCCTTTGTGCCTCTAGGCCCATAGGAATGAATGGGAAGCCATTCACTATTACCGATTCGGTATTTACGTAATGGGTAAAAGCGGGAGCATATTCAAGGGTGGCAGGGTGTCACATTGACACACTGTTGCACCCCTGAATCGTGCATGTGTGCACATGTGGCACACATACATGCCCTAAGGGCTGTAGGGATGGTGGCCTGCCGACATGTTCCCTCCCACACAGTCCTCTAAGTGGGCTAAGAACCTGGGAGTTAAAATTGACAACGAGCTTTCGCTCAAATCCCAGGTTTCCACTCTCACGGGAACATGCTTTGGGATTCTCAGAATGTTGCGCAAGTTTTTTCCCCTTCTTTCGGAGCAACATCGGAGGATCACTGTTCAGGCCCTTATAGGGTCCAGATTGGACTATGCCAATGTCCTATATCAGGGCTTGCCTGAATATCTCCTCCAACGTCTGCAGGTCACCCAGAACGCTGCTGCGCGTGCCATTTTTGGCCTTCATCGTCGCACTAGCGCCTCTAATCTCCTTGTATCCCTCCACTGGCTTCCGGTGCGGAAGAGGATACTGTTTAAGGCCATGACTCTTGCCCATAAGGCCTTGCATGGCAATGGCGCCAAGTATCTCCAGAGGAGGCTGGACTTCTATCGACCTGCACGTTCCCTCAGGTCAGAAGCCTTGGCTTTGGCTCGGGTACCACGCATTAAAAAGGCTCGGCTAGGCGGCCGGTCTTTTAGCTTCCTTGCTCCTCAGCTATGGAACTCGTTACCGTTGTCCCTTCGAAACACCTCAAATCTGCTTGTCTTCAGGAAAGACTTGAAAACCTGGTTGTTTGCTGGATAATTCTTCCCCTTCTTTGGGCCCCGTTCTGTTACTGTTATGTTTCTTGCTCTTTTCCATGGTCTGGAGCTCAAAGCGCCGGGACACTCCTTTGGAGTAGCCGTTGCGCTATAAAAGTCCCATTTTAACATAACATAACATAACATGTATGTATGCCACATGGCACCTTGAAAAAAGCAAATCATTGCTTTTTTAAAGGTCTTCGGTATTTACCACAAACTTGTAGTTGGTGGTAAATAACGAATCCTTAAAGCAAAAATGCACTCACTGAAGTGCTACCTACATAGGTTTTAAGGAATCGGTAAGCAACGGTGTAGACCATACTATCAACCTGTTATCTGGGAATGTTACAGGTTTAAAATACATCTAAACTAAGTGACCCAGAGTGGGGCAGCCATATAGATAAACACCACATAGTTTTACTTAAGGAACCCTTGGACACTGATCCAGTGCTTAGGGCAGGGTACCTTTCCTTCTATAAAGTAATGTACCTTCTGTTTCAGGAAAAGCCTTGGATGGTCTCCTGATCTATCTGAAAAAGACTAATAGATACAGAATCCAAAGACATATTAGGAATCATTTTAACCCCCAATAGGCCTGCAAAATATAAATACTTGGCTATTATAAATATTTATAGAAGGCCAGTCCCAGGCAACAAGATCCCAAAGACTTTACTATGTTTAACTGGCTTTTTCGGACTCACTAGATCAAAATGATAGCCGGGCATTGTAAAGCAACAACCGAACCCATGGAACTTCTTTTGCCCCTCACTTGTGAAGAGGATGCGGTGTGGGGAGTTCCTGCTCTACATTCTGATGTCTGAAAGCGTCTAAGCAAATCTTTGATATCATTTTGTCCTGTGGGTGAAGGGCTGGCAATGGGCTTTCAAGGTCTGATAGAAATCTGACACCTACGTTTAATAGAGACTTATATTCAAGTAACATCGATTATGTTTTTCTTAATCTCAAGCTATGGACCTTTTTGGTGGGCATGAAAGTGATGACGAGAACGGACAGTGATCACAATGCCTTTAGCGCTTAATTATTTGTGGCGCTATGTACTTGTTCCAAAAAGGCGTTTAATGCCTATGCAACCTCCTTTTTCAGTACAAATAATCATATGATTATTAAGTGGGGGGCATAATAAGAAAGGAATCCATGGTATGCAAGATGTACCAGAAGTTTGTAGAAAACTTAGAGCCATTTGAACATATAGATAGATGCCTAATCAACTTTGTAGATGTCCACCTGGAGCTTACTACTAGTTTAAAAACCTTCTTTACCAGTAATGCGAGGGTGCTTCAAACCCCCTGAAAACAATGCTGTTGGTTCTGCAAAAAGTGCAGGACAGCAAAGAGAGTTCTAGTTGACTTAATAAAGATGGGGGCATGGGGGGATCCTGGCAAGGAAGCAGTACAAGATAATCCGAATTCACAGTAAGAAAGAGTGGGAGGAAGTACAATGGGACGATATGGCAGAAGCTCCACAGAAATGGGACACTAAGGGGTTTTGGAAAATATTGGCCAAATGGACCAGGGAGTAAATGGTCCAGCCAGAGGCATTTGTCCAGCCAGAGGACTGGGAGGCACATTGTAAAGCACTTTATGAATCAAGGGACAACTTATCTCAAAAGGTGGAGAATTATGCCATTGTTAAAGGGGAGGCGATTCAGCTATCCTAGAAAGGTGCAAATATTGTACCACTGTACTAGAAAGGTGGGATATATCTACCAGCTAATAATAGGCCAATAAGTCTCATTGACAACTTCCAAACATTTTTTAGGAGACACATCTCACATAGATTATAGGAGTAACTAAAGGATCACCATGTGCTCACAGTCTTTCAAGAAAAATTCAGTACTCTAGATCAAGTGTGTTGAACTAAAAAGGGACCACTTACACGATGCATTTACGGATATGAGGGCTGCCTTTCATCTTGTGCCAAGGGCAAATCTTTTGAAGGTGCTGGGTAGCTATGGGATTCCCGAAGATCTCTTGCGACTATTGATCAATATTGCATATAGAAACCTACGTGCAAGTAAGATGGAGCAGTGCGGGGTAACTTATCAACAGGATCTCGATCAATCATGGGGTAAGGCAAAGTTGTGTTCTTGCCCCATCATTATTCACCCATTATATTAATGATGTGGTGGACTGGGTGAGTGATGGTAAGCATGATGCCTTGTAATCTGCTGGCAATATCACTCCGGCGCTGATGTTCACAGATGACACTTTTCTGATCTCTCTCACCCCTACGGACCTCTAAGTTCTACTAGATCAGTTTGCCTTTTTTGGGGTCTTGAGATTAACACAGGTAAGTAGAAATTCATGGTGGTTAAGCCCCATCTCTCCTTCAGGGGTAAGATTTCGGTAGACTGAATTCATATAGACAGAGTAAAAAATGTCAACTACCTTAGAGCAAGGCTTTCTGAAAAGCATAGCCTGAACACCTCAGATTGAGGAAAGTAGAACTATTTTACAACATAGTGCAGGTGTAATAAAAAGAAAACATAAGGCAACATCATGTAGAGCAGTCTCACCTACTTTGCAAGTGTAGAGGACATCAGCATTGGCGGGGGATATTTATGGCTCTGAATTGTTGGGTGATGAAGAAGTTATGTCATTGGTCCTAGTTGAAAATAAATGTATTAGGTCTCTGTTCAATTCCCAAATCAGCATCCCTTTGATATCTATTAGTTTCAACCTAGACCTTGAGAGAGTAGACCAGGTGGTTTTACTTAGCACATTTAGAAATTGGGTGTGCATTTGGTCTACACCGCAGCTGTCACCCTATCACGAGGTCCTGAAAGAAGTGATTGAGGTGCAAGAATCACAAACAATTCCTTGGCTTTGCTCCATTCAACAATCATGTAAGTCACTTAAGTTAGATGAGGCTTGGATCACTCCAAGTAAAATGGGGAAAATGGAAAAAATTGAGAAATCTATACTAAAAAGGGAAAGAAGCACTTACTGTGACAATGTGCTCCAAAATCTATGGAATGATCAAAAATAGCGAGCATGTCTATGAAATTCCTAGTGCACAAATGTAACCCCTGTTTGAACCGTATCTTGACCGAATAAGTCCCAGTCACACAAAGGATTTATAGATTAGATTTGGAACTAGCAATCTACCACTAAGGACATTTATGGCAGGGTGGTCTAGGATCACCTAGTCCCCTGAGCACTGCCCATTCTGCCCCTTCACGAAGGAGACCAAGAAGCATTTATTATTTTTCTGTCTATGATATATGCTGCCCATCAAGAGGTGGAGCATCCCATTATGCAAATCATTGGGTATGGAACACTTCTGGGATAAGCAAAGGCTTTTGAGATGTGACACAATGGAATAAAATATTTTTTACTACCTCCAAATTTTTGTTTTGGGCTTGGCAAGGGAGAGCGAGATACCTATGGCATGGTAATACGTGATTGGAAGGGTAATTGGTCTTAAAAGGGCTGTTGTATAGCATTTAGGACCCTAGTGTAATTTTGCCGATTCATGCCCTTATATAGGTATAAATCACCATATCCTTATATAGGCATAGAAATCATAACCATATTTTGACATGGCCCATGCAGTCCAAATATGACATGGCTACTTCCACTAGTTCCGAAAATCCACAACGATTTCTTGGAAAACTCGGCTTCAGCAGTTAGGGAAATTGAGTCCTGAGACTGACCTTCATTCTAAACCAAGGTACGGAGCTGATTAGACCCTAATAGAATTCTTGGATAAATTCTTGGCAAAAGAACACTAAACTTATGCTACACCACACTTCTCTCGTACTAGACTTAGGTTAGGTACATCGGGGTAGGTGTATTTTAGAAGCACCAGTTGAGTACTTTTAGTCTTTATTTATTTATGTATGTATTTTATGGCTTAGAAACCATACCATGCTTTTACAGTATTATTTTATAATACTCTTCTTGCTGTACGCATATTACTTTACAGCCAGTATTACAATTGTAGCAGTTCATTTCTTTTGCATGAGAAAGCAGACTGTTCAATAAATACTTTTTATTGAAAACGCCCGTCTCCCTATATCTCTGCACCTCTGGTGAAATGAAGCATGCACAAATGACTGAGTAAAATACCTATCTATTGTTTCCATGACTCTGAAGATACGTTTTAACTTGGGGAAACAAAGTTGTCATGTTTATGCGGGTGTCAGAAACTCATCCCTTCTTGTTTATTCGAGAAAGTTTCTAGTGACCTCTGAGCTAGCTGGCACTCACAATTAAGTCTAATATATTCGATAGAGACCTAGTAGACATAAGTCCTACGTCACATCTATAGGATATATTATTCCAATGCGCGGAGCCTATTGGGAATATAGGAACTACACTACATGACACCCAACGTTTGGTAAGGCACTAATTTAACGCTAGATACTAGAGTAACTCAGTCGCGCTTTTCACAGAGACCCCTTTTACCCGTAAAAAATCCAATAGACGTCTGGAGTGGGTTAAAGGATAAAATATCCGCCATAACTGAGCAGGACGAAAAATCCTATGTATTCGTTTTTGGTTACAGATACAGTGTTCCAAAATATTGTGCACCTTATCTTTATTTCCTTTGAACTTGCTCTACAAGACTTTCAACAAAATGTCGAATAGCGACACAGAGAACGGTGGAACTGCAGGGTCTGCAACCCAACCGGGTTTAGACGTTACAGGTTTCCAACAAAATGACTGGGATGCTATAATCATCTTGGAAAGCTTAAGGAAAACAAAAGCTTATAGAAAATGGCCTATCACCAAGAGGTGGTAGGATTATATTTGTCATAGAGGCACATGAATATCGGCAGACAGAGGTATTCTATTCATGGATTATCTTCCCAGAAGCAAATCCAACAACACATGTGTTCTACTTCTATAAGATAGAGGAACCTCCAGCGGAATACGTTCCTTTCGAGGACATTGAAATTCCACTAACTTACCAAGAGCATCAGCTCTGGTTTAAAGGCGCCTTACAGCATCAGAATCACATTACCAGACTCGGTCCACTAGGTAGACCAGGAGCAACATGGCCGGTAAAAGCAGGTTATACAGCATATCCTGACATTGAAACAAGGATAGATGTAGAACTATTAGCTCAACTAAAACAATGAATTAAAATACATAGACAATTGGTTCAATAAACAGTCCAACCTGCTAGAAGAATTCCACAGCAAACCCCACATCAGGGGAACACAAACAACATTACACCACAGCCTATACAATCAGTCATTGGTAAATTACCCACAAAAAGGGAACAAATTTCATTCTGGTTTGCTCAAAAAATTACTCAAATCGAGGCAGTATTTCCAGATAGTACACCTCATGAGAAACACAGGATTCTTACAATCTGTTTACCAATGGGGATCGTACCACACCTGGAGGACTGTGACACTTAGGGTACAGTCTTTGCTGCAATCTACAAAAAAACTCATGGTGTACCGTCTATGGCGGTGATACCAGACGTCCTGAAACAGATTAAAAATGAATACGGGGCAGAGCCTGCTTTAAATCTCGGCATGAGGTTACTGAAGGAATTCAAACAGGTCTCAGCTATAATATTAGCTAATATTAAAGGTGACGCAGCATCAGTGGCAATCTGCCAAAAACTAAAAGAACTTGATGTAACTGAGCAACCGTATTAACTTGCCAGAATAATTGAAACATCCTATGAAGAACTAGGTAGAGATAGTTATGGAGGGAAACCAGTAAAACCCAAACTGACAGAAATTCATGAAAAAGTTTTAATCAAAAACACACTCACTACTCCTAAAAAGAAGTGGGAAAATACTAGACAGACACTTCCTAAAGAGAAGCGTTCTTAATCCAGAGGTAGGTCTCCTCAAAAGGAGCACTCTGAAAAGAGATATAACCTCAGAAATAGGGATAATTTGAGAAAACCTAATAGATATCAAGATACTGATACACGTTCCTCTCGTGCCTTTCAGACTTCCTCGCAGAAATCTGAAAGAAGGGGACGATCAGAACACAAGGCAGAACGTGTAAAGTCCAAAGAGGATCAACACGTTCCAAAAAATAAGAAAACTCAATTCACCAAAAAGAAGGTAGCAAGTCTTAAATTCAGACATGCCGAGGATCTTCAGGACACAACTGAAGAACGGGGAGTGGGCCAGACGATGCTGGACAGCACAGCAGAAGTTACCATAGCTCGCAGGATCCTGAAGGATCATCTGGAGACAGTGGACCTGAATTAATGCATTCAGGTTGAAACTGCCGATACCAGGTTTAGCGTACCCCATAAGTTATATGAAGTAACACTCCGGATAGAGGGGGACATAACTAGAAAAATAAAAGCACTCTTTTGGGAAAAGGTATCAAAGGGTTATGACATCCTTCTGGCTGAAAAAGACTGGCCACCTGAATTTGTCAGGGAGTGCCCACATGGCGAAGAGATCATTATGCCAGCCTTCTCCAACCATATTCCTATTCATAAAAAATACACCTCTGCCAGAAAATGGGCTGTCGCCCAGGCTCCAGCATTAAATAAAAAATCATGTAGGATGGGATGAGGACGCTCCTCACCATAAGATCCAGTTAAAAAATCAACCTACTGCTCAGAGGCAGTACCCAGTTAAGCAAGAAGCTAAAAAACAGGTCAGGGAGATCTTAGATCAACTTGAATACCAAGGGGTGATTGAAACATGCACTTCGTCCATGAACAATCCTTTGTTTCCTGTCTCCAAACCAGACAATACATATTGTCTAGTTTTGGACTACAGACATTTAAACTCTTGTTGCAGAAGCTTTTCAGTACAATGTGCACACAGTGCAGCACTGATGAATAACATTGTGTGCAAAAAATATAAAATCACATTAGGTATTTCAAACGGTTTCTTCTGTCAAAATATCCCACCTGAAAGCAGGTACTTGATCGCTTTCTCAATTATGGAGACACAGCATAACTTCTGTCGTCTCCCCCAGGGATTCAAGAATAGTCCGGGGTTATTTTCAGCCAGAGTAACAGAGTTACTACAAACGTATGATGATGAAGCATTATCTTATTCGATGACATCTATCTTACAGATGATGATTTGGACAGGCACTTGAACAGGGTGGACACCATAATACTTGGCTTCGAAGGGTTCAAATTCAATTTTAAGAAATCAAGAATTGCCCACCTCAATGTCCTATTCTTAGGATACAAACTTTCAAGTGAAGGCAAAAGCCTGGCAGCAAACTTTTTAGAGAAATGTACGCTGCTCCAACTTCAAAAAACACTGAAAAACTTACAGTCAATTCAAGGATTCCTGAATTTCAGAGGAATTTACATTCTAAACTACGCAGAAAGGGTTAAACCTCTCTACGAACTAATCAAACCTGATTTCAAACAAACTAATTGGACTCAACAACACACAGAAATTCTGCATTCAGTGCAAACAGACATGTTAGCAACAACCCATTACATACATGCGTAAACATATGCAACCTTGTAATCCGAATCATTCTAGGGAGATGCGGATTCACATACCTAACCTTTAACGAAGGTGAAAAGGTACCAATAGCTTATAAATCACACTTGTACACACAAGCTGAAATGAAATTCACTTCAACAGAAAATATTCTGACAGCTGTTCAAACTGCAGTAGCAAAAGAGAGAGCCCTGGCACAGGGAAAACGCATAATGGTTGTTACGCCTGTACCTGTCTTAGAGGCAGTGTCAAAAGCAAGCATTCCGAATGCAAAGGCTTTACATCCAAGATGGATACAATGGGTTAATTCTCTTGCTGCAACATACTTTGAATAGGTTTTTGACCCCTACTTGAAAACTCAAGAATTTCTACAATACGAACAAGAATGTCACCTGCCAACTGAGATTCTGCCTCTAGAACATTACGGATGTATAATTTATACAGACGGATCAGCACAGCCCGCAATTGGGGGTAAACAAGCTTATAGTGCAGCGTGTGCGATTGTCAAAGGTCACTGGCGCGATTGTAAATTCAGACCTATGGTCACAAAAACTCAATCTCTCGAGACTGTACAGCTCAGCGAACTGAACTACAGGCTTTCAAGATGGCGCTTGAAAATACTGATCGCGAATTCCCCACACTAATACTGTGCGATTCATATTACTGCATCCAATCTTACAATCAATACTTGCAGAACTGGGTTCAAAACGGTTTCAAAGAAGCAAAAGGTGGCACAATCAAGCATAAATTGCTTTGGGAACAAGTAGTTCTATTACAGAAAGAACTACAAAAGACTCACGTGATCCATTCAGTGAGTTATCAGAGTGATGGCGTTCACGTTGCAGGGAATTCATTGGCTGATGAAGCCGCGAAGGCAGCTGTGCAAACGGCTTCCGTAGCTGCAATCACTTGCTCAAAAACAAAAATAGACAGCGAAATAATGCAGGCTGTCGCCGCTTCCAATAAAACGTTACCAAAATTCTTTCCACTCAAGTACTCATATATAACTGAGGCAAATAATGTTCCTTTTGCTCAAATCCCTTAAGTGGGTGATGGAGTAATTCCAAACATGGAACACAGATTAGGACTAATCTTAGCAGCACATGAAGGACTTGCCTCTGCACATGCAGGTGTTTCCGCCACAATGTCATTATTAAAGCAAAGATACTGGTGGCCGCGCATGAGGAAACAAGTGAAACGTCCTGCTCAGACGCCCCTCCTTATTTCAGATAAAACACGAGCGTGCGTTTACCTGGACCACTGTGGTCCCTTACAAAGGGATGGCAAATATAAATATATCATGGTCGCAGTGGATTCATGCTCAAGATTCATTTGGATATGGCCTTAGCGTTCGGCTGACGCCCGAACTGTTATAAAAGATTTGCGAGTCTTTATCGGCACATACGCAATCGGCACGCTATATTCTGATCAGGGTCTTGCATTTAGCTCTCGAGCTTACAAGGAGGCCATGGCCAGCTTGGGCGTTGCATTGCGGTTTTCAAGTCGATTCCATCCTTAGGGAAATTCTGTAGTGGAAAGAAAAAAACGCGACAAAAAGTAATCTATACCAGCTAGGGTATTAGGCTCGGGTGACGGGTGGGTCAAACATCTAATAAGTGTCCAACGTAGTCTTAACAATCTGCCAAGAAATTCTCTGGGTGGAATCACTCCATATGAAATACTTTTTGGTACTAGAATGATAATCTAAGAACTCGATCGTCATACTTCAGTGGTAAAATAAAAACCCTTTGATATCATAGACCATTTGGCTGTTTTGCAGGACTTAAATGAAACAAGAAGCCGAAGCAACACATTACAGAAGCCAACGACCACTAAAGAAAAGCCACCTGTCCCAGCAAGACCTGTCTGGATTCCAAAGATTGGGGATCTAGTCAGAGAGAAAATAGCAGATAAGAAGAAATTTGGGCCTTCTTACAGAAAACCAGTACCTGTCTTAGTTATCCAGGGATAGAGAACAGTGTTACTGCCACCCCTTGCTGGAATAAAGGAGAACCGGTTTGTGTCAATCGACCTGGTAAAACCACACCGTGTGGCCGATAATAAGTAGTAGACCCAGTGGACTCCAAAGATGTAGCAGACGACCAAATCTTGCTACCATCCAAGAGGTTCAAACTGAAAGACTCATCAGCTTTGAAGAATCTGAAGTGAGAAAAGAAGGACTTTGCAACAAAGCCATGGAACTTGTGCCTCTTGAAACCCAAATAACAGTTCGTCAAGAAACTCCCATCTACAATGATGTAGCTTCTGACTATACTAATATGTCAAGGGAACAAGCAGCTCCAGCGATTTCAAATAATCCGGATGCGTTACCAACTATTGACAGAACTGCCTCTGGCTATTTCATCAACTTTGATACCTTTTCTAAGGATCCCAGTGAGCCTGAAATAGCGCCAGCTAATAAAACTTTCAAGGAACAAGTAGTAGAACTTTTTCACCAGCTTGCAAATACATATCTGGTTTCACCGTGGGTTGAATTTTGGATTGTGTTAGGTGTTCTTTTTCTCCTACTATGGCTCATTCTTGTTTTAAGTTTGGGAAAGCTGATAGATGGAAAATATAGTAAAATGGACACAGCAAGTAAGAACATCAACTTGCTCCTGAAGCCACACAAATCATTTCATCGTGAACAAAGAGACCTGTCATCAGTGAACATCACAGCAGTTCCTCTACCTGGTGGTATAGCATGGGACAAAACTGATTATGACATTTATGGTCCTGTCGAGCTGCTGAAGATTCGTCACCAATTTAAGGTTTCCTTGAGTGATTTTGTATCACCCAGTACATTTTCTGATGATTGGGACTTTGAAACTGTTAATAACATGATGACAGACTTAGAAATGTCAGCAAAATTTGCAAAACTTGAATACTTAGAAGGTTCATCAAATTATGAAGTAATGTATTGTTTTAATCATTATAGTCATCATTATTTGCACAAATCTGCAAATACTAGAAATGTTTTTACTTATAATCAATGGGAACATTGTCTGACGCCACCAAAGGGTAGCTCTAAAACATTTTATGAAAAATGTCCATACTTCTCAGGTTTTATCGTCATGAATCCAGAAACATTTTACTTTAAAAATGTTAATCAGACAGGAATGAAAAGTATGTTGATTAATACTAAGCAAATTTATTCTGCGGCCTTTTATGCTCGATTGTCAACATTAGGTTTTGACTTTTGGAAAGACAACATTGAGACAAAAACTGTCTGGGGCACAAAAGACTGGCAGGTGCAAGGTTTGGAAGCGTTATTCAGAGCCTGCATCATCCCAGAACAAATAATGTTTTTAAATGAAACTGTTCAACAAACATCTTGTTTTGGCATGGCTAAGATAAAAGATTTAAACAAACCGTCCATACCTAAAGCCACACCTGATAGTAATAGAACTACAGATGAGGAGGTAGACGTAAACTACATTTTACAACAGAACAGAACTAATCCTGATTCGTGGGAAAGACACGAATAACTGTCAAGATAGATTCCTGAACAAGACGCAAGGGTTTACAGTGACTAGGCCAGATCCAAGATATGTCCAGAGACAACATCCAGGGAGAGGAGTTGGCCTAATGGCTAGGGCGCTCGACCTCGGACCTGGGGATCTGGGTTCGAGTCTCGGTAACAACGCCAAACATCCTGTGATTCTGGGTAAATCACTTCATCTCCCCCGTGCCTAACAAAAATGAATGTGTGTCCTCA
Organism: Lissotriton helveticus; assembly: GCF_964261635.1. NCBI lineage: Eukaryota > Metazoa > Chordata > Amphibia > Caudata > Salamandridae > Lissotriton > Lissotriton helveticus. Next base: position 1,045,789,467 of record NC_136069.1, on the reverse strand, counting down.
TGTAATGTAACTGGTGCTATGTAAAGCGCTCTGATACCCGATTCGGTTCGGGTCAAATTTGCGCTATATAAAACTCTGGAAAAAAAAATAAGTAAAAATAAAACAATAACAACTTACAGTGAAGGAAAACTGTGCCTTGAGTGGCTACAAAAATCTGCACTCCCAGATATAAAACAACACTTAACTTTACTTAAAGATGGCATTGATTTGAGAGAATTCTTACTAGGACCTCGCAAACAACGTCATAAATGTTTCATATACGCCGGTATTTACGCTGCTTATAATGAAGCATGGGAAGTCACGCAAATGGAAACTGCAAAACGAATACGAGAAATTGATCGTATTAATTTAGAGAAAGCTCTCTCTCTAGTTGAAAATGGGTACAGGGTCGGGGGGCGGAGTCCAAGATGGCGGAGTGAGGACTCTGCTTGCGGCGCGCTAGGAGCTCTCTCCCTCCTCTTGGCGACATCGGCTATGCTTGCAGATCTATCAAAAACTCCCCAACCCCGATAGCTGGTCTTAACAAACTTAACAAACTTGAACCTAACGAAGCCGGGCGGCGGAGTGAAGTGCAGTGCAGTGCGATTGCACGGAGCATACTGAGCACATACATCGGATGAGACGAGGTCAGATGGAGCAAAGCGGACGCAGCGCTTTAGTTCGACTCACCAGTGTTGTGCCGGCTGTCTGCTCGAGGTGAAGGCATCGGAATACATCGGATACGGTCCAGAGCCCATGTCTGCCTCCTGACGCCCCCTGACATACTCCGTAGAGCCCGTGACGGTGCAACCGAGACGGTGCAACCGAGAGAGCTCTCTCAACGGCGCCAACGGCATCAGCTGGCAGGACAGGGCGTTGCTGACCGGCGGCCTCAGTGCTGCGTGTCGACTACCGTTGTGTGTCTGATCGATAGGGAAGAAAAAAAAAAAAGAGAAAAAAAAACGCTGGAAGATCCGCTGCAACTGTTGGAACTTGCTCCTGTCACAGCCAAAAGGCTGACGGAGGCTGACGGATGCTGTTGCACACCACGAAGATTTGGTGAGCTGTGAAGGTCTGGCTCGAGAGAAGGCTCACTCACCCTGGGCTCATTGTTTTTGGACTGGCCAAACCAAGGCTTTCAACTACATTTGCAACCATAAATACATAAGGTATGTCACCCAAGCACCCTCCGCGAACTACTCGAAACACTAAAAACTCAGCAATAGCCGCGGCTGCTGCTGTAACGATCACTGTGCCTGCTCCTGTACCTGTATCTTTAACCACGGCAGTAACGGTAACCTCGATCCCGGGCCCTGTCCCTGCCTCAGCCCCAGCCTCAGCCTCAGCCCCAGCTCTGCAACCTGCAGGGATCACTGTAACCAACACGCTGGGGGGCGCTGAGAAAATGGCAATGAGCGTCAAGGTGAATGAAACGGAAGCAGAAAGGGCAATGCAAGCTACATCAGCAGCCCAGGGAGCGAAAGACAACCTTGATAAAATCACTATTATCAAGGGGTACGATAAGAAGATGGCAGGTAAGACGGTCCTGCGTCCTCCCTTACTTAACTGTGGGACAGTTCCTAAAAAAATAATGTAAAAAAAAAATACAGACACTAATGAAGGTGCTAAAGTCGGGACAAATATAGGGGAGGGCGGCGGCTCATCCAACAAAAATGACAACAACGATAATACCTCTATCCTGACTGAAGGTAACAAGACACAAGAGATAATAGAGCTAGAAAGCCCCGAGACAACTATTGGGCTAGAAGTGGCAAAGGAGGTGTTAAACGAGGAAAAGTCTAACTGTCTCGTCACTGAATCCATGAGCAATTACGGAACAGAACATTCTCCGGAACTTAATGAGGAGTATTTCTCTTCTGAGGACTGTGACTATGATACAGAGGAGGAATCAGACAAACCTGCGAATAAGACCCTGACCAAGCTGCCACCACGGAAACGCAGAGGCAAGGCTAAGACAATTCATAAAAAAAAAGGTAGAACTCTGACCAACATGGTAGCAGGAGTAATCCCCCTGAGCACAAGAAAAGCTGTTACTGACAAAAGCCCTTTAAGAAAGTGGATGGAGGCTAAGGGGCTAGTTAAAAATATGACTTTAAGGCTCTCAGGGGGCAGCCCTACAGACAACGATAATGGGACACAACAGCTCCAGGAAAATGGGCCTTATTCAATGACGCAAACTCCCAATCTTAACAAACAGGCTAGCGAACAGATCAAAGGGGGTAATGACCTCCCTGGAGCTACATCCCTATCGGATCCAGCAGCCTCAGCAGACCTGGGCTCGGACTATGACCTAAACCAATCTTACGTTGAAAGCAGGCAGGGGAAACTAAGGGAAGAGCCCAAGCTGGGCAAGACCGAACACCCCCAGCTAGACGCCATTCTAAATCTTCTTGTAAATCAAAGGGCAGAGTCAGAGGCACATTACCAGCAGTTAAAAAGCGATAACATAAGACTGCAAACTTCAATAACAGATATAGCCTCCATACTAAAGGGAGTCACACAGGAGATAACGGAGCTCCAACAGCGTACAGTTCTGGTCGAAGAAAGATCGCAAAGGGTCGACGCTAGTGTGGAGCGCCATGACACAGTACTCACCCAGTTACAGGGGAAAGTGGACGACCTGGAAAATCGCTTAAGACGATCTAATCTCAAACTATATGGAATCCCGGAAGGGGCAGAGGGGTCTGACCCCAGGGCCTTCTTGGTGAAACTGATGCCCCGTGCATTCCCTGAACTTTCTGACTGGGACTGGGACTCCCAAATTCAAAGAGCACATCGGCTCCCACTAGGCCAAAAACGTCTTAATAGTAAATTCTCACGTCCGTTATTGATTTATTTTGGCAACTTTTTGCTACGACAAGCGGTGTGGCAAAAAGCTAAACCCAACACTCCGATAATTATCGATAATCTCACTATCTTTGCACGCTCGGACTTAAGCAAAGCTACGATGGATAAGAGATGGGAGATGCGCAAATTAATTGACCCAATTAATAAACTTGGTGGCTCAGCATACCTGCAGGAACCAGCTCGACTCAAAGTGATCATGAACGGACATACAAACTTTTTTTATGAAGTGCAGGAAGCGCAGGCATTCTTAACCAGTGTCAATAAGAGTAATTAGACACAGAGTCGAAATGAAAGGAGGTGGTCTATACCTATCTTTGTGCCCTGGGGGAAAATAAGGGGGGGATAAGGGGGGGGGGAAAAAAAAGAGAAAAAAAAAGGGTTGTGGGGACTGAACTAACACTATTAGTAGATATAAAGTCATTAAAGGTGGAGGGGGGGGGTTATTCTAGGTTCTTAGCCGCAAGAGCTGCCTCATCAACGGCAGCTGTAGGTAAGGGGGGGAGGGGGAGGGTAGGTCTTCGCAGTTCGGGGGGGGGTGTGTGTAGGGTGGAAGGGTGGTTGGAGGGTGGGGCGAAAAGGGGGGAAGAAAAAAATATTTTCAATCTGGTAGAAAGACTCGAGGAGAGATTTATGTTTGTAAAGCACTTTTTCTCATATGTTGAAGAACATCAAACTATGCTGTTAATAGGCACCACTGACTATATTTACTACTTTAAAGATGCAAAGGATTAGATGTATAGCATGGAACGTCTCTGGGCTTAACAATAAGCGTAAGAGACATTTAGTCACGGAAGAATTAAACTTGTATAATCCCCATCTAGTTTTTATGTCAGAAACTCATATCATAGATAGTGATAAGAAGCTACTGAACCAACTGGGCTTTGAGATGATAACCTACTCAGCAGCTGCTTCTCATGTCAGGGGGGTGGCTATATTAAAAGACAAAAGATTCAATGTAGAAATAACTAGGACGCAATCTGACAAATGGGGGAGGTGGGCAATTACCCAACTATGTCATAACAATGTGAAGCTCGTGGCATGTGTTGTATATGGACCAAATAGAGAAGATCCAAGAATATATGAACAACTAAGTATAGCCTTATTAGGATGGGAAGGAGAAGTCATAATTATGGGTGATTTTAATTGCATTATGAATTGTCAGACGGATACAACACGCCCTGGTAATCATGTTCGAATGCCTAGAACTAGAACGTCTATTTTCAATTTATGTAAGCTGCATAATTTTAGAGATGTTTGGAGCTCATTATATCCGAATATTCCCGGTTATACATACTATTCCGCTCCTCACAAACTATGTTCACGCTTAGATATGGCTTTAATATCAGATTCGTTGATGAGCTCTATCTCAACAATGGTTATATACCCACGCATCACATCTGATCATAACCCTATTATGGTTGAACTAATTACTTCTCAAAAACGCAATCCCCCTAGAGCCTTTACGTTTCCAAGGAATTTAATGTCGAATATGATTTTCATTACACAACTGAAACAACACATTATAGAATTTTTGATCTTTAATAGAAATACTGCTTCTTGCCTAACAGTTTGGGACACATGCAAAGCTAGTATTAGAGGGTTTGTACAGACGTATATCCTAAAACAAAACCAAGAAAAACGTAAGCGCAATTTAACCCTGCCTTCGGATATCGCTGCAGAAGAGGTTAAACTAGTAGAGGCGCTAAGAGGAAGTCAGCCAACTTTGGCTATTAATACAAACCTTAGTCGGCTAAAATGCAAGACCAAAGAAAACTTGTTAAGAAAAAGGAGTGCACAGATCCACAAATATAAATTCACACAATATGAAGGAGGTGACAAAATTGGCAAAATTTTAGCATTTAAAGTAGCAGAAGATAGAGCAGAATCTACGGTCTCACAAATCATAGGAGTTGACAATAAGAGATATAACCAGACAGACAATATAATACAACAATTTGCCAAATACTATGAAACTTTATATACGCCGGAAAACACTCCTAATGGCAATACAATTGATAACTACCTAAAAGAGAATCCTACGAACAAAATAACCATCTCTGAAGCAGAAACCTTGGCTTTAGAAACAACTAGAGAAGAATTGAACGAAGCTATAAAAGCGCTACCACTAGGTAAAGCGGCTGGGGAAGACACCATCCCTTTGGAACTGTATAAATCATGTATGGAAGAATTAACACCCCTTCTTCTAGAAGTAGTAAACCATATAAGTAGAACAGGATCCGCTCCGCACTCTTGGAATAAGGTGAAAATTGTATTCTTTCACAAAAAGGGTAAACCCAAAGAGGAGATGGGCTCATATAGACCTATCTCCTTAATCAATGCCGACGCTAAGATATTTGCAAAATGCTTAGCTAGAAGACTCGCACCGTTATTGCCTAAAATAGTAAGTACACAACAACACGGGTTTGTGGTGGGGAGGGACACATCTGCCCATGTAAACACAGCAATAACAGCTTTCGACATAGCTGAGGTAGAGTCTACTCCCTTAGCAATGATAATGCTTGATGCTGAAAAAGCATTCGATCGGGTGGGATGGGACTATCTATGGCACATAATGGGACATATGGGGTTCAGCGGAAACTTTCTAAATGGGATCCGCGCCCTTTATGACAATCCAACCGCATACATTAGTTATTGCGGTCTTACGTCAAACCATTTTGCAATCAGGAGAGGCACACGTCAAGGGTGCCCCTTATCCCCTTTATTATTCGCCTTATCATTAGAACCATTTTTAAAGGCATTGGATAATCAACCAGAAATAACTCCCTTTAAAACCAGCGGGCAGAGCCTAAAAATAACCGCATACGCGGATGACATTGCCATTTATGCGACTGAGGCTACCGACTCCCTGAAAGTAATTATTTTAGAGGCATCCAAATTTGGCAATGTATCTGGTTATAAATTAAACACTCACAAAACCCAAATAATAGCTAATTTTGTCCCTCCCCAACCAATGCCTGAAATTTGTAAGACTGCGACTTATTTAGGAGTACAAATCACCTCAAATATTAAAGAGCTAAACAAGATCAACTACAATAAACTTATGAAAACAACTATTGTGAATTTAAAAAAATGGCACCGACTTCCATTAAATTTAATTGGCAGAATAAATTTAATAAAAATGAAAATCATACCCAAATATTTATATTTATTCAGATCAATCCCGTTGGCACAAAATAAGCTTTTTTTCAAACAACTAGATAGCGCTTTTTGTAACTTTATTTGGGGATATAAGAAAGTCAGGAGATCACTAAAGATGTTAAAAAATCAAATCGGATCAGGCGGTCTAAATTTCCCTGATCTGAAACTCTACTTTTGGGCCTCATTTATAAGGCGTATCAGATCTGTATTAGACTCAGAGAATCTGCTTTTCTACCACCATTTACTCTTAAAAGGAGATTCCAAACAATTCTTACTTCGTATCACCGACCCCAACTTCTATAAAAGGGTTACATTTAAGACTGCACGGGATTTAGCAAAGATCTGGAAAGAGATACTTATCTACTGTAAAAGCAATATATATCATACCCAATTAACTTTATGGGACAATCCTGGACTACCTAACATATTTAGTGATGGGGAATCCCGAAGGTGGCAATCGAAAGGTATCAAGGTACTAGGCGACTTATATACTTCTCAAGGTATAATGGATTTCTGTACTTTAAAACAAATATATGGACTGTCCGACACACACGAGTTTAAATATAGACAAATATACGATTTTTTAGTGAGGAAGAACTGCATTAAAGTCTTATCGAGCGGGGGCATCTGGGATATCTTAAATTCAAAAAAGGAGAAATCAATAATTAGTTTGACATACAAGATCTTTACAGACTTAAGAACGGACGATAATGAAATAATAGCTAATAAATGGAATGTAAAACTGGGAATCAACGTAACAGGAAAACAAATAAACAACTTGTACACTAACATTCATTATCATGTAAGATCTTCTACTTTACGTTTACAGCAATATAGAACCATATATATGCTATACTATACACCAGAAAGGATTTCTAAATGGGCCCCCAATAACAACTTGGGAGAGAAAACCAAGTGCCCAAAATGCGATGAGTATGCAGCAGATCTTATACATATGCTGTTCACATGTCCAAAACTTGGGAAGTTCTGGGAAGAAGTGGGGAAAATATTAGTTATAAAAAAGGTTTCCAGCACTCCAATAACAGCCCCTATGGTTATATTAGGCCTACATACTACTAATCAACCACACTCTGTATTGTTATCTATTTTACTGTCCTGTGCTAAATTGACTCTAGCTAGAGCCTGGGTCAGCCCAAACCCACCCAACACCTTGGAATGGTGGTATCTGGTTAACGAAATCAAAACTATGGAATGTGCGTTAGCAGAACTCAGAGGGGTCAAATCATTGCAGAAATATGAGAAAATCTGGGGGAAATTAGAATTGAATTGTACTGGCATTTAGTTTCGATTTATGTTGGGTACTGTTATTTTATGAGATGAGAACAGACTATGTATGTATATTATGAATCTGCTTAATTTGAAATAATATCGAATGTTCTTGTAACTTTATACCAGGTGAAAATAAATAAAAATAATTAAAAAAAAAAAAAAAAAGAAACTGTTCAACAAACATCTTGTTTTGGCATGGCTAAGATAAAAGATTTAAACAAACCGTCCATACCTAAAGCCACACCTGATAGTAATAGAACTACAGATGAGGAGGTAGACGTAAACTACATTTTACAACAGAACAGAACTAATCCTGATTCGTGGGAAAGACACGAATAACTGTCAAGATAGATTCCTGAACAAGACGCAAGGGTTTACAGTGACTAGGCCAGATCCAAGATATGTCCAGAGACAACATCCAGGGAGAGGAGTTGGCCTAATGGCTAGGGCGCTCGACCTCGGACCTGGGGATCTGGGTTCGAGTCTCGGTAACAACGCCAAACATCCTGTGATTCTGGGTAAATCACTTCATCTCCCCCGTGCCTAACAAAAATGAATGTGTGTCCTCATGTAATGTAACTGGTGCTATGTAAAGCGCTCTGATACCCGATTCGGTTCGGGTCAAATTTGCGCTATATAAAACTCTGGGAAAAAAAATAAGTAAAAAAAAACCAATACCAACTTACAGTGAAGGAAAACTGTGCCTTGAGTGGCTACAAAAATCTGCACTCCCAGATATAAAACAACACTTAACTTTACTTAAAGATGGCATTGATTTGAGAGAATTCTTACTAGGACCTCGCAAACAACGTCATAAATGTTTCATATACGCCGGTATTTACGCTGCTTATAATGAAGCATGGGAAGTCACGCAAATGGAAACTGCAAAACGAATACGAGAAATTGATCGTATTAATTTAGAGAAAGCTCTCTCTCTAGTTGAAAATGGGTTAACAACTCTGTCATCCAGAATTTATTCTTTGGACATCATTGTATCCTCTGCTATAGACATAATGGAACAAGACTTGCTCATTTTACAACATGGATAGTCTCAATTGCGTTCTATAATGCTGCTAGGTTGGATGTTACAAAACCATTGTTCAGGCTATGTGCCTTGGCGTCAAATCAACACCACATTGTTGTTTACTGGATTTAACCTTGCAGATAAACAAATCTCTTTGGCACAGAGGGGAGCAGACTATACGGTGCTGAGCATAGAAAAACTTGAAAGATTACCATTAACCATTTCTGAGAAACCAGTCGTTGAATGGATAATACATGGCACCATCACGATACCAGTGGCGATTTTCCAGTTTCAGTATTGCTTGAAACACATACCAACAGGCCTATATGAAAGGTTGGGTAAAAAGTACTTAAAGTCGACCTGGGATTTACCATACACACACAAATGTTGGAGTGGGAAAAAGGAGGTATGTCTTAGTGGTAAAAATTGCAAAACCACACTGAGCGGTACACTTCTATGTCAGGGCATTATTTTGCATGAAGCCTGCGATGGTTCTTCAAACAACTTATCATGCCAACCGCAGCGTTCCCCGGCAGCAGTGATAGAACCAATTTTTAGCCAGCTTTCCAATGGGAGCTACATAATGTTGAATGATCACAGCTGTTGTGGAATGGTGTCAGGAATAGCCTATCTCGTTAGTGTGTCAGCCAGTGTCACTTGTTGTATGCAAGTATTGTTTCCTAAAACTAAGACAGTCGGGAAGTCGCCGCTATGGCCTTCACAGAACATCTCTTCTATACAAATTGATCCTTTAAGCAGAATGAAAGCCATTCTTTTAAAAAAAACTGTGCCACTGACCTCGTCCAAAGAGACGTATGATCTGCAAGTTGCAAGGTCCTCTGCAGAGATACATGCCCTATTATCAACAAACTGCCCAATACATTTTGCAGAAATGTTAGGTCGTTTCTTAAACATATCTGATACCAGTGGTATTGTACATGTATTTAAGACAATTTTTTATGGACTGTTAGCACCCTTTGAAGCAGTCATAGACATTTTTCCAAATTTCGTGCACTCTGTGTTCGGCGACCTGACTCTCATTTTGGGACTCGTAGCAGGGAAACTATTTTTATTCCTCCTGCTCCTTTATGGCAAGTCCAGTCACCAGCGATACCCAGATTACCATGGAGAACGCTCTTCTGGCAATGCAGTATACTGAACGCATAACACAGATTCTTGGCTCGGTTCGTTTGAGAGATCTGAATACCTCGTGATTCCTGTCATTCAGACCAATCTGGCAGGATTGTATCTTACCTGTTCTACGATGCCTGCTTTGTGGAGAGGAATGCGTGTTGGATATCTGTCTAACACTTTCATCAGTGCTGCCAACGTATGTTTACGCTTTGCTTGGTTCAGTAACGGCTCATGCATTGTGTTGTCCCCAACGGCTACCTATCCTGATGACGGCATTTGTTGAGGTCTCACCGGCAATTCCAGCTGAGGGTAAGATATGTGGACCAACAGGCACACAGGTACCATCTACTGCGAACATTGCTAATGCGACTGACGCTGACGGCAATGCTTCTCATCCTTGTACGATTGATCTACTTAATGAAGTGGTTCAACTTTCACCTACTGTGGTAGACGATTTCTTAGCCAGCTTAGAAGATTAATGTTTTCTCCTGACACCGAGAATAACTTTTGAAATTAGCACACAGCGTTCTATGAACTCTGAATTCGACCTTCGCTTTTTCAAAACAAAACTTCTAACTTTGGAACTCTATTTTTCTACGATTTGATTTGACTTTTTCCAAAATTGAATTTTTTTCTTTCTTTTCGGCACAAAGTAATCTGCCTAAAGTAGAACTATTCTTAGAGAACAAGAATTCTTTGAATACTTCCTAGAAAGAATGTTGACTTTATCAACAAACCAAAACAGTTTATATATTCTGCTATGAGATGGTCTCGACTTTTTTTCTGTATTTAAGAGCCATTTCATAAATGTAATTTTCATGATTCATTCGGATAGCATTGCCAATATCATACTATAAGCTTAAAATGAAATCATTGCTTACAAATGCGTAAAGTACAAATGCTCATTTTCGTGTACAACCATTTCAAATGCATTTTATGTATTTTGGGAGGGATTGTAAACACATGCTTTAGATATGTTTTAGTGCTTAGATTTAGTAATGTCGAACATAATAAAGTGGAGTGGGTGTTGTATAGCATTTTAGGACCCTAGTGTAATTTTCCCGATTCATGCCCTTATATAGGTATAAATCCCCATATCCTTATATAGGCATAGAAATCATAACCATATTTAGACATAGCCCATGCAGTCCAAATACGGCATGGCTACTTCCACTAGTTCCGAAAATCCACAACGATTTCTTGGAAAACTCGGCTTCAGCAGTTAAGGACTTCCCCTTGCTTGAATATTGATTTGTGCAAGAACTCATGGAGTTTTCAAAGAACTGAGACTTTTTGATGACGTTATTATGTCCACCTTTACGTCAAACTCTGCACCTTCAAGGCATAAATATGCCCACACTTGCCCAAGCAGACACACAGTGGTTTGGAGCAGTTCGACTATCTACTTGCCCGACGCAGCTCACTACAGCAAGTGCCAAAGGAAGCAGACCCTCCAGCAGACGCACTGAGAGAGACGCTGTCTTTTCTCTTGCCGAGAAATCCAGCTCCAGTGTTTCCAAGCTCCACTTGCAGGGTGTTGGGAAATCGAGTCCTGGGACTGACCTCCTTCATTCTAAACCAAGGTACGGAGCTGATTAGGCCCTAAGAGAAATCTTGGATAGATTCTTGGCAAAAGAATACGAAACTTATGCTACACCACACTTACTTCTTCCCTCGTACTAGACTTAGGTTAGGTACATCGGGGTAGGCGTATTTTAGAAGCACCAGTTGAGTACTTTTAGTCTTTATTTATTTATGTATATATTTTATGGCTTAGAAACCATACCATGCTTTTACAGTATTATTTTATAATACTCTTCTTGCTGTACGCATTATACTTTACAGCCAGTATTACGATTGTATCAGTTAGTTTCTTTTGCATGAGAAAGAAGACTGTTCAATAAATACTTTTTTAAAATGCCAGTCTCTCTATTTCTCTGCATCTCTGGTGAAACGAAGCATGCACGAATGACTGAGTAAAATATCTATCTATTGTTTCCACGACTCTGAAGATACGTTTTATCTTGGGGAAACAAAGTTGTCATGTTTATGTGGTTGTCAGAAACTAATCCCTTCTTGTTTAATCAAGAAAGTTTCTAGTGACCTCTGAGATAGCTGGCACTCACAATTAAGTCTATTATATTCGATAGAGACCTAGTAGACATAAGTCCTACGTCACATCTATAGGATATATTATTCCAATGCGCAAAGTCTATTGGGAATATAGGAACTACACTACAGGGCATGGTCTTATACTTTTTTTGGTTGTGTTTTGGTTAACCTGGAACATCATATGTAAATACAGTGGACCCCGTAAGGAGGTCGCTGCATTGTATACAAGGGTTGTGGCCCTGGTTTAAGCTAGTTTTTCTTCTTGAAATCAAGTTGCGTAAAAGCAGCAGTCAGCCTTGCACATACCCAGCCAATCCCTCTTAATGCGTGCATTTGTGTGGAATATTTTAATTGTTGTAATTACACCTTGTTGTGATGTATTATGAAACCTTGGTTTTCTAATGTACATATATTTTTATATTTGTCTTATAGTTGTACAAATATTTATACACAGTTATTCCTGTACTTTTATTGTTTTTTTAAACTGAAATGAAGCATTCTGATTGATTGAATTGACGTTACTATATATTACTTAGGCTAGACATAGGTCAGCCCTTAATAATTTACCTGGACATAGAATAGACAGCTGTGAGGTGGTTGGGCTGTTCCATGTCAGTGGGCAGTAGGCTGGAGATTGTATTTGAATGAGAGATTAGTATTTCTGGTTCTTTTCATAGGTTATGGGCTGTGCAGTCATCTTGGAACTAACCATGTTTTCTCTTCACTGCTGCATTACCAAATAAGGCAGCAAAACGAACAGAAGCACTTTCTAACAAACATTATGCTGTGATGATAGTCCTAACAATCTGATTAAACGGGACCGGAACATCGACTTTAGATCAGCCAAGTGGCCAACCCTTAAAAATATTTCAGTGCATTTTTTCTATGAGCTAGAAATACATATTGAGGGCCTATTGTTGTGTTTGTAAATATTTTCCTTTTTTTATTTAAAAAAACCAAAGAAAGGCTATACATTGCATTATGTATAATAAGTCTGTTTTTATAGGTGTGGTTATTCTTTTGATAGCTGATTGATTTATCAAAATTAGTTTTTTATTATAATAAACTATGATAAAAAATGCTTTTTCCCCATTCTATATCTTATAATGGCAGCCAACAGTTCAATATACTTGTTCTGATTTCGATATAGTTACATTGTGAAAATTATCCTTTATTAACAGCAAAAATTGCAATGTAATGTTTTTGATTTTGATTATTTACTATTTGAAAAGTATAATTCATTTTTTTTACAATTGATGCTGTTGTGTTTTTATTTTTTGCTATAACCTAGAACCTTGGGAAATTCATTGGGTACCCCCTGTTATAATGTAACATCCCCACTTCACAGAAGCATAATGCAGTAGGAAAATACATGGTTTATGTGGAACTGCAACACTGGCATGCATATGAAAAATATTTCTCAATGCAGATGACATTCATCTCATGCTGTCTCACCAGTTTGCTTTCTATCCTAAAGCTAACATCGATTGCATAACATGTTTTTGTCCTTTGTGAGCTACTGCATAAATAGGAGAAGGAGCGAAACTGTATGTCTAAGTGCCAGCACTAAGAAAAGGTTGATGGGTGCTTACTCCTTTGCATAAGTCCTAAAAAAACCTAAGGTACTTTGGCATGTTGGTCAATCAGGTCAGAGAGACATGGTGCAAGACAATATAAACCCTGTGATTAAAAAAACATTACCAGACTTCTTAAGATGGTTCTCCCTAAGACTTGCTTTGGGAAAAAGGCCAACAAATGAAGACGGACATGGCGCTCAGGTTTAATTATGTCTTTGGTATGCTTGTGCTGAGGGTAGCAATGTCACTCTTGCAAGAAATAAGGCTCAAAATAAAGGCATTTGTATGGATTAAGGCTAGGTCAAGGCTTAAAATGGCAAACTTATGAGATACAACTACTGCAGGAGATTTCAGTATACCAATTCTAAATTCATAGTACATGGCACACAGAACAGTCACATCTTGTTCCTGAAAACAGTTATATTCTTAGCATATGGGAGTAGAGAAATAGTTATAATCTGTCTAAAAGAGGCAGATTTTTTTCTGTTTACCATTTTTTTTTAGAGTTTTGGTCTTCATAGTAAAACATATTACGTATGCAAGTTAGATTTTAGGTCAGGTACATACAGACAGGCAAATAATATAGACACATTCTGTACCCGCCATCTCATTAGACATTGCCCACATCGACTGAGAGTTATCCCATCATTCAACTACATTTCTCCACTAGAAAGACTGTGTGGGGTGCAGTGGGGTGGCTACCACTGTGTGCCAGGCTGAGGGAGTTTCCGCGATGGTGCGGGTTGGTATGTAGTCCCCTACTCCATATTAGTGCCCCTCCTTGCTTAATGACCAGTGTGCTCCCAAAGTATATGTTTCTACTCCGCAGTGTCAAAACATGAACATGAAACTGTGAACAAATGGTGGGAAGGGGGGAGGTTTTGGGGCCTGGGGGAAATCCGGGGAATTTGCATAGAAAAAGGGGGAGAGGAGAACAGAAAAAAAGGGGGATATGGTGTGTCAGGTGTTTACTCAGCAGTGGGTACCAGTACATCTGTGAGATGCCTACAGTGTCAGAATCGGTAACGGGGATATCTACAGTCAGGCTATGTTTCTTTGCAGTTGTCTATGAGCCTATCAAGTAGGTTCCCGATACATGACCGGCTTTTTGTATGGATCAGCTATTGCGCCGTGGTATGTGCTGACCCTCCCGGGTTTGGGACTGGGCTGACGTGTCCCTGGGTGAAACGTCTTGTGTGGTCTCTTGCGTGAACTGGAACAGGAGTTGTGCCCACTCCATCGAGATGGGGTGTTTACGAATCCCCCTCACCTCCTCATCTCTCAATATGACTTCTTCTGCTGCCCCCCATTTTTTAACCCCTCCGATCCACGCTGCTTCTGGGGTCCTGCTGGTGCCCTCCAGTACATGGCTATCCCCCACTTTGCCAGGATCAGGGCTAGGGACGCAAAGGGACATTGCACCTTTTCCGTCTTCCGCCTGCAGAAGATCCCCAGAGCACAGGCCTCCCATGAGGTGATATGCATCAGATGGACCGTCACCTCTAGAACCCGGTGTATACCGCCCCAATATGATTGAATCACGGGACAGTCCCAGAACATGTGCTTGAAGTTTGCAGTGGGCGTTTGGCACCTGGGGCACGCAAAATGTGTGTCTGGGTAAAAACGATGAAGCTTATGTGGTGTTAGGTAAGCTCGGTGGAAAATGTTAAATTGTATGTTTTTGAATCGTGCATTCCCCGATACTTTCTTTGGGTATTCTAGGGCCTTTTCCCATTCCTTTGCATTAAACACTCTACCTATCTCATCTTCCCATTTCTGACGTAGGGCCTGTAATGGGGTCACTTTCAGTTCCCTTATTGCTTTATAGTACCATGTAACTAAGTGTCTACCGCTGTCCATTCAGAGGATGGTGTGCAGCACTGAGTGTCGGTGGTTCCCCCCCCCCGGTTAGATCCCAATATTGCCGCGCACTACCTACTAGCCATCTGTGTAGCAGGAATTACCCCGGGGGAAGATCATAGCTGCGCACATTTGAGCATAATTTTCAGTTGCCCGTCCTCAAAGCCCCTATCTCTGTCACCTCGTGTTCCGACCACACCCGAAGGGCACCGGATGTGTAGTAGGTCTTATTCTGTGGGAACCCCACTAATAGGAGCAGTGGGGGGTATAGAGACATACCCCTTGAAAGTCGGTGTATATGTAGCATGCATTTGCGGTCTATTATCACTTGTAAGCGGTGTGTGCTCGTTGGTCTGGTTCCCGGCATCAGCAGTCTCAGGATGGCTGGTAGAGGAATACGGCCATCATTGGTAAATGTTTCCTCTATGTGGCGTTCTGCCATCCAATGGGACAGCCACTGGATCTGAGCCGCCAGAAAATAGGCCTCGAAGTATGGGGCTCCCAGGCCCCCCTGTGTTGTGGGCAATTAGAGGGTTCGTAATGCCACTCTAGGCCTACCGCCTCCCCATATCAATGTTGTGAGTAATGTGTCTAGTTCTTGAAAAAAGGCCCGGGCGGTATCACCAGGAGATTGGTAAAGGCGTAGAGTAGCCTGGGAACCATTATCATCTTCGCTAAGGCTACCCGACCTATAGGAGCCAAGGGAAGGGTCTTCCAGAAGGCTACTGCCGCTCGAAGTCCTGCCAACGTCTTACGGTGGTTCCCCTTGTAGAGGTCTTCAGGTGAGTGATACAGTCTCACTCCGAGGTATCTGAGTTTCCCGGAGCACTCCACTCGAGTGTCTGTGGTCCTATCATGATCTCGAAGGGGGCAAGGTGGGGATTGAGCGGAAAGACCGTCGATTTCCCCAATTAACTTTAAGTCTGGAGACCTCCGCGAAGGTATGCAGTATTGACCATATTGATGGGAGATCTCATGTGATATCTCGCACATAGATCAACAGGTCATTGGCGTATATCGATACGCAATGAACCGTATCTGCAATTGGGATACCCCAGGCTTCACCCTCCTGAAGTAAACGAATGGCCAAGGGCTCCACTGCCAAGGCGAAAAGCAGGAGGGATAAGGGGAACCCCTGTCTTGTACCCCTCTCCACCGCAAGTGGGTTCGAAATATACTTTCCCACTTTCACCCTACTATTGAGGTTCTTATAGAGAAGTTGCGTGTGTGCCATTAGAGTCGGGCCAACACTTATCTTACATAGGGTCACGAATAAATAGGGCCACGTGAGCGTATCGAAGGCTTTTTCGATGTCTAAAATAAGGCATGCGGCACGAGGGAAGTGGTCCCGTGCCCTATCCTGTATATGAAAGAGCCTACGTATGTTCTGCGATACGTTACGCCTAGGAAGTAAGCCATTTTGGTTTGGGTGGCTCAGTTGCGGGAGGACCTGGATGTATCGGTCTGCTAGTATTTTCCCTCACATTTTGCAATCCGCATTAAGTAACGTTATGGGCCTGTATGATGCCGGGAGTGTGGGATCTCTGTTTGGTTTAAGGAATGTCACCAGGGTAAATTCCCTGAGCGAGCTGGGGAGTTCGCCCCTCTTCAATGCGTCATCGTACATGATCACTAGTTGTGGCGACAACTGTCTCGAGAAGGAGGAATAGTATTCAAGGGGAAAGCGGTCCATTCCTGGAGCTTTCCGGCGTGCTAGTGCTC
Organism: Lissotriton helveticus; assembly: GCF_964261635.1. Lineage (NCBI taxonomy): Eukaryota > Metazoa > Chordata > Amphibia > Caudata > Salamandridae > Lissotriton > Lissotriton helveticus. The sequence goes on along the minus strand of NC_136069.1, from coordinate 1,045,772,742 downwards.
TGATGGCACTAGTAACATCCGGGGAGGTTATCTTTTTGTCTAGTGCCTTTCCGTCCACAGGTGAAATGCCCGGTAAGGGAGTGGAGTGGAGGAACTGAGTTAACAACTGGTGCGGCACCTGTGGCGTGGCGCTGTAAACGCCTGTGTAAATAGTCGTAAAAGATGCGAAGTATATCTGCTTGTGATTGTTTAAGAGTACCGACCTCATCCCGTAGTGCTGTGATAGGTCGCATGTCCGTGTTTTGTCTTGCAAGCCAGGCGAGAAGTGTACCTGCTCTATTCCCCTCTCAATGTGTCCGGGCAGCATATTCTCTGAAATTGTATTTGCGAAGGTCATCTATGGTTTCCGCATATCTAGTTTTCACGGCCGCCACCTGTGCGGGGGTAGCCTCCCCGGCATCTAGCTTTTTGGTAAGATCCCCTAATCGTAGTTCTGCGGTCCGTGGTGACTGCTCTAATACCTGCCGCACCCCTACTATATGTTGAATACAGTGCCCCCTTGCCTCGACTTTAAATGTGTCTCATTCCACCGATCTGGATCAGTAAGAAATATTCCTGAATATGTTCGCTGTGTGTGTGACTGAATGCCTGGTCTGTGATGCATTCCCGGAGAAGTTTCCACTTAGGCACTGGGGATGTGGTGGCCTCCATCTAAGAACCACGTGTGTGCATGTCAGTGTGTCGTATTTGAGGGAGTAATGCCTCTGAGCAGAGAAATCTGTCAAGTCGTACCCTGAGGTTGTGTGGCACAGAGTGGAATGAGTATATCTTAGCGTACGGATTCCTAGCTCGCCAGGCATTTACCAGCGACCACTGGGTGACCCAAGTTTTAAAAAGCTCTGTCTGTTTCCGTGCAGGGGAATGTGTCAGCGGGGGATGCGATCTGTCTAGCCCAATGTCTAGGGTGCAATTATAGTCTCCCCCCAGTAACCAGGGTACTGTAGTGTAGTGTGCTAATACCTCAGTGAGGCTGGCCCAGTACAGCTCCTGTTCCACGTTGGGAGCGTATATGCTTCCTATCAGTAACTCTTTGCCCTCGAGGTGCCCTGCTATTAGGGAATATCTGCCTTCCTTGTCGACTATCCTGGATTGTTCTTTAAAGGGGATCCCAGGCCTAATCCAAATTAGGGTTCCTCTGGCAAACGCCGAGTATGTTGTGGCGCATATTATACCACGCTATTTTTTGCATAAGCGATCAACCTGTTTTTGTAAGGTGCATCTCCTGGAAAAGTACTATCTGGGCCTGCTATCTTTTCATATATGCATCATAAATTGCATATCGCTTGTTTGCTGTATGCATACCCCTGACATTTAATGTTACCACTTTCAGGTCTGTGTTAGAGAGCCTAGCTGTCATAGTACCTGATGTCTAGGCGATGTTTCACATAGTGGGGCACCCCCTTCTGTGCTTGTGTCCTCCTCCCTCTCATGTGACGACCTCTATGAATCCTACCGACATCTTGCGTGACGTGTATTTGGTTCCCCGGGTACTTGTATAGGAAATGGACCCTGGGGAAAGTAACATTAACAAACGGGAGACTATCCCAACTAAAAGGACCTATCGCTCGGGGCAATATGTCCAAACTGCACAACATGTGCTAACTTTTAGTTTGTTTCATAGGGTGCGTGCTCTTCAGCTTCCACCAGCTGCTGTCGCTACAGCAGCCCGATCAGTGTCTATGTCATCCTGGTGCCCAACTGAGTCTACAGCAATCAGTGCCGTGTGGCGTGGTCCGCTGTGGCTGAGGGTTGTCCAGCTGTCCCATCGTGGGACCACCTGCCATAGTCCTGATGTGGTGACCCTACAGGAATAAATAGTTCAAGGGTCTCAAACTGTTCCCTACATTTTCTGTAGAGTAGGCGCTGGTGGCCCTGAGAGTTCAAATCAAAGTGTCTGCCGTTTGGGGGGTCATGATTGGCGGAATCATGGAACCGTCTCCCGGTGTGTTCATGTCGCTCCCCAAGCGGCTCCACCTCTGCAGCCACTTGGAGTGCTTTTTGGCGTTCTGCGATGATATGGGTAAGATCTGGAGAGTTTGTTGGGAGGAATCTGAGTGTGAGTTGAATTGAGTGAGTGTGACCCTTTTCTGCTGAAGCCGTTGGCGGCCCAGAGGGTGATTGGTTTGTGATTGTCTGGGATTCGTCACATTCGACAGGTGTTGTTCAACCCAATCATTGGCCGACACGGGATCGGGGAAGAAATACGTGGTTCCATCATGGATGACCTTAAGTCTGGCTGGGAACAGAAGCGCATATTGGACGATCTTCTGGCGTAGGACACGTTTTACCGCTAGGAAGGTGGACCGGATAATGGAGGAGTTTCAGGAGGAACTGTCTCGGGGTGACCCCGGCGGTGGTCTTCGGGCCGGGACCCTGTGTACGCGCTCAATGGAGAAGAAAGGGATAAATTCCCCTGCTGGGGTAAACGTCGCAATCCACGTTGCGATGTAGTTGAGAGGATTGGTTCCCTCCACTCCTTCCGGTAAATTGATAATGCGGATATTGCTTCTCCGGGAACGCCCTTCCAAATCATCTGATCTGTCTTCTAGAGTCTTCATCCGCGCTTGCAGGTTTTTTCAGGACATCTTGTTGTTGCCCTTGCGGTTCTAAGGTTTTCAGCGTCAATTCCGCTTGTTTTACCTTATCTCCTAGTTTTCTGTAGGCGTCCCTGAGCAGGTTGTGATCCTTGGCCAGCTCCCTGAACTTGTGTTCCATGGACTTTCTTGATTGTTCTATCACCGCCAGGACTCTGTCTAATTTAGTTGACATCAAGTCTGAACTTCTAAAGTCCCCTCCTTGTCATGAGGTTTGCGGCTTTGAGGACGGCACCCTTGGGAGCCCCATGACCTGAGCTTTGGTCGTCGCACGTTGGCGTCCCATTCTGGTTGCATTTTCCGTGGATCCCCGCGTGGGATCTGTTGGTGCTGTCTGGATGCCTGTCACTATCACTACGAGGTGCCAGGGGAGCCTCCCCCATCTGAGGTGCAGTTGCTACTTGCTGTTGTAGCCTGGAGATTTGTGCCCATTAGGCACGACTGCCAGCAGCCCGCCACCGCCGTGTCCCCCGCGGTGTTGCGAGCTTCATTATGGGGGTCCCTGTCGCGCTGAGCAGCGAAAGCGTGTTCTCCCTCCCGGCAGGGCCGCTATCCGAGCTGAGGAACTGGTGACCTGGGGGTCCGTTGTTTGCCGCAGCGGCGCTCTCACCTGCCCTCTGCAGCTGGGTAGATCCCCTTGGATGTTCTTTGGTTCCCCCACAGGGATCACCAGGAGTTTCGGGGGAACTGCAACAGGTGGGCCGCTTCCCTGCCCTCGGTCCGAACCCAGGAGCACTCAGGCAGCAACGGACGCCACCATTTTATGAGCATGTCCCCGAGCTGCTCCGCGGGCCCCCACACATCCATCCAAGGCTCCCCGGGCACTCCGACGGGACCAGGCGACTCCCCCCACCGGCACCTGTACTGTGCTGGGGCTTGCTGTGCTATATGGTCAGGTTAGGGCATAATTGGGGATGCCTTGCGGAGCACTAGAGGAATGCTGCCGCCATCTTGGCCTGATTGGCCACGCCCCTGTAAAAGAGGCTAGATATTCTATACACGACGTGCGGTACCCCAGAGATCACCAACCCATTTATACTCTCCACTAAACAAATAGTACACAAGCTACTTGCAGCATTTTCACACACTTATATGCCAAAACACCTATATGGAAGAACATCAAATATGAGGTAGGTAGGTCTATTTTCCATTAGGCAGAATGGTTGACACTGGGCATTGGGTCATTAACAATATGATATCATACGGTCATCTTGAGACATTCCTTGAGTTGAATATGGTCTCTAATGTTCACAAAAAAGACAGAAGTACATACAATTGAAACATAGCTTACATGCAGCACTAGCTTTGTCCCAAATTTTGAAATATTTGTTAAGAGGGGGCAATATACAAGGATAGTTTCAGGTCTTTATTGGACTACAATTGACCTTTGTTCCATGCCCATATCAAAGACACACATTGAAATAACAGGGACAACTGCTATATCATGGCAAGGGCCTTAGAGAGGTTTGCTTGAAGCTTACCTTCTTCAAGATACTCTATGTCGGGCACTGGTCCCCACAAACATCATATTGAACTAACTTGAGCCTCAATTTCAAATGTTAGAGGTATGGCCACACAGACAGTGACATTTTTCAGATCCTTTCATCTAGTTCCTAATTGACGTACTAGTTGGCCAATTATACAACCCTATGAATACTTCTTTTGGGCACAATTTCTGACTGCCTCCAACCCCAGTGATGTTGCATGATAACTCAGGCATAGCAAACATGACTCTACCCCAGAGGAAAGAGTTTACGTCCTCACTTGTGGTAGCAACAACATGTATATTATGGCAATGAAAATCTTCATTAGCCTCTCCCTAGTGAGGACTGGCTCAGGGAGATGATCACTATGGCAGTCCATGCAAGACCAATTTATAGACCTGGGCTCAGATTTACTAAGATTTTGCATCGAGGTTGAGTCCCTTTTTTTGCACACCCCCAACACAAAATCTATTTTTGTATTTACTAGGCCACACAGAGCCCGATTAACATGGCGTTGTAAAAAAATTAAAAGTAACCCAATGCAGCACATAGCACTGCATTGCATTACCTTGTGTCCGGTAGATGGTTACATGGGTGGAGCATGGATGTTCCTGTGCATTCACCCATGTGTTTTGACACAAAATTCAAATTTACTGAAGACTTGTAAACATGGGTTTGTGCCCAAAATAAGGCACCTAACCAAGGTTGGTGTAACAAGGGAAAATATCCGTATTTATCCTCATTACTTTCCCTTTGCATGTGTGCTGCGTTCTGCAGCACACGTACAAAGAGGAATAAGCCTGAAAGGATAGTTTTTATGCAGAAAGGTATCCCTTCTGGCACAAAAAAATATCCTGGCTTTAATGCAGGCATCCTTGTGATAAGACGCATGTGTGCCTGCATTGGCATAAGGCAGCCACAACTGTGCCAGTGCTATGAGAAAGCAGAACTGTGCCATATCTTTATATAAATATGGCGCATTTCTGCTCTCTCCCATTCATGCAATGCAGCACAGCAACCTGAGTTGCTGTGCTGCATAAACATTTAGTAATTCTGGGGCTTAATGATCAGGTATGAATATTCAACAACATTTCTTGACTCACAGTGAAACCCTCTAATCTCTGTATGCACCCCTCCTCCATCATTGAGATCGTTTTCCTCAGTATCAATCAATATAGAACTCAGTTTGACTTTCCATTGGGTGCATGATTCAAAGCACTGCCTAACTTTCTGGAACATTGATTGGACTCCAGGACTGTGGACCATTCCTCAACAGCTTATTATATTCCTTTATGTTGTAGACTACATGCTCAGTAGCAAAATATGTATGGGCTTGGCAGCACATTGACATTTGACTATAAGTGGTGTGTAATACGGGTGTACTGTGCATTTAGTCTCCAGATACCCATACTTCTCACCCTCTTAACCCTGCCACTTCCATTTCTACCACTCTGGCCAATTTAGGCATTACGGTGTAGTGTTCTCTGTTCTAATCCAACAGGAGAACTTATTGTAGGTGCATCAAAGTAAGTAATACTGTTCTCAGGATTGATGCAACAGTGGATGATGAGATATCAATCAATCAATCAATCATATCAATCATAACATTGTAAAGCGCACTACATACCTGTGAGGGTCTCAAGGCGCTGGGGGGTGGGTGGTTCTGCTACTGCTCGAAGAGCCAGGATTTGAGGAGTCTTCTGAAGGTCAGACAGTCTTGGGTCTGCCGTAGGTGGATGGGGAGGGTGTTCCAGGTCTTGGCGGCGAGGTGGGAGAACGATCTGCCACCAGAGGTCGCTCTTCGGATGCGGGGGACTGTGGCGAGGGCGAGGTTGGTGGAGCGGAGCTGGCGGGTGGGGGTGTAGAAGCTGAGACGGCTGTTGAGGTACACTGGTCCAGTGTTGTGGAGTGCCTTGTGTGCGTGGGTAAGGAGCTTGTAGGTTATCCTCTTGTTGACGGGGAGCCAGTGCAGGTCTCTCAGGTGGGGTGTTATGTGCTGCAGCGAGGGATGTCGAGGATCAGGCATGCAGAAGCATTCTGGATGCGTTGAAGCCGTCTCAGGAGTTTGGCCGAGGCTTCTGCGTAAGGGGCGTTTCCGTAGTCCAACCTGCTGCTGATGAGGGCCTGGGTGACCGTTCTTCTTGTCTCGGTGGGGATCTACTTGTAGATCTTGAGGAGCATGCGGAGGGTGTTGAAGCAGGAGGATGAGACGACGTTGACTTGCTTGGTCATGGAGAGGGTGGAGTCGAGGATGACCCCTAGGTTGTGTGCGTGGTCGGTGGGTGTTAGAGCTGTTCCCAGTGCGGTAGGCAACCAGGAGTTGTTCAAGGCCGAAGAGGTGGATCCGAGGATGAGGACCTCCCTCTTATCCGAGTTCAACTTCAGTCGGCTGTTCCTCATCCATTTGACGATGGCCTTCATTCCTTCGTGGAGGTTGCTTTTGGCAGTGTGGATATGTGTTTATGGATCTACTAACTGCAGACATTTTTCTGTTGCATGATCAATTTATGAGCTGTGCCTGGCACATACTCTGTTCAAATGTACAATCTTAAAAGAAAAATAAATGAAATAATTGCTTCAGTAAAGGAGGGCGAGAGACAGCAAGGGATTTGGAACGCCCAAAATTATTGAGTAGGACCAAAAAATAAAAAACAGTACAACAAATAGAGAAAGCACTAATGAATGAAACAGAAGTAGTGCATAAAACAGGACGTGCTATTGGATAAAAGTGTGGCAATGATGGATCACTGCTGTGAATTCAAGGTGACTGAAGAAAATACATGACAATTCTAGAGGTTAGTCAAGAAGACTTTTCTTTGTTGCAGAGAGACCACACTTGTCTACAGCAGTTACCAGGTGGATGTGAATTCACCGATTGGCCATACTTAGCTTAAGCTGGACCCCAGTTGGTGCCTGGATAAACTTAGGCCCCTTTCCCAGATGGCTGGAGTTAGGTCGCTTGGATTCCAGACCATTAAATAAAGAATCCAGCTAGTATCTCTGAATCTAATCTGGCTGTCATTAGTTTTTGTCTCGGAAATGGGAAATAATATTGCAAACCTGGAAATACCAGGTCGTTTTCATGGTAATCCTAATTTTGGGGACAATTTCAGTCAGATTTACTACTTTCTCTAAGCAGATGGCAAATCTGAGTCGGGAAGTGCGGGTTGGGAATTAGAAGGCTGGGGGACTGAAGGGGCAGGACAGGTCCTTATACAACCAGGTGGAAAATTGTATGCTTCCTCCTTGGTGTTGCAGGGTGTCAGTTGCGGGTCGGCGCAGTGCTAAGCCGTTAACCCCTGCTGTAGTTTTACACAATGCAAATCTGTACTCAGTTAAACTAGGAAAGTCATAGTATGAAATAGAGGTATTCCCTACTGGGAGTATCGCTCCACCAGACTTTTAGTGGGGTCTCAATGATCATAGGTCTACTGGGTGGGAGGAGGAATGGCTACGACGTTTGTTCACATTTCTAAGTGTTGGTCAGTATTGCAATTCGCATGTATTCAACAACAGTGAAATTGAGAAAATAAAGATATTCTTTAAAAAAAATGATCATGGTAAGGTCTGGAACCTACAGTATGGTGCTTTCCACATTTTGATAAACCCTGTAAGCCCAGCATCCAAAATCTGACCACTTAGTAATTATTCCCATGAAAGTTCCACTGTTTCAGGACTCCCTGGAACAATGAGAGTTAGAATTCCCAATTTCAGACGTACAGCCTGATTTAATTCTTGGCTGTAAGGATATTCCGTCACAATGAAGGTGTCCTGGGGACAGAGTACAGATATAGAGAGTAGGAAGTATATATATGTGTTACAACAGCTCCAAACATAGCATGTGATTTGAGGTTAACTGGAATCCACACTGTTCTATATGACTTTGACCTGCTGTAGCTAATCTTTAGTTACTATGCTGCTTCCTGCCTGGGCCACTTACCAAAACCCATGAAGAATGAAGTGAGGCTCAAACATGATCATACAAAGTGAAGAAATTGCTTACGCATGGAAAATCTCCTTGAGCTCATGTATGGTCAGTTCACTCATGACCTGGTGCAAAGAAAGTGGCTTTTTGGAGGACCACAAGACACTCTGTGGAACTGACTCAATAAGTCTCAAAGAATAGAAAATTGGGCTACCACAAAGCATTTGAAAGGTCAAAACCCTTCACTGGATGAGGTGCACAGCCCGGATTATTATTTTAAAAAGTGTCTTTCATCCAGCACCATCCTACCATCTGTTGGGGTAAGACAGAAGGTAAAGGGAGACCCTCCAGAGGGCTAAAAAGGTATTGAGAGGGCATAGGTGCCAAGCTCATCTAGTCCAGCACTGACCACTGCTCTTCAATTCTAGACTCTCAGGGGTAGTTTCACAAAGATTTTGGGCTGTGTTAGCGTCACAAATGTGACACTAACCAGCACAAAATGTTTTTTTTTCTAATTTATTTTCCAGTGCAAAATTTGTTTTGCACTGGAAAGTACCCTATAAGTAAAGCAAAGCAGCGCAAAACACTGGTTTGCGTTACTTAGCGACAAGGGGGAATTACATGGGTGGTACATGGGCATTCCCATGCAACCACCCATGCCTGCTGATGCAAAACCCTTTCTACAAACAATAGTAGATAGGGGTTAGTATCAAAAGGTAATGACATTTGAAAAGAGGCATTAAAAGAAGAAATATTTGTATTTCTCTTTTCTTTTCTGACTTTGCATTCATGCTTAAAAGTGTGTCTAACCTTTCTAGTACAAAACCTATGGTAGACTCAGGCACGCACCTTAGCACTATGGCGCTAAGGTGTGTGCCTGACAACGGCAGCTAAACTCTGCATCGGTGCTAGGTAGAGGGGATGAGAGAACCACATCTCTCTAGATATGGCTCTCTCCTGCTCCCTCCATGTCACACAATGCAGCGCAGCATTTGTGGCTGCTGCGCTGCGTCCGTGATTTTTTGGAGCATCTGGGACTCGGTGTAACATGCAACCTGAAATTGAAGGGGTTTCTCTGACTTTGATTGAAAATGCAGTAAGCTGCTATGATCATGCTCCAAAACATCTGATAGGAGAGCTCGACCTGAAAACAATGGCCCTTAAACGTACATGGAGAGTGAATGTTTTACCTGACCCTATTGTGCAGGTCTTAGATTGAACTGCACAGAAGACTATTTTTTCTCATCTCCTTTCTATGAAAGAATCTAAAGTCCAGATTTATTAAAGCTTTGCACTGGAGCAAAGCGAAGAAAATCAACAAAAAGCGGGGTAAAGTCTTGCAAGGATATTTAGAATCCAGGAGGTATTATTAGAGCATCACAGAGTGGATCAGCACAAATTCCCCAAAGCGCTATCTACTGAGATATCTGGGCACAGATTTACTAAGATTTTGCTTCGTGGTTGCATCACTTTTTGGTGCAGCCATAACACAAAAAGCTAGTCAAGATTTACAAAGACAAGCAAGGGCCGATTTGCGTTAAGTTGCGTGACTTTGTAACAAAAAAACCTTACACAATGTAGCATGCTACATTGCACTGCATCATGTTGCATTAGGTAGGTGTTGCCAGGGTGGAGCATTGGTGCGCCCACACAACCACCTATGGGGCTTATTTACAAGCCCCTTGCGCCACATTAGCGTCATTTTTTCACATGGGAAAAGTGACGCAAAAGTGGCTCAAGGGGCTTGTAAATATGCCCCTATGTATACCTGGATTTGCGGCGAAACAGTGTGTCTTCCCTAGAGTACCAGAAAGAAGAGAAATATTTCTCCTAATTACTTCCTCTTTCCATGTGTGTTGCATATGGCAGCACACAGAGAAAGAGGAGTATGCCTATAATCCTGCTCATAATGCAGGCAGCCTTGCATCTTGGTATGAGGTGCTGGTTGGTGCACCAGTGCTTAGAGAGAGCCAGAACGGTGACATAGCTTTGCAAATTTAGTACTGTTCAGCTCAGGGGTTAGAGGCGGCAGACCCGGAAGATGAGATCGGTCCTGGACCAGGGTTCAATTCCCCGCCTCGCCGGGTCTTGGGCTCAAAAATTCCACGGACTCGATAATTCTCGTTCCGGTGCCTACTCGACTCACGGGTTCACACTCTGCGACTCTGGGCAATAGCTTGCTTAATCTCCACTACGGCCCCTCGCGGCGGGATGCCTGGCTTTCACCTTGTGGATACCCTGCTGGGGTTATCTCACAGGGGAATACCAGGACGGGTTCCCAAGGCAAGCGCCTTGATGCCTTCGGGTGATACGTGCGCTATATAAATCGCAATACATACATACATACGCAATCGAGCACAGCTATTTGCCTAGCTACATTGTATGAACCTTTAGTAAATCTGCCACAGGATTCGACTTTGTGTAAAAAAAACGAATGCCTCCTTGAAATTTGAAATGTGTTTATTTCTCAAAAAGCATGCATTGATATGGGCTACTCTGCACAGCACACATTCTAAAGTATAGGGTTGATAAACCTAGTTAATAGATTAAAGAAAGTATTTGACATTATTTTTCAGTAGCTATCAGTAGGCGTTTAATACTTTCATAATGAATCAATGTGCACGAGTTGCTTTCCTGCAAACCTGAAAAATAATGTGAATTCATTTTCAAATGACGGCCCTGCTTATCTCTGTATGTTTTTTGTAGATAACAATATGTAACTTTTCAAGGCTAAGGCTTATTGGCATCCTATTGTCTATTAGGAAGTCTCCTTCTTCATGTTCCTTGCAGGAAGGAAGAATGTGCAAAGATATGAACTAATGCAGTGCATTCTAACGCTGATATCGTGCTTCTGGTGAAAATATTACATTAATAATGAATGTTTCCATAATAATAAGAACATGTATCAAGACAGAAAAAAAATAAATGTGTTTGCTTTAAAGTAACAATTCTACCTTCCTAAATCTGCTGATAATTAATGTTATGTTGTTAGACCTGGCATCATTGGCGTGAGTCTCCCTTCCATTTTGTCGGATTGCCTCCTCTGTTTTGATATGTTTTGCTGGGTATGCTTTGGGCACTGTGCCACTGCTATTCAGTGCCACAGTGCAGTGCTCCCTATGTTGAATTGATGTACTAATTAGTGATTCCATGATTGGGTTATTTGATTTACTTGTCAGACCCTAGTACAGTGCACCATGTGTGCCCAGGGTTTGTAAATCAAATGCTGCTGGTGGGCTTGCAGCACTGGTTGTGCCACCCACATAAGCAGTTTGTAAAGTGTGCCTCAGACCTGCCAGTGCAAGGCCTGTATGCAGTCTGTGACTGCCATGTCGACTTGGCCAAGTGCACCCACTTGCCAGTCCCTAAACCTTCCCTTTGCTTCATATCAGTCACCCCTATGGTAGGGCCATGGGCAGGGTGCATTGTAAGTATAAGGTAGGACGTGCTGTGGTGTGTGTAGCATGTCCTAATAGTGAATTACAGCCATTTTCATTTTCACTATTGCCAGGCTACCTCTTCTCCATAGGCTAGAAAGGACAGTTAGATTATTATATTCTTATAATCCTAACTGACCTAGGGAACATGGTAGAGATTCGAATTTAGTATGTCTGAACTCAGAATGCTAAAATACAGCTGTTAGTATAGTTGGTTTTAACATTCTGTGTTTGAAAATACCACTTTTGGAAAGTAGGTATTTTCTTGCCGAACTGTCCAGGCCTGCCTCTGCTAGGTCGTGTATTTCTTGTCTGGAGTTTGTGGGTGACAGGGCTGGGGGATTCCAGGAGACAGGCTGGGGCAGCCCAGTGGTGACTAGAGAGATCGTCATCTAGATGGGAGGGAGGAGTTGCACCTGAGACCTGAATAGGGCTGGGCCTTCCCTCTACAATGTTGGCTCCACCTCCTGTGGTGTGTCTGATGTCTCTGCCCTGCACTGTGAAAGGAAGGAAGGAGTCATGTAAACAAAGTGCTCAGGAACTGGTTTGGACTAGGCAGAGGCCTCTCTGCCTTCAGAGAACAAAGGATTTTGGGGTATAAATATTGGGACCCAGTGCCAAGAACTTTAGATCACTTCTGGGAACAAGAAACCTTTTGCCAAGGAGAAGAACCAAGGAAGCTGCAGGAGTTTGACTGCCCCTCGGCAAGTGTGCTGTTTGTTGGATTGGCCTGCAGTGGTTGCTTCATTGCCAAGGAAAGGAGAAGGAACTTTTTATGGACTTTCATCATCTACAGATTATTCTCCAAGGGCTTGGATTTGTGCTTGCCACCTGCTGAAGTCTCAGGGACAAAAGACTTCATCTCCAGCTCCCCTCTGAATTTCCTTGCTGGAAATTCTATCTACAGACATTTGGGTGTCGCTGGGAGCTGGAAGCGCAACGCATCAAGAGGAAGCGTGCCGCCGCCGCAGCTGAAATCGTCGCATCGCTGGAGAAGCGAGCCTTCGCGGCATCTCCCTCGAAGCGTGTCTTCATCAAAGATGCCTGCTGTCGCATCACACAGCAGCGTGATGCCATCAAGAGAGTCGCCATCGCATCACCCCGAGAAGCGTGTCACAGGGCCTGTCGCGGCTCCAAAGTACAGAGTCGTCGCAAGGCTGCCAGGGCGTCTACGCATCGTCATCGCATCGTTGCATCAAAGGCGCCATCTTCTCGCATCGCAACCAGATCATCACATCGCATCAAGGCGCCATCTTGCGCATCGCAATGGGCCCACAGGCTGAGAATCTACGCATCAACTCTGCACCGGTAAGGATCACAACGCATCCCCTACTCTGCGTTGAAGCACGACGCATCATTTCCCCCGGATCACGGAACCGACGCATCTCCCCTTTTGCAAGCCTTTTGTTCACTTTGCGTTACGCATCCAGGTACTTTGTTGAGAACTTTGTCGCATTTATCATCAACTTGAACGAAGTAATTTGTACCATCTCTAAGTCAATTTTAAGTACAGTATTGTGGATTTTTGTTGTTTGTGGTCTTGTGTTGAGTCTATATAAAGAATACTTATTTTTATAAAACCTGTGTGGTGTCCATCTGTAGTGTTTTCACTGTATTACTGTGTATATTCACAAATGCTTAACACACTGCCTCTGAGATAGAAGAGTGAAATAGAAGGGTGGGAGACATAGTAAATTGAGTAGGAGAGATACCAGAAATTATGATCTCTTTTTCAGATGCAGTACTGTCCACATGCTCATCGTGGTTCTTAGAAGCAATACAGAGACTGTATGTATCTGATTTATATCCACTTGGATAAAACGTGTTGATGCAGTGACATTAATTGATATGGTCCTGAAGAATGCCAGGGTTCTTATATCCATAGAAGGCAGAAACATGTTGACCTAGCTAATGTTGGAGCAGTGATTAATTCTAAACTGTTATAAGTCTTTTTTCACGTTATCATTTACATGGTTTTAGTAGGGCAACTGCGTGGATTCAAGAATTGTATGTGCTGTGCATCAACGCACACATGATCCAGGGAGTTTACCCTTTTTAAATCACTTCACTTGCATGCACTGCACAAATTATGACAATGAATACATGTCAGATTTAGTACACTACACAGGTTTTGGTTCAGTCTTTTTCTTTCAGATAGAATCATCAGAAGGATACGGTACTTCACGCAATGGTTTTCTCTGATTTATAAGAGAGCCTGTGTGGGCATTGTTTGGTTCCCAGATGATGACACTGGGCACGATACTGTGTAGTGATGGGATACCTTAATATCCTTGTATGATTTTTAGTTATAGCCTTTCCCTTCTTACACACTTGTGGTGTTAGAGAGAGAATATTTTTCTCTCTGCTCATATGTACATTGTTCTTAGAGTACACTGTCAATAGTCTTCAGGATTCCGTTTTGTGTAGGAATTTGTAAGGAATGGGGAATTGAATCCTGTTGAGACTTTAAATTTCCCTCGGACCCTCTCTTGTGGTATTGACTTATTAAACTTAATCATGATTTGTTTCCTTTGAAAATGTAGGTGTATTAAGCATGCAATTGATTTTCTGTAATGTATGTTTTTTACTGGCTACATTGTCAATGTAGTTTTAGCTATATTCACAGGATAAATCTAATCGTAAAGAGACATCTGAGAGCCTTTTTGGCAGAGGCCGCTCGGGAGGAGCGTCGCCCACTGCTTTTGAGCAGTGCAAAGTTAAGAAAATATAAAGTGTTAATAACTTTGAGTTATCATCATTTATGTTTCCTTTACAGGTGGACTGGGCTGCTCTGCTCTCAGCAGGGCCGTGGAGGAGTCGTATGCCCACTCTTAAGTGCGCAATGACTGTTTGGTCAGCCGTCTCAGGTCGCCCAAAACAGTCATGTACTCTTTCAGTGTTTCCATGCAGGCTGCATTACAGTCTACGTGGAGATCATGCCCAGGCCCCATTCCCTGGTTGAGCATCAAACCAGGAAGCTCAACAGGAAGCTACCATTGGCTCACAATAGGAAACCGCATCAAATTCAAGACCCTGTGCATAGTCTACAAATCTCTGCACCAACAGGCACCTCAATTTCTGATAGACCACTTAAATCCATACCGCCCCTCGAGACCTCTCCGTTCAGCCAATCTTAACGAATTGGTGGTGCCTCGCACTAAGTTGGTTACTTGGGGTGATCGCCGTTTTCTGGTGGTGGCACCAAAATTATGGAACACTCTCCCCCAGTCTATCAGGACTAGCCCCTCTCTCATGTCGTTCCGAAAAAAATTGAAAACCTGGCTGTTTAATCAGTAATCATCAGACCCTCAGCCACGGAGACGTTTGCAGTAGTATTAGCGCCGAGACGCCTACGGGCAATTGTACGCGCTTTATTAAATGTCATAAATAAATAAATAAACACCAATCACAATGCTGTATTGCCCTCCTTTGAGAAACACAGTGCAATAAATATGATTTCTGCACATGGTTGTTTAAAAATTTAGTTAATCTGGGCTCTAGTTTCCTTTAATCCAAGTATTAATGCCTCATGCATGAATATAAGGCACAACAATCACTAGTGCTGCTGTTCACTGTGCATTTCCTATATCAGTAAGGGTCCAGGTAGTACCAAATTAGGTGAAGTCCCTTGCACAAAACCAGTAAGGAGTTCCAAGTATTCCTAACTTTTGCTATAAGCTTGTGTCCATCTTCTGAGAATGGAGCCTATACAAGAGGATTCCTCAGTAGGGGGAAAACTATGAATCTAAAACTCAGATTTATAGTATGGTGATATCTAGGCCTAAAATGACTTGCTTCTGTATAAACATTAGCAAACAAATTCCACCACATGGGTTTAGACTGTGAACAATGTGACTGTATATGTTATTCACCATCTATTTTTTTTTGTATAGTGGTTGTTTTTTTATTGACTATGTGGTGTAGCCCTCTTGGACCCACTTTGGTTCTCCTCTTAGTTTTATATTTTACACATTGTTAGCAGACTTCGTTTTAATATTGGTTGGTTTAGCCCTGACACTCTTTACATATTTTGTTTTCATGATAAGTTTCCAAGTAACCCTGCTTGTTTTTAGAAAGCCTTTCTTGCAACATAATCTGTTTTTAAGATACTCAGGTATGGAGATCCCAGGCTATCCTAAGAGATTGGGCAGAGGGTACACCTATTATACTCTCAGAGTAGGGGTAAAAGTTAGGTAGGACACTAGATATATAGATATCAGACAGCTATATTTGGAGTGTTCATTCTCTTCACCATGTTCACAACCCTGGTTACTTTGCTTTGTTTCATCGGCTTAATCTACGCAGCACATTCTCTCTATTTAAGACGATTGTTTCAATAAATGTATTTAAAACATCTTTCATATCTTTCCTGTGTTTTACCAAGGGCATGCATGAGTAAGCAATGAAAGGGGTAAGATCTGTTTCCATGATTCCTTTGGGATCATCATGTCATTTTCGAGGTTGCTAAATCACCTTTTACCCTAGGAAGGTTAGGGGTATGGGTGAGGCACTATGAGCTAGCCAGGAATTGGGCCAACAGTTTCTGATGATGTGGATGTACTCGGTCCCTTCATTCAGAAGTCTTGTTGTCCCAATACGCAGTCCTACATTTTCTATTGGGAACCGTATAACAACTGTGATTGTGAGCGGATGTCCAAGATCTTCCACTGCTAAAATGGTTCTTCTCATACACCTGGTCATCACAGCACTATATTGTTCAAATGAGATCTCCCCACACAGGTGGTGCATACTGATCTCTTTTAACATTGACCAAAAAAGGTCTGATTCCACCATCAAAACTTCCATGAATGATCCAACTTTATCTCTCACCTTTTCTGAGCATAGATTACTGACCCCTCTATGGAACACTAGTTTGTTTTGAACCAACATGCTGTACTACATAATATGGGGTTGATTCCAGTCCCAATCCGAAAGCATACTGAATGACTTGGTTCCGGAATGCTTTCTGTATGACTCAAATTGGGGGAGTACGTCCAACCGAGTATGATGCATTTTAATGCATCCTGATACGATTCGATCAGGCTCCCATTGGCTTCAATGGGAGCCTCTGTTCCAAACGCGAACACATGCTCCCATTAAAGAAAGAGGTGACTGGGGAAAGAATATAGGTGTTGACATTGCATGCGTTTACAACGCATGCGATTACAATGCAGTTTTTACACCAACCGTGTTGTTCCATAGCAGTACCATCACAACGCAAGTCATTACAACGAATTTCTGTAGGGGGCGCGCTGGACTTAGGAATAGAATAATTTACTATTCCAACTCCAGTGTGTGCAACAGTACGGAAAGTGTTTGAATAGTAAACAATACTATTCCTTAGTTTAGAGCGCCCCTACAACAAGTCGTTGTAACAAGTTGCTTTGTAATGGTACTGCGATGTAACAACAAGGTCGTTGTAACGACCGCATTGTAATTGCATTTCTTACAACACATGCGATGTGATGGCTGTTTCCCCTGATGAAAACCTTGCACCCTGAGGGGACACCTCATGGCGCCTGCCACATTGTGCATGTTTGGGAAAGGGGGGGTCCCTTGGGTACCACCATGGGCCTGATCCAGAAGGCCGTGGGTGAAGAGGGGCCTGCTACTGGCCCCCAAAGACCGATTCTGGCAGCCTTTTCATCCAGGCAAACCGAATCAGAAAGGCTGTCTGATTCATTCATCGTACTTGCTCGCTCGGAAACCAAGTCCATAGAGCTGTACGCATCGGCTCCAGAAAGATTGGATCTCTCCGAATGCCATTCCGAACCGATTCGGTCAGTGCTAAGGGTTTCAAGGCATCGTACTTGGTGGTTCGGAACTGGGAACGATTGGGGCAGAAACAAGGGCTCCGTATCAGTTTAGGCAAAGCCGAGTCTGAGTCGGAGCCCTTCTGACTGAGATCGGAATCGACCCCTTAGTTGTGATACCAGCTTTTGTGCAGACACATTCAGCCAGTGAAACCCTGGCACAATAAATCTGTGGAAAAGTACCAAAATGTAGCCAAACATTCACAAATTGCTGCACAGATTTTTACATTCACATTAATTTCCCATCCTCAATGTATAACCTGGACTAATCTGGTAAGACTGCACCTCGGAAATATTTTACCCTTGCTTACAGTAAGTCTGAGTGAAGTAGTACCAATGCTCTTTGACTATAATAGTTGTAATGATGGTCTTAGAAGGGAACTACTTAAGGTGGAGATTTTACACTGTCCGGCTGGCAACCATGCAAATAGCAGAAAACTGCACTATTTATCACGCCACTGGGTAAATAGTAGAGATTCTGCCCTGTTTGTCTGGATGCTGTGCAAATAGCAGGAAAACCTATATACTTACCCCGCTGCTGGCTGAAGAGTTGAGATTCTGCACTGTTTGGCTGGATGTTTTGGGGAAATTTCTCCCCCAAGGCTGCGAACATCCTGTCCTAAGGGAACTCTTTTTCCTTTGCAAATTAGTTGCCACCTCAACTCGGGGGTCATTAGGTCATCAATTGTTTGCGACAGCATATGCATTCACAAACAATCAATAAATTCCTTTCCAAATTGGAAAGGTGAGGGAGGAAAACCCTTTTATGAACCCTTCAATTTGCGATTCAGAAACAAAAAAATCCTTTTACTATTCTAAAGAATTTTTCAACTCATAAAAAGGGTTTTGTACATAAAAAGGGTTTTATACATAATGATTGCGACTTTTGTGGCAATAAACCTTGTGACTTTGTAACATCATGCTGCTAAGTGCTAAATGTGACTTAGATGCAGGCACTAATGTATAGGTGTACAGGTCCCAAATGTTTGAGTGTTTCTAGGTTATCTTTACAGATATGGCACAGAATGTTACTCCATTACACTGTGGGACAAGGCAGTGACTTGGGATTCCCTTTATGGATCTATCTTGTGCTCCACAAATGCTCCTACTCCTTTCCATTTCCTGAAGATGATAAAGATGACGATTGACCTTTGCAACAATAGTTAAAGCTGTTTACCCTACCAAAGCTACATACCCACTCTTACCCACAAAGCTATGGGAATGTAGACGGGCCAGATATAGGATTACCGAAAGGCAACATGTTATGAGAACATCTTTTTTTCTGAAGCAAATCAGTGCATTCTGGAATTATTAACCCCTTGTGTGCTGTTGACGAGCTCAGCTCGTCATGAGGGACGGTTGAGCTGCCCTCATGACGAGCTGAGCTCGTCACAGTCCTTGGAAAATTCACACGCGGGGATAATTTCTCCGCTGTGCTGAACGTTCTAAAAACGGGTGTGGTGTGACGAGCTCAGCTCTTCACGAGGTCAGCTCCACTGTGCCTTATGACGAGCCAAGCTTGTCAACAGCACCGCGGCGCCACGCGCGGTCCCCCTCCCCCCCGCACAGCGGAGGGAAAACACCCCGCAGCCAAGGGGTTACATTTGTTTCAGTTCAATTAAGCACATCAGACTAAAACATTTCAAAACAATGATTTGTAAAAGCAAAAAACTAAAATAGAAATGCTGTATCACAGTATCAAAGAGCTATCTAATATTTAGGGTGACTTGGTCAAAATAGAAGCAATTGCATAGGGCACCTAATGAAGTGGCCAACACAGTATAATTGAGAGGCTTCATTCCAAATTCATGACAGAAGGGAGAAAAACTATGCCTGATTTAGAATTTCGAGGACGGAGTTAACTTCATCAGGATAGCAGAGAATAATACCTCTGACATCCCGAGGGACCCTCACCCACCAATTTAAGAGTGGAGATTGGCTCTGTATACAACACTCTACATTGGCAAGAACTGCTGTACGGTCAAACATGATGGCCGGCTAGAACATTTTAAAAAAATGTTTGCTTTTCAAAAACAAACTCCCAAAGGTGGAGTTTGTTCTTGTAAAACAAAAAAAATTTGTCTCACACACTTAGATAGTAGGATTATTTTTTACCCATCGCTTACTGCCAGGTTTTACTCTAAATAGGATAGATGGTAGAAAGTCCTTCCTTTGATGGCCCATACTTTGGCAGGCCAGCAGAGGAAGTATTCTGTCAAGAAGCCACAAGCAAAAACATTGGGACTATAATTAATTAATTAATTGATAATGTCATTGGAATATGAATGAATTTGCCCATGAAATAAAAAAAAACATATAGTATTCAAAGACACCGAAGAAAGTAAACTCCTAATTATTCATTGATGTTATTACAAATATTGTAAGAAATAAGACACTGAATAAACAGAGACATGTTGCTACCTCCATTCTTGTGAACTGCTAATTGACCATTTCACATTTACATTAAAAAATATATATTTTTTTATTAATATATTTTTAGCATTTATCGCAATTGTTATTCTGCATTTTCATAAGGCTAATATCTTGGTAGCGTTCAGGGCTTCAGTGCTTAAATCACTTATTGTATAAATGTGTCTTAGGATGAATCAGAGAAGTTTGGTTAGTTTAACAATAAAAAAGAGGAGCCAATATTTCAACCATTTTTGCCCAGCCAGCTTCTCCCCTTTCAATCAGGACATATCCTCTTGCCAGGAACATATGTGTAGTTCCCCCACTCCAGCCACCTGTCCACACTGCAAGCAAGTGGCATCCTAGGCTGTTTGTCATCAGCCAGACTGCGTGAGGGCTCCATCTGTCAGCTGCGGTCCATATGCCTCACCATCTTGCCCAGGGAAATAAGCAATTAGGGAAGCCCAATCAGCTGCTATGGGGTGACGTCATAGGCCCCTTTGTTCTTCCATTCTCAAAGCTGCCTCCTCAGCGGTTGCCAATCTCAGGAACTCCTCCTTCCACCTACTTTGCACCGGCTGTTAGATGACCCCAAATGTGTAACAATCACCCATTTAACTAGTACCAGTCTTAAGTAAATGAATTTAGATCTCACATTTGGTAGCCTGAGATCTAGGGTAGAGACCCAGCAGGTAAATATCCAACGTTTCGAGTATTGGGCTGTATGCAACGTGTTCCAGTAATGGCATCACTCGATGCCAATAGATAGCAATTGTTTGGCATTCCCATGCCATGTGTAAGAATCTTGCATCAACCAAGGAGCATCATGGGCATAACTTATCTGTGGTACCCATTATGACATTCAGCCTATGTGGGTGTAAGGTAGGTGGTGTGCAAATAGTTGAGCTGAGTGTATTTGAGCCTTGTGTTTCTAGAGATGCTGTGTGTATGTTGTAGGATCATTGACCATTCCTTTGTCATCAGTTCAAGTCCCAGTTGGACCTCCAAGTGTGTTTTGATCCCGTCTATGGACGTCATTGACGTAGAAAGGATAGTTTTATAGATCCAGGACACCAGTTTCCTGCCACTTCCAAATGTGAGGAGTGTTTTTAGAATATCATTTGATTGGTGTTCCATCTGGCCCTCCACCAAATGGTCTCTATTGAGCCCATAAGGGTTCAACACATAAGGAACTGGGACCTCTGCAAGCTCTCCTTGGTCACCAGGTCTTCAAAACAGCACAGAGCCATTCATATGGCAGTTCCCTATGGTGAGTATCCCAGCCTCCATCCACTCAGCTATCCGTTGGGCCAACAGGTAACCTCCTTTCAGTGTGGGGATTTCTACAAGCGGGAGTGCCAGGGTGTACAGGGGTCTATCCCTCTGCGCACTACCACATTCCAGCAGCTCATCATGAGCATCTACTTGGGTTCAAGGGCTTGTACTTCCTGCCAAACATCAGGGCTATTAGGGTTCCATCATTCTGGGCATCTCCAATGGGGCCCATCTCCTCTCACCTCCAACCATCGAGCCAGCCACTGCAGTTGCGCTGCTGCATATTATAGTTCCAGGTCCGGAATGGCCAGCTCATCCTCCCTGATGGGTGGCTGAAGAAGACAGAACGGAATCCTATGCTTCCTCCATTCCATATTAGCTCCCTCATCAAAAGGTTGATGACATTAAACCATGTCTGCAGAAGCCATATTGGGAGCGGTACAAACAAATAGAAGACTCGAGGGAGAATCACCATTTGGGTTATTGTCACACTTGTCGTGAGGTGCAGGTGTAACATGCCCCAGAAGGTCATAGCAAACATAGGGGTGGTCCCAAATTACCATCTCTAATATCTCCATCTTTATGGTAGACATTTACCCTCAAATGTTTAAAGGTCCTTGGGTCCCAGTATATGTGGAGACTGCGCACTGGCTGAGGGGCCTCCAACACTGAGAATGCACATGTTTTGTCCCAATCAGGTCTTAGTCCCAAGAATTATCCAAAGCTTAAAACCCTGAGATGGCAGCAGACCATTACTCACCTCACCTCCTCCGTGTCCCCAAACACTACCTGATGAGAAGGTTGGATTTAGTGTGTGCACACAGTATCAGCACATGCTGTCAAGGTGCATCCCTGCAGAAGGGGCATTTCAAAACTTAAAACTAAGTAAAGGTGCACCACAAGGATTACAGTATGAATACACTTCCAAACAAAATTTTAAAATAAATGAAATTCTTTGTTTTATTCTTTTTGTGCTTTTGTTGGGATTCTTGCACTCTTGTATAAAAATATATGTTGCCAGTGTTTACAACAGAAATAGCCAACATGTTTCGTTCAACACAATGGACTTCTCCAGGGCATAGTGGTAATCAAAGCCTCATGTCCTCTGATAAATATGTCAAGGATCATCCTCTAACAAGTAAATCAATGCAGATCATAAAGGCATCAACCCCAATAAGTAAGGGGAGGCGATGGAGCGACCAGCAGAGTCCTCAAGAATTAAAGTGACTAAGTTCAGCAAGCATCATTTGCAAGATATCCAACTCAAATTATGGTGGAGGATCCTAAAGAACAGGGGGTCACATTGGGATACTTGAATCTGCCGTACACAACTTTGCGGCCAGCACCATGGATTCTGTAGGCACAGTAGGGTGGATGGGCTCCCTGTTCTTTAAGTTCCAACAACATAATTTGAGTTGGGTATCTTGAAAACTATGCTTGATGAACTCAGTCACTCTAATTCTTGAGGACTCTGCTGGTTGCTCTGTTGCCTACCCCTACTTATCAGGAGTTGCTGACTTTATGATCCCCATTGATTTACTTTTTGGAGGAAAACCTTAGTCACATGTATGAACTTCATCACAGGAAAAGAGCTTTTGATCACCTCTTTGTCCTGAAGAAGTCTGTTGCAATGGACGAAATTTGTTGGCTGTTTCTGTTGTAAACATTGGCCACATATATTTTTAAACAAGATTTCAAGAATCGCCCTAAAAAGCACAAAAAAGAAAAAAAGAAGGATTCCATATATTTTAGAATTCTATTTGAAAATATATTCATACTGTATTCCTTGTCGTGCACCTTTACTGTGTTTTAAATTCTCCAAAGCTCTCAAGCTCTTGGGCTCCCCAAAGCACATCCACCTCTGCATCCCCAATGAACAGCAGGATATCATCTGCATACAAGGAGATGAAGTGTTCTCCCTTCCTCAGGTGAATGCCTCGACCCTGCCTCTCTGTTTGTATAAATGCCGCTAAGGGCTCGGTGGCAGGGGAAAACAGCAAGGGATACAGGGGGCAACCCTATCAGGTGCCTCTGCCAATTTTGATTGGGTCCGATATTAACTGCCCAGTGCATACTTGGGTCATCACCCCTTCAAAAAGGAGAGTCACCCATCTCTTCCATCTGTCGCCCCGCCACTTCCGCATCATGACTGCTCCGAGGTAGGGTCAGTGCACCAAGTCAAATGCCGTGTGGAGATCAATTGAGAGGACCACCGCATTTGATTAAACCTCTGGAGTGGCTTCCCACAATACCCGAAACAACATATTTATATTAAAGGACTTATTGCAGTGTGGGATAAAGCCATTTTGATACCAATAAATCAAAGTGGTGATGAAAGGGCACAGCCAATTTGCTAGTATTTTGCTTAGAATCTTGTCGTCAAGATTTAGCATAGATTGTGGCCTGTATGAGGCGATGTCAGCAGGGTCCTTACACAGTTTAGTGATCAAAACCACTGCCTCTCGAACTGTGTAAGGGAGAATCACTGAATCATAGGATTCCACGTACAAGGTTGCCAAGCAAGAAGCCACAATTGTGGTGTATTCCTGGTAAAACTCCACCAGGAGGCTGTCAGCAACTGGATTTTTTACTCTAGCTAAATAAGTCTGTCAGTGTACCCTTAATTTCAGCCTCCATAATATGTTCACCCAAGGTGGTACTATCATCTCCTGCTAGGCCTGGTAGCAAAATTCAGTTCAAGAAGGACTCAATGCCTTCATTGTAGCTGCCACATAATCTGATAGAGCTGAAGATAGTGTTTGGTGAAGACATCATGGATATCTGTTTGCAAGAGTGCCAGGTCGCCCTCCTCTGTCCTAAGTTGTGTTATAGGTTGGCACCTCTGTTTTGTTCAAATTAACCCAGCTTACAGTCTGCCCACCTTGCCATATTCTGTGTGCATGGTGTTTAAGAAGGCCCCACTCATGTGCATTCCTAACCAGTCCTGGAGTTTACAGCATTATCACTGTACTTGTTCAAGTTGTGTCAGTACTCTGGGGCGGGCTGGGAGGTCCCATTCCTGTTACTGCTTCTCACCCCCTTTGTCCTGAGGAGGGTCCCTTTCCAACAACTGTCGCTCTCTGACAGAGTGCTGCATGCACCACCCTCTCACAACAACCTTAAAGGCCTCCCATTCTGTGGACTGTTGAATACATTGAAAGTAGTCTTGTGTGGAATTAGCCAGTAGGTCGTATTCTGCAGGGTTCTCGGGAGTTGAGGGGGGGATTTTCAGGTTGGAATTGGAGTTCTGTAGCAGCCCCATTGTGAGCACAGGAGCAATGGGTTATGATCAGAGATAGAGTGTGCTAAATATTCAATTGTGATAGAAGTTTCCCCCAGCTCATAACTGCCCATAAACACGTCCAACCTCACATGTAGTTCAGGCATTGGGGAATAGAATGAATATGCACATGCCCTAAGTGTCTAGCCTGCCATATGTTGTACAGTTCCCATAGTGTGACCCAATGGTATAGGTATCATGCGACTTGTTATTGGGTATAGCAGGGGTGTGGACCTATTGAGTTCTGATATCAGGACATAATTGTAATCCCCTCCAAGCAGCTTGGGAAGTTGCACATACTGCATTAATACCTCAGATAGGGTGTCTAGGAATTGTGTCTGACCCAAGTTCAGTGCATATGTGCTACCCAGCGTAATATGTATGCCGTCCAACGTGCCCACAACCAGCAGGAATCTGCCCTCCCTGTTGAGGTAGGTAGACAATTCCTGAGAGGTCACTCCTGGTTTAACTCAGATCAGCGCACCATGAGTGAATGCTGATTACCACTTGGCATATGCTTGTCCCCTCCTCCACTGCCACAGTAACGGGACTTCCACCCGGTCCAAGTGCATTTCCAATGTCAGCCCCTCTGCGTCTAAGGTATGCATGCACCATGTATTGGCTCCTTATGGACCCGCTGCCCTCATCCTCCTGGACCTCTCAGCCTGCTTCGACGCCTTCTGCCACCACACCCTTCGCACATGCCTCTACAACGCAGGGATCCGCGACAAAGCCCTGGACTGGATCGACTCCTTCCTCACCCACATAACCCAGAGAGTCCGCCTCCCTCCATTCCAATCCGTAGCCACCAAGATCACCTGCGGCGTACCCCAAGGATCATCCTTCAGCCCGACCCTCTTCAACATCTACATGACGCCACTCGCTAACATCGTCCGATCGCACGACCTCAACATAATCTTCTACGCTGATGACACCCAGCTGATCCTGTCCCTCACCAAGGACCCCTCATCGCCAAAACCAACTTCAACACAGGGATGAAAGCCATCACCGAATGGATGAAGAGCAGTCGCCTGAAGTTGAACTCGGACAAGACGGAGGTCCTCATCCTCGGCTCCACCCCTTCTGCCTGGGATGACTCCTGGTGGCCAGCCTCGCTGGGAGCTGCACCAACACCCACCAACCACGCACACAACCTGGGGTTCATCCTGGACTCCTCTCTGTCAATGACTCAACTGGCCAACTCTGTCTCCTCCTCCTGCTTCAACACCCTCTGCATGCTTCGCAAGATCTACAGATTGATCCCCACCGAAACCAGAAAGACAGTCACCCAGGCCCTCGTCACCAGCAGGTTGGACTAAAGCAACACCCTCTACGCGGGAACCATGACCAAACTCCAGAAGAGACACCAACACATACAAAACACCTCCGCACGCCTCATCCTCGACATCCCCCGCCACATCACTGCCCACCTGAAGGACCTACAGTGGCTTCCCGTCAACAAGAGGATCACCTTCAAGCTCCTCACCCACACTCACAAAGCACTCCACAAAGCCGTACCAGCCTAGCTCAACAAACGACTCACCTTCTACACTCCCAACCACCAGCTCCGCTCCCCTGACCTCGACCTCGCCCCACGCATCCACCGAACAACCACCGGCAGCAGATCCTTCTCCCACCTCGCCGCCAAGACTTGGAACACACTCCCCATCCATCTGCGACAGACCGAGGACCTGCTGACCTTCTGGAGACTCCTCAAGACCTGGCTGTTTGATCAGTAGCTGCTCCCCCCTACCCCCAGCGCTTTGAGACCCTCACAGGCGAGTAGCACGCTTTACAAATATCTGATTGATTGATGGACCCCATGCCTCCCACATTCCACATTAAAATGGCATATTTACATGGTATTGCGGCCTTGGGTGTTATGTGTTGGGGGTTGAGCACAGTCGAACTGTGTATGGAGAAGAGGGTGTGGCTCAAAAGCAAATAAAAGCAAGCCCCATCTCTCGCTTCCCAAGGCAGAGTGTTTTAGCGTCATACGCCCAACAAAAAGTAATGGTATAAAAGTTCCACTGTTCATATTCCCCAGCACTAAGGCACAAGAATATCTGGGGGGTGGGTTTCTTTATTCCCATATCAGCATGCAGTTAAGCCTTGCATCATAACAGTCACTGATATTAGTAGACATGAGGATCTTTCTGGCTGGCAGGAAGTTCCCCAGGCACCGTTAACCCAAGCAGACGCTGGAGGGCCATGGTCCTATCTGGTGTGGCCAACACTCCACAACCATTGAATCAGAGGTCATCAGTGGATCAGGGAGTGAGTTTGGGCCTGGACCATTGCTCCCTGCTGAAGAAGTCCAGCTTGGTGCTTTCTTGTTGTGAGCCAGTCAGGTAGTCTTCCTGCGAACAGGGGTCAGGCGCATGGAAGGAGGATGCCACCTGCCCTACTTTCGCCTGGGAGCGTGCAACCTGTTCCTTGCGGGCACCGGTCCACAAGCCTCTTCTGTGATCTCTGGTGCTTTTGCCTTGGTAGAGGCGCTAAGGGGCAGATTTATGATAACTGGCGCATCCCCAGGGATGTGCCAGTTATTTAGCGCCGCTGCTCCGCCACCCATGGTGCGCCGCATTTACAATGCGGCGCACCATGGGGCAAAAATGGCACAGATGCGTGACGCATCTGTGCCGCAAAGGTGGCGCATTGCTGGAGTTGCGTCGCAAGCGCGACGCAGCTCCAGCAAGGCTCGTGGGTGCCCCGTCTTTACAATGCTGCGTCAAGACCTACGCCTGCTTCAAGCAGGCGCAGGGTTTTGACGCAGCATTGGCCTGAAAGTGACTGAGTGAAATCTTATAGATTTCACTCAGCCACTTTTGCAAGGCGCACCTGCCCCGGAACGCCCACCCTGCGCCGGAACGCCCACAAGTGGCGCAGGGCTTTACAACGTGACGCATCTGCCTAGATGCGTCACGTTGTAAATGGGTCGTAGGTATGCGCCACGTTTACGCCGCAGTTGCGTGACGCAAACGTGGCGCATTCCCAACATAAATCTGCCCCTAAGTGCTCAAGATCAACAGCGGTGCAATTTTGATACTGCTTAAGCCAATCCAATGATTCTGATGGGATGTTGAAGAAGGGAGTACACTCGTTTACCATGATCTTAAGCCATGCTGGAAAGATCAGAATGTAGGAGACGCCTGCTTCCCTAAGCTCCTTGTTGACTTCCAGGAATGAGGACATTTGTCATTGCACTGCCATGGTATAGTCTGGGTAGATGTGTTGTTTCCCAATGGCAGATTTTGCTTGGTGAATGCTTTTACAATGATCTGATCTCTGTCCTTATAGAGGAGGGCTCGAGCTACCACTGGCCAGAGTGGTGTCCCCAGTAGTGGTTGCTGGGCTGCTACTCTTTATGCCCTTTCCAAGGGAAAGAATGGTGACAGTCCTTTGGGGCCACCACGGTCTACATCCACTGTTCCAAGTAAGCAAGCATGTCTCCTCTCTCCACCTGTTCTGGAAGGCTTGTCAGCCTAATGGTATTGCAGCGGCTGTTGTCTTCTGCATCATCAGCTCTTTTATCCAGGCTCTACACCCCATTTATCAATTCAGTCCCCTGAGTCCGCAGTTCCACCATCGGAGAGCATATATCGCCCTCTACCTCCTCATGTTGCCTCACCTCATCCACCAGTTTATGGTAGTCATTTTTCAGTATGCCCAGATCGATTGCCTCTTTATCAATTTTGGCCTCGAGGCTTTCTCTAGTGCTATGTAGTGAATCCAATATCTTGTCCAGGTTATCCTCTGTGCTTTGAGGGCAGATCAGTTCTAAGCTTGTCCGATTCTGGGGGAGATATCTAAGGTTCGTAGTATCATTCCCAGTACCACCTCCTAAGTCCTCCATTGATTGTGTCTTCCTCATTATTAGGGCTGTCGCTGTGAGCGCCACTGTCAATTCACCTGGGGAAGGCAAGTGATGGCTTTGGGTCGCTCCAGTCTCACTATGGGCGAGATGACTCTCAGTCCCCAGGTATTTGTTATGCAGTCTTCCACCCACTCAGGCTTCCTTCCCAGGACCTCTGCCCATGCCCCGGGGCCAATGTATCTGTTCAGCCAACTCGGTCAGGATCACAGCTCCCCATGTCTCCTCCTGCTGTCAGGCTGCAGCAGGGCATTCCTCCAATGTGAACACCACTGTCAGTACCTTTCTTACGGCAGTGGCTCCAGCTGCCTGCACCAATTGGACTCCGGGGGTCCTTAACACTGATTCACCTCAGTCTGAGGGCCTGGTCTCTGTGGGCCCCCTTCCAGCACCCCCGGCATCACCAGGGGAGTCCAGCGGCCTTGCTCAGTCAATTGTAGCTGCCATTTTGCAATGGCAGATCTAATTCCGCAGCTTTTCTCCCCCCAAAGCAGAGGGCCTGGTTTTCACCAGCCAGCGGGGCCAGCTCCAAGGTCACCAGCAGAGCCTTCGTGGGGTGCTCCATGCATCAGTGGCGGGCGGCCGTGTTCAGCAGGCTGCTGGCCGCCATCATGTTAACCTGGACCACCCACCGTGCTCTCCGTGTCCTTGCAGGGCTCAGAACAGCTCCTCCATCACTGCCCACGTGTCCTTTACTGCCACCAATGGTCCCGAACGGCACCCAGGAATATGTAACGATGCAATTCGGCTCGGCTGGAGCTAAAAGCCGAGCTGCCATCATCCGCTGTGGTTGGCCACTCCCCCATCGCAGTTCCACTTTAATACTAATTTTCAGACAGGGCATGTGGATCCATTCTTGAGGTTTCAGATTTGATTGGGGGTGTTTCTCTCTCAAATATCATTTTCTGGCTGTCGCTTGGACACAGCCTTTGTGGTAGGTGATGGCTCTCACAGCGGTAGCAATAGTGTTGGCTCCAAGTAGTTGCATTGCATTGGATAAAGCAAGGAAGGGCAAGACAGCACAAGCCCTTGAATGAGATTTACTAAGCCATCCATAGCCATCTTGTTGGAACACATCACGGATCAAGGACAAGTGCAACACTTTATGATTAATATCTAACAGGAATTTGTTGTTTCAATAGTTTGCATTTAAGAAATTTTATCTGTCTGTTTGACTACTATGATGTCTTCCTGATTTGAATTTTTTTTTCTTGCTGCTTTTTTTGTCCCACTTGTTGTGATTTTTAAATGTGAATGAATTATCATCACTATTTGTTTTTATTCTTAATGAGATACCTAAACACTGAGTCTGTTTTTAGAAATGTATGATTTTTATTTCTGCGATTTGGTATTGTATATTTTTTTTAAAGAAACCTTCTTAATAATAAACTGCAGTAAACAGTGATTTTACGACTATATATAATTTTGCACTGATTTGATTCTTTGGTTCATGAAACTCGCGTCCTTGTTTTGGTCCACCCTGGTTGTATGAAAATTGTTGTTTGGTTACGTATGTGAGAGTACAGTGTTGGTTGTTGAACAGTAGCTCTTGAGGGGATCGTTGTTTGACTTTTGTCGCTTAGACACAGCCTTTGTGCTAGGTGATGGCTCTCACAGCGGTAGCATTAGTGTTGGCTCCAAGTAGAAGCATTGCATTGGATAAAGCAACGGAAGGCAAGACAGCACTAGCCCTTGAATAAGATTTACTAAGCCATCCATAGCCATCTTGCATGGCTCTGTGTGGCTTAGAAATTCAGAGAAACGTAAGCCAGTGCAAATCTCTGCCTGTGCTGAGAAGGTGTTGCATCGGTGAGCATGGACGTTCCCATGTATCCATCCATGTATTTTGATGCAGTCCCGGATTTTTTATGGTGAGTATATCTTGAATTGCATAAAAATGGTATGCCTTCCCACAATTCTCGCTGTAACGTTGGAGAATCGTAGCCTTAAGGCCCGGTGGCGCTGGGTACGCCTGAAATCCCCGGGGTTCACCTGCCTTGTCAAATACAGAGACACAGACTCTTCGTCTGGCGGAGAAGATGGTATTTATTAGCTGCAGCTAGTACAGTGGTCTTAGAAGTCGTCAGTACAACGAGGTTCAAAAGAGACTGCCACTTAACTCCGTGGCGCACAGGTTTATATATGGTACAATACAATGCAAAATGCAATCACACAAGAGCAGGAGACATAAACAAATGTTATAAACAATGCCTTAAACCCAAAGTATCTCAAGTTTCCCGGTTGCGTTTGTTACTCGACCCCTTAAGTAAAACATGGAGTGAATCCACACAATTTGGTTTACAAGCAGAGAAAACACAGCTGTATGTGTTAGAAGAATAGTTGTGAAACAGGAGAATACATGAGACATGTAGCGAAGGACAGCAGATAAGATAACCTGGGGGAAAGAATAGTGTGAGCCAACAAATAGTCAGGACGGGGATTAATCAGCTCAGACAGGAATTGGTGTACTCGGCCAGACCCTGACACTCGCCGGTAAACATGAGCAAAGAAGCCACCTGACACGTGAATGCAGAAATGACAAAAATATTGCGTTTGCCGCGCTGCCTGAGTGAGGGCAACACAAAATGGCGGCGATTACAAAATGGAGGCTGAGCAGGAATGAATTCATAATTTACAGAACTGCAGCCCCTCCTTTTGCCATTACTCAGGCAAGAACAAGCCAACTCATGCTAATCTGAGTCAGACTCAGTATCTATGTTCATAAAGTCTTCGAGCTGTTGCTGCACCATCATCCTAATATTCTCTGTCCTCTGTGTTGCAGGATGCGGGACGCATAGAGTAGCCAACAGGCCACACACTGCGGGACCACATTGAATGCACAGGCAACAAGAGAATATGATGGCTAAAATTGCTCCTAGGAGCGTCAGGATCTTCCATCCCCATGTTGACAATATTCTCCAAAACCATCCCATAAAAGACCAATCCCCTTCATCCTGATGAATCGATTCGGAGATGGTATGCAATTTGGAAATGGCTTGATATACTGCCGGAGCATCATCTGGGATATAAATGCAGCAACTAGTTCCGATCAATTTACAGACACCTCCTCGGTCTGCTAGGATCACATCTAACGCAATTCGATTTTGCAACGTCATAAGACGATCAGCCTGAAGCTCTGCTGTAATGTTGCCTATTGCGCCTGCAGTAACATTAATAGTGGTCTCGATCACTCGAACCAATTGTCTGATGTGTCTGCTGTTAATCATCGGACCCCAAAAGGGAAGGAATCCTTTAAGGAAATCCCCTCCTTCTTGGGCTGCTGTGTCCTTGGTGTCAAATATACCTCGGCTATATCTGCTTCTGTGGTGGTCTGACGGAGCAGAATAAGTAGGGAGAAGAAGGAAAGCTACATAACAGGTTCCAGAAAAGTTAGAAGGGAGCCAGGTGTAAGCCCTGTCCCTACAGACAAAATATGTTCCCTGAGATGGAACCAATGGAGGGAAATCAGAAGACGAGAAAATGTAAGTGTGTAACCAACTCTGCTTATTGTCAGCTTTCTTACTGTTTACTTGGAGACAAAAATTACCTTGATGGGGAATAGTCCATACAGGAGAGGACTCACCCTTTTTAGTTTTGTCACCAAGACTCGAAACATAGTGCGTAACATTCCATCCATCATAAGCTCTCTTCTCATCTACCGGAATTTTTCCCTTTTCTACAATCTTAGCCATCACAACTATACCTTTTATTAAAGAGCTGTGGCTGAAATCCAATCCAGTTCCGGAAGTTTTTACAGGATTTCTAAGCTTGTTGTGGTATGCGGCCAAAAACATAGTCAGATAGGCCCAAGCTGAACCTTCATATGAGAAAGGGAGGACCAAATAAGGCATTCCCTTCTGCGTATTATGTGGCATAAGACCGCACACCCAACAATTAGTCATATTGACGGCCAACTGATGTTGGTGCAACAACTGAATGAATGTATTATTCATGTATTCAGCTCTCCTTATCTGTTCATGAGGAGGTAACACATGCATTTTATGTGACAGGACAGAAAGACGAGAGGGCAAAAAAGTTGTAGAGTTAACATCATTCTTTGGTTGTAGAACATGGACAACCCAACCGATGCAAGCTAATAAAACACACAAAAACATAAAAATACACAAGGTTACGCCAAATCGACTACGCAATAATTTGCAATATTTCAATCTCATTTCTTGTTTCCTATTTTCCCCACCTATGGTTGTTGTACCATCCATCTTTATCTAAAAAAAAATGTCGCTCACGGCAATCTTCTTAAATCACTCAGCTATGTACTTCTGTATATCCTGAGGCGCTTGCCACTTACTAAAAGAACAAAAACCAGGTTACAGTCTGAGTCTCCTACCGTGACCCTGCAACGGAGACAGATGGTAGTTCTAATACTAATACTTCACTAAAACAAAAGGACAACAAGAAGACAAAGCAACCAAAAAGTGTCTTTAAATGGTATGAGAAAGAAGGAGAAAAAAATGTGTTCAAAGTATTCAGTTCTTCTGATCAACTCTCGACCTCAAGTTATAGCGAGTTTTGCTCGGCACTGTCTGATCCTTAAACAATGTCTCTAGATTCGTAGTGTCTATTCGAAGGTGCGCAGGAACAGCAGCTTGAAGAATGTTGTTGTCTGCTTTTTCGGACTGAGTTCCACAAATTTGAGCATCACTGAAGGGCACAAAACGAGGGACTGCTGCAGTATCTGATTCTCTTACACCACTGCAAATCCACTGGTCAAAGGGTAATGGTAATGGCACTTTTTTACAGTGCACACCATGCACCCAGTTTCGCTTGCCGGCCACTTTCCCAGCCGTGCGGGTGACGAGCAAAACTTGCGTAGGTGTAGACCAATGAGGCTCCAAGTTTTTAGTCCGTTGGAAATTCTTGATGCAGACCCATTCACCGGGCAGGATGGTGTGACCTGGGTCCGTGGAGGCCTCTGGCAAAGCACTTTGTACCTGTTGACGAATGATACTTAATTTAGTAGTCAAATCGTGCAAATAGTCAATTAGCAAAGGATATGGTATATCAGAATACTTTTTGGGGCGGGGGACACCCTAAACGTTTGCTGGGCGTCCAAATACCACTTCATACGGGCTAAGTCCCATACGAGAGTGTACAGTAGTTCTGGTTGACAAGAGAGCTAGGGGCAAGGCATCTGGCCAAGCGAGACCCGTACTGGCTTGGATCTTGGCTAGTTTAAGTTTGAGTGTACCATTATAGTACTCAACCAAACCTGCTGACTGTGGGTGGTTTGCCACATGAAATTTCTGTCTTTTCCCTAGACCAGAACATACTTTCTGCATAATTTGACCCACAAATTCACTGCCATTGTCACTCCAGACAATCCGCGGCAAACCAAATCTAGGGAAGAACTCTTTAAGTAACACTTTAGCAGTTAACAGAGCAGTGTTATCTTTCAAGGGGCAGGCCTCTATCCAACGGGAAAAGGCACATACCACCACCAGAACATACTTAAGGTTATTGCATCGATCCATATGAATGTAATCGATCTGCAACACCTCCAAAGGATATGACGGGGGAGCAAAATGACCTGCCGGAGTTGGGGTACCCTTTCCTGGGTTATGCATTAGACAAACAATACAATGCTTAACCACGTTCTCTGCACATTTCGGAATTCCTTCATTCTGCCACACAGGAGCCAAAAGCTTGCAAATGCCTTTTGAACTAATGTGTGCTGTACCATGAGCCATAGTTACAACCGGCAATACATAAGCATCCGGTAATAACCATCGCTGATGTTCCGACAATTCCGTCCAACAACCCGTTGAGTCTAACATCCGTCTAATGTCGTTCTGTAGTGTAGTTCCTATTATCCCAATAGGCTCTGCGCATTGGAATAATACCTTCAATAGTATAGGCCTAGACCAGACGTTAACTAGGTCTACTACTGTCGATATTAGACTTAAAGTTTTGGGTTTGCCAGCTTAGCTCAGAGTTCACTAGAAACTTTCTCGAATGTTCAGGAAGGAATTAACTTCCCTGATTAGACAAGAAGGGATTTAGTTTCTGACAACCATAGAACATGACAACTTTGCTCTCCCCTAATCAAGAGTGTATCTCGAGAGTCGTGTGAACAAAAGGCAATTTATTTTACTCAGTCAGTACGTGCATTCTTAGTCTCATCAGATTGTAGAGAAAAGGAAGAGACGGGCGTGTTCAATAAAAGATGTTATTTATTGATCAGTCTCTTTTCTCGTACAAGAGAAATGGATCGATATTATTGCAATACTTATAGTTAAGTAAAGTGCATACATTAAAAGCAGAAGTATAAAATAATACTGTAAAAACATTGATATGGTTTCTAAGCCATATGAAGGTTTAAAATGAATAAAATATATTACATATATACATTTGACTAAACGTACTCAACTGGTGTTTCTAGATACGCCTACCCCGTGTACCTGACCTAAGTCTAATACGTGGGCGGGAATAGAAAGTTACAGTTTAAGTTAAGTTTATTTTGCCAAGTGACTGACTAAAGAATTCTCTGTGAGGGGTTATTCAGTTCTGTACCTGGAAGTTAGGATGAATGAGGGATGGTATCTCTCTTCTCTGCTCTCGATATTCCAGGCTGCCTGCGAGGGCTACCCGGAAACGCCGGTGCTGGATTTCTCGGCAGGAGAAAGCAGCGCGTCTCGTTCTCAGCGCGTCAGGAAGGCGGGGCTGCGCCAGCGGGGTCTGCTCTGCTCTGGGCTTCGGCAAGTATGGCTGCTCCATCTCGTCACCACCGCGTGTGTTTGCATAGGGCAATATCGGTAATATTTATACCTTTAAGGTGCCGAGATTGACGTAAGGATGGACATAGATACGTCAATAAGGATGTCATACGACCAGGTCGTTAGCACATTCTTTTGCTGAAGTTCTCGGTGAAATCAAAACAATGGCCGCAGGGTTTTTCCCAGGTTGTCATAGGTTTGATTTGTTTAGAGAACTCCGTATGCCTTATCAGGGGCTGGAGGAATATCGATTGTCTAATTAGATCGCAAGCGTTATGACCTAATCAGATAACACGTTCCTGTGCCGTAGTGTGGCGTCGTCAGATAACGGTATCTGCATCATGGGGGTTTGCTGCCTCATGGGCTGACTGCTAGTTAACTTGTTGGTTTGTTAACCAGAATAGGGTCAGGAATAGGGGGATCGATTCAGAACCTATAGGAATACATCACACCCACTCCACGCTAACTATGGACATATTTACTAATCTAGGCATAGTAAAACATACTATAGAGTATTGTGTATACCTTACCACCCCAAAATACATAAATGCATTTTGAAATTTTCAAATATACTGAAAAAAAGCAGTTACATGTATTGTATGCACTCAAGCTGTGGAATAATGCTAAAGTAATCACGCATTTGTATACATTATTGCTATTTGGTATATGAGAAGTACACATGAAATGGCTCTTAATACAGAAAAAAAGTTCGAGACCATTCCATCACAGAATAAAATATTCATGAACATGCCAGCGGGCAGCTAAAGTCTATAAGCTATCTAAGTTTAGAAATCTTAGTTCTCTAAGAATAGTTCTTACTTTAAGCAGAAGATAGTGTCCCGAAAAATATGCAAAAATATTTTGGGGCTGCTGAAAAAATTGCTGTCCGTGAACTGGAGGGAAAATTGTTCATGTGACTTTATTATTAAAGTTGAAGGCCAAATTCAGGGAACGCCGTGTACGAGTTTGCTCAAAAGTCTCTATTTCTGTTCTGGTGAGAACATCATATCATTTAGGCTTTCGAAAAAGTTGTCAACAGCTTCCTGGGAGAGTTCCACTAACTCGGAAAAAGGTGTAACTATGCATTCGTGCGCATGATTGTCTCCATTGACGTTCTGATTTGGATTGCTGACAGAATGTCGTACCTGATCGATGCTGCTTTCATCTTGTACTTCACTACCCCTTAATCGTAGTGGTAAAGCTTCCACGAATGCCGTCATCAGGATTGGTAGCCTTTGAGGGCAGCACAAAGCGTGAGCCTTGATTCGACTCAACAATGTTTCTGCATCCATTGGCGCATCCGATTGTAGCGTCAGACAGGTGTCTAACACGCATTCTTCTCCGCATAGCAGGCACCTTAATACAGGTAAAACACATCGTTGCCACATTGGTCGAAATGATAGAAACCAAGTCATGTTCAGGTCTCTAAGCCGGGATAGTCCCAGGATTTTTGATATCCGGTCCCGGTATCCAATGGCTAGGATTGTTTCTTCCCTTGTCGCAGGTGTTTTGTCTGTGACATGGTTTGCCATAACGAAAAATAAGGACTAGGAATAGGATTCCTGCAATCAGTCCTAAAATGAGGGGAAGTCCGCCAAAAATCGAATGGACGAAGTCTGGAAAAATACCCAGTATGGCTTTGAATGGTGTTAATGCCATCGAAAATACTGTCTTAAATACTTGTGAGACCCCACTGGTATCAGAAATATTTAAGATTTCATTCAGGATTTCTGCGAAATGTATGGGGGAATTAGTTGATAACAATGAATGTATCTCTGCAGTCGTCCTTGCGACTTGTAGATCATACGTTTCTTTTGATGACGTGAGCCTTGTCGGCGTCTGAAGAAGCACTGTTTTCATTCTGCTTAAAGTATCTATTCGAATAGAAGTAATTTTCAAGTTGGGCCATGCCCTTGCCTCCCTGTCTGGAAAGGAGCTGGGGAACAATGAGTGTCCACAGCACTTGACCTTCGTAGTCGTAGTTACGAGATAAGGAGTCCCGGGCATAAGACTACAACATCTGCGATCTACAATTAGAATGTAACTCCCATTATAGAGTCTATGAAAGAATGGTTCAATCTCTGTTGCAGGTGCGCCTTGCTGGTGACATGAAAGGTTATTTGAGTTCCCTTCACAGGCTCCATGCAAACTAATTCCATTACACAGAAGTGTACCGCTCAGTGACATTGCACAATTATTGCCACTAAGAAACACTTTCTGTCCTTTATTACTGACACATGCATGTGAATAGGGCAGGTTCCATGTTGTTTTTATGTACCGTTTTCCCAATTTTTCGTACATGCCAGCCTGAATATATTTTTGGCAGTATTGAAACCTGAAGGTTGAAATTGGAATATTAATTATCCCATGTATTATCCATTCACTGACAGGTCGTTCTGACATTGTCACTGGTAATCTCTCAAGTTTCTCAATGCTCAGGATTGTATAATCAGCACCCTTCTGTGCCATACTGATTTGTCTATCAGTAAGGTTAAAGATTTGGAATAGTGACGTTGTGTTGATTAAACGCCAAGGCACATAGCCTGAACGCAGATTTTGTAACGTCCAGCCAAGCTGTACAATAGAACGCAATTGGGACTGACCGTGTTGTAATAACAGTAAGTCTTGCGATAATATGTCGATTGCTGAAGACACAATGCTGTCCAAAGAGAAAATTCTGGAGGACAGAGTCATTAACCCATTGTCCACTACAGAAAGTGATTTTTCCAAATTAATACGGTCAATTTCCCGTATTCTCTCCGCTGTTTCAATTTGAGTAACCTTCCAGGCCTCGTTGTATGCTGCATATACAGAGGCTGCTATGAAACGTTTTTGACGCTGTTTGCGTGGTCCCATAATGAAATCACGCAAGTCAGCACCATCAGTAAGTAAAGATAGGTGTTGCTTAATTTCTGCCAGTGTGGAAGTTTGTAGCCATTGAAGGCATAATTTGCCCACACTATAGGTGGTTATTATCCCTGGGTGTTGTCTTTGAGGATATCTAGGGTCTGGCCTGGTCATTTTGAACCCCTGTGTTTTGTTCAGGAATCTGTCTTGACAGTTATTAGTATCTGTGGGCCAGATCAACCACTTTTTCCAATCTGGATGTGTTCTGTTTTGGTTTAATACATAATTTACGTCTATCTCCTCATCTGTAGAGCTATTACTGTTTATTGTTGGCTTTGGAATAGACGGTTTATTTAAGTCTTTGATTTTGGCTAAGCCAAGACAGGTGGTTTGTTGGACAGTGTCATTTAAAAATATAATTTGTTCTGGGATCATGCAGGCTCTAAACATGGATTCTATACCCTGTACTTGCCATTCTTTTGTACCCCAAACACTTTTCAATTCAACATTTTTGTCCCAATAATCAAAACCAAAAGTATTCATTTTTTCAAAGAATGAGTCTGAATATATCAATTTCGTGTTTGTTATCATGGTCTTTGTCCCTGTCTTATTTGACAATTTGAAATAAAATGTTTCAGCATTACTTATGTTAAAACCTGAAAAGTATGAATATTTGTCATAGACGGTTCTTGAGCTTCCTTTTGGAGGTGTTGCACAATGTTCCCATTGATTATAATTTAAAACATTTCTAGGTTGTGCAGATCTATGTAAAAAATGGTTACCATAGTGGTTGTAGCAATACATACTATCATAATTTGCAGAACCCTGCAAATAATCATGTTTGGTAAATTTAGCAGACATTACTAAGTCAGACATCATATTATTAATGCTTTCGAAGTCCCAATCATCAGCAAATGAGTTTGGTTTTACAAAGTCACTCAATGAGATCTTAATTTGGTGGGGATATTTCAGGATTTCAACCGGACCATATATTTCGTAGTCTGTGTTGTCCCATGCTACCCCACCCGGTATAGGATTGGCTGTGAAGTTGACTGAAGAAAGTTCTCTTTTCTCGACGTGTGAAGATGTGTGTGGTTTGAGGATCAAGTTGATTTTCTGACTTGCTGTGTCCATTTTAGCATATTTTCCCTCAATGAAGTGTCCCAAAGTAAGTACCATGATGAGCCACAGTATGAGGATAAATGCACCAAAACCCACCCAAAATTCAAGCCATGGAGAAATCAGATATGTTTCTTTCAGTTGTTTCAAAAGTTCTTTAGCTTTATCTTTAAAGGTTTTTGATGATGGCTGTGTCTTTGATTCACTGAAGCCTTCAGAGGAATCATCAAAGTTTATGAAGTAGCCGGATGCAGTTCTGTCAATTGTTCCAATTGGTTCAGGATTACTGTTTCTTGCATTTGCACTTGGTACTTCATTGTAGATTGGTGTGTCTCTGCTAAATGTTTTTATTTGGGTTTTCAGAGGTCTAAGTTCCATTGCCTTGTTGCATAGTCCTTGTTGTTCTTCTGTAGGCGTTTCAAATGTAATGAGCCTCTTTGTTAGGACCTCTGTACTGGTAGCAAACCTTGGTGTTCTGCTACTTATTGGGAGTCCACTTGGCCTACTGTTTGTTATCGGTCACATGATTGTGGTTTTACCAGGTCGATGGATACAACTCGGTTCTCCTTTTTACCAGCAAGCGGCAGTAGTACAACTGATCTTGTCCCGTTGACAGACAAGACAGGAACTGCTTTTCTGTAAGAAGGCCCAAATTCCTTCTTTACCGCGATCTTTTCTCTGACTAGATCCCCGACTTTTGGAATCCAGACAGGTCTTGCTGGGACAGGTGGTGGTTCTTCAGTGGTTGTTGGCTGCTGTTTCAACTTTATGTTGCTCAGGTCTTTTCTTGTTTTGTTTAAGTCCTGCAAAATAGCCAAACGGTCTTTGATATCAAAGCTTTTTTCTTTCACCACTGAAGTCTGACTATCAAGGTCAGAGATCAGCATCCTAGTTCCAAATAATAATTCGTACGGACTGAATCCCTTCAGAGAATTTCTTGGCAAGTTATTTAGACTACGTTGGACACTTATTAGATGTTTGACCCACCCAGCTCCCGAACCTAATATCCTTTCCGTTATAGATTGCTTTATGCCTTGGTTTTTTCTTTACACCATCCCGTATCCCTCAGGAAGGAAGTGAGAAGATTCCCGCTGTGCTATGCTCATTTGGCCATGTTTCCCTTCAGGCTGGAGGGCTAGAGTGAAAACAATGGTCAAACGTAGCATGCTCTTAGCGTATATGCCATTTAGACTCGCAAATCTTTGTATAACAGTCCAGACGTCAGCCGAGTGCTGGTGATCTACAGTATAAGTGGAAACTAGCCTGTATATGTTAATCGCAAGCCTTGCTTTTTACTGTTGATTTTTTCTGGAGTGAAACGACGAGGTATTACACTGTTTCTCTCCCCACTGCGATTTCTGTTGCAGTTTGGGCAGTTTTTTACAAACATGGTGTGATGCAGGCTCATGCCTGGCCACCAGTACCTTGATTGTAATTCTTCCAGAGAATCTTTTAGTTTGAGGTGTCTGAGACCCTCGCCCATATGTGCGTCTGCGATTAACAAGTTTCTCCTGTCCATGTTTGGAATCACTCTATCCCCTACTCCAGGGATTCGAGCAAAAGGGACGGAGTTTGCATCGATTATGTATGTATAATTGAGTGGATAGTTGATCGGTAGCGCTGAGCAGTCGCCCTTTGATGACGTTTTTACCGCCAGCACTGTTTCACCGTCAATGTATTTTAATGTACGCTTTTTTCGAACTACGGGAGCCGATTTAGTGGCTGCCGCTGTGGCTGTTTCAGCCAATGAATTCCCTGCAACGTGAACGCCATCACGTTGATGACTCAGTGAGTGTGTCACGTGAGTCTTTGGTAGTTCTTTTTGTAAAAGAGCTATTTGTTCCCAGAGCAGTTTCTGCTTTATTGTTGCATCTGTGTCATCTTTGTAACCGTTTTGAATCCATGTCTGCAAATCCTTGTTGTATGATTTGACGCAGTAATATGAATCGGACACTATAAGTGTCGGGAATTCGCGATCCGCATTATCTAGCGCCATTTTTAATGCCATTATTTCAGTCTGTT
Source organism: Lissotriton helveticus (assembly GCF_964261635.1). Classification (NCBI taxonomy): domain Eukaryota; kingdom Metazoa; phylum Chordata; class Amphibia; order Caudata; family Salamandridae; genus Lissotriton; species Lissotriton helveticus. Next base: position 1,045,731,929 of record NC_136069.1, on the reverse strand, counting down.
GTTCTGAATTAGTTTCTACTGAGTGTGTTTTTGTTAATAGAGGTCTTAGTTTACCTCCGCGCCACACTTCTTTTGTAATCCCACATGTGGAGTTGTATGCCTGTTCTCCCCAAACGGGGGGTTGAGCATGTCCGTCTGTATAAATTACACAGGCGTAATGTCGTAAGGGCAGAATGTCGATTGGCAGAGGGAATGTTCTTTCATATTCTAGATTTTTTAATTCTTCTAGTTCTGGATCAAAGTAGTAGTATACTTTGTCCGTTGTAATTGAATTCACCCATTGTATCCATTCCGGATTCAATGTTGTTGTTGGTAAATTACACGGTGTTGTTAGTGCCTCAAAGGCTGATTCAGCTGTTCTGACTGTGATGTGTCTACCGTCAGCTTGATCTTTTTCTCTAGCTATTGCGGTTTGAACTGCATGAACAATTTTTTCTTCAATGCTGAATTTCTTTTCAGCTTCTGTGTACAAGTGTGATTTGAATGCAATTGGTACCTTTTCTCCCTCATTAGAGGTCAGGTATGTGAATCCGCATCTTCCTGGGATGACTCGAATCACAAGATTGCGTGTGTTATCACGTGTTTCTAATTTTGTTTTAATTAGCATGTCTGTTTGTAGGGATCTCAAAATTTCTGTGTGTATTTGAGTCCAATTTGTTCTTTTAAAATCCGGTTTTATTAGATAATAAAGGGGTTTGACCCTTTCTGCGTAATTTGCAATGTATGTTCTTCCGAAATTTAGGAAGCCTAGAATTGACTGTAGGTTTTTTAGTGTTTTAGGTGCTTGGAGTACGGCACATTTCTCTAGGAAATTGTCAGCCAGGCTTTTGCCTTCACTTGATAATTCATATCCTAAGAACAGGACTGTCAGATGGGCAATTCTGGATTTTTTAAAGTTGAATTTGTAACCCTCTGCTGTGAACCCAAGTATTATGGTGTTCACTCTCTTCAAGTGAGTATCCAAGTCATCATCTGTTAAGTATATGTCGTCGACATGCGATAATGCTTCGTCATCATATGTTTGTAGTAATTCTGTTACTCTCGCTGAGAATACTCCCGGGCTGTTCTTGTACCACTGGGCTAACCGACAGAATTGTTTTTGAGTGCCATTTATGGAGAACGCAGACAAATATCTGCTCTCTGGTGCTATGTTTTGACAAAAGAATCCATTAGAGATGTCTAAGGTTGTTTTGTATTTTTTTCGCACTATGTTATTCATTAGTGCAGCACTATGCGAATTTTGCACTGCAAAAGTTTTGCAACATGAGTTAAGGTGTCGGTAATCCAAAACTAGACGATATGAATTGTCTGGTTTGGAGACCGGAAACAAAGGGTTGTTCATTTGTGAGGTGCAAGTTTCAATCACCCCCTGGTATTCTAGCTGATCTAGTATTTCTTTTACCTGTTTTTTAGCTTCTTGCTTAATTGGGTACTGCCTTTGTGCAGTAGGTTGTGATTTTAACTGGATTTTGTGAGGAGGAGAGTCCTCATCCCATCCTACATGATTTTTATATAAAGCAGGAGCTAGAGCTACTGCCCACTTTCTAGCAAGTGTGTATTTTTTATGAATTGGGATATGATTTGAGAAGGCAGGCATAATTATTTCTTCGCCATGAGGGCACTCCCTGACAAACTCTGGTGGCCAGTCTTTTTCAGCTAGAAGGATGTCATAGCCCTTGGAGAGGTTATCCCAAAATAGTCCCCTTATTTTTCTAGTCTTATCCCCCTCTATACGTAATGTTATTTCGTATATTTTGTGAGGTTTGCTAACTCTGGTGTCTGCAGTTTCCACTTGAAGATATTCATTCGTGTCCACTGTCTCCAGATGATTCATAAGGACTTTGCGAGCTATGCTCACTTCTGCTGCGCTGTCTAGCATTGTCTGAGCCCATTCTCCGTTTTTCAGTTGTGTCCTCAGTATTCTCGGCATTGTTAACTACCTTAATACTGGCTACCTTCTTTTTTGGAAATTGTAATTTCTTTTTTAGATGAGCAGGTTCCTTGTCTTTGGACTTGGCGTGCTCTTCTCTTTGTTCTGATCGTCCTCTTCTTTCCGATTTCTGCGAGGAAGTCTGAAAAGATTGAGAGGGACGTGTATCAATGTCTTGATATCTATCAGGCTTTTTTATATTATCCCTATTTCTAAGGTTATATCTTTTCCCAGAGGGGTCACTCTGGGGTGACCTGTGTCTTTGGTTCGGAGATTTTTCTCTTCGCATAGGAGACCTTCCTCTGGACTGGAATTTCTTTTCTTTAGGATTGGATTGTTTGTTTCCATCCCAGCTCTTTTTCTGTGATGTTGAATTATTATTAAAAAATATTTTTTCTGGACTTTCAATCAGTTGTGGTTTTACTGGTATCCCACCTAAACTATCCCTACCTAGTTCCTCATAGGATTTTTCTATGATTCTGGCAATTTCAGTTGGTTGGTCTGCTATATCTGTCTCTTTTAACCTCTGGCGGATCGCCACATTTGCTGCTTCTCCCTTGATGTTGGCTAATAATATAGCCGAGACCTGCTTGAAGTCTTTTAGTAATTTCATACCAAGAGTTAAAGCGGGTTCTGGACCATATTCATCTTGAATTTGTTTTAGCACATCTGGTATTACCGAAATGGATGGAACACCGTGCGTTTTTGTGTAAATGGAAGCAAAGACTGTACCCCAAGTGTCACAGTCCTCAATGTGTGGTGCGATTCCCATTGGAAGACAGATAGTCAGAATCCTGTGTTTTTCTAACGGGGTGGTGTCAGGAAACACCGCCTCTATTTGGGTGATTTTCTGTGCCAACCAGAATGGTATTTGTTCCCGTTTAGCCGGTACTTTACCTAGGCAGGACTGTATGTTCTGTGGTGTAATTTTATTTGTGTTTCCCTGGTGAGGGGTCAGCTGTGGAATTTTAATCGCTGGCTGAATTGTTGAAGTCCGCATCACATATTGGACTAATTGTCTATGTATTTTTACTAATTGTTTTAGCTGTGTTAACAGCTCTGCTGCAGACATCCCATTGATGTCTGGATGTGGTGTGTATCCGGCTGGGACCGGCCACGTTGCTCCTGGTCTACCTAAGGGACCGAGCCTGGTGATGTGATTATTATGTTTTAGGGCGCCATCAAATAAGAGCAGGTGCTCTTGAAATTTGAGTGGTACTTCCACCTCCTCGAAAGGAGTGTACATTTCAGGAGGTTCCTCTATTTTGTAATAGTGGAAGTACTTTGTTACAGGATTTGCTGCTGGAAAATGTATCCATGAATAGTATACCTCTGTCTGCCGATATTCGTGTGCCTCAATTACGAATATGACTGTGCCACCTCTAGGTGTCAGTCCATTTTCTATAAGTTTTAAAGTTATAGATTTCCTTTTGATGACCGGAATGAGTATTATATTCGGGTCTGCTTCCTGGATGGTAGCATCAGCTGCTGCGAGTTCAGTTGTTATTCTAACTGCCTCTCTTTCATCATCACTCTCTACCATTTTACCGACAGGAAGGTTATTTCTTTTGTTTGCAGATCAGGTTTCTTATGGAAACAAAGATTAGATGCACAATATTTTGGAACAGTGTATCCTTCAACGTTGACTAAACCAAGAACCATACATAGGAGTTCCCTCCTGCGAGGTTTTGGAGGATATAACCTTTCACCCACTCCAGACGTCTTTGGAGTATTATGGGAAAAAGGGGTCTGAGTGAGAAAGCACGACTGAGTTACTCTAAATGTCTTACGTTAGTTTTATCGCCCTTTCCAAACGCGTTGGGCGCCATGTAGTGTAGTTCCTATTATCCCAATAGGCTCTGCACATTGGAATAATACCTTCAATAGTATAGGCCTAGACCAGACGTTAACTAGGTCTACTACTGTCGATATTAGACTTAAAGTTTTGGGTTTGCCAGCTTAGCTCAGAGTTCACTAGAAACTTTCTCGAATGTTCAGGAAGGAATTAACTTCCCTGATTAGACAAGAAGGGATTTAGTTTCTGACAACCATAGAACATGACAACTTTGCTCTCCCCTAATCAAGAGTGTATCTCGAGAGTCGTGTGAACAAAAGGCAATTTATTTTACTCAGTCAGTACGTGCATTCTTAGTCTCATCAGATTGTAGAGAAAAGGAAGAGACGGGCGTGTTCAATAAAAGATGTTATTTATTGATCAGTCTCTTTTCTCGTACAAGAGAAATGGATCGATATTATTGCAATACTTACAGTTAAGTAAAGTGCAAACATTAAAAGCAGAAGTATAAAATAATACTGTAAAAACATTGATATGGTTTCTAAGCCATATGAAGGTTTAAAATGAATAAAATATATTACATATATACATTTGACTAAACGTACTCAACTGGTGTTTCTAGATACGCCTACCCCGTGTACCTGACCTAAGTCTAATACGTGGGCGGGAATAGAAAGTTACAGTTTAAGTTAAGTTTATTTTGCCAAGTGACTGACTAAAGAATTCTCTGTGAGGGGTTATTCAGTTCTGTACCTGGAAGTTAGGATGAATGAGGGATGGTATCTCTCTTCTCTGCTCTCGATATTCCAGGCTGCCTGCGAGGGCTACCCGGAAACGCCGGTGCTGGATTTCTCGGCAGGAGAAAGCAGCGCGTCTCGTTCTCAGCGCGTCAGGAAGGCGGGGCTGCGCCAGCGGGGTCTGCTCTGCTCTGGGCTTCGGCAAGTATGGCTGCTCCGTCTCGTCACCACCGCGTGTGTTTGCATAGGGCAATATCGGTAATATTTATACCTTTAAGGTGCCGAGATTGACGTAAGGATGGACATAGATACGTCAATAAGGATGTCATACGACCAGGTCGTTAGCACATTCTTTTGCTGAAGTTCTCGGTGAAATCAAAACAATGGCCGCAGGGTTTTTCCCAGGTTGTCATAGGTTTGATTTGTTTAGAGAACTCCGTATGCCTTATCAGGGGCTGGAGGAATATCGCTTGTCTAATTAGATCGCAAGCGTTATGACCTAATCAGATAACACGTTCCTGTGCCGTAGTGTGGCTTCGTCAGATAACGGTATCTGCATCATGGGGGTTTGCTGCCTCATGGGCTGACTGCTAGTTAACTTGTTGGTTTGTTAACCAGAATAGGGTCAGGAATAGGGGGATCGATTCAGAACCTATAGGAATACATCACAGTTCCACGTTCTTAATTCCTTCTCAGTCGCTTCTCCCTGAATCGTTTTCACACTCTCAATCGTATCTTCACACATTCCAATTTCCCCAACCCAATTTGCAGGACCTGCCACATACATTCGGCTAGCTGTGTTTCTAGCTGTAGTTTTCGCTACCTCGTCTGCAAACGCATTTCCACGACCCACATCATCTGTAACTTTCTTATGTGCGCTGCACTTTATGATTGCTATCTGTGCAGGTAAGGTAAGTGACTCAAGAAGATCAGTCACCAACTGGCCATGCTGAATCTTTGTGCCATGAGAGGTAAAGAATCCTCTCTCCCTCCATAACCTACCAAAACTATGTGCAACGCCAAAAGCATACTGGCTATCGGTGTACACATTCACTCTCTTTCCTTTTGACAACACACACGCTCTAGTCAAGGCTATCAATTCAGCTGCTTGGGCTGAATTATGTCCAATACTTGCCGGCTCAACAATTGTACATAAGGTGGTAACAGCATAAGCAGAAGTAGTTTCCCCATTTGGAAGCTTAAAACAGGAACCGTCTACCCATAGGATCCCATCCGGGTCCTTGAGCGGAGTGTCCTTCAAATCAATTCTACCCTTCGTTTCTTCTTCCGTTCAAAGAAAACAATCATGTTTCTCCTGAACATCTTTCTCATCTGGTAATGGCAACAGTGTAGCTGGATTTAACGTGTTACATCTCTTTATGTGCACATGGCTCGCCAAAAGTGTCAGCTCGTATCCAGACAAACGAGCACTCGTAAGATGCTGTGTTCTGGTTCTATTCAACAAAGTATCCACTGCATGTGGAACCATAACAATGAGTGTGTTATCCAATACTAATCCAGCCGATTGTCTAATAGAAATTGCCGCAGCTGCTGTGGCTCTAAGACAACTGGGCAAAGCTTTAGCTACTGGGTCTAATGTAGCGGAGAAATAGGCACATGGCCTCTGCTTATCTCCAAATTTCTGCATCAAAACTGACAATGCGCAACCCTCTCTCTCGTGAACATACAGTGTAAAAGGCTTACTGTAATCTGGGGTACCCAACACTGGAGCAGAACACAGAGCAGCACGTAGGTCAACAAAGCTTTTCTGACTTTCATCCGTTCAAGGGAGCGGATGTGGCGTATCTTTCAACGTTAAGTCCAACAGAGGTCTAGCCAAAAGTGAAAAATTGGGAATCCATTGTCTACAGTAGGAAGTGATGCCCAAAAAGGCGCGCACTTCTCTCTGCATAGTGGGTACAGACATCTGTGAAATAGCATGAATACGTTCTGGGGTCAATCGCCTTCCCTCCTTTGACAAGAGATGACCTAAATAGATAACCTCTTGGCGGGCATATTGCAACTTAGAGGGAGATACCTTATGTTGTAGTGCAGACAAATGGTGTAACAACGCAACAGTCACTTCCTTACACACATCTTCCGTATCAACAGCCACCAACAAATCATCCACATACTGAATAAGTGTAGCGCCAGGAGGCAAAGAAAAAGCATCAAGTTGCAACTTAAGAGCCTTGCTATAAATAGATGGACTTTCACAATAGCCTTGAGGAGCTCTCTTAAACCTAAAACTTCGGCCTCCGAGAGAGAAACCAAAGATATCCCTACTTTCTTCAGCAATAGGAATACTAAAGAAAGCATTCTTGAGGTCTATAACTGAAAACCAAGCTGCAGAGGCAGGAATCATTGTCAACAAAGCTGTAATGTCCGGGACAACAGGAAACTGTGGCACCACAATTTTATTGACCTCTCTAAGGTCAATAATAAATCTGTAAACAGGAGGTTGTGAAGGATCAGTTCTCTTAAGAATCAGAAGAACAGGACTGTTACAAACATTACCTCTTGTTTCCTCAACTACGCCTTTCTGTATAAAATCATCGACAATAGCCAAAAGTGCTCTCTCTCCATCACTAGATATACGATACTGGGGAATGCGTGGCATGTTCACATTCTCCTTAACTGTGACAACATTTGGTGGAATTGCAAGACAACCCACGTCATTTGCGCCCGTAGCCCAAAGACTTTCAGGAAGAGAAAGCAACTCGGGTGGAAACTTGTCCCTCGACAGATACACGGAAGATGTCATTTTCTTCCCCAACGTCAGATGCACACCCGAAGGGGAACAATATAGTGTTGCATGTAATCTTTTCAATAAATCCAGACCCAGCAAGTTTTCGCCGCAGCCAGTTGTTAGAATAAGCGGAGCTTGTAGGTCATAAGGACCAATCGAAACAGGCAAGGGACAAGAAACCGGATTACGAACTGGGGCGCCAGAAAATCCTACAGAAGTATTTATTAAGCCAGACAAAGGTGCCCCAGGGAGTTTAGAATGCATAATAGAACTTCTCATCGCGCCAGTATCCAAAAGAAATTGTTCTGAAACACCCATAGTATTGATCGTGATATATGGCCCATTTTGATCTATTGGAATTGACACAACTCCCTCACTTCGTCCATGGCTGTCCTATTCGATCTGAAAATCGTCAGCCCTTTCTTCACAATAATCGTCATTATAATACTGTGTGGACTGAACTCTCTGCTGATCAAAATAGTTCATAGTAGATGGAGGAATAGAACGCTGCTCCTGAGAGGACACACCTCGTCCTCTACCTCTAGATCCTGACTGACAATTACCACGACCTCGTGGAGCAGACATCCCATTATTACGCTGTAATAGGACCGGACAACTATTCTTAAAATATCCCTCTTCTCTGCAATATGCACATTGATTAGGACCCAACGGAAGACGTGGTGTGAAATACTCAGGTTTCTGAAACACTTTCTGGAACTGTTGGGGTTAAGAAAACTGAGGCTGCGTAGATCGCGGAGGGTAAGCTTGCTGCAAAAGCACCTTAGTTTTCAAATCTTTATTTTTCTTTTCTTGTTTCTCTTTCTCCTCCTTATCTCTGTTCTCATAATACTGTGCAGTAGCCAGTATTTTAGCAGGGGAAGAAACAGCCCACGCACTTTCAGAACTTTTTAGTTTATTCGATAGTTCAGGAAGCAAATTGTATACAAACTTATCCACAAACAACCGTTGTCCACCCTCTACACTCAAAGCCTGACCACTGTGATTGATAAACGTCTCTTCAAAACGGGTGAAGAAATCCGAAACACTTTAGTCTTTCTTTTGCTTGCATGCGGCCAGCTTATCCCAATTAACTCGTACCGCGGGCATCATAGTTTTCATTAATTCTATTATTCTGCCTGGTAGGGCCGTAATCAGATCGTCGGGTTTCACACCACCCACTTGACCTGCATCAGCGGCTCTAATAGCAGCCCAATCACCACCTAATTCAGCATTATGATTTTCCCTACGAATCCGTGCCCACAAGGCTTGTGGAACAACATTCCCAAACAACATATCTATATCGGCCAAATTCATGATACAAGCATCAACTGTTTGAGATAAATCTTTATAATATCCAGCCGAATTTTTACGAGGGTCCGGAAGAGTTTGCTTAAGCGCCAACACTTCAGACCTTTTCCAGGGTTCATGGACCCATATACGCTGGAAATGAGCAGGAACAGCAGGTGGACCAACTATCGCGTCTCTCCATACAGGAGGAACTTCACGCATCGGATAATTCTTAATGCCTGTGTGTTTGGCAGGATCAGCCTCGGAAAGGGATAAAGACAAGAACATTGTTCAAAACGCAATAAGTTTAGAGACTGCGTCTTCGACTCGTGGCCCTACAATAAAACCTTAATCGAAATCAGCTTGTAATTTCAACAGCTCTGGGGGAACTGTATCCAACCCCATATCTTCCCAACCTTTGATGAGAGTCTGACACATGACATTGAAAACATATCTCTGTGTGGGCTCTACCCATTGGTGAAAAGAACTCATAATATCTTCTGTACTATAATCTAGTCCTCTCTCAATCCATTTACGAGCGAGGGAACCCAAAAGTACCTTCTCGTCCGTAAGAGGAAGCTGACAACGGGATTGTCGTCTAGAGAAAGCTGGAGACAGATTCAAAGACCCGAGAAGAGGAGAAAAGTAATTCGAGACAGCCTCAGCCAGTCTCCTATATGATGTAGGGGAATCCCTCGAGAGAATGGGAGGCAATACAGATGCAGAAGGTAACGGAGACTGAAATGTGGCCGACTGATGAACGAGAGTGGGAATTGGTGGAGGTGGGGGCTGAATTGCAGGCTGTAAAGACGGCGCAGAAACAGGCAGGGAAACATTAACGGGCTGAGCCGGTTGCTGAATAATCGGCAATTGAGCAACCAGTGGTTGAGCGATAGGAGGAGGTAACAGAGGTGCGTTAGCATTTTGGGCATAAGGCGGAGGTGAATTCAATAAACAAGACATTAGGGAATCTTCTTCTAATTCCTTATTTTTATCTGAAGAGGAAGTAGGCAACACCGGATAGCATCTATCTATAGCCATGCAATGTTGTCTTTCTAATACCTCATTTGCACCATCTGCTTCATTATTTTTAAATTGTTGAGCAGCCTCTATAATTGACATATTTTGTGCTTTCTTATCTTTTTTTGCTTGCTTAATCTCTTTCTGTTTGGCTTCCTTACGCCAAAGGCGAAAAGAGTCAAACATAGCCGGCCGGGCTTCTCTTCTAAACAAAATCGTTTCCAAATTATCTAGTATGGCAGGATCAAAACTACCATTTTGGGGCCAACTCAAAACTCCACTATTTTTCGTGTATCGGACTCATGTCTCGTTAAAGGCAATGGGACCAATACCATGCTTAGAATAGAGCTCATAAGTGGGAGTTCCAACTGGAGGAATCGGACATGAATCCTCCAACTGGGAGTCCCTTGTACAACCTAAACAACAAATCCTTTTGAACTTACTTAGTCCAGGCATCGTTACTTCTCTAGACTGTTCACAAACAACAAGGGGTATAAATCACTGAAACAGTACAATCGTACTTACCCCTTGGCTTCGGGTATTGCAATACCTGAATAAAAACCCAAAAACAAAACAAAACAAAGAATCGTGGGAGCGATTCACCAAATACTTAACTAAGGATCGTCCTACACCAGCGAAGGTCCGTCTATCGTCTCGCTTTACCAAACGTCATAAGAAGGGTCCAAGGCAGGGCGACAGTCAGGGCAGCAGTCTTCAGTAGCCGTCGGAAAGGAGTAGCCGCGCTGTCAAAGACCTTTGGTCCACTTCGACACACAGGGGTCGATCACGTGGTGCGCGTCCTCCTGAATTTTCTTGCGGGGCTCCTCACGACCCTCGGGCTTAACGACTACCTCTGAAGTCGCCCAACGTGGGCGCCAGTTGGAGAACCGTAGCCTTAAGGCCCGGTGGCGCAGGGTACGCCTGAAATCCCCAGGATTCACCTGCCTTGTCAAATACAGAGCGATACAAAAGGGGATGAGGGATGGAGCGTTTGAATAAATCAAACACTCACCCCCAGTCAACTGATCTGGGTTTAATCCATCACCATTCTTTAGTTCACTCAGCCACCCCAGTTCAGACATGGCTATATGCAAATCAGTCTGACCCTGTGCCTTATGGGAACAGTCCAGCCCGAACTGCCAAGCCATGTCTTCCCTGGACCGGAAACAAGCATCCTGGGACCGGTTTCGGATTCATAATCCTCATCAGCCAGGCTATCTTGAATCCAGTGGCCAAGTGAACAAGGGACTCACGTCTGAGTATACCCTGCCACACTTAGGGCGAACAAAGCGATACAAAAGGGGATGATGGATGGAGCGTTTGAATAAATCAAACACTCACCCCCAGTCAACTGATCTGGGTTTAATCCATCACCATTCTTTAGTTCACTCAGCCACCCCAGTTCAGACATGGCTATATGCAAATCAGTCTGACCCTGTGCCTTATGGGAACAGTCCAGCCCGAACTGCCAAGCCATGTCTTCCCTGGACCGGAAAGAAGCATCCTGGGACCGGTTTCGGATTCATAATCCTCATCAGCCAGGCTATCTTGAATCCAGTGGCCAAGTGAACAAGGGACTCACGTCTGAGTATACCCTGCCACACTTAGGGCGAACAAAGCGATACAAAAGGGGATGATGGATGGAGCGTTTGAATAAATCAAACACTCACCCCCAGTCAACTGATCTGGGTTTAATCCATCACCATTCTTTAGTTCACTCAGCCACCCCAGTTCAGACATGGCTATATGCAAATCAGTCTGACCCTGTGCCTTATGGGAACAGTCCAGCCCGAACTGCCAAGCCATGTCTTCCCTGGACCGGAAACAAGCATCCTGGGACCGGTTTCGGATTCATAATCCTCATCAGCCAGGCTATCTTGAATCCAGTGGCCAAGTGAACAAGGGACTCACGTCTGAGTATACCCTGCCACACTTAGGGCGAACAAAGCGATACAAAAGGGGATGATGGATGGAGCGTTTGAATAAATCAAACACTCACCCCCAGTCAACTGATCTGGGTTTAATCCATCACCATTCTTTAGTTCACTCAGCCACCCCAGTTCAGACATGGCTATATGCAAATCAGTCTGACCCTGTGCCTGGCTGATGAGGATTATGAATCTGAAACCGGTCCCAGGATGCTTCTTTCCGGTCCAGGGAAGACATGGCTTGGCAGTTCGGGCTGGACTGTTCCCATAAGGCACAGGGTCGGACTGATTTGCATATAGCCATGTCTGAACTGGGGTGGCTGAGTGAACTAAAGAATGGTGATGGATTAAACCCAGATCAGTTGACTGGGGGTGAGTGTTTGATTTGTTCAAGCGCTCCGTCCATCATCCCCCTTTTGTATCGCTTTGTTCGCCCTAAGTGTGGCAGGGTATACTCAGACGTGAGTCCCTTGTTCATTTGGCCACTGGATTCAAGATAGCCTGGCTGATGAGGATTATGAATCCGAAACCGGTCCCAGGAGGCTTCTTTCCGGTCCAGGGAAGACATGGCTTGGCAGTTCGGGCTGGACTGTTCCCATAAGGCACAGGGTCGGACTGATTTGCATATAGCCATGTCTGAACTGGGGTGGCTGAGTGAACTAAAGAATGGTGATGGATTAAACCCAGATCAGTTGACTGGGGGTGAGTGTTTGATTTGTTCAAGCGCTCCGTCCATCATCCCCTTTTGTATCGCTTTGTTCGCCCTAAGTGTAGCAGGGTATACTCAGACGTGAGTCCCTTGTTCACTTGGCCACTGGATTCAAGATAGCCTGGCTGATGAGGATTATGAATCCGAAACCGGTCCCAGGATGCTTCTTTCCGGTCCAGGGAAGACATGGCTTGGCAGTTCGGGCTGGACTGTTCCCATAAGGCACAGGGTCGGACTGATTTGCATATAGCCATGTCTGAACTGGGGTGGCTGAGTGAACTAAAGAATGGTGATGGATTAAACCCAGATCAGTTGACTGGGGGTGAGTGTTTGATTTGTTCAAGCGCTCCGTCCATCATCCCCTTTTGTATCGCTTTGTTCGCCCTAAGTGTGGCAGGGTATACTCAGACGTGAGTCCCTTGTTCACTTGGCCACTGGATTAAAGATAGCCTGGCTGATGAGGATTATGAATCCGAAACCGGTCCCAGGATGCTTCTTTCCGGTCCAAGGGAAGACATGGCTTGGCAGTTCGGGCTGGACTGTTCCCATAAGGCACAGGGTCGGACTGATTTGCATATAGCCATGTCTGAACTGGGGTGGCTGAGTGAACTAAAGAATGGTGATGGATTAAACCCAGATCAGTTGACTGGGGGTGAGTGTTTGATTTGTTCAAGCGCTCCGTCCATCATCCCCTTTTGTATCGCTTTGTTCGCCCTAAGTGTGGCAGGGTATACTCAGACGTGAGTCCCTTGTTCACTTGGCCACTGGATTCAAGATAGCCTGACTGATGAGGATTATGAATCCGAAACCGGTCCCAGGATGCTTCTTTCCGGTCCAGGGAAGACATGGCTTGGCAGTTCGGGCTGGACTGTTCCCATAAGGCACAGGGTCGGACTGATTTGCATATAGCCATGTCTGAACTGGGGTGGCTGAGTGAACTAAAGAATGGTGATGGATTAAACCCAGATCAGTTGACTGGGGGTGAGTGTTTGATTTGTTCAAGCGCTCCGTCCATCATCCCCTTTTGTATCGCTTTGTTCGCCCTAAGTGTAGCAGGGTATACTCAGACGTGAGTCCCTTGTTCACTTGGCCACTGGATTAAAGATAGCCTGGCTGATGAGGATTATGAATCCGAAACCGGTCCCAGGATGCTTCTTTCCGGTCCAAGGGAAGACATGGCTTGGCAGTTCGGGCTGGACTGTTCCCATAAGGCACAGGGTCGGACTGATTTGCATATAGCCATGTCTGAACTGGGGTGGCTGAGTGAACTAAAGAATGGTGATGGATTAAACCCAGATCAGTTGACTGGGGGTGAGTGTTTGATTTGTTCAAGCGCTCCGTCCATCATCCCCTTTTGTATCGCTTTGTTCGCCCTAAGTGTGGCAGGGTATACTCAGACGTGAGTCCCTTGTTCACTTGGCCACTGGATTCAAGATAGCCTGACTGATGAGGATTATGAATCCGAAACCGGTCCCAGGATGCTTCTTTCCGGTCCAGGGAAGACATGGCTTGGCAGTTCGGGCTGGACTGTTCCCATAAGGCACAGGGTCGGACTGATTTGCATATAGCCATGTCTGAACTGGGGTGGCTGAGTGAACTAAAGAATGGTGATGGATTAAACCCAGATCAGTTGACTGGGGGTGAGTGTTTGATTTGTTCAAGCGCTCCGTCCATCATCCCCTTTTGTATCGCTTTGTTCGCCCTAAGTGTGGCAGGGTATACTCAGACGTGAGTCCCTTATTCACGTGGCCACTGGATTCAAGATAGCCTGGCTGATGAGGATTATGAATCCGAAACCGGTCCCAGGATGCTTCTTTCCGGTCCAGGGAAGACATGGCTTGGCAGTTCGGGCTGGACTGTTCCCATAAGGCACAGGGTCAGACTGATTTGCATATAACCATGTCTGAACTGGGGTGGCTGAGTGAACTAAAGAATTGTGATGGATTAAACCCAGATCAGTTGACTGGGGGTTAGGGTTTGATTTGTTCAAGCGCTCCGTCCATCATCCCCTTTTGTATCGCTTTGTCAAATACAGAGACACGGACTCTTCGTCTGGCGTAGAAGATGGTATTTATTAGCTGCAGCTAGTACAGTGGTCTTAGAAGTCGTCAGTACAACGAGGTTCAAAAGAGACTGCCACTTAACTCCTTGGCGCACAGGTTTATATATGGTACAATACAATGCAAAATGCAATCACACAAGAGCAGGAGACATAAACAAATGTTATAAACAATGCCTTAAACCCAAAGTATCTCAAGTTTCCCGGTTGCGTTTGTTACTCGACCCCTTAAGTAAAACATCGAGTGAATCCACACAATTTGGTTTCCAAGCAGAGAAAACACAGCTGTATGTGTTAGAAGAATAGTCGTGAAACAGGAGAATACATGAGACATGTAGCGAAGGACAGCAGATAAGATAACCTGGGGGAAAGAATGGTGTGAGCCAACAAATAGTCCGGACGGGATTAATCAGCTCAGACAGGAATTAGTGTACTCGGCCAGACCCTGACACTCGCCGGTAAACATGAGCAAAGAAGCCACCTGACACGTGAATGCAGAAATGACAAAAAAAATCTTGTTCGCCGCACTGCGTGAGTGAGGGCAACACAAAATGGCGGCGATTACAAAATGGAGGCTGAGCACGAACTAATTCGTAATTTACAGAACCTCAATGTAGGCACCTTTGCACTAAGGTGTACGGGTGCCTGTGGTGGTGCTAGGCAGGACATAGTCATATCTTAGTAGATATGGTACAATTTTGCTCTCCCTCAGTCACACAACGCAGCACAGCACGGGTCTTGCGTTGCTTGACATCTTTGTAAATTTGCCCCTTTCTACATACCCACCTCACATACACACACATGGAGTGTCAGCTCGAAGATCTGGGGGTAACACATAATCCCTCTTTGCGCCATCTGAGACAATCGTTCTGGAGCCTCCAACACCCCTTATTCTGTTCATCAGAGCCTTCTTATGATCTTGAGCTTCCATTTGCTGTTCGCCACATTACTTTTACCCTTTGTTAGACATGAACCATTTTTCCTAACTTCAGCCATCTGAATTTTTCAAACCTCTTTCTGCCATCCTTCACAGACCACACTCATTTTCACCCATCCACCTTTAATCTCCTGTGCCAACTTTCAGTCTTGATGCCCTCAGATCTACCCTTACTACTGTGCCAGCATCAGATTGCATCTTCTACACTCAGAGGTCAGTGTGTAACCGTCCCAGCTATTTATTCACTTTGCATGCTCTATTTTTCAGCAACGTTCTATATGTGGGCTGAAGAGGTGGGGGTTTCTAGGGGTTGGCAGTATACAACACATGAACATTAACCATTTACAAAAAGGATGTGGCCTAGATTCACATAGGTGTCCCCCTGCTCCTGGTTTTCTTCCTTCACTTTAAGGTCCTTCAGTGCCTTTAGGCATTGGTACTCCTCCTAGTCCTCCTTTTCTGGGTTGTTTTAGTTCTCCTGATCCTCATCCTGGCACTGGTTTAACTAATGCTGGTCACCCTGGTACAGGTTTCCTGAATCTGGTGGTACTGGTTGTAGTCCTTCCTGCCCCTGGTCTTCCTGTCCGAGCTCCTGGCTTGTCAGTGTATTAGCCCTTATTGGACCTACTTATCATGGTACCACTGACCATCACCCTGATCCTGCTGATCTGCTGGGTGCTTACCCACCTAGCCCCGTTGTTCCGGATGCCCTTCGGTCTAGCTCTCTTATTCTTCCTGGTGTGGGTAATCCTGGTTCTTCTTGCCCTGGTCCTTGTTGTCTATCTGGTACTGTCTCCACTTGTCCTGATCCTCCTTCTAGGTCCTCTTGACCTGGTCCTGGTCATTTGGTCCTGGCCTGGTCCCACTGGACTGCATGGCTCTGGTTGTCCTGGTTCCCCCAATCCTCTTTAGCCTAGTAATAATTTCCCAGTTTCTAGTCCTCCTGTTCCACTTGGAACTTCAGGCCCTGGTCTTTTTGTTCTGACCTCTCTGGTCCCCCTAGCCCTGTTCCTGGCCCTGTTTATTTTGAACCTGCTACCTGGTCCCGGATCTTAATGACCCTAGTCCACCAACTTCTGGCCTGACTGGTTCTCCAGGTCTTCCTCCAACGTCATGATATTCTTGACCCTGGTCCTCTTGTTCTCTGTCATCTTGGACTAACTTGCCCACCTTATCCAGATCCTCCTTGTCCAGGTCATCCTGTTCTTAGCCATCCAGCTTGGTCATCAGGGCTCTTGTTATTCCTTGTCTTGGTCCTACTTTCCTTATCACTCTGGCCCTGCTTGTCTTGATATGCCATGTCCTAATAATCTGGGCCTCTGTGAATAGAGCTACATTTTCCCCTTTGCTGTGGTCCCACTGCCCTAGTCCTCTTAGCTATGTCCGGTTGGCTATGATTGCCTGGACATCTCTTTATTCTTCAGGTCCTCTTCTCCTAGTCTTCCTCACTCTGAGTCTGGTTTGCCTAGCAATAGTCTTCTTATTTCTGATCCTCACAGTCTGCATTCTATTCCTGGTTTTGTGCCAACTAGACTCAATACTTTTGTTTCTGGTCCTCCTTCTTTGGGTCTTTATATGCCTAATGCTCTTGGTTCTGGTCCTTCTCACCATCCTGTTCCTTTCAGGCCACTTTCTAATAGCTCTTTCTTTTCTTTCCTGATGCTCTTGACCCTTATCCATTAAACCTGGTCCTTCTAATTATTCTCCTCCTGCTCATCTGATTCCCAGTACATCAGTTTCCGGTCCTGCTGGCACCCTCAGTCTACCAAGCCTCTTGTATCCTGGCCCTTGTAGGCCTAGCCCTCTAAGATTGTGTATTCCTGCTTTGGATCATCCTTGTCCTCTTGGCCCTGTGCCTAGTCATACTGGAACTGGTCTGGACCCTCTTTGATGTCGCTGTCTTTGTTTGGTGCCTTCTGAGCCTTAGTCATTTTGGTGCTTGTCCTCCTGGGCATTTAGGTCCAGCCCCCTTTGTCTTCCTGGCGCTGGCTGTTCTGGTCCTCCTGATCTTCCTCACTCTGGTCATGCTACCCCCCAGGTCCCTGTATTTCTGCTCCATTTGTTACTCTGGGCCCTGGTATTATAGTCATGGACCCCCTGGCACTCCTCGACCTGTTCCGGGTCCTAATGGTGCTGATCCTTCTAATCCGCCTTGCTGAAATCCTGGTACTCCTGGCTTTGGTCCTCCTGATATTCTTGGCACTGACCACCTTGTTTCCTTGCTTATACTGGCTCACAGTCTATTTGGCCTGGACCTTATCTTCCTGGATGTGACCCTGATCATCCTAGTCCTGGTCCTCCTGCTGCTTGTCCTCATGCTGCTATACAACCTCATCATGGTTCTCCTTTATCTGGTCCTCCTGGACCTGGCCAACCTGTTCTTAGCCCGGTGGCCTGGACCTTCATGTAGTGATCATCCTGGTCCTGATGCCCCTGGTCCTGGTCCACCTTTTCCTCCTCACCCTAGTCATCCTGGTTCTGGTACTCAAGATCATTATCCTCTTGATCTTCCTAGTCCCTTTGTTCCTTTGTTTCCTGGTCCTCTTAGAATTTTTCCTTTTGACTCTGGCTGCCGGTGTCCCAAGTCTAAGCGACCTGGGAGGACTCCTGACCAAGGTCATGCTATTCTTGATTTTCATCATCCTTGTCCTTCTCGAGATTCTCTGACCATTCTCCCTGATCCTCTTGGTCCTGTTCCTTATAGTTTCTCCTGGACCTAGTTCTCCTGGACCTGACTTACCTGTAATATTAGTCTTGGTCCCCTTGGCCCCGGTCCTTTTTGTCCTAATGTGTTTGTTATCCAAAACTTTGCCTTTTGGCCATCATAGCCCCTCCAGGGTCCCCCCCATTCTTGGACCATCTAGCCTAGTTCCTTTGTGGTCTTCTTGGTCTGTGTCACCTTGTCCAGGTTCTCCTCGTTATAACCCTCCTAGCCCTAGTATTGCAGGTCCTGGTCTATCTTGCTTCTCATGTCCTGGCACTCTTAGTCTTTGTTCCCCTGGTTTAGGTTGTCCTTGGACTCCTGGATCCATTCCTTCTCTATTTAGGCAGCCATTGATCCTGTTTTTCTTGATCCAGGCTCTCCTTTTTTGGGTCCTCCTGAGCCTGGTCATTTTGGTCCTAGTCCTCCCATCCACCATTGTCCATTCCACTTGGTCTTCCAAATGCTGGTTGGTCTTCCAAATGCTGGTTGGCCTTCTTACCTCAAATTCTCCTCACCAGGGTCCTGCTATTTGTAATGGTCAATTTGCCCCACTTGGTAATCTGAACCCTGGTTCCTTAGGTCCTGATCTTCATGACCCTTTTAGCCTTTTTCTAGTCCTCCTGGTCATGATCCTTTTAGTTTACCCAGTCCTCTTGCTCTTGTCTTCTGAGTGCCCTTAGTACTGCCCCCTCAGTCATCCTAACCCCTGTCCTGCTTATCCTAGTATCCTGGACATACTGGTCATTGCCCTCAGGTCCTGAACTTTTTAGTCCTCTTCCATCTAGTACTGATCCTCCTGCTCCTTGCCTGCATGGCTCTGCAATAACTTTTCTTATCACCAATCATCCTAATCTTTCTTAGTTCTGATGTCCATGACCTCCAGTTCATGCTAGTCTAAGAACTTCCTGGCCCTGTACTTCTTGGTCCTGGTTTGACTGGTCGCCATTCCCAAATACTCCTCCTACTAGTTGTTGGGATCCTGGGCTCCTGTTTCACAGGTGCCCGGTCCTGCGCCTTTTCATCCTTCTCACCCTAATACTTGTCCATCATTCTTCCTACTCCAGCTCCCCTGGTTTATCTAGTCCGCTCATTTGCCTGTTCCTAATCCTTCTGATCCTGGTCACCTTGGTCCAGGTAGTCCAGGTCTCCTTTGCCTTGCCCTTATCTCCCAGGTCTTCTGATGTTAGTTCCACTCATTTTGGTTTCCCCAGCCCTCCTAGTCACTTGTCCTCCTGCCCCATCTACTCCTACTGCTGGCTTGCCTATTCTACCTTGTTCTTGTCCATATGACCATGGGCCCCTCTATCATGGTCCCCCTAGTAATGGTCCTACTGGCTCTGGTCGTTCAAATCTCTCTGGCACTGGTCCTACTAGGTTCCTATATTGTGGGTCACCCTGGTTCATGTAGTTCTTGTCACCCTGGTTTATGATTCCCCCTGATTCTGACAGTCTTGGACCTTCTGATCCTGGTCCCACTGGACCTAGAATTTCCTGTCTTTTATAATCCTCTGGTCGTTTTAATTTAGGGGCTCCATGTCCTGCTAGCACTGGTCCTTTCTTGTTGTGTTCTTCTTGTTCCTGATTCTTTTGCTTCTGGCCCCTTGGTCCTCCATGATCAGATTTCTGTGGTCTTGGCCCTCCTGTCTCTGTTCCATCTTTCCATTGGTCTCTTGGTACTGGTCCTCTTTAGTTTATTTACTTTGTTCTTCTACTCCTGGCCCTGGTTGTGCTCATCCCTTTGGTTCTGGTTGATGTGCACAGGCCCTCATAGCCCTCCTTGCCATTATGGTCCAAGGCATAATGTTCCTTGTGTCTCTGGTCTGTCTGTTCCTTTGGGCTCATGGCCACTGGGCCCAGATCTCCCTTTTCCACAACCTCCTGCCCCCTGATCCTTCTCACCCTGGTCTCGGTACCCCTAGTGCTGTTTTTTATTTTCTTGTTCCTCTTCGTCTATTCGTTCCTGGTCCTCTTTGGCATTGGTAACCTTGGTCCTCATAGATTAGGTCTCCCTGGGCCTGGTTCTTCTGGTCCTAGTCCTCGTGGCTCTCATGATGATAGCCCTCATAGTGCTCCACCTCTTAGTCCTACACCTTGTTATCCTCTTCCTCCTACTACTGTTTCTTTCCCCAGAGCCCCCTCCACCATGAATATAGTCGGGTACAGCCTCAAAGCCTGTCAAACAATTTTTTTCAGCTTCAAATTTTTTTTGAGACAGCACAGTCAAGTTCAAACATTAGGGCCCAGTAGAGGCAGGACCTGGTCTGCTTAAAACACTGCGTAATATGTCAGAAATCAAGACTAGTGTTCCCAAGATGCTTAGTGCAGGTGACTAAAATATCAATGTGGCTGAAGGGTTTGCTCATGACATGGTACAAATAAGCATCAATGCCCTACACCTACTCTGTTGAACTTACTTTGCTGGGTGAATAGCATGAAAATGTGTATTCATTCACAAACAGCAGAGTGAACTCCTCCTGGGAAGTACCCATATGCATTACATACCTGTCTCCTGTTAGCACTTCCCCATGCCACATAATCCCCCATTACAGTGTCTCACTCAATTTACCTCCTGCAAGTGCCCCAAAGCACTGTGCCCCCAAACACCATTTATCTACTGTACGTGTCCTTCCCTCTGGAACTCAGAATCGACCGATCTGTCTGCATTCCCTGTTTGCAATTGCTTTTTGACTGCTGCTGTATTGCCAGATTTAAAACACTAAGCAAGCACAACCCCCCTTAAACTGACGCCTAAAGCTAGCACAAGTCCTTCCATTTGAAGCCCCAGTAGAAACCAGATCTAAAATTATCATCAAAAGGAGCATTATGAACATTAAAAAAGCAATGTACTCTCATGAGTGAATAAAACATTTATGTAACATTCTTTAAAACCATATCTGACTTAAGCGAAAATTATCTGTGTGCCATATCCTGAAACTTCTGGTTGATTTCTACTTCTTGTTTGACTAATATTATAGCATACATTTTTTAATTGAAAATTGGTTTTACATTTTTTCATCTGTAAACGGCTTTGCTTAATTCATGCACTTACCTTTTTACAAACTATTGTACGTTTGTATATGCACTTACTTTCAAATGCTTCACACATGTTGCAACCCCATTACAAGATGGCCACCACATTATTATTGCCTGCAGTCCTTTTTTTCGTAATGGCCGGCTAAATTAATACCTCCTTCATACTATTTATCCAGTCGCTGGTCAAATTGTACATCATCTCTACTATTTAGACTATGGCCAGGTAAACAGCAACGATTATGTACTATTTTGCCAGTCACAGGGTAAATAGACACTTCCCATGTATCTTTTGTTCAATGCAATCTTTAAAAGTTCTGTTCACACTTTATTTAGTGATGACTCCCCTGAATGTGTTCAGATTTCAGTTTGTTGTTTTCATTCATGCTGAAATAGCTGCACGACCCAAAAATATTGAGCTTTGAACTCAAATTCAAATGGCAGCTTTCGGATGTCCATTGTTTTTGCTTTGGCTTCAGTGGAAATTCAGGCATGTCATTTAATTCCCTTTGCTGCACACTGAGCGCCGCCCTCCTTCTTCTCTCCCTTCCACCTGCGTCTCCACCTTCAATGCAACTTCAGGGGGCAGCTCTGCGGCATGGGCGTAACACACGTTCCTGTAGTCCCTGAGGCTCAGGGGGTGCCAACTCATCAAAGGGTTTCTAGACCTGCAGGGGGGCATTCATCCCAAGGCCAATGAATATCTTTGCAATATGGAAGACTCAGGGGCCCCCATCGTATTCTGTAGAGCGGAGGGCAGTGCTTAATTTGAGACAGTGGTTTCCGGTGATCAGCACTGGCACTAAATTGTCAATATTGGTGCTTGTGACAGTCTGCCACAAGGTGGTGCTGTCTGGCTAATTTAGAGATGACCACAACAAAGGTTAATTATTAATTCAATATGCGCAGGGCTACTGGAATTTTGCAGCAGGGGAGGGCCAAAATATGCAGCAGGGTTGAGTAAATTATGCTGCAAGAAAAGGAAAATTATGCGGCAGAATGCTGCACATTTTGTGATAGCGTTACTTCATTATTTTGTCATTGTCAAACTCGTCAACCTTGTCTGGATATTGGTTGCATCTCATTATTACCAGTTTAACACCCAAATATAGCAATAAGCAACAAAAATTTAACTATTCCACATTTGTAAAGGACCACCACAGTGCAACAATGCGTTTCGCTGCCTTTTTAGTAACTTTTGAAATGTTGAGCTAGGAACTATTTTTTTTTTTTTTTGTTAAAATCTGCAGATTATGTGGCAGATGATGGATTATGTGGCAAATGCAGCAATGTTATATCTGTACAAAAATAGCTGTGGCTGCATAATCACATAAATCCAGTGGCCCTGAATATGCAACACAAATTACTGATACCTGCCGCCCAAGCCATTCTTATAGCTTTAGGGGCCTGAAATAGTCTGCATTGTCACACTTGCGTTGCTACTATCATTGGCTGCATGGCAGGGGTAATGTGTTCTGCAACCTGCAGTGGTCTCCTGACTAAAGACCTGACACCTATTTTATTTTTATTTTTTACAAATTAAGCACGGGGGGGCATCATTTTACGTTACGCCACTGCTCTGGGGCTGATGATGTGAAACGTCTGGAATACTTGCAATACTTTCGAGGTCTTGTTAAGGACTCGTTCACCCCAACGGAGCCCTTGTGAGGCTTATACAGGACGGTGACAGGCCTATTAGTTATTTAACAGCTTTCTGCCAAGAGGCGTTTTAATCTTTCCCTGGCTCTGTGTGAATTAATGGAGTATGGGCTGGTAGGATTATAGCTGTAACGCTTTCTGTATTATTGTACTTATGTGGTGACAGCGCTGTGAATTATGTTTTGGCATATGAAAAATTAAAGGGAGGAAGAGTGCTTAAAAACCGGTGGTTGTCCCGAGCTGCATGACTATAATTAATATGCGTAATGTTGTGCACAGGTTCTCTTCTTTTTTTTTTTTTGCACATCTAGTAATTGCATCCTTGGTCGTTTGTTGACTTTAATGTTGACTATGTCATTATTTTGGCTTATGAATCATGTAAAATAAAAGTTGTCCACCATTTTTTAAACAACATCACTGCATGTCATTTAAACAAACGTCTTCGTGGTGAGACGGCTGCGGAAACCACTGCTGAATTGAGATTTAAATCGCTTGAATTTAAAGCACCTTAGTTCGTGAATCTAATCACAAAGCATGTGCTATGAAGCCTGCTTGAGGCTCTATATGGGCCTGATCACAAAAATGTAACGTGGACTGGCGAATACTTAGGACATGTTGAAGGAATGCATTGGTTAAATTGCTTACACTCAATAAAGCATGCATATTGCAAATGTTATACAGTACTACAGATATACTGAGAGCAAAAGAGGGGACAGGTTTCCAATGGGTGATTAACCAAAAATGTCTTGAAAATGGTCAAATTTATTAAAAGGTGACACAACGCAGCACAGCAACCAAAGTTGTAGCACTGCGCTGGGTTGTGTGAAAGGGAAAGGAAGCAGGAGAGCACCATAGATTAAATAAATAAATAATTCCTATTCCATCGTCTGTCCACATCAAGTTTCGCCCGCCCCACCGTGCTTACCTGCACGAACCGCTGCTGGTGTGTGCGTGGGGGCGTACGTGCGTGAGTTCGGTCAGTCTAACATTTTTTTTTTTTACTAGAATGGAAGGAGACACTTCTAGCATAAAGTACTATGCTTTTCCAAGTTTTTATGTATGATGTACATTACAGCACACTTGCAAAATTGGGAAAGTTTGGGAAATGAAAACTTTTCTTTAACGTATTGCCTGCCTCGTGCATGCGTACATTTTTGTTGCAAAGCCCAGTCTACCTTTCATAGTAGATAAGGCTTTGCATCAAAATCCATGATGGTTGCATGGAACAGCCATGACTACCCATGGTACACCCCCTTGATGCAAAGTAGCACATGGTGATACTTTGTGTTACTTTATTGCTACTGTCTGGTGCAAAACAGATTTTGCACTGAAAAGTATACCCCATTTCTACACTATGTGCTGAAGTGATGCAAACCTGCCACAAAGTGTCAGCAAATGTGGGCCATAGGGCCAATGGAAGTTAAAAGAAGTCTGCCCAAAAAAAAACTCAGCAGACAAAGGCTCATAAATAACGTGAAAGGGTTGGTGAGTGAGTGAAATGATGGATGGGTGGGTGATTGTGTGAGTGAAAGGGTGGATGGGTGTGTGAGTGAAAGGGTGGATGGGTGTGTGAGTGAAAGGCTGGATGGATGAGTTAGTGAAAGGGTGGATGGGTAGGTGGATGGATAAATGAGTGAATGGATGCATGTGTAGATGGATGGATGAATGAGTGAAATGATGATATAAGGAAGGATGAATGAGTGAGTGTCAGTTCAGTTCTTTATTTATTTCGGTGGTTAAAAACCATCATAAAAACTACACAATGCATTACAAATCAACATATAATCATTTACATTGTTACTCTGAACATTACACTATTATAACACATGTTAAAAAATTTCTTATTTACAAACATTAAACAGAAGGAGGGAGCAATTTGTTCATTTCATCCTACATTAACCCCTGGTATTTCTTAGTCTGACCACAATTTTTAAAAAACTCAAAATAGAACACAGAGTGCGCATCTCGGTTGCTCTTTGGAGGAATAATAAGGCAGTTTTAGCATGGTAAATTTTTGACTCCTTTAAAATGTCCACCAAAAATCTTCGACGCAGGGTTTTATAAAAAGAACATAATAATACAAAATGAAGGGTGTCCTGCGGAGACCTATTGTCGCAGCCGCAGGCACCCTTCTGCTCAATTGTTAACGTAAAACCAGACGGATAAGCAAGTAAGTTATGTAACAGATTGAGCCTAAAACGAGTCATTAAAAACCTCTCGTGTTGACTATACATTAAAAAGAGGTACGGTTCCATGCCCATTTCATTACTCACAAGCGAGTGTGCTGCTACAGATGATTTATTAGAGTCAAATTGATTCCTCCCGACCTCATATTTTTCCAATAGCTGCTTCTGGACTCGATTTTTACAAGAGCTATCAATATTTAAGGGGACAGTAAATAACGTTTGCTGATCAATAGACTCTAGGGTGTCTTTGATGTATTTTAGCCAAGGGATTTGCTGCCATCTATCTCTCCGAAGACAATCATCAATAATCTGTCTGGATAATTCAGCGTTAGGATTTAGCCAAATTCGAAACCAGGTCAGAATTGGTCTCACTTTAATGAGGTCTGAAATATATGGTATACCAAGCTCCTTATGGGTAATTGCAGCCGGGATGCTCTGGGGTAACTTTAGGAGTTTCTTTAAAAATGTATCCTCCTCTACTTGTATCTGATGTGCAGCCCTAAAACCCCACACCTCCGCCCCATAAATAGCTTAAGATGTACTGACCGCTCTATACAATGTCATAACTTGCTCAGGGGACCAACGACCCATCCTTCTCGCAAAATTAAATAAGGCACCATTTGCTGAGACAAGTTTCCTGGACCTTTCCTCTATCAGCGGGGCAAACCCAATCTTCCCATCAATCAAGAGACCCAGATATGGGAAAGTATTTACAGTGTCCAAGACATGAGTTCCTATCTTGAACACAAATCTCTTGCTAGGTTTTTTCCCTGCCACCATGATAAAAGATTTAGTCAGGTTAACAGAGAGATCTAAATCCTTCATAAACCTCGCAAAGCCACTGATTAGCTGCTGGAGACCCACAGCTGTTCGAGCGAGAAGGACCGCGTCATCCGCGTACAAAAGTACCGGTATGTGACGCGATCCCACCCTCGGGCAGTCAGTCCCCAGCATTAGCAGCGCACTCTCCAGGTCATTTATGTAGAGAGAAAAAAGGAATGGAGCCAGGATACACCCCTGCCTCACCCCGCTAGTGCATGGGAAGGGATCAGTACTCACCCCCCCCCCCCGAGCTATAGCGGACCTTGGCAGTGGTGTTCCAGTGAAGTTCCTTAAGTATATTAATCAGGTCTGGATCGATTCCCAATCTGAACATGAGGGCCCAGAGTTTAATTCTATTTACATTATCGAATGTTGCTGCAAGGTCCATGAATCCCATGTACATGGTCCCTTTATCTGCTTTAGTATATTTAGCCACTAGAAGGTATAAATTGAGACATTGGTCACTAGTTGACTTGCCTGTTCGGAACCCATACTGGGTATCCGCCAAGGTATTATGTGCTTCAGTCCAATCCATCAAAAGGTTAAGAATTACCCTACCTAATAGTTTAGCTGAAACATCAATCAGCGAGATTGGCCTGTAGCACTGTGGATTATCCCTACAGCCTTTCTTATATATGGGAACAATCACTGAGGATGGCCAAGAACGTGGAAGACCAGATTTGATTGCAGCATTGAGTACTCTGGTCATAATCGGTGCCCATAAGTCAGTATTACTCAAGAATAGGTCTGGGGGGGTGCCATCCGGGCCTGGTGCCTTGTTACGCGTCAGCCCTAGCACTGCCTTTAAGACTTCCGATAAAGAGAATTCTAACTCAGTTGCTCTGGGGCCCTCCCAAATTCCAACACCGCTAACTACCTCCAATTGATTGTATAGACTTTTAAAATGATTAGTCCATTGGTCTGGGAGTATATTAGTGCTGATTACTGGGGAACTTGAGTTTTGGAAGCAGGGTCTGTTTACAATTCTCCAAAATTGGGCATAATCCCTGTTTTCTCCTGCTTCTCTAAGGTCTGCCCAGACTTCCTTTTGGAGTGCATTCTTCCTTCTCTTAACCTGCATTTTATAGTTCTTTCTACAATGGGCAATTTCAATCTTGTCTCTTGGGGACTTCTTTAGGCACTGTTTTAATTCTCTCAGTGCCCGTGAGCAATTCAAATCAAACCATCTTGGGGAAGATATTTCTTTAGTAGGCCTTTTAGTTTTTAATAATCCTTCCACTATTTTGGTTAGGGCTTCAAATGCAAGAACCACTTCTCTGCCCTCTGTTGCCAGATCTAAACAAGTCTCTATGTATACTTTCCCACTGCCCACTAAGGAACTATAGAAATCTTGTGGATCGATCATTGCCCATCTTATGCGCTTCCCTTGGTCCGTTGGTTGGATTATAATATCCCCCCTCTGATTTTTTACTGGCAGGTCGTTGTATTTAATTTCAAGACAAAGGGGGTTGTGGTCGCTAAAGATGCTCCACTCCGTTCTTACATTTAAAATCTGTTCTTTAGCAAAGGCAGAGATTACTATAAAGTCTATTATAGACGCACAACCTCTTCCCTTAAATGTGGGTATGAGTGTCTCCCCTACTTTTGTTGGTGATAGGTCCATTGTGTGGGTGAGGGCGAAGCTATCTAAAAGCTTCATCAGCAGTGTGCCCTCTCTATTATGATCAAAATGGGGTCTCTTTTCTACAGGGCAAAAAGACCAATCAGGGGAGATAGGGGATAACTTTGAGCACAGATGACAGTTAAAATCCCCCATCAGTAAGACAATTGGTTCAGACCCCCCCTGCCTTAGGTCTGTTTCCTCGTTTAGCCTACTCTCAAGCTCTATTAATATAGGGAAGTTTCCATCAGTTGGGCCTGGGTTATAGAAATTTAAAAATAAAAATCTCTGCCCTTGACTCTGGAGTGTAACTGCTTGTATATTATCTGACACCCAGTGTGGTTGTGACCAAGTGCCCCTTAGGTCTAAGTCCACATATATCACTAGCCCTCCTTTCGCCCTTCCAGATCTGACTTCTTGGGCTGGCCTGAAAAAACATTTATAGCCATCAAATTGGCAGAGGTCAGAATCTCGCGCCCAAGTTTCTTGTAAGGCTATAATATGGAAGCCCCTTATGTATTCTTTCCACTCCTTATTGTTAAGTTTACCCCCCAGGCCTGCTACATTCCAAGACAGAAGGGCTAATCCTGCACTGTTATCTTTTCTTCCCTTTGTGCTGAGCACCTTTAGTCTACAGTCTCTATTTTCTTGGCAATCTGGGGTATTATCATTCTCTTCCCTCTGATTAGGGGGTTCTTCTAACCTCACTGTTTGCTAAGTCCTAGAACTAACAGATCCCACCTCGGATACAAGACAGTGAAATTCCCCTGGTACTGTGGGAGTTGCAGGCTCTTTATTTGTACGAGGTAGTCAATCATTTTCGTCGAGCGACTGCAAAGGGGCAAATCTGTTTCTCCACTGAGAATAATCTCGTGGGGGAAGAGACTGATCAGAGTAGTTTGCAGGTCTGGATCTTTGGGTATATTGAGGCCTTCCTAGATTCCACATTGCATTGTCAGGATTATTATTGCTCCGTCTCCTTGGGTAAAAGTACCCAAGTGGGAGCACACAGATTGTACTGGTATGATTTCGGTTAGAATTCTTCAGGATGTAATCCACCAGTCTAGTGTCTCTGAAATTTGCTACAATGCAATCCCCCCTTATATCCTTTTGCCTACCTCCAAGCCAGTTAACTCTTCTTACATGGAGTATCTCCCCCTTTTCCCTGTTATTTAATGGTCTATGTATGTTCAGCCACTTAGAGATTTTCGCATGTAATTGGAAATGCGATTCTTTGTCAGAGGTCCGGAGTTCCGGAACCCCCGCAAATACTATTACAAAGGGACTTGCTGTTGGGGGTAGATTTATGGACGGGGGGAACTATCTGGGAGATAGAAAGGGTCAAAGTCCATGTGGGGAGTGCTAAGAAGATCATATCTTGGGGGGTGGTCTTCCTGGCCCCTATGCATTAACGGTTGTAGGGGAGCTTTCTCACTATTTCTAGAGCTCGTCTTATGATTTGATCCCTCTCTCTGCTCTAGATTGGATCCCCCTCTCTGCTCTTGAGAAACTTTCGGGACATCATGTATCTGGGCAATCGCGTGTTGGATATTACTTACACAGTTGTTATTTGTCACTGTGTTGTTGTTAGTGGCCGCAATGGTAGGTTGGTTAGGGCCAGAAGGGGGTTTCTTAGATACAACTTCTAGTGCCTTACTTTGTTTGGTCAGTTCGCTCGCTATTTTGTCCACTCTACTTATAATAGGTTTCAACTGAGCAATTATAAAAGTTTCCAAGTGTTTTTTAAGATCTCCTAAAATTTCCTCAATCCAACCCGGTGTATTTGTAGATGTATGCACCCTCTCCTCTATCAGGATGACCTCTTGGCTATTTGTATTTTTAGCTCGAACAACTCCTGTAAGTGGCTTATTTTGTCTCTGTTGTCCCTTAGTCCTCCCCCGTCGTTTTGGTTTTCTCTGGGGGGTTGCTTCACTATGCCCTGAGATGTCGACCCCCGAAGAAAGAGGGGGTTGGGCACAGGGAACAGCCTCTGTTAGGTTATTTGGAGATGCTGCGTTCCCAATCATATTTGGGCTGTCTGCTAAAGTGAGATCTGGGGACAATATTGAGGTAGCTACAATAGGGTTGGGTGAAGCGGATAAGCTTCTTTCCATACGTTCTATTTCCCCGGAAACCTTTTTCAACATCAAATCGATAGCGGTGGGTTTTTTCACTTTATTCGGGGCTAGATCGTTTATTTCAGTCAGGGTTTGTTTAGGGGTTACAACTTGGCGAACTTTGCTCAAAGCCGAACGTGTTTTAGGGTGATTGGCCATACTATATAAGATTGTGGGCTAACTCTTCTCCTCCTCTCCACCCCATGGGGCTGACCAGATGATCCTTCTATTGGATGACTAAATATCTCGGTACTCTTTGTATCTATTTAACTTGTACCCCTATCCCCCCTCTTGCTGGGGCAACAGCAGGATAACACAAAATCAATTACAATATTACAATCAGGCGGCCTAGCCCTGTCCAAGGTAGACAATACCTGTCACGGAAAGTCCAAACCAAAGGGGGGGCCCGTCCCGTCCCTGGTCGTCCCCGGACGGCCACAGACGGCCCCGCCCTTGTCCCGGGCTTCTCCCGGCGCGAGCCCGCGCGCGTCCCGTGGGACGAGGGACTGGCGTTGCCTTTATGCGCCTCCTGTCGCTGGTGAGGGCGTCACTGGTGGTGGGAGGGGCCCCGGCGGAGCCAAGCCCGGCCGGGAAACAGGCGGAGCAAGGCCCGGCCCTTTGCTGGTGGTGCTGCGGCGCTGCGGCGGAGCTGAGCCCGGCCGTGAAGAGTACAGGTACCGTTTGTGTCTCCCAACAAGTCTTGGCCCTAGCGCTACCTTTATGCGCCTCCTGGCGCTGGTGAGGGCGTCACTGGTGGTGGAAGGGGCCCCGGCGGAGCCAAGCCCGGCCGGGAAACAGGCGGAGCAAGGCCCGGCCCTTTGCTGGTGGTGCTGCGGGCGCTGCGGCGGAGCTGAGCCCGGCCGTGAAGAGTACAGGTACCGTTTGTGTCCCCCAAGAAGTCTTGGCCCTGGCGCTGCCTTTATGCACCTCCTGGCGCTGGTGAGGGCGTCACTGGTGGTGGGAGGGGCCCCGGCGGAGCCAAGCCCGGCCGGGAAACAGGCGGAGCAAGGCCCGACCCTTTGCTGGTGGTGCTGCGGCGCTGTGGCGGAGCTGAGCCCGGCCGTGAAGAGTACAGGTACCGTTTGTGTCTCCCAACAAGTCTTGGCCCTAGCGCTGCCTTTATGCACCTCCTGGCGCTGGTGAGGGTGTCACTGGTGGTGGAAGGGGCCCCGGCGGAGCCAAGCCCGGCCGGGAAACAGGCAGAGCAAGGCCCGGCCCTTTGCTGGTGGTGCTGCGGCGCTGCGGTGGAGCTGAGCCCGGCCGTGAAGAGTACAGGTACCGTTTGTGTCCCCCAAGAAGTCTTGGCCCTGGCGCTGCCTTTATGCGCCTCCTGGCGCTGGTGAGGGCATCACTGGTGGTGGGAGGGGCCCCGGCGGAGCCAAGCCCGGCCGGGAAACAGGCGGAGCAAGGCACGACCCTTTGCTGGTGGTGCTGCGGCGCTGCGGTGGAGCTGAGCCCGGCCGTGAAGAGTACAGGTACCGTTTGTGTCCCCCAACAAGTCTTGGCCCTGGCGCTGCCTTTATGCGCCTCCTGGCGCTGGTGAGGGCGTCACTGGTGGTGGGAGGGGCCCCGGCGGAGCCAAGCCTGGCCGGGAAATAGGCGGAGCAAGGCCCGGCCCTTTGATGGTGGTGCTGCGGCACTGCGGCGGAGCTGAGCCCGGCCGTGAAGAGTACAGGTACCGTTTGTGAATGAGTGAGTGGAAAATTGGATGGATGCATGAACGGGTAGATGGGTGGGTAAGTGAAAGGATGGAGGAATGAAGAGGATGGATGAAAAAGGGTGGATGCATGGAGGAGCAGATGGATGGATGGATGAATAATTTTGGAGATGTTTGGATAGGTTTGGGTATAGATGGGCGGGTGGAAGGACGGACAGACAGAATGGAGAAAAGACTAAATGATGGATGAAAGAATGAATGGGTGACAGGATATAAAGGTGAAGTGGTGAATAGCAGGAGGTGGATGGAAGGATGAATGGATAGAAGTACGAGAGGTTTTCTGAGGAGGGTCATAATGACTTGATTTGTTTGCTTGGTGCCATAAGAGCTTTGGAATTTTCTGGCTACTTACTTACCATTGCCAACAGGTAGGGTCAAAGCCCACGTCATATATATTTTTAAAACTTGGTAAGAATAGGTCATGCAGACAAACTTAGAACACATCAAGAAATGAGTAACTAAGCCAGAACTGCTGATACCTGAGAGTCAAACCTACTAAATTGTTAACACTGCATAACTTACTACTCTCTAGCTCTGGAGTAGGACCAGACCTCACAGACCAAAGACAGAACAAATAAGTAGCACAAAAACGCAGCAAGTAAATGTGACACAGACTCATCACATAAGAAATGGGTGCCCCTATTGAGTTAATTTTAGGTGTGAGACAGAGGAAAATTGAAACTATGAACTCAATACAATATCCCACACAACCTGTTATAGCTTAAAGTACATAGTGGTCTGACAAAAAAACAAGTTTATGGATACAACATGTACCTCATTTTTATTTACCTTGTATTTTTAATAAATAAATACATATTTCAATAGTTTTGCATTCCATATCCAAAATATTATTTATCATGCTCAGAACCTTCAAGTCTTTACTTATTCTCTACATCTATCAAAACTTTTTTACATAGCTCACAGACATGTTTATGTGTTTTTCATAAAACAACCTTTAACAGTACACCATGTTACATACATAATTACTCACCCCATCCATCAGTCCACTCACTCATTCCCAGAACACATCCTCTAATATACACCACTCATACCAATCCCATCCACACCTCACATACACCAAAGAATCCATAAGCAAGAGATCTTCTATTTCAGCCATTGTTGTGTTGCGGGCAGAGACCACTCCTAAAAGCAGTCGATGCACGTGGGTGAAAATAATTATGAGTCCATCTTCCTCAGGACCACACTTTAATTATTATTTAGTCTGACTGGCCATTGGAGGAATACTCTGAAATAATATGTGGGTAATCAAAGGTCAGGACCACAACATTTATTTTACAAATTAATTTAATTATTTCATTTCATTGTCAGAACCCACTGCATTGGGAACCAAATAGTGGATAATCTAATCCACAAGATACCTCACCACTTTCTGTCTAGGACCCCACATTCACAAGAGGCAAAGCGTCCAGTCATGCTTCGTGTAATATCACAAAAAATGTATAAAGGGAAAGAAAAAGAAAAGATAAAATAAAAGAAAACTAAGTGGAAGCTAAACCATCATGTGTGCATGCACAGACAACACAGAGTTCTCAGGTCCACCACCATCTAGTTATAGTTTCCAAAATGCACTTTGCCCAATCTCAGAAGGCCAGTAGTGTATACTTCGTATTGGATTTCTCTTTTCAGATGATGCTACTACTGTTGTCATCCCCGGTGCAATCTTAGCCCTTACTCAGTGGCGATAACCAGGGAACTCCTAATTAGCAAAAGGAGATTAGACTTCAAATGGGGTCTGCCAGAGCCTTGAGTGCCATATGACTTGTAGACTGAGTAACAAAAAGATATGTTAACTCATTGTTCCCTATAGGTATTTTAACTCGCTTTTGCCTATATCACCACTTGAATAACCCCAGTGGATTGTGCATATGTCAGTGGAGAACCCAAAAGGCAACAAGACAACAACACTCTTTAACTCCTAGGGGCATATTTACAAAGAAAGTGGCGGAGCTTGTCGTTAAGCCTAGAAGGCTAACGACATGCTCCGTCACTTTAGAAATGCAGGGCTGCACCATATTCACAAGAATATGGTGCAGCTCTTGCGTTTCCCCCTGTGCTGGCGCTAAATTTCACTGCCGAGCGCCAACGCACACTGCTCTTTGGTGCAAGGGTGCCTGCGTTAAGGGGAGTGATTATTTATGTGCAGGAAGGTGTCCATTCCTGCACATAAACAATCTTTAAATGGCGTTTTGTAACTTCTATGTGTGCTGCTTAATGCAGCACACATAGAAGTTGCAAAACGTATTTTTTTAAATTTTTGTTTATGTGGAGGAAGGGACACCTTCCTGCACATAAACAATCATTGGCATTTTGCTGTTTCCATTGATGCTGTACAACGCAGCACACATGAAAACCGCAAAAACGAGAAGAAATTAAACATTTCTTCTCATTGCGCCAGGGTAAGACCAGGTTTTCCCTGGTCTTAATTTTGGCCCTGCCTCCTATTTACACCTCCCTTGTAAATAGGGGCAGAGCCAAGGTCAATGGGTGTTGCGGTGGAACGCCCACAGCAACACCCATTGCCCTTCCCTTTCACGCTAAGTTCAGTATGAAAGGGTGCCTTATTTACAAGGCAGCGATAAGCCACGTTAAGTGGTTTAACGCTACCTTGTAAATAAGGCGAAGTCCATATCGCCTAAATTGATGTTGTGGTGGCGATAGGGACTTGTAAATATGGCCCCTAGTGTCATGACTCTGGATTCAACCTGTGGTGATGGCTGGCATTAGAGGAAATCCCTGAGGCTCTGGCCATACCAAACCATCAAACAAAATGTCTACAGCCGGTGGCATGCCTCCCTTAAGTTCAATGTACACTGCTCATGTGGGACGCTATCCTTTAAAGTTGAACTGCCCTGTTCTCCAGGCCATCCGTCCATTGATTATGATGGATAACGATAGACATTGTGCCTGTATAGTGCTGTTTTAATGGGGCATGTTATATAAAAGTACTGGGTTTGCATACATGCAGGGCATCGCTCTGTCCTCCTCTAAATTTGCACAGATAGGGCGTTGTTAGGCTCGGATATATTAACAGAATGCCAGGTCATAAAGCCATCCCACCTGCCTTATCTCCTATTACACAAGTGGGATGCTTTATCACTCTAGAATAATGGCAGTGTGCCAGGTTTCTACATCCCCATGCAGATCTATCATTATCAATCTACCTGCCTCCTCTCCCCTCGTAGGTATCGAACTCAACCCTAACTGATGCTACGGCGGTCAGCAGGATACCTTCAAGCTGCTAACAACATGCCCTTACCTAATGTGGGGGCATATCAGCAAGGCCAGGCGATAATTATCGCTAAGCGCACTTAGCGCTAGGATAATTATCACCTCCTAACGCTGCTTCCTATCGCGGAGATAGCGTGCTATCAGCAACGCATATCTCCAATGCTTTAGGAATCCAAGCGTCAGCACTGCAACCAGCGATACCTTGCTGATAGGGCATGGTGACCTTAGCCATGTAATCCACCTCCCATTGGATTACATGGCTAAATAAAATTACAAGCAGGCGTAAGGAAAGTAGCGATAACCGTGGTTAGCGCTACTTTTCTTATCGCTCTGCCTGTTAGCGTCCAGCTTAATAATTGGCGACATTTCTCTAATTATTTCAGGGAGAAACGCCCACTTTGCATCTCATTAGAGACGCAAAGCTGGGCGTTGTTGTAACTGGCGCTAAATCAGCAAAACAAGCAATAGCGTGTCTTTGCTGATTAGGCGATGAAATTATTGCCGCTTTTTGCCCAAAAACGGACGCAAAAGAGGCAATAATTTCATAGCGCCGCCTTGCTGATATGCCCCCTGGTTCCTCCTGTAGGATACCGTGGGCGAACTCGGACTTATATGTCCCCGAGAAATCAGACACTGCTGATCCCGCCATTGTTTGCACCCCGTCATGTGTTCCCGAACACACCTGCTTCACTTTGATGATGATGAACAACGTTATGTAGCATTTCATCATTGATTGATGGGTGACATGTTGGAGAGCGTTGGAGTGCCCAATTTGGCCCAGGGGTCAAATATAGATGATAAACAACAAGTCCTTTGAAAAGACCCACCTTACAATTAGGCTAATTAACTATTGCTCGAGGCCCACCAAGGGTCAGGGGCAGGGCCGGACTGGCTACCGGGCATTTTGACATGCTACCGAGCTGGGGGCTGATGTCACTGCGGTGGGGGCCAATTTCATTGATGGAGACCTGTGTGTAATTCGAAATTACCAAAGCAAAACGAATTTCGTTCAATACACTCAGGTTCCCATCAACGAAATCAGCCCCCAGCTCAGCAGCAAGCCAAAACGCCCGGGAGCCAGTTCGGCCCATGTCAGGGGGACCGGTCCTGAAATACGAAACTCACCCTGTAAACGTGGTAGCGTTCTGTATCTATTCCGGGTTGATAGTGCAAAATACACTGGACCAGCAAACCGTCCATCCCAATTTTGTGCCAGTATGGTGGGCGCCATGACTAAAGTATGCAGGAACCTGAAATGCCTTTCAATATACATTATAATAAACCTACTGTTGTGGCCTGATTGTATGTTTTATTAAAAAAAGGAAACCAATAAATGGGGAGAGATTGACAAAGCTACCTTCAGGATATCGAGAACCATCCTGGGATGTCTCATGTCACCACTGTTTTGTCATGAGGGGCAGAGTTTAAAAAGCTGGCATGAACCATTTTATCTTTTTTTTGTGTTAAATATTTCTTACTTGAAGAGTCCTAAACCGATAGTAATATGCATAGTAAGTGTAAAACAATAGCAATAGAACTTACATAGTAATACAATAACTAAGGATGTGAAAACCCAATAACATAAGTGTATGATTATAATTAAGTCATATCATCTATATATAAAAAAACGAATGCATGTCTGTTTGTCCTTTATGCATTACTACACCATTCATCCGATCGCCATGAAACTTTGGGAAGTTGTGGAGTACACTCCCGCGAAGGTTTCTGGCATAACATTTTTTTAAATATCGTCCCCCCAGGGCCCTCATAATCTTTCGAATACTGATGTACGCACCAGACGGAAAAACAACAAATCGTGTATCCACAAGCACTTGAATAAATAAATAGAATTAAAACAACATTCTTCCGATCGCCATGAAACTTTGGGAAGTTGTTGAGTACACTCCCGCGAAGGTTGTTGGCATAAATGTTTTTTAAATATCGGCCACCCAGGGCCCTCATAATCTTTCGAATACTGATGTACGCACAAGACGGAAAAAAAGAATTGTGTATCCACAAGCACTCGAATAAATAAATAGAATTAAAACAGCATTCATCCGATCGCCAGGAAACTTTGGGAAGTTGTTGAGTACACTCCCGCGAAGGTTTCTGGCATAACATTTTTTTTAAATATCGGCCCCCCCAGGGCCCTCATAATCTTTCGAATACTGATGTACGCACCAGACGGAAAAACAACAAATTGTGTATCCACAAGCACTCGAATAAATAAATAGAATTAAAACACCATTCATCCGATCGCCATGAAACTTTGGGAAGTTATTGAGTACACTCCCGCGGAGGTTGCTGGCATAACATTTTTTTAAATATCGGCCACCCAGGGCCCTCATAATCTTTCGAATACTGATGTACGCACAAGACAGAAAAAAAAATTGTGTATCCACAAGCACTCGAATAAATAAATATAATTAAAACAGCATTCATCCGATCGCCAGGAAACTTTGGGAAGTTGTTGAGTACACTGCCGCGGAGGTTGCTGGCATAAAATTTTTTTAAATATCGGCCACCCAGGGCCCTCATAATCTTTCAAATACTGATGTACGCACAAGACAGTAAAACAAAAAATCGTGTATCCACAAGCACTCGAATAAATAAATAGAATTAAAACAGCATTCATACGATCGCCAGGAAACTTTGGGAAGTTGTTGAGTACACTCCCACAAAGGTTTCTGGCATAAAAATGTTTTAAATATCGGCCCCCAGGGCCCTCATAATCTTTCGAATACTGATGTACGCACCAGACGGAAAAACAAAAAATCGTGTATCCACAAGCACTCGAATAAATAAATAGAATTAAAACAACACTTTGAAATGTTTTCCATATTAAAATGAATAGGTTTTGATAAAAATGACACAATGTAAATTGAATGTTATCATAACGAGTTTCCTTGAATTTCATTTCTTCGGAGATCGCAGCAACGCGCGACGGGTAAGCTAGTTTTATATAAAAAGAAACAGTCAAAGGAAAACGTTGAAAAAGAAAAACATGGGAAGAGCCAGAAAGAAGAAAGAGGGAAGGATTGAGAGAAACAAAGAGAGAAGTACAAACTTGGAACTAAGATAGGTTTGTATTAATAAGTAACCAATATAGATGCAATTTAATCTTGTGGTAATGAAGAAAATTGGCTATTCTATGATCCTCACAAATAAAATTCCATCATGTTGATACAGATAATTTAGAAGTGTCTTTCCAACAGGAAAGTATAACCTTAAAAGCAAGTGCAATGAAAAATCCAACAACATAGGGTTAGGTGAAATATAATCAAAGTCAAGTGACATAGAGCCAAATAAAACATTCTGAATTATTAGTTTTATATTACATTGGAAAACATTTAGGCATTTGGTAAATATAACTTTACAAAAAATAAGCACATGAGAACAATAGTAGAGTAAACGAGTTAAAGTACAATTGGAGGTAGAACAAGACCAACATAATGAAGAGGTAATTCGAGCAGATTTAGAGTTACATTCAGGTATAATAACATCTCTATTATAAACTAAAAAAATGAGATTGTGTGA
This sequence comes from Lissotriton helveticus, assembly GCF_964261635.1. Lineage (NCBI taxonomy): Eukaryota > Metazoa > Chordata > Amphibia > Caudata > Salamandridae > Lissotriton > Lissotriton helveticus. The sequence goes on along the minus strand of NC_136069.1, from coordinate 1,045,694,136 downwards.
TACATGCAGCCTTAGAGGTTCTAAATATTTGAAGGCATATTTTATTCCATAGATGAACAGAGAATGATACAGAAAAGTTAGTTTACCATAGTAATTCATAGAAGTTTTCAATAGTAGTTGGGGATCTGTGCCGGACTGGCTACCGGGCGTTTTGGCATGCTGCCGAGCTGGGGGCTGATTTCATTGATGGGGACCTGAGTGTGCTGAACAAAATTAGTTTTGCGTTGTTTATTTTGAATTACATGCAGGTCTCCATCAACGAAATTAGCCACCACCGCAGTGACATCAGCACCCAGCTCGGCAGCATGCCAAAATGGCCGGTAGCCAGTCCGGCCCTGCTGGGGATAATTACATTTTGTATATATAAGCAGCTTTGGGAATAGAATTATGATCAATATTGTGAAGTGGTATCAAGGGTGTGATTGGTAAAGGGTCAGAAGGAAAATTATTAGTCAATAAAAAAGATTGAAGAGCAGACAGTCTTCGGCTATATTCATGTAAAAAAGAGCATGGTAAGTTATATTCTGTTTGTAGTTGGGGAAAAGGTATGACAGAGTTATGTTTTACAAGCTGATGAACAAAAATAATACCTTTCTCTTTCCAATGATTGAAATAAAAGGATTTGCATCAAAATTTGATAAACATATTATACCAAATGCAAGAGGCTAGGAAGCATTGATGAAAATAAAAACCAGCTGAAAATATGGTATGTAACCAATGCTGGGAATATATTAAAATCAGATTTTTGGAGATAAAAGCGCAATTTTACATATAAACTTCATCATTAAATTAAATATCCTTCAGTAAGGTGTGTTCAAATACAATCCATCGTGGTATGGGAGAGTCTTGAAAGCCATTAGTTACGGCATAAAATTGTCAGATTAAAAAAGTAGAGTGATATAACTTAAAATACGGCATAAAATTGTCAGATTAAAAAAGTAGAGTAATATAACTTAAAATCAAGAAAACTGACACCTCCTTTCATTCTGCAGGCATTTAGGTTTTGACAAAGCAATATGTGAGTGTTTGTTGTTCCAGAGAAATTTGGTACTAATAGAATTGATCTGGGAAAAATAGTAAGGGTATTTAGAGTATCTAATCTACCCCACCATGATAAATGAAGAGGAGACCAAGATGTGAGTAATTTCAGAATTTTACTTTTTGAAATACTAAAATAGTGGGTAATTATGCCTGAAATAGTAGGAGAAAACCAAACATGCAGGTATTTAATCTTGGAAGGGAACCATGTAAAAATAGTATTTGCAAACATATTTTGATAACATGAGGAATTCAATGGTAACATTTTGGTTTTCGATAAGTCTAGTTTATAGCCAGAGATGTTAGAATATAAATTGATCCCATTGTAATTAAGGTAGACAAAGGATTAGACATATATATCAAAATATCATCAGCATAAGTCAATAGTTGGGTTTTGAGGAATTTGTGTTTAAACCTAGATATGAGTGTATTACAATGTATGCGTGTCTAACACAGCATAAAAAGCAAAGAAGTCTGCTTCCAGCGCGGGGACACACCAGCGGTGTAGCCAAGTGCTTTATAAATGGGAAAAAATTCAATTAAAATTAAGTTCTGGAAAACCTTGTCTGGTACCTGTATGTAAATTTAAAAAAGGGGAAAATGGTCTGTTAGAAATGGGGGTCTCTACTTGGCAAGGTTTTGCACCTTTGTCCAAGTTGGGACCTTTCTTCCTAGTCAGGGTATGGGGGAGTATACTTCTAAAATAACTCCTGCTCACCCCTCTCACAGGCAGTGTGTAAGGCATTTGTGCACACATACAGTAATACAGTGAAAACACTACAAATGGACACCACACCAGTTTAGAAAAATACGTACTCTTTTTCTAAACCCAACAAGACCAAAACAAAAAAAATCCATGATTCAGTAATCAAAATATGACTTTTAGAATGTAAAATCGGTTCTGTCATTAGCAAACTATAGATGCGACACTTTAAGCACAAAGTACCGTGGATGTGTTACAAACAAAAACAAAAACAGATGCAGGGTAATGCATTGGTTCCTTATGCCCAGGGAAGGTGATGCGTTGGTTCCTAACTTCAGGAGAGGTGATGCGTCGGTTCCTTTCTGCCACACAGGGGAGGTGATGAGTCGGCTCCTTACTGAAGGGGAGGTGATGCATCGGTTTCTTACTGTGCAACGAGATGATGTGTCAGTTTCTTACTGTGGCCCCGGTGTTCTTGAAGACTTAGTGCCCAGGTGCGATGCATGGAGATCGGGGATGCGTCGGTTCTTAATATGGTGGCAACGGTGCTACGTTGATTTCTCCAGCCACAGTCCCACAATGCTGGTTGGTTGGTTCTGGCAACCGCACAGCAGGGCCTGCATCGGAAATGGTGTGGTGATCTTGGATTTTGGAGATCAATGCACAGGATTCGGCGTGCAGCAATTTCTCCAGCTGCGGGCAGACGCTGCATTGGTTTCTTCGTTGATGGGTCAGAAACAGGTTCGGCTGTATTGCACTTCTTGTCGCTTTTCAAGCTCCCAATAGCAGGCCCAACATCCAGAGGCCCAACCCAGTCACAGGCACCTCTTGGTAGGCCAGAATTCCCAGCAAGATAGTCCAGTGGAGCTGGTGGTGAAGTCTTTGTGGCTTTGAGACTTCAGAGCAAGAGGCAAGCTCTACTTCAAGCCCTTGGGGATCTTCCTCAAGCAGGGGACACAGCACACAGCAAAGCCCTTGTCCTTTCCTTGCAGAAACAGCACTTCTCCTTCAGTTTCTCCAGCTCTTCTCCTTGACAAAGGTTCCTCTTGAATTCCAGAAATGATCTAACATTCAGGGGTCTGGGCCCCAATATTTATACAGCATTTCTCTTTGTTGTCTGGTGTCAGAGAGGCTCTGTGCTCAGTCAAAAACAGTTCTGTCCTCTCTGGTGCAGCTTCCCGACAGAAGGTGAAGACAGCATTGTGTAAGGCAGACCAGGCCAATTCTGGTGAAAGGAAATATCCTCACCCTACTCTAAATGCAGGAGAAGTCTATTTAGCCCAGCCCTGACTCATCAAGGAAAGGCAGGACATACCTCAACCCCCCAAGTCTACAGTGAATGCACATCCCCAGCCCCTGTCACTCCAAAGCCAGCCAGTCAATCCACAATCCAGCAGAGGCACAAAGGATGGCTAAGCAAGAAAATACCTACTTTCTAAAAACTGTATTTTCAAACACAGAATGTAAAAATCATCTTTACTGAAAGATACATCTTTAGATTCTGAGTTAGGCATGCTACAATTCACCTTCCTATCCTGTCGCAATGGAAGTTGTATTTATAAGATGTTATAAATGAACTCCCTTTCTATAAAATGGGACAGATAGCCTTTCAATAGTGAAAAACGAAATTCCCTGTAGTTCACTATCAGGACATGTTACACACATCAAAACATGTCCTATCTTTCACAGACACTGCACCCTACCCACATGGGTACCTTGGGTCTCCCTTAGGGTAGACTCATGTGTAAGAAAAGGGAAGGGTAGGGCCTAAAAAGTGGGAGCAGTTGCCAGGTCAGCATGGCAATACCAAACTGTGTACAGGCAATTCAATGGCAGGTCTGAGAAGCTTTTGCAAGGCTGCTTGTGTGGGGTGCACAATCAGTGCTGCAAGCCCACAAGCAGCATTTGACTTACAGGCCCTGGGCACACACAGTGCACTGTACTATGGACTTAGTAGTAAGCCAAACAAGCCAATCAAATCCAATCAAATCCAATCTGCTTTATTCGATTTTTGTATCATAAAAAAACATAAAAGCACAGTACAGAAAAAACAACCACCATTTTATAACACATATTAATACATATATTCCCTAATTCATAAAATGTATAACAACGACTTGTAATATTTCTGAAAAAAGTTATTTAACACAGACTACAATTTAATAAAAATAAATAGTGTTCCTATGTCTGATAATAGCTTTTAAGAAAGACGACATAACCATGTTTATTTGATCATTTTCTAGGGTTTGCAGCCTCAGAAGTGCTATTCTACACGGTCTAATTCCCCATTTTTTTTAAATAGGAATTAAAAACCTTCTCCTTGGTAAGTCATAATATTTACAGAAAAACGTGCAGTGTGGGGTGGATTGGATTGAGATATCATCACACTGACATGGAGGCAGATTTATAGACCAAGTATTAGCTTCTGGAAAGGTCACCATCCTGAAGAAAGACCCGCAGCAAAAACGTGTTAATAGCACGCGGGAGAGGCAACTCTACACCTGTACCAGATATAGTTGAGTACCCTGACATTGCAACATCAGGTGATTCTCTATGACTGATTTCTTCGCTTTTTCGCGGAGCCAGCGCTCATCCTCTAGATAGCTTAAACAATTTGCTTTCAGAATTTTTCTCGATACCCTTTCCAGACTATTTGGGGAGTCAAAATACTCGGAATATGGTACGATAATTTTTTAACATAATTGATCCAAGGTATACTGGCAACTCCGTCTAGTTTGAGGCAATCCTCAATTACATGGTCACATGAACAGCTTTCATACAAACAACTTAAATCCTCAGTGTGTAGATCTTTCTTATGAATGAGAGAGCATGTTTGCAAATGTGAAGAATAAAAATAGAATCTCTAGAGAACACATCAAAAAAGGGCTGTTTGATATATACTGCAAAAAGATATTAGAATCAGAGTAATTCAAGTCAGTTTTTAAAAAGTGCAGTAGATCATAATGTGAAGATGCATACAGAAATGCTCTATAATTACCTAGGGAGTACACAAAATATACATGTTACCATCAATATCTAATTTACAATTGTCACAGTAAACTTGAAAAACTGAGCAGCAGAAAGCAAAGCATTTGCTTCATTAGTGTTCTTTAACAGACATTTTAAATATGCTCTGTGACCTGACCTGCCATTACCATAATCAAAAAGCTTTTTTTCAACAGATTTATCATAAAAAGTGTTTGCAACATGAAATTCAAATTAACAATAAAAGATTTTTCCATTAAAAGGGAACATTCATTCTAAAAGTTAGAATTCATCAGAAATACAGTTTAAAAGTTGAATCATATAATTAAAATACTGAGGAGCAGCGGATGCACGTGATAAGAATATTAAAATAGGTTGGGGACCACGGTTCAGAGGGAAACGGTCAATTAGTCATACAAATGTCAATAACATTATTAGCAAAATTGAAGTTGATTAAAACACAAACCTATAGATTAAAACACCAGCAGAAATAGGAGATGTAAACATGTTGGATGGATGGATGGCACCAAGGCTCGGTATAAGTAAAAACATAAAGATAGCGCCCCATGCGGTAGTCAAAGCAAAGCCCTAGTATATGGAATTTCAGTATACCCAGAGACTATGGAGTAGCCAAATCATATCATTAGTGTAGCCAGCGAGAATTAATTATAGTTCAAATTGCAATGGGTATACGAGACCTGACTCGGAAGGGACAATCTTCTAGCAACCCAGACAGGCCAATGTGGTGCCGGGGTTGATGGTATTTGACTTTACATGCTTAATTGCTCTCATTTCCAATGGGATTTGATATGATGCACCACATCCACCATAGAAATTTAGATAGGGGGATTGCAAAGCAGTTTGAAGGGTCCGTCATCAAAATTCTCTTGGCAACGCTACTTTGCCTGGTACTCAAATTCTTGCAAGTCTGCACTAGCCACACATTACGGGGAGCTGCATAAGCAGGACAGACAAACAGAATATGAAGGTAGGTTTCTGCATATGCAATGCACAGGGGGCACTTGTTATTCCCCAGTGGCTGCCATTTTGCTGTAAATGTTTTTAGGGGCAGGGTACCCACTCTAAATTGAAAGTAAAGTTTACGATCAATGGGGTTTGTTATGATATCCCAATAGAGTTCAAAGCGAGGATAGGGTTTAGTTGAAATAAAACTCCCAGTCAGTGTAGAGCTATCACTCGTTCTGATGATATTTTGCCCCATCATTTTACAATCTCTTACTTTTATAGCTTCTTTAGATAAGGACTACATGCTAGATGATTTATCCCACAGGTTAGACAAGCCCATAACCATCAGTGCCCCTTTGATGTCTCTGAGCCAGCCTATTTTGTGGAAACGGTCTGCCTCGATAACATCCCTAAGCAAAGGTGATCAGTTCAGGGTGCTCCATATTCTGCACCAGCATAATATGGGACAAAGCCTAGTTAAGTCAACCAGGGAGTTCCTTCCTAGGCCACTGAGCAATGGGAGGGTAGGAGTGATTTAGGGGAGGCTAGGAAGTGTTCGTAAGAGCCTGTTTTAGGCAGATGCTAGCTGAGCCAGATTCTCAAACCCCCAAAGCTTGGAGCCATACAGGATTAAGCTCACCACCTTTGCATTGTAGATCTGTAAAGCAGGACTTACTGGTTTTGTCAGACATGTTCTGAATTATTTGATTAAGGCTCCCGCGAACTGTCGGTGTTTTAGTGCCATTGTTTCAATGTGGGGTCTCCGTTTCATCTTTTGCTCCAGGGTAAATCCTAAATAAGTAAAGGCATCCACTTGCTCTAGAGGCACACCCTCCATGATAAGTTTGCCCCTAAAAGATCGATGCTGGTTAAAAATCATAAGTTTAGTTTTGGCTGTGTTAATATTTAACCCACTATGATTGCAAAAGTCTTCTAATGATGTCAACGCATGCTGTGACCCGCTTGGTGCATTTGAAATTATGAGAGTGTTGTCGGCAAACATTAGGATAGGGAGCCTGCTAAGGTCAGGGTATTGGTGGATATAAGAGATAGGAATTTGGCAATCTCATTGATAAAAAGGGAGAACAGCATTGGGGCCAGAACGCACCCTTGACACACTCCCTTTTCAACCGGAAATGGGTCTGTGATGTTCTTGTGCGTGCCCCAGCGTATATGAACAAAATTATTCTCATGAAGGCGAACTAAGAGGGTTAGCAGATCCATGGGCATGCTTAAGTCCCGGAACACCACTCAGAGCTTTTTGTGGGAAATTCAATTAAAAGCCAATTTTAAATCGACAAAAGCGGCATACATGCTACCTTCGCCAAGCGCCACTGTTCCCCAGTATATTAGGATAAATCTAAAAACTTGATCTATTGTACTTATATGCGCACGAGACCCAGCCTGGTGAGGAGGTAAAATATCATTATCTTCTAGCCCTTCTTGCACCTTTCCTAGGACAAGACGTGCTACCACCTTTTGAATAGAATCAATCAGGGTGATGGGCCTATAGTTCCCGGGCTGAGATCTGTCACCCTTTTTATAGACTGATATAATCTCTGCCCCCTACCACGAGTCTGGGATGGGGGTGCCCTGAGAGATGGCATTTGCTAATAGCATTATCTACCTGCCCCACTTCTCTTATCATGCAGAAAGACATCAGCGGAACACTAGCAATGCCCGGGACATGATTGCATTAAAGGCGGCCTGTACTTCTGCTGACTCGAACACCAGGCCCGATGGATAGCAAGGGGCCACTACTAAGTGTTCCCTTTCCTCCTCAACATTGTTGCTATACTGAAGAGCAAAATGCTTTACCCAGGATTCTGGAGCAACATGGTTTTCTGGGGAAGGGGGATGTGAACCCCTGCCCCATTTTAGATGAGACCAAGTGTTGCAGATTTCTCCATGTGAATGCTGATTTCAGTTCTTGTCGCCTACCTTGGTCCCGCTCTTTTTTGCCTTGGCCTGTGCTATTTTATACTCCTTCCTGGCATTCCTTATCATATTAAAATTTTTGATCTAATGGCTTCCCCTAGAAATTTATGAGTTAACTGGCAATCTCTGTTATGTCAGTTATATTGGGGTTTAGCATGAGAGCCTCAGCCACTATAGGGTCTCTGAAAGTGGGACAGCATTTTATCAAATAAGGAATTATGAATAGTAGTTATCGCGTCTACTGGTTGAGTGCTAGTGCAGAGGGCCACCATCTCTGCTACTGCATCTTCCACATCCTTGCTGATGGAGGACAGTGTATCAGGATTTTCAATTATTTTAGAACATTTAAGCCTCCTCATATCATTGCTGACAAGTAGATCTCTGGTAGTTGTTAAATGAGGGGGGGGTGTTGATTCATCTGATTTCAAAAGGCAGAAGGTTGAGCAAAGTGGGTTATGGTCGCTTTCCATTCCCTCTGTAACAGCCATGTCCTTAAGGGCATACCATAACTTTAGTTCAACAAGGAGAATGTCAATTTGGCTACAGTGGTGGCCATTGTTAAACGTGCTAACCCCATTTCTGTCTGAGATGGTTCGGCCATTAGCCGCCCTAATACCTCTTTCTAAGCAGAATGCTTTCAATTGCATCCCTGCTTCTGTCCATCTTTTAACAGGGGATAACTCTAAATGAGATATGTCCCAAGCAGCGTCTTCCTCAGCGCCAGATTGCTGTCCTCACAGTCCAATGGCTCAAAAGTTACATTAAAATCTCCAGCTAATATAATTGCGGATTCGCCTGCTCATTTGTCCAAAAGCTCATCTACGGCGGCTATGATATCTGATTTCCTCCCACCTCTAACCCCTCTTGCTTATATATTATAGTTGTCAATCTTATGATGGGGACTGTTGAATAGTCGAATGTCAATAATATCAGAGCTCCATCTCGGGAGCTCCCAGATCTTGAGGCCAATACCCTGGCGGATCCAGATAGTTATTCCTCCTTATGGACGACCCTTACTACCAATGATTGCCGGGCGTAGTAATTTAAATATCCTCGGCAAAAAATTGGGACTGCTGACCATGTTTCATGGAATAGGCAAATATCTTGTTGTTCTATAATGGTGTTCCAGTTTGTGGAGACAGACTTGGACTTAAGACCTGCAATACTCCATGACAGTAGGGATGTTTGATGTAATGCGAAGTGTGTTGCTGATGGAATACCAACCACAGAGTCTGAGTTCCCCGATATGAGTCTCATTGTACTCCTTCTTGTGATAACGCATGTTACCTCTGGGCTAGATGTTACGCTTACTAAATGAGTGGTGGGACTATCTATCTATGCCAGCAGTGAGGCCTGATTTATTATGCAATCTATTTCCCTTAGTGGCGATGACCTACTAGCAGATGGTAAGGGGAGATAAGCATTAGCCAATGGGGTAGTCTCAGGAAGTTTTTGCTTGATGTAGATTTTTGATTTTGTGGGTGCGTAGATCAAATGCCGCGAGGTTATCGACTATGTGTTGTTGATAAAATATAAGTGCTATCGCATCCTTGGAAGCCCCCCCTTAAGGTACATCTGTTAGCCCCTTTTACATCTTTCCTTATGACTGATTGACAGACCCTTACATGTCGGATCCATTGGATGCTCTTGTTTATTAAAGAACCCTCGTCTTCTCTGATTGAATTGGGTAGGAGTTTTGGAACGTTGGTTAGATATACTACCTTTCCCTTGTCAAGAGCCGTTGCTGTACTTTTTAAGGTATGGGATGGCTTAACCATAGACTTGGGGGGAACTCTCAGGGGTGGTAGAGCAAGGTTAAATTTGAGACCATGACGTAACCTGCTCTGTTATTTACGAGCCTACTCAAGGGAGTAGGTAACGAGGGGCAGCCTTTGCTACATGATGCAGAATAATATATACCCTCGTCCTCTATGCCATGCCTGATATTCCCCTCTGGTAATGCACCCGTAAGTCCCAGACAATTCACTGGCCCATGTGCCGCTGCAGTACAGACAGGTTGTTTCCCTGTCTGTTTTTTCATGTGGTGGATCTCAGAAAGTGCCATTGTTAGGGAGTCAGAAAGACTGCTGATAAGAACTTTGGGATCTTTGACTTCCTGGACCTGGTCCGAGATCTGAGATTTAAGGAGGTTTTGAGGATGTTCCTTGGCAGATAAATCTTCTGTTGGTAAATTAGGGTGCTTGTCTCAATTTGTGGGTGTAATTGTTCCTGAGGGGAGGAGATTGGTTCCAGACATACCTTTTGACTTGCGTTATGTGTGCTGGTTTCCCAACCCTTGACAGATACATGTGCAAAACCTCTAATCTGACCTGTTAATCCTTCAAAATAGAGTTAATCTAAACATTTCACAGACATGCAACCTTGATAGAAAATATTCACATGGACATATTATTCTTTAGTTTTTCATTTATTTTCATTTTCATACTTCAAAATTGGAAAGATATTTTTCCCAAAAATTTTTGGGTATTTTTAAACATAAAGCAAAGATTTTTGATTCAGTGCTAAATACTCAATATTAACAATGATACATTTATTTTGAACCCCACATAAAAACTCCACAGTGCTATCAATCTCTCTAACTATCACTCAATATGCCTCATTCATTCCAATTCCACACATACTCATACCAATAACACAGTACAATAAAATACATCAACAAAAGACATTAATACATCTGAGAATCCCATATAGTCATTTATGGATGAGTTATCACGTGTTTCCCTTGGTAGGTTCTATATTGTGTATAACTCCTTCTTTTAGTTCTCGTTCCTTCTTTGTTTCTTAGTACAGGGGTCCCAGATGCATAGGGCCAACCCTTGACAACTGTGAGGCCCCCAGGACTATTCGAAATGTCCTGAGTGCCAGGCTGGTCCTGAAGCACTGTGAACCTATTACTTTAAAGGAAATCGTCAGAGAGCAATAGAGCAGTATTATCATCATTGGTTGTGGTAATAGAAAGCGCGTACAAGAGTGCTGGCTGCTCTCCTCTGCTTTTAGCCTTTTAAACATGGCCGGTATCCGCCTGGTGTCAGCTGGACTACAAGGGACAGGTTGGAAATTAGGTTTTAAGGGGTTGCTCATGATAGCTTGGTCAAGGAGATCCTCTCATTCAGACAATAAGCTGACTAAGCGATCCAGTACCCCTTCCTTAACTACCGGGCAATAACTCAAAGGTTTCTTTTTATGAGTGTCACCCAACACACCCTCAGTAGCTTTCCGCTTTTCCATAGTGCCTAAGTAGCACCTAATATTTCTAAATCGTGCAAGACAAACTGCATAAAAGTACCTTTGTTTTGGCTGACCGATAAAAGTCCTCTATAAACTGAATGTCTGAGGGATGCGAAGTAGGTCATTCAACCTTGCCACTTCCACTCTCAAAACTCGAGTTTCTCTAGCATTGTATCACATCTGAGCCAGTATTTGTGTGTGAGAACCATAGCCACTTCAAGCTCTCCAGCAGACAATGTCCAAAGTAAGGCGGGAGCCCTCCCGTGACCATTGTTGTTTCTATGGTCACTCCCTGTATACCCTTTCTGAGCCTGCCCGGCAGCCAAGAGACTGGGCCCAGCCCAGCCTCGAATGTCCACCAACAGGCGCAGATGGGCCCCCCTTGGCCTGGGCTTTGCCCGGGCGCACTGCGGAAGGTCGCTACTGGCTTTGTACAGGCTGGCTCCTCCTTCTGGAGCAGTGGTAGCTGGGGGACCGAGTCCCACCCCAGCAGCAGGCAAGCAGGAGATCTGTAGGCACTAGCGGCACCAGCACAGTAACCACGTCCCGCACTGCGTGAGGCCGCCGCTGACTTTGTGTGGGCAGGTTCCTCTCTCTGCAGCAGTGGTAGCTGATGGGCCGGGTCCCACCCTAGCAGCAGGCAAGCAGGAGATATGTAGGCACCAGCCCGGTAACCGCATACCGCCATTACTCCCATTGCTGGCCCTGGCAGAAAGGCATTGTGACATCAGAAATAAACTGAAATAAGTTACTACAGTTGAGTTCTGGCTTCATTTCTTTATTATAAGCGAGTGTGTCACAAGTTGCTAATTATAAATGAATGAGAGATAGGTTTTTATACAAAGATTGCTGAATCCCATGTATTTAATAGTTAACTTACCATTTATGTGGAGTTCTGCTCCCCATTACCAGCTCCAGATACCATTTGGGATTCATTATTGGCTAATTTACCTGCTGACTGTTTCTGAAAGCACACAGTGTTCACTTAGTGGTCAATTTGTGCTAGGGCTTTCAGGTGTCAGGCACGCGCCCGTTTGAAAGTCCGGATGAGAGATTAGCTTTGTGGGCTTCAACATTGACCAGGATTATTGGCCTCTACACTGGTTTTTGGAAAAATTAGATGCTGAAAGAGATTATCCATTACGCTACTGCGGTTTTGAGGATGTGGAGGACTTTGGCTAACATTTTGGGCCATTCTATTTGGACAATTGTGGGACACTGGAACTGATAAGTTCAACAGTCATTTTACTTGCGGATTTTATCTACCTTGGTTGGGCTTTGGGAAATATTGACCCATGTACAGAGATCAATCGGACCGAGATTAAGATAACTAAGCCCTGACGAAGTTTCATTTGGAACGAAACACGTTGGCTGATTTTAACTACTAATATAATAAAGGATATTTTGGGGATATTCTTGGAGCTGACTGACTTTGTTCTGGTGAACCTTCCTTCTCTTTACGAAGTCAGGCATGCGCCCTCCCTTTTGGGGACTTTGGCTTGTTTTCAGATCAAGTTGGGAAAAGACCTATAGCCAGCTTACCAAGACCTTAAAGCCCTCACATTGCTTAACAGTGATTGACTTTAATGTCACTCTCTTTTGCTTGCTTCTCATTCGGTGGCTTGAATTGTCAATCATGTGTTTGTCCTTCCCCTTGCGCACACACCTTTTTACTTGTGTCGTTCCACTAGACACGTTTGAGGAACTACTTTTTTTTTTGCTTACGCACTCCAGAGTGCATGTGTTTTCCAATTGTACATCTGTTATGTTATGTTATCAGCATTTCTATAGCGCGAATGGATACCCAAGGGTGTCCTGGCACTGACTGCTTTTCTCTGGGCGTAAAAAGACACAGATTATAAATTAAAAAGCCAGGTCTTCAAATGCTTCCTAAAGGTTAACAAGTGGAGTTTCTCAAATAAAAGGGGAGGTCGTTCCAGGCTCTTACCACACATGCTTTAAAGCTCCTTCCACCCCATGAGGCTTTTTTTATGGTTGGTACTGAGACCAGCTTAGCCCCCCATGGAGCATAGTGTTCTCATAGGTTGGTACCATTGCAGCCGCTGCTTAAGATATTCTGGGCCAATGTCCTGCAGAGCCTTATACACTGTACACAGGGCCCTAAAATATACCATTTCCTCACTGGTAACCGGTTGAGTTTTTCTATTTCATTAGAGATCTGCATAAATTTCGGAGTGTTAGTAAGCAATCTAGCGGCAGCATTTTGCAGCAATTGCAACTTATTCATGGAACGTTCTTGCAAGTTTAGGTAGAAGCCCATTACAATAGTCTAACCTAGACATGATAAATGCAGTAACCACTGTCCGCCTATTGTCTACTGGCAAGAAGTATAAAATCTTCTTGATCACTCTCAAAGTATAAAAAATGATTGAGGCCACCGCATTTATGTGATCACTAAAATTGAGCTTATCATCAATAATTACACCCAAATTCTCTCCCTTCCTAGAAGGGGTAAGAAAGGTGCCCAAAGAATCTGGCCACCAACTTTTGCCCCAGAAATTGGGGTTATTTGCAAATTAAATGACTTCCGTCTCACTTGAGTTAAGTTTCAGACAGTTTTGTGCCATCCACTTCCCTACTGTCTCCATACAGTTGTGAAACCGACTGTCTATGCTTAATCTCTGCCCAGGATGCAGAGCGACCACAATTTGTGTATCATCAGCATAGGAGGTCAGGTTAAAACCATATGAACCAAACAGAGATGTAAAGAGGAAACATAAACATTAAAACGTTTTGGGCTGAGGGAGGACCCCTGTGGAACTCCGCAGGGCAGGGAAGAAGGTCTGGAACAAAATTCATCCAATGCCACAATTTGAGACCTATCCGCAAGGAAGGATTTAATCAACTTCCAGGCCGTGCCCTGGACCCCGCATGTTGACTGCCGGTCCATCAGTAAATCATGATGGACCGTGTCAAAGGCCGCTGACAGATCTAACATAATCAGAGTGGCCTTACCACCCCTATCCAACGCTTCCCTATCCTCTTCAGTGGACTAGATAAGCGCGGACTCAGTACTGTGGCCCTCTCGAAATCTATATTGTGTTGGGTCAAGGCCTTTTGTCTTACCTAAAAAAGTCATAAGTTGTCTATTCATTGCATTTTCGACCAATTTAGCTGGTAGAGGAAGACGAGATATTGGGCGGAAATTATTAGGATTCTTGGGATCCAAATTGGGTTTTTTCAAAAGGGGGAGTATTGAGGCAATCTTCCAATGCCTAGGGAAATCCCCTACCTCAAACATTAAGCCAAATAGGGAGCTGAGGGAGCGGGCAACAGGACCCGAAGCCCGTTTGATTACAGATACCGGGCAGGGATCATAGGGGGAGCCTGACCTGGCTGTCAGCAAGAGTTTCTCTGTTTCCATAATAGAGATTGGCTCAAATTTATCAAAAACCACCAATGGGAAGGTGGTGTTGGAACTGCCTTCCAGAGCTGCCCTCAAACCCATCCCACTTGGAAGTTGAAAGGCTGATAAAATTACATCAACCATTTTTTTAAAAAAACAAGGTGATATCCTCACATAATTTCTGTGTTGATTCGACTTTTTTGGGACAGGGGGATAACAAGTCAGAGACTATATTAAAAATGTCCGCAGCTGAATTCCCAGCAAGACTGATATGGTTTGAGAAAAAGTCCTTTTTCGCTTTTTCAATCATTTGTTTGTATGTTGCGAGACTTTGTTTATAACTTTTTTTGGCCTCTTCCTTGTACACTCTTCTCCATCTCATGCTTTGCTTTGCTTGCAACTGTGTGTTTCTACCTTCTTCCCATGTTGTTCTCTCCCTCCATTGCATCTCCCCATTCTCCTTGTTGCTACCTCCCTCGTGTGCTTTTTTCCCTATCTCTACCCCACCCGCTATGATGACCCGCTGCTCAGTTGTTTCCCTAACCAATAATCACAGTTATATTTTTTTTATTTCAGCTTTTATTTTGGATGGCTAGGTAGCAAATTGCTGCTGGTCCTTCTATTTGATAAATAAAGGTCTTTTGGAATACTTCATTTTTATTAGGGTGGACAAATAATTCTGCTTCGCTGGTGGAGTTTGTGGAATTTTGCCCACTCCACATTCCTCTTGGAATGTGGAGTTCAGGCAAAACTCCGACAACCACCGCATGACAGAGTTTTTTCCCAAGCATGGCTTGCCAGCATTAAGTTAGCAAGCTCAAGCAAGAATTTGTGTCCACTAGCATGATTTTCAGGAGCCAAAATTCCTCCCTGCGAGATTTCTCAACACAGGCGGTTGCTGCAGGTCATGCCAGTGGCTTTGAGCAGGCTGCCACTCAAGTAGAAAATCTACTCTAGTGGCAGAAAGAAGCAGCACCCTCTGGCATGCCGTGTGGCGATGTTTACTCTGTGAAAAGGTGTGGAACAAAATCTCTGCTTTACAAATTGGCGTGAGCAGCGCAATGTGCCTTATTCCATCCACTCGCAGACCTCCGTGGAATCTCACTGAGTTTTTATGCAACTCCACAGAAAAACCCTGTGAATTCTGCCCACACCCACTTTTCATATTGATTTTTTTTTACTTACTGATCGATTGCAGATCGCCAATTACAAAAAAAAGGCACCCCAGCCACATACATGCATTATGAACCATGTGTGCACCTACAAAACTATGTGAGTGTGTCATTGCTCCTTGTGTTACACCCTTTTGTTCATGCTGTACAGCATCAGTATTTTTGAGCCCTTAAAAACGTGTGCCCTTGCACATAAAATTTATTAGAAATTATAACTGGGTCTACTTCGTTTGTTGAGAGCATAATATGTGTTGTTGACTCTAGACATTTCTTGCTAGTCACAATGTCACTAGAAGCTACCTCGCACCAGTAACAGCTGCTACCGACCAGGGGTGGTGGGGCGAGGATGGCGAGGGATGGGGCAATAATAAAAACAAAATTGCACTTAGCCTTAGCGGAGGAGCCGCCACTGCCTTGCAACTCATTAATACCTTTGGGCTTCTCTTACACTTGAAGCAAGGAATCCACCGAATTCCTGCAATCCCGTGACTTCTGCTAATACCCTACTGTTTATATGATTACAGATTAAACATCAGGCAGGTAGAGGAGGAGGGCACTACAGGCAGTGTGAACAGGAGGGTGTAGTAGGCTGTGTAAGGAAGGTATAGCTGTCAGAGTGTAAGGTGTCAAGGGTACGGAAGGCACTGAGTGGAGAAGGGTAGTATGAGAAGGAGGACGAGGGGGGTAAAAGCAGACAGGACTACGCACAGGATAGCAGACAAGGAGAAGAGGAGGGTGCAGTAGACATTGTGAGAAAGTAGGTGCAGCAGGCAATTTTAAGATGAGGATACAGAAGGCAGAATTAAGAGAAATGTACAAGAGGCAGTGTGAAGGCTAAATTAGGCATCACTTTAACAGACGTGATTCCGTCCAGACTGCCTTTTTTTAGTTTAAAAAGCTTTATTGAGTGAAAATAAACAACGTAAAACATCATTACAACTGCGGTTAATATCAAAGAATGAAAAGGCATCCAATAAAAGAGAGCAAATGTAAAACATACCCCAATAAAGGGGAAAACCTTATACCAATGAACAATGCTTTTATGGGTTTTTCATAGAAGGGAAAAGGAGAGGAAAGAGGAGGAAATAGGGGGGGAAAGAAGGAAGGGAGAAGGCAATAAATACTACATTATCAACTAATCTAAAAGTAACTTACAATCATTAAAGAAGAGGTAAGGACAACAGAATATTCAGGGAGCATGTCTAGATAGATAATCAGTTAAAGGAGACCATAATACATCTCTTTTGATTAATAAAGGTACAGATGTAGCATAAGCACGATAAAGTCTGTGGTGATGACATAACAAATTCCACCAAGCATTATAAGCAATTTTTGTGGTATCTTCCAATTTCTAGTAATTATTTGAAATGAAATTGCTATGAAAAGATCAATAAACTTACGAACATGACATTGAACATTTCATATGGGAGCCAACCCACCCAGAAAAATATGAACAATTTCAAATGGAACATCAGTAGATAAAATATTGTTAAGTGTAGACCAGATACGAGACCGAAGTAATTTAACACTAGGACAATAAAAAAAATATGTAACAAATCGCTATTGTCGCATGAACATGACCAACACTTTTTAGAATCTAATAGTTTAAATTTACACAAGTCAGAGGGAGTGTAATAAAGCCTATTATAAAAAAAGTAAAAAGTCTGTGTGGTGCTAGCTGAGCGAGAGACTGTATGTATTTTAGACCAAATGGAGTAACAGGTTTGTGGAGAAAAGACTTGGCCTAGATCCAATTCCCACACAAGTTCCAATTTGGACTTGAGCCTATCGATAGGTGAAGGTGATAATAGTTTGTAAATAGCTGTGGCTCTAAAGGGACTAGTAAAATCTGGTGGAGAAAAAAGGGGGGAGGTATCAGAGGAAGATGGAATGTCCTGTAAAATAGTGGAAGACAGGGTAGGAGTAAGCAGTTGGAAGTGTGAAGAGTGTTTGCTAGCTATACCAAAGGAATCGCATAGGTCCTGGAAGGTTCTTAAGGAGTCACCACCGTCCAAACTCCTTAATGAGGTGAGATTAGCTGCTGCTGGTGGTGGGTGGGCTCACACTCATTCACTGCCTTTCTAGTTCAAGTCTGTGTGCCTGACTCCTGGTGGCTTCTCAGCTATGATGCCTGGTCTTAGCAGCACCTCCATTACTCTAGACCTAGAAGCACTGCCAAGCTTTTGTCTTTAAGAATTTCTTTCTGCTGTTTTTGCACTTCGTTAAAGGGCTGGTCAGAGGCCTCCAGTGGGGGACTCCAGACGCTCACTTATTGGACCCACAAGCAATAGCCTCGCAGTTGTGAGGCAGAGCCCCAGCTCTATTAAACAGCCCATCCAGACTCCAGTACATCTCCTTGGAGGTGTGAGGTCAGTTATTACCTGCTGCGGACACCAGAAGCTGGAAATTCCCATGAAGCTATGAAGTCACCCTTCAGAATCCCAGGGAAGCAGCCTCACTCTGGTGCGGTCCACAAGTGAATCGACTCCTGCTATATGGGGAAACCAGAGTATGCCCAGCCTTTTGACTGCACTTCATGAGCTACTGAGACATGGAATGCCAACAATGGATGCATGGTGCTATGTGTAGAGCATCTGCTTCTGAAAAAGTCTCCTTCTGTGTGGCGGTTCCCTCAAACAGCATGTCCTGGGAAGTGAAATCCATCAGTTTGCTATAGTTACACATATACAACCCGCATCACACTCCGCACAACAAAGGACTACAGATGCTGCTCCAGAGCTGAACACTATACATGATAATGTTACGCCCTTAGCGGTATATTTATGAAGGATTTGCGCCTCCCTTGCGCCACGCAAAGGGGCAGAAGGGTGACGCAAAACCGTAGTCGGATTTATCAAGACTCCAATGGCCACCTTGCGTGGCCCGGCTAGTCTTCATAAATCCAGAGTAAAGCAACGCCGCGTAAATCGCTGCATTGCATTACTCTGCCCTAGGAAGGAGTTCCATGAGTAAAGCGTGAGTGTTCACACAAATCCACCCATGGATTTTGGTGCATTCCCAGATTTACCAACACTGGCAAACCTGGTAGGGCAGTAAAATGTTACACCTCGCCGAGGATGTGTAATGAGGAAAAATATATTTATCTCTTCTCATTTTAGAGGAAAGGCTTTAGAGGATTCTTTTTTTGCAGGAAGGTACCCCTTCCTAAACAAAAACAATCCTTCTCACAACGCAGGCACCATTGCACCTGGGTGCAAGGGTGACTGCATTGGCGCTAGGCAGCACATTGTGCGCCAGTGCAGGCAAAACACAGGAATGAGGCATATAATGTTAAATAAGGCGCATTCCTGCCCAAGGTGTCTTGCTGCGCTGTGTGATTTTTTGATAAATATGCCCCCTACTGCGGGGTCACACTGCTTACCACCTTGACATACATATTTGCCGGATGGCCACCCATGGATTTTGGTGCATTCCCAGATTTACCAACACTGGCAAACCTGGTAGGGCAGTAAAATGTTACACCTCGCCGAGGATGTGTAATGAGGAAAAATATATTTATCTCTTCTCATTTTAGAGGAAAGGCTTTACAGCATTCTTTTTTTGCAGGAAGGTACCCCTTCCTAAACAAAAACAATCCTTCTCACAACGAAGGCACCATTGCACCTGGGTGCAAGGGTGACTGCATTGGCGCTAGGCAGCACATTGTGCGCCAGTGCAGGCAAAACACAGGAATGAGGCATATAATGTTAAATAAGGCGCATTCCTGCCCAAGGTGTCTTGCTGCGCTGTGTGATTTTTTGATAAATATGCCCCCTACTGCGGGGTCACACTGCTTACCACCTTGACATACATATTTGCTGGATGGCCAGTGTGTGGTGGAGCTTCATAGTGCACGGAAGCAGACTCTTCTGAAAAGCGTAGCTGTGATCTCGGAGGCAGCTACTTTTTTCAATCACTACTGCCAAAGGAAGCTTAAACGTGCCCAATACGCTTGTGGTCTGATTCAGAATTGAAAGGCACTCCAACCAAGCAATGGCTGAAGAGGCTGACCTAAAGGCCTCTCTATTTAGGGCCATGCAACAGATCTAAAAATCCGATCAACCCCTTGAAAGTAAAAATTATTGTCACGTAATGTAAAATTCGGACAGCAGAGCCACCCACTGACCTCTGCTGATTTGCGTTTCACACCAACCCGGCCCAGATGCAATTAATATGATCTGCATGAAAAAAAGTAAGGGTTATGCCAAAATGATAGGAACACATGTTTTCACTATTGTTCTCCTTATCAGACATAAAATATGGCTGTATTACACATTAGCGTTAGGAAAAGCATCATCTGACAGAAATATGGTGCCCTAAATATTGTGTTTAAAAAGTATTGTCCCTCTGGGTATAGTTTTCTGTTATTAACTCAAATGGGCTGATAATTTTGTAAACCAAATTTATGACACAATGGGGGATATGTACAATGAAGTGGCGGAGCGTGTCGTTAACCTTCCAGGCTTAACGACACGCTCAGCCACTTCGGAAACGCAAGGCTGCACCATATTTACAAAATTGTGGTGCAGCCTTGCATTTCCCTGGGCGATGGTGCTAACTTTAACAACTTAGCGCCAACGCAGGCATCCTTGACACAGAGTGCAAGGGTGTCTGCGTGCAGGGGAGGATTGGTTATGTGTAGGAAGATGTCCTTTCCTGCACATAAACAATCCTAAAATGCCATTTTGTAACTTTCATGTGTGCCGCTTCATGCAGCACACATGAAAGTTACAAAATTGAATTTTTTTAAAGGTTTGTTCATGTACAAGAAGGGACACCTTCCTGTACATAAACAAACCAAGCTGTTTTGCTTCTTCCTGTGTGCTGCACAAGGCAGCACACATAGAAAAAGTAAAAACGAGGAGAAATAATGCATTTCTCCTCGTTTCGCCAATTTAAGACTAGGATTTTCCTGGTCTTAATTTTGGCGCTGCCTCCTATGTACGCCGCCTTTGTACATAGAGGGCAGCGTCAAAATAAATGGGTGTTTCAGTGGAGCGTCCACCACAACACCCACTGCACGCCCCTTTCATGCTAACCATAGAGTGAAAGGGAGTCTTATGTTCAAGGCAGCGTTAAGCCACGTTAAGTGCTTAACGCTGCCTTGTAAATAAGGCGGTGCCCTATCGTCGCCACCACAACGTCCGTAAAAGTGACATTGTGGTGGCGATAGGAGCTTGTACATATGCCCCAATATTTCTTTCCAGATTATATTTTGGTTACGATATTTGGTGCCATACTTGAGGTATTCCAGTATAATACCACAACTCAGTCGTTGACAGATGGAAAGGTGGTCGAGCGATATTGTTTCCTGAACCTGGCCAGGTATTGCCTCACTGTATTCACATCACCATCTGCCCACCTCCATGTCTGTGGCAAGAGACGGGTTGCATTTTCCCGCCCTGTGTCTCCTCTGATAGACCCGTGGCAGCACGGTGGCATCATGAAAGGTGGCCAGACGTGAATATTTCTTGAGATGGTACAATATTTGACAAAACCATGCCACAGTCTGTGCAAGGCAGGCCGTGTGTGGTTCCTTAGCTCTATGGCATGGACCTTTTACCCCTTATGCTTGGTGCGCCTGACTACACGCACGCAATCACTACTGCTGACACGTTATCAATCTATCGAGCACCTGTGAAAGTAGAGGTGACATTATGCGCGTGTATGCTAATTTTCCTGATGCAAAGCGTGACACCTACGTCTTCCAGTTATTAGCAATTGAGGCATAAATGCAGACTGCAGAGTACATTGATATGTGGCAGCTTGGTGAATATGCACTTTAATGTAAATGTAATGTCACGTGAATTAAACATAATCACAGTAATAGCAACTTTGCAGCATATATGTCGAATCAACCACAAAATATAGGTGCCCACAGTAGAAAGCACGGTTTATCAGACCTACCTAACCATGTATGCGTGTTAATGCCATAAATCAGTAGATACATCTTCCAGAAGGATGGCTGTCCCTCTTGATACTTGCCAACATTCTGGTCTCTCACTAGATTCCTCTTACCCCCAGGATGCAAAGGTATACCTGCTAGTTGTGAGCAGAGAAAGCAGTCAAGTGTCCTATGATGACACCTACCAGAGACTACACCAGGGGCTGGACTCACATAGGGATGAACAATCTGTCTTGGCAAAAACCCAGCAAGTTAGGGTAGATTTTCCCTCTGCCCACCATCCTCAGTTGCAGCACACTTGGGACATATATAATATAGCACTTTATGATATGCCAACCTAGTACAGAATATATGTAGCATAATCATAGCAAAGATCATGAAGAAAGAGAGAGCATGAAGAAAAGATACTGAATGAAAAAAACGAAGCATTATATTAGTTCACACATATTCCCTACAAATGCTAGTAGATAGTAATAATCCATAAAGAGACGTGTGATGCAGAAGCTGTATGCTTGCGTCAAGGCAGAGTGCAGCCAGGATTTGCAAACACCACCGATGGCGTCTGGACTGTACCCAGGAAAGAAGATACCAGGGGGCATATTTACAATAAGTGGCGCATCCCTGCATATCAGCAGGGATGCGCCACTTATTGTGCGCCATGCCTCCGCTACCATGGTTGCGCCGCATTTACAATGTGGGGCACCATGGGGCAAAAACGGCACAGATGCGTCACGCATCTGTGCCGTAAAAGTGACGCATTGCTGGAGTTTCGTCTCAAGCGCGACGCAGCTCCAGCAATGCTCTGGGGGGCCATATCTTGTTAATGCGGCATCAATCCTTACGCCTGCTTCAAGCAGGCACAGGGTTTTGACGCAGCATGGGCCCCAAAATGACTGAGTGAAATCTTGTAGATTTCACTCAGCCACTTTTAGAAGGCGTTGCTGCGCAGGAACGCCCCTCCCTGCGCAGGAACGCCTCCTTCTGGCGCAGGGCTTTACAACGTGACGCATCTCCCAGATGCGTCACGTTGTAAATACCCCGCACCATATCGCATCTTTTGACCTGCCGCTGCGTCACAAAAGTGACGCAACGGCGGCGTAAAAGACACGCAAGGGGCTTGTAAATCTGCCCCCAGATGTCCTCAGAGACACAGCTCCTGATTGGTTCAGTCCTTTCTACCGATATGGAGAATTGAGCCATTGTTGTGTTAGTTCTGACAGAAGAAAAGTGTATGTGAGATGGTGTTTCCGACGTGTGTGAGAACAGTGGCATGACAATTCATGGTGAAATTGTGCTCACGTATAGGGACTACTGCCCTACTACAACTATCGCATGTATACCTTATAGCAAAACAGGCAATACTGCATATCTCTAACCATATATGAAACATAAGCACTCTATCATAAAAAATACAGGCTAACCATAAAACCTTAGCATAGCATTATAACATCTTACATGGCAGTATGCAAATAAAGCAATGAACATATGAGAAAAGTCAGTGATCAATCTATGGAAAAGGGGTCACTTGGACCTAACACAGTAAGGAATTAGAGTACCTGCGATGACAGCCCAAACACCAGGGTGAAAAAGATTGCAGACAGTGTTCATTTTGTTAAACATGTAAAAAAGTTCAAAGGGCCAAAAGCGAAATTAAGTAGGCAGCGAAGTACAAAAAAAACATTTGTACTAAAGAAGGGCAGGATGGGTGAAGCAGCTGCTGTGAGCCCTAATGTGACATCGCAGTAGTAGCACACATGACAACATTTTTAAAAAAGGAATTTGGGAGATATTCAAAAAAATAATTGGAAGAATGTATAGCCAAAATAATGTCAGTTTTAACTTCGAAATCGTGGGGCATATTTACATGGGAAATGGCGAAGTGTGTTGTTAGCCTCCTGGGCTTAACGCCTCACTCCGCCACTTAAGAAAAGCATGGCTACACCATATTTACAAGAATATGCTGCAGCCCTGCGTTTCCCCCTGTGCTGTTGTTAGACTTAGTAGCCTAGCGCCAACGCAGGCACCCTTGCTGCTTAATTCAGCACACATAGAAGTTGCAAAACTGCGTTTTTTGAAAATGATTGTTTATGTGCAGGAAAGAGGACCTTCTTGTACATAAACAAACATTGGCCTTTTGCTGTTTTCATGTGCACTGCACAATGCAGCACACATGAAAATGACTTGTTGCACCTGGGTAATACCAGGTTTTCCTGGTCTTAATTCTGTTGCTGCCTCCTATTTACACCTCCCTTGTAAATAGGGGACAGTGTCAGAATCAATGGGTGGTGCGGTGGACTTAACGCCTCACTCCATCACTTAAGAAAAGCAGGGCAGTACCATATTTAAATGAATATGGTGCAGCACTGCGTTTCTCCCTGCGCCGGCGCTAGACCTAGCAGCCTAGCGCCAATGCAGACACCCTTGCACCATAGTGCAAGGGTGTCTGTGTGCAGGGAAAGATTGTTTATGTACTGGAAGATCCCCCTTCCTGCACAGAAACAATCTAGAAATGCTAATTTGGAACTACTACTATGTGTGCTGCTTAATTCAGCACACATAGAAGTTGCAAAACAGCGGGGGGTTTTTTAATGATTTTTTATGTGCAGGAATGAGGACCTTCTTGGACATAAACAATCATTGGCCTGTTGCACTAGGGTAATACCAGGTTTTCCTGGTCTTAATTCTGGTGCTGCTATTTACGCCTCCCTTGTAAATAGGGGACAGTGTCAGAATCAATGGGTGTTGCGGTGGAACGCCCACTGCAATACCAATTGCCCTCCCCTTTCACACTAAGCTTAGCGTGAAATGGGGGCTTATTTACAAGGCAGCGTTAAGCCACGTTAAGTAGCTTAACATTGCCTTGCACATTAGGCAAAGCCCCTATCGCCACAGGAGCATCGTAAAAAGTGACGTTCCCGTAGCGATAGGGGCTTGTAAATATGCCCCCGTTAGTCTTCAACCTGAATCCGGTCGAATGTCTGACAAAATATCGACATTCACAATATCGACGTACAAAAATATCGGAGCAAAAATATCGAAATCAAATATATCGGCTTCCTATACTTAACTAGATATATACACAAATATCGATTTTTTAATATCGATATACAAAAACATCGTTTACTTTTATATCGACTACATTAACATCGGAAAACAAAAATATCGCTATCTACAAAAAATAATGACATTAACTATAATATCGACATCAAAAATATCGTGCACTTCAATATCGGATTATCAGCTATATCGACTTTTTATATGCATCTGTTTGCATAATTAATTAACGTTTTATATGTTTTCACATCTAAATAAACACACAATACTTAAATTAATACTATAGACACACTATTAATTTATCAAAAATATCCTATTGGTATAATTATATCACCTACACATATACAAATATTCTATACTACTTTGTATAAATTTTTTTTTTTTTTGGGTTTTTCACTTCTATTACAAAGTAATCACAACTGAAATTCAAATATAGTAACTAAACCATCACAAACCTAATTTTTCAAATGAACCAATAGCAAAGTAATTACTACTGACACTCCCCTATATAAACAATTAAAATCTAAGCACAAACTACTTGCCAAAAGTCACTGAAGGAGATTTATCTCTATCCGAATTGCTGCACAACAACTAGAAGAACCAGACTATCAACCTACTATCACATCTTCTAAGTAAGTAAATAAAATAGAAACTGCATTATTTGCTACTACTACTTACTTACCTGCTAAATACCCAGTACCCCTTTGCTATTCATACTACTGAACATGCTAAATAATTATATGAAACTATTTTTTTTAGATACAACGACTACTGAATATTCTACTCAAAATAACTGTGAACAAAACATAGGAATACAGATTCTAATAACTATGTAAGTAATTTCACATTGTTTCATTATGTGCACATAAATCTAAACACACAGAAATAATGACTTTTGCCCCACATATTTCTTTTTTTCTGTAGATTCTACTACTGAAAACTTCACTACTAATGAACTAAGGACATCAGTACTATTTCTCCAATACATTTTACTAAGTAAGTATTATGCAACTGAAATAAATGTGGAAAAACAATACAAACATTTAGAAGTGTTCTAATTATTTTCTATTATATATTGTTTATTTACAGAGCAAACACATCGAATAGATATACAGACATAATACAGAACTCCACATTCTGAATAATAAAGATACTAATCACAAAGTAAGTATATTAAAGAACATAATTACCAGATAATCTATTAAAAAACATACCAACATTGTGATTATTCTAACACATATGTTCCTTTTTTATTTAAGATAACACTACAAACTACTCTCCAGAAGCTGAAGAAACAACTATACTGGCAAAGACCAACCTAAAAAAATATGTAAGTATCTTCACAATGTGAATCATGAAGATACACTTTTGTAGTAGAAATGAGCTCTAACATTGCATATGTACCGAAACATTAATTAATAATATACTACTTTCATGTTTTTCATAACAGCTACAACAACATCACAAACAATTATCCCCAACAAAAGAAGCAAGCAACTCCTAATTTTGCTGTAAATTCTAAAACACATAAGTATAAACATTCCTACTTATCACTAACATAGATTATTTATCACATTTAATTTGACATTAACTATTATATATATATTTTATAGATATACAAAGTACAAAATGACCGAAGGAGCCGAATTTGTGACCAGCCAGAAAGGAAAACTATTACTATGCTACATGGGTTACACTTATACACAAGAAAAGCAATATGGCATGAAAGTTAATTGGAAATGTTGTAAATATTATTCTAACAAGTGCTATGGCAGAGCAACAACTAGAGAAGCTACAGTACTGTATACTAGGGAACACAATCATCCACCTAATGTTACTGAAATAGAAGTTAGAACAGCTTTGGAAAATATAAAAGAAGCTAGTACAGGTTCCCAAAAGCAAACAAATTTCATTTTAAAAGAAGCCATTCCTAAAATCCCCAAAACTGCCACAACTCAAATGCCAAATATCCTCTCCTTAAAAAGAACTATAGCACGAACTAAAAAAGCTACTACTGCTACAACACCATCTCCCAGAACATATCAGGATATAAATTTAACTGCTAACCAAATAATAACTTTAAATAAACAACCATTTATAGTTTACGACAACGAAAACAATGACAAAAGGCTTATAATTTTTAGTACCAATATGAATTTAGTTAAACTGCAGCAAAGCCAACATTGGATGATGGATGGAACATTTAACATCTGTCCCAAACCATTTTTCCAATTGTACACAATACATGGCCTCTACCACAACTGCAACATACCTTTGCTATATGCAATATTACCAAACAAAAATAATTCCACATATATGGAATTAATAAATATAATTAAACAAAAAACTAATGATTTTTCTCCTGAAAAAATCATTCTTGATTTTGAGCAAGCAATGCTCTCAACTATCCTAAAAATCCACCCCCATACCTGCATTCAAGGCTGCTATTATCATTTAAACCAGTGTTTATGGAGACACCTTCAAAAAACTACCCTAAGTGTCGAATGTGCTACAAACTCATCTTTTGCTTTCCAAATTAAAAAACTCATTGCACTTGCTTATGTCCCTGAAACAGACGTAGCTGAACACTACAACATTCTTATAGACAGCCCCTTCTACAAACAAAATGAAGCTAAATTAAGTCCATTTCTCGACTACTTTGAAGACACCTGGGTAGGCAGACTCCGCAGATCTGGCCACAGACGAAATCCCAAATTCCTCATACCCTGGTGGAACGTTTACAGAAGTACCCTTAACGGAGAATCAAAAACTAACAATGCAGTGGAAGGTTGGCACAATGCATTTGTACAATCAACTGGCAGAACCAAACAAACTCTAGAACATTTCATTAAATGCCTACAGAAAGAACAGAGCTACCAGGAATTTAGAATGGACCAATCTGTAACTGAACTTGTCCCTAAAACATCAAAGCAAAATAAACAAATGCACAAGTACCTGGAAGAACAAGTTAAACTTTACCCTAGTACAAAAGGCATAGAATACCTAAACATCATTGCCAAAACACTACTCTAATTAATTCCCAAAATGTTATAAAACACTAAAATTATCACCTAAGTATGCAAAAATATGTAACGTGAGCTTCTAAAGTATTTAATGTATGCAATATATAGAGATATTATTATAATATATGCACACATTAAAACTAAATAACAAGTAAAAAACAATTCCATAATAAAAATAACATTACCCACCCACACAAAATAAGAAAGCAAGGACTTATCAATCATGTTGTCAATCCAATAACGTCCTTCTCCACCAAAGTAATCCAGGTAGTGCAAAATTAACCCAAAAAAAATGTAAAAATACAACTGTTCCAAAATTAAGACATCCACGTTGTCCAGAGCCATCGAATAACCATAAAAAACCCGAAAAATTGGAAAAATAGAAAGAATCGCTCCAGCAAAACCGAAAAATGTAAAGAAGTGTTTGTAAAGCAGTGTTGAATAAAACAAACAAACACTTCCTTAAAAAAAAACGGAACTTCCGATGTAGCGTACACCTATGACAAAAACATAGAAAACAGACATTCCCACCCACATTAATTAGCTAGTAATTAGGTACAAACATATTAAAATTGATGATTTCACTTGTAGATATACCGTAAAAGACTAAAATTCACTCTATATATAATGATTTAACTAACTAACACTACGTGTATATACCATAAGTAATTATCTGTTTTCGAAATCTAAAACATAACTCCCTCACATTCAACAACACAAAATATAAGGTCACTAATCTCAAAACATCATTAAAATACACATAAAACATATAAAATAAACCTTACCTGAAGCGACGTGAAGTGTCTCCCAACCGCGATCAGCCCTTCTTCCAAATAACCCAAAACGACCTAACCCGGTTACAAAATAAAGCACCCAAATGCAATAAAATAGTCCCAAGTATAAAATATAATATCTATACTTAACTAAATAGGCAAAAATAAACATTAAGTTTATATTATTGTAAAGAAATATTTACTTTAATCCTACAATGATTTGATTAACAAATATATAAATGAATGTAATAAATACATATTAAAAAAAGAATAATATTTATGTTAACAATGTCTAGAAATATAAGTACATTGTCACAAATTATAATAATTGAAAAATGTGTAAATAATTTGTGAATTATATAATAAATATTTCATGTATTGAAATGAAGTGGAAAAAATACTTTTGTTATTTCTACATTTCTTTCTGAAATTACAATATGTAAAAGAGATAATAAATAATTTTCATTTTTTTACAAAAAGGATGAAAATAATAATGCTTCTGTATAGTTGCTTATCATTGTGTTTATGAAATATGTTTATAAAACCAAATGTAATAAAAAGATTTTTGTTATGAAATAACATTTTATTTGTGAAACATAAATAAAAATAATGTTTCTACAATCATGTTGAACAATTTGTATCATTATCTTACTATAATGTAACAATCTTATTAGAAATTTTGCACTGTATATTAAATGTGAGTATATGTTGGACTCTAATAATTTAATTATTACTATACCAAATCCAGCGTACATTAAATTAAAACTGACCCTGAACCCAAACAATACCCCTTTACCCAAAAACTGAAAACTGACCCTGAACCCTAAAAATACCCCTTTACCCAAAAACCCAAAACTGACCCTGAACCCTAAAAATACCCCTTTACCCAAAAACAGAAAACTGACCCTGAACCCAAAAAATACCCCTTTACCCAAAAACCCAAAACTGACCCTGAACCCTAAAAATACCCCTTTACCCAAAAACTGAAAACTGACCCTGAACCCAAAAAATACCCCTTTACCCAAAAACTGAAAACTGACCCTGAACCCTAAAAATACCCCTTTACCCAAAAACCCAAAACTGACCCTGAACCCTAAAAATACCCCTTTACCCAAAGACTGAAAACTGACCCTGAACCCAAAAAATACCCCTTTACCCAAAAACTGAAAACTGACCCTGAACCCTAAAAATACCCCTTTACCCAAAAACTGAAAACTGACCCTGAACCCTAAAAATACCCCTTTACCCAAAAACCCAAAACTGACCCTGAACCCTGAAAATACCCCTTTACCCAAAAACTGAAAACTGACCCTGAACCCAAAAAATACCCCTTTACCCAAAAACTCAAAACTGACCCTGAACCCTATATATACCCCTTTACCCAAAAACTGAAAACTGACCCTGAACCCAAAAAATACCCCTTTACCCAAAAACTGAAAACTGACCCTGAACCCTAAAAATACCCCTTTACCCAAAAACCCAAAACTGACCCAGAACCCTAAAAATACCCCTTTACCCAAAAACTGAAAACTGACCCTGAACCCAAAAAATACCCCTTTACCCAAAAACCCTAAACTGACCCTGAACCCTAAAAATACCCATTTACCCAAAAACTGAAAACTGACCCTGAACCCAAAAAATACCCCTTTACCCAAAAACTGAAAACTGACCCTGAACCCTAAAAATACCCCTTTACCCAAAAACCCAAAACTGACCCTGAACCCTAAAAATACCCCTTTACCCAAAAACTGAAAACTGACCCTGAACCCAAAAAATACCCCTTTACCCAAAAACTGAAAACTGACCCTGAACCCTAAAAATACCCCTTTACCCAAAAACCCAAAACTGACCCTGAACCCTAAAAATACCCCTTTACCCAAAAACTGAAAACTGACCCTGAACCCAAAAAATACCCCTTTACCCAAAAACTCAAAACTGACCCTGAACCCTATATATACCCCTTTACCCAAAAACTGAAAACTGACCCTGAACCCAAAAAATACCCCTTTACCCTAAAACTGAAAACTGACCCTGAACCCTAAAAATACCCCTTTACCCAAAAACCCAAAACTGACCCAGAACCCTAAAAATACCCCTTTACCCAAAAACTGAAAACTGACCCTCAACCCCAAAAATACCCCTTTACCCAAAAACTGAAAACTGACCCTGAACTCTAACAATACTCCTTTACCCAAAATTATTTATTATTATGTAATTACAAATTAATTATTAATTAACAATAACAATAAAGTAACTATATTAGCACATTAGCTGTAAATAAATAAATTTAATTATTAATATTATGTTTTCCAAATTAATTTACAATAAGTAAAAAATATATATTTAACTAAATGAAGCTAATTAATATAATTAACTAATTAATATTAATTAATTACCAATTAATTAATATTTAAAATTATGTAAAAATGTATATTAATTAATTAACTAATTAATAATAATTAATTACCAATTAATTATTATTTAAAATTATGTACAAAATTATATTAATTAATTAACTAATTAATATTAATTATTTACCAATTAATTATTATTATTTAATTACCAATTATTTATTATTTAAAATTATGTCCAAAATTATAATTAGTAATTAAATAATTAATATTCATTAATTACCAATTAATTAATATATAAAATAATGTACAAAATGATATTAATTAATTAACTAATTAATATTAATTATTTACCAATTAATTATTAATAAAAAAAATTTACAAACATATATTAATGTATTAATTATTTTTAAATTACTTCCCACCCTTATCCCCGATAAACCCAATAACCCGCTCCTAAAACTTGATATCTATTATTATTTATTAATATTAATAATTTAAATATTATTTTAAAAATTATCTTTTTTTTCATATTTTTTAATATTTTATGTATTTTTACATACATTTTAATACACTCCCCACCCTTATCCCCTATAAACCCAATTACTCGCTCCTAAAACTAGATATGTTTTAAAAAAAAAACATTTTATTAAATATATTTAGGGCTCCCGGTTTTCCGTTTTTACGGATATTTACGTATAAATACAGACGGAAATCTATATTTCCTTTGTCTGTATTTATATGTAGAAACGGAAAAATACTAAAAAATGTTGCCACCTTGCCCTGTTCGAATCCAGCTAAGCCCCCTTCCTGCTTCTGGAAATTCCTTCCCGGGCGCGCACACAGCCGCACCCGAGTACTTCACAGGTCTTTTGAAAGACCATTTACTTGTTAATTAGGCTTTATTGTTGTTTCACCCCATGCGTGTCCTCTCCCAACGCCCCTGACTCCTCCTGTGCCAGGCCCCATACAGTGCACGTTTTAAGCCCTTCAATTCACAGTGCTGCAGCCAGAGAAAAAAAATGCTTGTTCTCATCTGTCACTACTTTATATTGTCTGTCGGTCCTGGCAGTGTGAAAACAAGATAGTTTCAAACGCATGCCGTTCGCCCCCTCTGGCTAGCAAGAGGGGGCCTCTTGTAGCCTGCACGTCTAAAGTTATGTATTTTGCTATTCGAAGAGCCTTATGCTGTGATCCATAATTTAATCGACCTGAGCAGCATGAACTGCAGGGATCAAAACGCCCGAGGTGCAGATTAGGGTGAGATTTCGACAATAGTCATGGCTGAACCCACTGAGCTATTTGTCAGGCCCCTGAATGTTACAACCTCCCCCGCTCTCACACAGTCTGGGCAGGAAGGTTTTCACGGATGTAAAATTCGCAGCAGTCTCTGGACTGGTTTGGTGTTTGCAGACAGTATTCGAACTTGAATGTTTCACTTGGCTCCAGGGCTAATTAATCTCCTAAATGTGAGTAAAGATGTCACGGAAGGTGGCAGCTCGTTTTGACTGTGTGGAAGTCCAAATTAGATTTTTGATTTAATTGTTCAGAGAAAATGACTTCCTCGGTGCCCTGCTCGGCGAGTGAGTGCACACGCAGGCAGAACTGGCACACGTTAGCAGAGGCTGGCATGCATCCACCAGAGATCTCCTGCCTTTTACTGCCAAGTGGGGATTCTTGTTTCCAGGGCGGTGCCCTGTAAATAATATTAATTTATGCACCTACCAAGGACAGAACTTTGGACCTAAGGGAAACTGAACAATCACAGACTGCATCGGCCTTCATTTCTAGCCAACAGCTCCAAGGTCACGTGGGGTGAATTTGTACGGAGCCGGGCATCTGTGGCAGCACTGGAAATAGAAATGTCGGCTTGTGTTGATTTAGAAACATAGAACAGTACAGAGGACATTCACCTCACCAATAAGGCTGAACGTCATACCCTGCACCAGTGACCCCCTTACTGGCCAAACTATACCCAGCAGCAGCCTACCAACCCTGCACGCCAATGAAGCAGATGTGAATCGGAGCACTCTCAGGCCTCATCAGTGGTATGAAGCGCTATATACATTCTGTAATACATTGCACAACCATAAGCTGTAGAATAAACCAGCCCCCGCTCAGAGGTGCACAGTGTGGTACCCTGAGAAGGGCCAGTCTGCGATGTCGCCTGAAGGGGGCGCTGAATGTGGCTGCAGCTGTCACTAATTTCACCTCGTGTTATTCCCACATGCTTAGTTGTTCTGGCACAAAAAAATAATTAGCTTTCCACTGGTGACGTGGATGGCTGTGAGAATCATATCTGGGCTTTTGTAAAATGTTAGAATGAGAAAAGAAGGCTGGTATTTTTCTCGGGGTGGGAGCGATGCAGAAGTGATGGGGTTCTGGTAGTTTCAATACCAAGCTGGCCCATGCTGTAACATGTGCTTTGTAGGCTAGCGCGTGGTCATGAATGATCAGGTCATCTTCTGAGCAGCAGCAGTGTCTGCCTGCCCTCAGTTACTGAAAAATCGAGTCACCAGTGTATCTCTGGTTGATGCCCTTCCATTTCAGGTGCTTTGTAGCAGTTTTAAGCTCTTCTTAGAGTTTCTCGTTGCTCAAATGGGTGTAATTTCTGATATTTATATGTTCCTCTAATCTTCATTGCTTGATTGTTCTTGTGAGAATGTGTCACTCATAGTCGTTGAAATGTCACTCATAATTACACTGAAATTATGAAAATGTCACACATAGCAATGTGAAACCTTGGCAGCTATGAGCAGAGAAGGAGCTGACGCTCCCCTCCCAGGGTATTGAAAACAGCTTTTGGCGGCAGAGAGCTCCCAAGCTACATGCCACATCCTTAATTGTTACGTATATATATATATATATATTATACAATTATATATATATATATATATATATATATATGTATATATATATATAATGTATATAATATGTATCAAAAGGACGTGGTGTGTAGCTTGGGATATATCTATCTGTCTGTCTATCTACACACAAACACACCACCACCAATATAGGTACTTACTTTCTGTGTGAAAACCATAGACATTTGAAGGCAGATTTCTAGCTGGCTTTAGATGGAAATACAGAAGCACTGGCACATGTTTGCTCCTGATAAGTGCTTGTACTCTATCCTAAAGTGTTTTTATAGCAGAACTGAGAAGCACAGGTACTCTCCTATTCAAATTACTCAGTACAGGACCATTCAAATCACTGCTAAAGCCACTACAAATCGCTAGTTTAAGTGAGTGCATGTGTGCATTGTCAATTTAAATAAAGGTGGAAAAATACTAGCTGTGGCATCGTCATTTACTTGTGGCAAAAATAAATGTGGATAAATACAGAAAAAATGCCCAAAAAATAAATATGGATAAATACAGACGGAAATGGCAAAAAAATAAATACCATAAAACCGGGAGCCCTAAATATATTTTAATTTTTTAATATGGACCTTTTTATCAATTTTTTATGTACAATTATTATATTTTTTCCTATACTATTTATTTTTTCCATTACTACACGATATTTTGTATTGTCGATATTTTGTCATACGATATTATTATTATCGATATTTATACTTACTTACCTATTACGATATTTTTGTATCCGATATTTTTGCTTCCCAATATTTTTTACCTTCGATATTTTAACTTCGATATTTTGTCTTTACGATATTTTATTTTCGATATTTTGTCGGAGTACCATCGGGTCTATTGGCATGCATAGTTACAGACTGTGTAGAAATGTCTAAGTCAGTGTTATCAAATGTGGTAAGTAGCATTGGGGATGGAGACACCATCTAAGTGGCTGCTGGAGATCTTGGTTGCAGAACACATGAAGACCGCAACCTAAGGCAGGGCAGAGGGCATACATAGTAGGAAGAGATAGGCAAGAACTTTGAAATGATACCGAACAAGAGGCTCAACAAATTCCCATTTGCAAACAGGAAGCATGGCAGCTTGCAGTGCAATATTTAGCATGACTGTGTGATAGCACTTCCATCACACTTAGAACAAAGGGACAAAAGGATAAAGCTTTCCCTAGTGCTCCCTATGTCATACACCTATTCACACACAAAAGAGGAAGCTTCCATATTATTCTGTTTATCGCAGTCTGAGCGTGGTAAACCCTAAGGGTTTATTAGTACTGCCCTCACCTACTAGATAGTGGCATGCTTCATCATAGGCCCGCTACTGCACGCTGCTTCAGGCAAACATACAGGGTGGAGCGCAAAAAATATTTTGGGAAAATCACTAGTGATCCACTTTGCAGAGGCAGTTATAAGATAAAACTATCTAGGAGGGTACCCTATCTATTTTTTATTCATGTGATCTTCCTGATTGGGTTAAAAAATGTTTCGGGTGTACTTAGGGAAATAACGTTCCTGTCACTCTCTCTTATTGTCATGTCGAATCGTGCCAAAGACAACTCTAAACATTTCAAGCAGCCCTGTCCCAATGCTATTGAAGGCAGAAGCCACATATGTTGCGTTTGAGGCATTCAAGACAGCAGAGAGGGGAAACAACCTTTACTACGCGGTCAAAACACCGCAGTGCCATCACAACGCAGATTTTACAACGCAAGTCGTTACCACAACTTGCACTGGAGGGCGCTCTAGACTAAGGAACAGTGTGATTTACTATTCCAACACCTTCCCTACTGTACGTAGGCTGGAGTTGGAATAGTAAATCATACTATTCCTAAGTCCAGCACCCTACAGCGCAAGTCGTGGTAACGACTCGTGTTGTAAAAGCTGCGTTGTGATGTCCAGCGTGGTAACGTCATATATCCGCAGAGAGTAAATCTGCAAGATGAGTTCAACATTCCGTGATCAATAATTAAATAATTTGAGCTGCAGAGGGGACACTTTATTGGTAATAAAATCATGCTGCAGACGTTAAATGCACATCTTTCTACGTTAAACTAGCAATGTGCCCCAATTTATCAAAGTGCAGTGGCATGAGAGTATCACAAAGCCAAAAAGTCACTCCTGAAGTTCATGGCTGAGTAGTAAAAAGTTAAATACCTCAACATTTCACAGGCATTTGTACTGTCAAAAAGAGCACACATAAAAACAGAATGCAAGCCAAAGCAGGAAGAATTTGTTCAAAGACCATAACTTCCTTTATTCTTGACAACATAAAAATGTGGATCATAATACTATGGAGAACAGACACTTCATTCAGTATGCAAAGACATTGATGAAGAACATTCCATTTATGTAGGTGATCTGTGTTATGAATCAATTTATACCATCCATGGAATTAATTGAAAAGTAGCCATTATAATGAAATGATGTATGCGGTAGAGAGATCATGCCATGCACCAAACAAATAATGTGATGATCTTCAGCTGGAATGAAGGGGCTTGTTGGGCGTATTCACCATTACAAAGGTAAAAGTATGGGCAGAAATTTAGAACTCTGCCTGAATGTACTTTCATTTCTTTATGAATGCAGATTTCTCCGAACTGCTGATCAGGAGTCCCTTTGTGAATTTCTGGCAGGTGTAAATGAGGTATTTTGGGTTGAAACTTACATTTTTAGCTGAGAATCCCTTAGTGAATAAAGCTTCTAAATGATAAATTGAGAACATAGTATAGACAGTTTTTTTTCGGAGCTAATGCTGTTTGGGGCATTGTAAGCTATGAAGCAAACACAGCAGGAGTACTTGTACAAGGATCTCTGCAACTCACTGAGCTATCTTACATAAAATAAAAATCTATGACCTACACTTACTTGCTAAGCACTGCAGCAGGCACACAAAATCTCTCAGCTTTTTTGTGATGATTCAGAGTTGAAACTAGATAATGCAGAGATCTTTACTGAAAAACATTAACCACCGGAGTAATCTTTCCAGTATTATACACTGAGGGACTCAATTATGAGGTTTTGCCGCAGGGCAGCGCACTTGCTGCTGCGCTTCCCTACGGCAAAAGAAAAAGGCAGGAATGCGCAGTATCTATAAGATACGGAGCATTCCTGTCCTTTCCCCCTGCGCACAATGGACTGCCGTGCGCCAACGCAGAAACCTTTGCACCATGGTGCAAGGGTGCCTGCGTTGCGGGGATGATTTTTTTTGGACAGGAAGGGAAACCTTTCTGTACGAAAATAGTCACAAGAGTATTTTCCCTCTTTCTTTGTGTGCTGCAGAATGCAGCACACATATGAGAAGGAAAAACGAAGAGAAATAAAGATATTTCTCCTCGTTGTGCCTCCCTTATGTCTCCCCTGAGGAGGCATAAGCTTTTGGCATTGCCTCAGAGTTAAGATTTTTCGTAAATCTGGGCAGTGTCAAAAGACCATGGATGTTGCTGGGAACGCCCCCAGCAACACACATTGCAGGCCCCTTTAACGCAGAACACTGCGTTAATGTGACTGATATTTATCAGGCAGCATTAAGCCAAAATAAGTGGCTTAGTCCTGCCTGATAAATATCATGCAGGCTTCTGCGCCATGGAACTTCACAAAAAGTGACGTTCCGGAGTTGCAAGGAGTCTCATAAATGAGTCCCCTCTAAGTCTTTGAATACAGTTAGACCTCTGTAGTAGATGTCTTAACACCTTCAGCTTTCCTAAAATTCAGCCTGTTTGAAACCAATTATGAAAGCCAGAAAAGCTTTACTATCATATTTTATCGTGTTGCCAAATTTAATTGTGAATAACAAGGAGAGAGGTAGGGAGAGTACACTGACACTCTTGTTCCCCGGTCAGTAATCAATAATCAAAAGAAGAGTGTCTATGGAGAAGGCTAAGCCGTTCTAGGGAGCACAAAAACCAACCACACTGGGATGTTGAAGAAAGCCCTCACTCACCACCTAGTGATGCCATCGTCGGGGTCCGGTTCCAGGGCGACGTAGGTAGACTGCGGGTGCTGAGCGTCAAGGGCAGTGTGCCGAATACGCTTCCACCCCCCT
The DNA here is from genome assembly GCF_964261635.1 of Lissotriton helveticus. Lineage (NCBI taxonomy): Eukaryota > Metazoa > Chordata > Amphibia > Caudata > Salamandridae > Lissotriton > Lissotriton helveticus. Next base: position 1,045,656,698 of record NC_136069.1, on the reverse strand, counting down.
CCTGAGACCCATGGTGTTCATTCCCAACACCTATAAAGTGCAGAAACGATAAGTAGAAGCCTCCTAAACCAGGAGTAATTAGGAATAGTTCAATCATTCCTAATTTTTTTGCACTTTTTTCACCTTTATTTAATTTTCACACTCACGTCCCTAGGTAAGGGTGGGCCTTAGTGTGCCCATACCGCCAGGGTTTACCACACACAGTCCTGATGAATTGCCGGGTAAATTAACACCGTTTCGATGGCAAGAAACATGTCGACTACCCTTTAGGAACCCACCACTCAATTAAAGTGGACTGTTTCCTCACATATTTTAATATCTTTTGTCTTTAGTGATCATTTAATAAAATTATTACCTCAGATACACTACTGACTATTTTAATACCCCCATCATTCACTAGTTTACATTGCACTCAACACGCCCTAAACTCACCATCCCGCTCCGCAGTAATCCTGGCGTTGCAGCACACCAAAGAGACACTCGGTCTCTTTGGTGGGGCCCGATGATGAAGCATGTCATCACTAGGTGGTGAGTGAGGGCTTTCTTCAACATCCCAGTGTGGTTGGTTTTTGTGCTCCCTAGAACGGCTTAGCCTTCTCCATAGACACTCTTCTTTTGATTATTGATTGGTGGCCAAATTTAATTGGCCAAAGGTTTTTTTTTTAAACATTGGTTGACTGTTGTTCATTCCACTCCTCAGGGCACTGACCTCCATTTTATGTCAGTTATTTTATTTTGGCGTTTTATTTACTGCTAGTATACAAAACTATGGGCCACATGTATCATGCACATTACCAGTAGCAAATGACCAATTGGGCCGGTTGCGACCGGCAAAATGCATTTTGCCATATACAGAATGCAAAATGCGACTCTGTAACTTGTTACCGAATCGTATTTTGCTTTGCGATTCGTTATTAGGAAGGGGTGTGTAAAGGGCGTCCCTTTCTAATACCGAACAGCACTGGTATGATTGAATGTTTTGCAACCGGTAATGCAGTTGTAAAACATTCGCAGTTACTACCAACTTCAAGTTGATGGTAGCCCATTCACGAAAAGGAAGGGGTCCCCAAGAGCCCCCTTCCCCTTTGTGGAGCCAACATTTTTTAAGATCAGGCAGTGGTCTCATGGACCACAGCCTACTCTTCCAAAATAAACAGATAGCTTTTCACTTTTATTTTTGAAATTCATGCCGTTTTCCTTTAAGGAAAATGGGATGCGTTACAAAAATCGATAAAATGTTATTTTAAAAGCAATCACAGATATGGTGGACTGCTGACCCCAGCAGGCCACCCTCCCTGTGATTGTAGCCATTTACAATGGATCGCAAATTGTGACTTGCCTCATGAATATTGATGAGGCAGGTCCATTTGCGAGCAACTGGAGAAGAACTGGCTCCGCGAACGTTCACCGGACAGCTACATAGCCCACAAGAACGCCACCAGCAGACACCATCAACTTATCAGAACCACGAAGAAGGCCTCCTTCAAGGACCGCCTAGACAACAACACACACAACAGCAAAGAGCTCTTCAACATCGTGAAGGAACTCTCCAACCCCAGCTCCAACACCAACGACATCCCGCCTTCGTAAGACCTGTGCGACTCACTGGCCACCTTCTTCCTCCGCAAGATGGCCGACATCTACAACAGCTTCAGCACCATGACCACCCCGATAACCATCACCCCCACGACCACAAGCCGCACCAACCGCCTGCTATTCTGGACCAGCGTCAACGACGAGGACACCAGCAAGATCATGAACACCATTCACTGCGGATCACCATTAGACCCATGCCCTCACCACATCTTCAACAAAGCCAGCACAGCCATCACACCCCATCTCCGGAGAGTAATTAACATCTCCTTCTAGACAGCAACCTTCCCGGAGAGCTGGAAGCAAGCTGAGATCAATGCCTTACTCAAGAAACCCAAGGCGGACCCCAAGGACCTCAAGAACTTCCGACCCATCTCCCTGCTTCCGTTCACGGTGAAAGTCACCAAAAAAATCATCAGCAAACAACTGACCCGCTACCTCGAGGAGAACAACATCTTGGACCCATCCCAGTCCGATTTCCACAGCAACCACAGCACCGAGACCGCCCTCATCGCCGCCACTGATGACATCAGGACCCTGCTCGACAACGGAGAAACAGCGGCCCTCATCCTCCTGGACCTGTCAGCTGCCTTCGACACGGTCTGCTATAACACACTACGAACACGCTTCATGACGCCGGAATCCAAGGGAAGGCCCTGAACTGGACCACATCGTTCCTCTCCGGCAGAACTCAGAGCATCCGCCTCCCCCCTTCCGCTCCAAAGCCACTGATCATATGCGGCGTAACCAAGGGCTCTTCCCTCAGCCAGACGCTGTTCAACATCTACATGGCACCCCTCGCCCACGTCGCCCGACAGCACGACCTCAACATCATCTCCTATGTTGCCGACACCCAGCTGATCATCTCCTTCACTAAAGACCCTCACACCGCCAAAACCAACCTCCACGAAGGAATGAAGGACGTCGCTGAATGGATGAAGAACAGCCGATTGAAGCTGAACTCAGACAAGATGGAGGTCCTCATCCTAGTCCCCACCCCCTCAGCCTGGGAAGACTCCTGGTGTCCGACAACACTGGGAGCAGCGCCAACACCCACCGACCACGCACGCAACCTAGGGTTCATCCTCGACGCCACGCTCCCCATGACCAAGCAGGTCAACGCCGTCTCCTCGTCCTGCTTCAACACCCTCTGAATGCTCCACAGGATCTTCAAGTGGATCCCCACCGAAATGAGAAAAATAGTCACCCAGGCCCTCGTCACCAGCAGGCTAGACTACGGAAACGACCTCTACGCAGGAACATCGGCCAAGCTCCTGAGACAGCTGCAACGCATCCAGAACCCCTCGGCACGCCTGATCCTCGACATCCCCCGCCGCAGCCACATCACCCCCCATCTAAGAGACCCGCACTGGCTCCCCGTCAACAAGAGGATCACCTTCAAGCTCCTCCTCCACGCGCACAAAGCCCTCCACAACACCAGCCCAGCATACCTCAACAGATGACTCAGCTTCTACACTCCCACCCGCCAGCTCCGCTCCGCAGGCCTCGCCCTCGCCACAGTCCCTTGCATCCAAAGAACGACCGCCGGTGGCAGACCCTTCTCCCACTTCGCCGCAAGACCTGGAACATCCTCCCCACAAAACTACGGCAGACCCAAGACCTACTGGCCTTCAGAAGACTCCTCAAGACCTGGCTCTTCGATCAGTAGCTGCCCCCTCCCCTTTCCCCCCCCAGCGCCTTGAGACCCTAACGGGTATGTAGTGCGCTTTATAAGTGTCTTGATTGATTGATTGATTGATTGATTGATTGAACTGCGAATCACTAAAAGTGTCAAACACAGTTTTGTACATCGCAGTTTGCGATTTTATAATAGCGATTCACTTAAATTCAATATTAGGGAATCGCAAACATGCTATTTTGTACACATGGCCCAAATTTTTAATGGGTTTGCGAGCTATTTGCACAACAATAGTTAACAATGTCAGGGCTCTTTGGTTAATTGAGTGACATCTTCTCAAGGTTAAGGTTCAGATTGCAAATTACAGTTTTGCAAACAATTTTTTTGTGGTAGTTCGCAATGGTAAATTTATAAAAAAGGATCACGTCATCCAGGATGGATTGTTATTATTGGCTAAGAGCCTGCTGGATGTGGGCATCCAGATATAAATGTTGCCTCTTCGATTGGAGGGAACACCCATCACAATGGAGTCTCCATGAGTCCTGCTCAAGCTTTGCATCGATTACCCATAATTAGGGTAGGATATCAGTGGACTCCCATCCCACATCTTCATAGAATAAGTTTCCTCTTGAAAAAATTTCTGAATTAAGTTCTCCTTTCTCAAATTTACTGCAATGGTAATGTAGATACAGTAATTACTATGATATAAGAATCATTTTTAGGATCAACGAGTTGTCATTTTTACTTTTAATATGGCCCTGGCTCTTCAGGCAACAAATTAATTGAGTTTTGCGGTTTATTGGTTATAACTTACCTAGATCAGAACATGGCAGCCTCCAGGGGATCTAAACTGAAGGCGAATGAGGCAAGAACGCAGCAATGAGAAAACTCTGCAGCTAGATGGTAGAGTGGATCTAGGTGTCTGAGGGGCATATTATCTACAAAATGCGACAAATATCGCAAAACGCGCTTAGCGCCTTTTACATTATCACCCTCTATCACTGAATTACATCGCCGTGTTAGCGGCGTATTAGCAACGCTTTGCTAACAGGCGAAGTACAATCCAGCGACAGACTGCGATAATCCTCATTAGCGTGTGAAATCCAGCAATGATTTCACAGCGCTAATGAAAAGTTTGATAATAGGGGAGTGTGTACTTAACCATACAATTCACCTCCCATAGGCAATAATGGTAAGTCAGGTTTTATTCAGGCGTTAGGATCATGCGTTAATGGGGGCTTAGCGCGCCTTTTCTCATCGCTACGCGGGTCCGGGGCAGCGTTGATAATACAGCGAAGTTGTGTTTGCAACGTTTTTCATTGAACTAATTGTAAGGAACACCTACTTTGCATCTCATTAGCGATGTATATCGCTAAGATGCGTAGCATTAGAAAATCAGCTGCTAACATGCGCTGATGCATGTTAGCTCCGCCTTGTTACTAGGGCGATGAGAATATCGCCGCTTTAGTGGCAAAAAGTGCCGATAAAGCGGCAATACGGCCCTTGATAATATGCCTCTGAGAGTCATGTGGTCAGATGAAGGGAACCCATCTCGTTTGGTTGGTCCAGAAGCAACTCAATATCCTCTGCCAAAAGTCTCAGCTCCCCTGCAGCAAGGTTCCAGCTCCTTCGGCGGTAGCTTTGCACCCTTGAATCATGTCTGCAACTCCCTGTGAATATATGAGGTGCTGATTCCACCATTCTCTGCAAGGATGCTTCCAGACACAGCAAAACACCAGGACGATAGATTGGATAGCATTATCCTAGAAAGTAGTGGAGCCATGGTGGTGGCAGGGGCACAGCCATGTGTGATGGGTGGAAGAAGGCTGGCAGCCTCTCAGAGGTTGAGAGGTCCAGAGCGCTAGGATCGGGATGGGTTAGGTGTTCCAGTGCATCCTGGAGCTGGCTGCCTTGCCTTAGATGTGGGACCATGATGGTCTGAGTCTCTCTGATGAAGTCACTTGTCAGATCTGGAGGAGGACGGTACACAGGGCTGGACTTTGCCATGGTCAAGATTAGCCCAAGCCTAGGGAATCAACCTTTAGCAAGGCACATGGAGCTGTTTAGATTAAGTTCATGGAAGCAATGGCGTTTCTCACTTGGATCCAGTGATTCAGTGTATATTTCTTTTAATAAACATGTTGGAGACATTGTTTCTAACACCACATCAACCTCCCATCCTCTTCTTCCCTTCTCCCTCTCACACCATACCTTTGTCAATCAACAAACCCCCACCCCCAACAACTTGGCACCAGCGTGGTCGAGTTGGGCTCAATGAGACTCAAGTTTACTGGGGTGGAGCCAGGGCTTTAAGTGGGCCGGGTCACACTGGGTCTGAGCACCGGCAGTTTTTTAAACGGGGCCTCGAAATGGGTTTCTATCGGGCTCTGTTTTGTCCCCAGGCACAGGCGATCCGTTTCATTTCACTGCAGTGACAGCAGGCACATCGATATGCGCTGCTTACTTCTCACTAGTGGAAAAGTTATGTGACCTAATGCCAAGTGAGCTTTGTAGGGGAAGGGAAATCCTTGCTTCTTACCCATGTGTCTGCTTTTTAAAGCACAAGACTCAGAGCGATAATGCGAGTGAGGGTCACTATTGAATAGTGTACACTGCAGATTGCCACATCTCTTTGTGAAACTCAGGAGCAGCAACATTGTCGTGGTGTCACCAGGGCTTTAGGGCAGTAGAAGCTTTTTCAATATTATATACAAGCAGTGGTCGAAGTGGGGGGGGGGGAAAGTAAGGGAACTGTGGGTGGAGAATCAGGGGACGGGAATAACCAAAGATTGGATCAGTGGGCGGAGTCAGGGGTGTGGCTAGAAATAGCAAAACATACCATTTTTAGTACGTTTAGCATTTCACTGACCAGTTACAGCTTATAACGTTATTTAATTAAAACAATGGATAAACATGTTTATTTGAGGTTTAATTCAGGAAAAAGCAAACACTCTTAGGGAATACAGGTTTATGTAAAGCGTGTGAAATATCAGCAGGAACAACATGTTACCTGAATGCTTTTACTCTCATTGTTCAGAAATCCGTGAGTATTTTTGTCTCAAACATTAAGGACATGAATACAGGGCTCCTCCTGTACACATGTGTTAAACAGGGCTCAGAAGAGAAAGGGACTCTTCAGGAGAATCGAGACTCACGGAAACCCAAAAAGGCTCCTTCATATTCATGTCAGCCAGCTAGCTGCTCAATCATAATATAGCAAAAAGAACAACTGGTGGACAGAATGCAGAACAATGTCATACATTCACTCCGCTACAGCGATCTGGGCCTAAATCCATCGTTTTTTAGCTCACCATGCCATTCCAGTTTGGACCCAGCCATATGCAAATTACTCTTGATCCTGCACCCAATGGGAACAGTCCAGCCCGAACTGCCAGGTCATATGTATTCAAGTGTCCTTTCATTCGGGAAGTGAACACAAAGCAGTACCCACTGAACTATGCACATAAAATATTGCTCTTTGATATGCATGGTACACGTTCTTTCCAGCAGGCATATTACCCCTCTGCGCTACCTTAGGTGAGTAAAACAGCCACTAGACAAAACATGCTCCCATCTCTCTCCAGCAGATCATTATTTGTTATCTTGGCACTTGTATTGTTGACCGAAACCTGCTGAATATACAAAGAACTTTGCAGGGTTTTTAAAACTCCTGCATTTGTACAAAACCTCCCTGGGAAACGCCTGATGCCTGGAATGGCCATCCGGCATAGTTTCCTTGTTCATTGCAATACTGCAGATATGTATGCTTATTAGATATAAACGTCATGGATCACTGTGTTTCCAGCTTAGGGTGCACAGGTACCCCGTTCATTGTAGTCAGTTTGTTAAAATAAACCAGTTTGTGTGCCTCCCTGCACCACAGCATCCTCTACACCGTGGATTTTACACTCCTTGGTCTGGAATCCACTGCTTATCAAGGGCCATATTGCATTGTCAACAATCTGCTCTGCTCTGTTGTGTCACCAGTTAATTCACAGTTGTCTGAATGCCCATTCAGTGTTGCTTTGCAGGCCCCTAAATAGAAGGGAAGGGGGAGGATGTCGTGGGCACTGCAGAGTAGGGTGGACAACTGGCATGGGCGCAAATTCAGGATGGTGAGTGTAAAAAATCAGGACAAAGGGTCAAAATTCACAACAAAAATTCAGGACAGGGTTCAAAATTCAGGACAAAAATTCAGGGCAACAGGTATGCTTTGTAGACACGTCAGTGGATGTCATGCAATAGTATATAAATAAATAGGCAAGGAACATAAGTAAAAGTCACTTCTCCTGCCCTGTCACTTTCTCCTGCCCGGTCACTTCTCCTACCCCATCACCGCTCCTACCCTGTCATTTCCCCTACCCCGTCACTGCTCCTTCCCGTTCACTGCTCCTGCCTCGTCACTGCTCCTGCCCGTTCACTACTCCTGCCCATTCACTACTCCTGCTTGTTCACTACTCCTGCCCGTTATCTGCTCCTACCCGTTATCTGCTCCTGCCAATTCACCGCTCCTGCTCATGCCTAATCACTTCTCCTGCCTGTCACTTCTCCTGTCCCATCACGTCTCCTGCCCCGTCACGTCTCCTGCCCCGTCACGTCTCCTGCCCCGTCACGTCTCCTGCCCCATCACATCTCCTGCCCCATCACTTCTCCTGCCCTGTCACTGCTCCTGCCCTTTCACTGCTCCTGTCCAGTCAGTACTCCTGCTCATGCACGATCAACACTCCTGCCTCGTCAATTCCCCTGCCCCCTCCCTTCTTCTGCCCCATCACTTCTCCTGGCCCGTCACTTCGCCTGCCCTGTTCACTTCGCCTGCCCTGTCCACTTCGTCTGCCCTGTTCACCGCTCCTGCCCTGTTCACATCTCCTGCCCAGTTCACGTTCCTTCCCAGTCACCACTCCTGCCCGGTTACCGCTCCTGCTCATGCCTAATCACCGCTCCTGCCCCATCACTTTCCTGCTTCGTCACTTTTCCTGCCCCATCACCTCTCCTGTCCCTTCACTGCTCCTGTCCCGTCACTGCTCCTGTCCTATCACTGCTCCTGTCCCGTCATTGCTCCTGTCCCGTCACTGCTCCTGTCCCATCACCTCTCCTGCCCTGTCACCTCTCCTACGCTGTCACTTCTCCTGCCCAGTCACTTCACCTGTCCATCACGTCACCTGCCCGTCTCTTCTCCTGCCCTGTCGCTTTTCCTGCCCTGTCGCCTCTCCTGCCCTGTCGCCTCTCCTGCCCCATCACTGCTCCTGCCCGTCACTGCTCCTGCCCCATCACTGCTTCTGCCCCGTTGCTTCTCCTGCCCCATGGCTTCTCCTGCCCCGTGGCTTCTCCTGCCCCGTTCACTGCTCCTGCCTCATTCACCGCTCCCGCCCCAATCACCACTCCTGCCCCGTTCACCGCTCCTGCCTCGTTCACCGCTCCTGCCTAGTTCACCGCTCCTGTCCCGTCACTGCTCCTGTCCCGTCACTGCTCCTGTCCAATCACTGCTCCTGTCCCGTCACTGCTCATGTCCCGTTACTGCTCCTGTCCCATCACCTCTCCTGCCCCGTCACCTCTCCTACGCTGTCACTTCTCCTACGCTGTCACTCCTCCTGCCCAGTCACTTCTCCTGCCCGTTACTTCTTCTGCACGGTCACCTCTCCTGCCCCATTACCTCTCCTTTCCTGTCGCCTCTTCTGTCCCGTCACTGCTCCTGCCCAGTTCACTCTGTGTACAACATTGACAAATTACACAAGGGGACAAATTCCCCACAATACTCTGTTTGGGGAAAGCTCCTCTGTAATCACTAACTCTGATCTCACTGATCTCACTGGCACATGATATGCTAAAGGCAGAGAGGGCGGGCGCATTGTAATTCCAAAGGGGATAATCGGCCTCAATCGGAATGACAATGGCCTGCCCATAGTCTGTGAGAGCTCAGGGAGGGGCTGCTGCAGCCCCTGGAGTTCAACAGAGAAGTGCAAGCAGACCCTGGAAGCTGAATGAAAAAGTTATTGTTCGCCGGGACGATTTTTTGAAAGAAAGAAGTAGGGGAACGGACTGAAATAATTTTTAAAAGTAGGGGCACGCCGTGCCCTTCTGATCCCGCCCACTTCTACCAATGTATACAAGCCATAGTTGCTGCTTAATTATCATATGCAACTAACAACGATTGACAAAGCCATTAGTCCTGATTTATTGTAGGTATATGATGTTACTTGAGGTATCATATATCTGGATGCAATGATAGAAAAGAGCACAATCCAAGTCGGGCAGCACACTATGCTCAGAACAGATTTTTACCTTACGTGTTATAAGCCACGCCCTTAATTACATTAGCCACTCCCCTTTGAGAGACCACCTCAGTTTTTTCATCCCACTTACAGCCCTGGGTGGAGCTGAGATGTTTGTGTTCAGAGGGAAGTCACTGCTATGATGTAATCAAACAGGGACTGACCTGTGAGCATAAAAGGTCCTCCCTGCTACCTTATGTTACTCACCCACTGTAGCGAGAGTGTCCACTTTCCTTCTTCCAAGGCAGCGGTCGAAGTGTATTAAAAAAGTATGAGAGCTGTTATCCTGAGTGTAGTAAGGGCGGGTCAGTGAGCGTAGGGGTTGGATCAAAGGCATGACTAAAAAGAAAAAAAACTCTATTTTGTTGGACTTTTATCTTCAGGTACTGCATATGAAATAATGCTACTTCAAATGAACAATAAATGCAAGTTACACTAATTAGCGAGAGATGCACTATTTTATATTATGAAACCTCTATTAGTTAATGCGATTAATGCAGATGTCTGTGTGTGACTATAGAACCACAGAGTTGAATCCTGTTTTGTGCAATGAGAAAGAGAACGTCTGCCTCCTGACGCTCGACCCGCATGCAGTGAATCTGCTGAGTGAAGCGCTCAATATTAAATATATGTGCCCCCCCCCCCCAGACCCGCCATACTTCTGAAGGAGCTTTTGAGGTGGGGGGGGGGCGGAGTCAGCATTCCTGTGACTGTCTTGTGCCTCACTGAGTCTCTGGAGCCAAACATGCTCCAACTGTGCCATCTCACCACGGGGAGCCGTGAGGAACTTGGTGCGCGGTAGTGCAAGTGCGCTGCCTGCAGGAGACAGCTGGTACTAGCAAATGCCACTTGTAATGTGGACAACCAAAGGGGGTGCATGTATGGCCCCCAGCTCAACCAGTCTGAATTGTGTACTGCGAAGGAAGTATACTGAGGAGGTAAAGGGTGGAGGCAGCGGCAGCAGTTCAGTGACTCAGTGATCTGGCTCTAGAGCAGTGATACTCAAAGTACGGCCCTGGGGCAGCTTGCGGCAGTCTTGACCTTTACCTCTGGTGAACAGCAGTATGAGCTACTGTTTAGTTGCTGAGCATTAATATTCAGAAAAAAAACGTTAAATAAATGGGAATGCATTTGTTAACCTGCATATACATGCTTGTGCTGGTATTTAACAGTTTTTTAGACCTTACACAATCCCTGACCCACCCAAACTCCCTACCACCACCCGCTGGCGTCAGTGCGGCCCCCTGTCACACCACAGACCGTACTTTGTGGCCCCTGGGCAAATGTTTGTGAGTACCCATGCTCTAGAGTTTATCAGGAGTGCAGAGATAAGTGGCATTTGCAGAAATAAGGATTAAATAGTGTTTAATGTACCAAACTTTATGGTGGGTTTTGGGACCATAAGTAAGGGTGAAAAATCTCTGGCCTCATCTGCTAGAGAGTGGGTGGCTTTCAGTCTACAATCCGAAAAAGTGAAAACAGTAATAATCCATAATAAAGAACTCCCAACAATAAAACCAGGAAGTATGGCGCCAGCGAGAGGTAGAACGCACCAAGGAGTGAGCAGCCACCAGCAGAAGAGAGCAATTCCCACGTGAGGTAATAGGCAGGGCACAAGTCCTAAACAAAGAAGTGGGGGGGACGCCGTCACCGGAAGTGATGTCACGACAGGAAGTGATGTCACGAAAGGTGCCGCGCTCCTCGTCCCAGAGAGGCCAAAGAGTGAAGTCCAGCTGTTTGGCAGGGCGGGACGGTGTCACCCTGGTAAAATAAGTGGGGAGACGCCGTCCACCCGCGTGGTACCCCGACTCGAGCCCTGGTAATAGGTCCCAAGAAGCAAAACGGATGGCTCAAAAGGATGATGTAAGGAAGTCTGCTCGAAGAAGTGCAAAAAAGCACAATCACAATAAAAGCCCCTCACAGAGCAAGACTCGTGGGCCATCAGTCACTAAATCAGTTAAGGACTTTGTGGGCAAACATTTTTTAGAAAGGCAAGCTCAACACGAGGCTCTGGTTTCTAGGGAAAGGACACTAAGTGTAGTGGGGAATGATAGTTATCGAATCTTAGATTTAAGTCTACCCTCTATAAACAATGCTGATACATTGGACTGTAACAAGTTCACATTAGAAGCAAGGTTGTCCTTGTCACCCCAGTTTTTCTCCCTATTAGGTAATAGGGTGATGCAAGCAGATTTGTGAAACATTCTATCCTAAACTTGGAGATTTCCACGTCGCCATTGGTCTCAATGCTGGACATAATGCTGATCCTACAAAAACATTGCAAGGGTTACTAGAGGTGACAGTGATGAACAATGACATCTTAAAATTGCAGAGTCAATTACAAATTATTGCTGGGGAACTAAAAGAAATAAAGGACCATATGTCGACTTTAGTAAGGCCCTTTGATGAAATGTAGCAATCCATGGGTAATGAAGACTGTAGAGAGGCGGAAGGGGCGATTTTGGAAAAGGGGGGTGGTGATGGACAGAGTTTCTGAATGATGCAGAATACTCTTACCAAGTCAATAGATCATGGTTTTAATCCATCACCGTTTTTTTAGCTCACTGCACCATCCCAGCTCAGAACCTGGCTATATGCAAATTAGTCTGTTCCTGTCCCAGTGCATGATGGGAACAGGGCAAACCAAACTACCAAGCCAATTCTTATACTGGGAAGGAAACAAGCTTCCGGGGACCGGTTTCTGGCATCACAGCCTTCTTCGGCCCGGCTTGCTTGAATCCTGATGGTGCAATGAGCGAGGGACTCAATCTGAGTATACCCTCCCACACATAGTGTGGATAAAACCAATTTTGGAAAAGGGGGGTGGTGATGGACAGAGTTTCTGAATGATGCAGAATACTCTTACCAAGTCAATAGATCATGGTTTTAATCCATCACCGTTTTTTAGCTCACTGCACCATCCCAGCTCAGAACCTGGCTATATGCAAATTAGTCTGTTCCTGTCCCAGTGCATGATGGGAACAGGGCAAACCAAACTACCAAGCCAATTCTTATACTGGGAAGGAAACAAGCTTCCGGGGACCGGTTTCTGGCATCACAGCCTTCTTCGGCCCGGCTTGCTTGAATCCTGATGGTGCAATGAGCAAGGGACTCACGTCTGAGTATACCCTCCCACACATAGTGTGGATAAAACCGATTTTGGAAAAGGGGGGTGGTGACGGACAGAGTTTCTGAATGATGCAGAATACTCTTACCAAGTCAATAGATCATGGTTTTAATCCATCACCGTTTTTTAGCTCACTGCACCATCCCAGCTCAGAACCTGGCTATATGCAAATTAGTCTGTTCCTGTCCCAGTGCATGATGGGAACAGGGCAAACCAAACTACCAAGCCAAGTCTTATACTGGGAAGGAAACAAGCTTCCGGGGACCGGTTTCTGGCATCACAGCCTTCTTCGGCCCGGCTTGCTTGAATCCTGATGGTGCAATGAGCAAGGGACTCATGTCTGAGTATACCCTCCCACACATAGTGTGGATAAAACCGATTTTGGAAAAGGGGGGTGGTGATGGACAGAGTTTCTGAATGATGCAGAATACTCTTACCAAGTCAATAGATCATGGTTTTGATCCATCACCGTTTTTTAGCTCACTGCACCATCCCAGCTCAGAACCTGGCTATATGCAAATTAGTCTGTTCCTGTCCCAGTGAATGATGGGAACAGGGCAAACCAAACTACCAAGCCAATTCTTATACTGGGAAGGAAACAAGCTTCCGGGGACCGGTTTCTTGCATCACAGCCTTCTTCGGCCCGGCTTGCTTGAATCCTGATGGTGCAATGAGCAAGGGACTCACGTCTGAGCATACCCTCCCACACATAGTGTGGATAAAACCGATTTTGGAAAAGGGGGGTGGTGATGGACAGAGTTTCTGAATGATGCAGAATACTCTTACCAAGTCAATAGATCATGGTTTTAATCCATCACCGTTTTTTAGCTCACTGCACCATCCCAGCTCAGAACCTGGCTATATGCAAATTAGTCTGTTCCTGTCCCAGTGCATGATGGGAACAGGGCAAACCAAACTACCAAGCCAATTCTTATACTGGGAAGGAAACAAGCTTCGGGGACCGGTTTCTGGCATCACAGCCTTCTTCGGCCCGGCTTGCTTGAATCCTGATGGTGCAATGAGCAAGGGACTCACGTCTGAGTATACCCTCCCACACATAGTGTGGATAAAACCGATTTTGGAAAAGGGGGGTGGTGATGGACAGAGTTTCTGAATGATGCAGAATACTCTTACCAAGTCAATAGATCATGGTTTTAATCCATCACCGTTTTTTAGCTCACTGCACCATCCCAGCTCAGAACCTGGCTAATGCAAATTAGTCTGTTCCTGTCCCAGTGCATGATGGGAACAGGGCAAACCAAACTACCAAGCCAATTCTTATACTGGGAAGGAAACAAGCTTCCGGGGACCGGTTTCTGGCATCACAGCCTTCTTCGGCCCGGCTTGCTTGAATCCTGATGGTGCAATGAGCAAGGGACTCACGTCTGAGTATACCCTCCCACACATAGTGTGGATAAAACCGATTTTGGAAAAGGGGGGTGGTGATGGACAGAGTTTCTGAATGATGCAGAATACTCTTACCAAGTCAATAGATCATGGTTTTAATCCATCACCGTTTTTTAGCTCACTGCACCATCCCAGCTCAGAACCTGGCTATATGCAAATTAGTCTGTTCCTGTCCCAGTGCATGATGGGAACAGGGCAAACCAAACTACCAAGCCAATTCTTATACTGGGAAGGAAACAAGCTTCCGAGGACCGGTTTCTGGCATCACAGCCTTCTTCGGCCCGGCTTGCTTCAATCCTGATGGTGCAATGAGCAAGGGACTCACGTCTGAGTATACCCTCCCACACATAGTGTGGATAAAACCGATTTTGGAAAAGTGTTTATGTGTCCAAACACCCAATGGTGATAAAGAAGCAGGGAAAACCAACTATGTATATGCAGTACATCCCTCATACAATGAGAGTTAGAAAAGTCCCTGGGAGGGGTGCGAGGGAAGGGAAAAAGGAGAAAGCGGCCAAAACAAAACGCTAAAGATAAAAAAAAAGAAACCCCTATGAATCATTCCTCACAAATCTAATAATGTGCTCAGGGAAGGAGGGGTTGGAAGGGGAAACTCAGGGAGGGGAATGTAGAGCAATCCACAACCTTCCGGCAACAGAGAACCTGGAAATGGTAAAAAGAGGACAATAAGTGGAGGTAAGGAACACTCTAGTGATCTAGGGCAGTGAAGTAATGCAAATTAAATAAAAATAAAATAAAAATGGATACTGGCAGGGGAGACGTAAATGAGAGAACCATTCTAACAAAGGTAGGAGAAATAAATAAGCTGTGGATTTAACTCAAACCCATACAAATAGGGAAAAAAGAAAAGGGAGTAAGGAAGTTAGTCCACCTGAATCACACTCAGTTATTATACTCCTTCTAAAAATGCAACAGGGTTAAAGGACCTCGTACATGTACAGGTCACATACAATAACAAAGGGAATGAAGTAACAATGGTATTTCTGTACACAGGTTTGGTTAAGACAGCACTTGAAAAGGGGGAAAGTGAGGTGTTAAAGGAAGGGATTACATGTGTACCAGAAACGGAAATACCAGAAGCTTGCTAATTTAACATACCCTTTTTAAGGTACCACACAGGGTTAGGACCCAGGCAGGTCGAGCAGTTTGAACAAGGGTACATGAAGAAGGAAGACCTAAAAATCACGGTCCCATGCTCCAGCTCAGAAGGAACTTGGGGGGGTCAAAAGTTGTGCGAATAGAGATGTTGTAATTTCTTCACCAGCCAATAGTGAAGATGGGTGACTGAGTAGAATCAACTAGGATAAAGTGTGGTCGCACAGTCTGGGGGTCGTATCATGGAAGATTAGTGGGTTTGCGAAAATGTCACACTCGGAACGGTTCAAAGAGTTAATGGATCTATATGAGATTGCATGTTTACAGGAAACCTGGCTGTGCGACAAAACACCAACAATTGATGGGTTTGTGCAGGTCATTATATCAGCAAAGAAGATACAGCTGGGGTGTCCACTTAGGAGTGGGGTGGTACTAATTTTTACATCTACCAAGATTGTAAAAAAGGTATCACCATTAGAAGTAAACTGTAATTGGATGATGGCATGCAGAATGCATCTTTATAATACAGAGAAGAGAACTGTATGTTAATAATCATTGTATACATAAAGACAGGGAGTGCGGAAGAGTATGGGTCTAAACTTGGGAGATTTAAGGAGGATGTGGAATATATGTGTACACATTTTCTTAACTATATGAATATATTGATGGGAGATTTTAATCATAAATTGGACCCAAGAAAGTTTGATCCCTGGTTTGAGGAGATATTGTCATCTTTTAACACCTTAGGAGCTTCGTACACATACCTCCCCAGTGCTGCGCTGTCCATTATCCAGTGCTGAACTGGACGTCCAACGGTCGCACGCAGCACTGGGGAGGTAGTGCCCGTGACGACCGTTGGCCGACGGCAGCACTTAAAGGGTTATTATAAATACTGTCAGTTTCCCTTGCTAGTATGTTACCCACGTGTGACATCGCATTAGGTAAATTCTAGGGCTCCAAGAACCTATTTTCTGTTAATGGGCACAGGGATCCTGACCGGCCTATATGCCAGACATTTAAAAATGTTTGCAACTTTTCCCAATTGATTATATCTATATGCATGCCTGGTTCTTTGATAACATAGGCTGCTTCCACGTATTGCAAGTAGAGGGAAGTGACCACAAACCCCTGCAACTGGAAATAAACATAGGGGAAACAGGATTAGAGAAACGGTTTTACCCCTACAGATAGATCACCTCAAGCGTCTCACCATGAGAATCTCAAACATATTCCTGATTAAATTAGCTAATTTCCAGGAGAGCCAAGAGCTGACACAACCCCCCTATAAATTGTATTCAATGGTATGAATATACAATCAATCAGGTTGTTCATTGCCTAAGGCTAGATCTAAATGATAACAGGAATTAAAGAAAAGGTCCCGGTCTGACACTACGAAAGCAAATTATTGGTTTGACAGGGATTGTAGAAAGTTAAAGCCCCAGAATAGGATGGGGCTAAAAATCCTTCAGACAAACTTTGACCAGGAGAACTTTGTCAGCCTCCAGAACACCAATAGAGAATATGACAAACTGGTCAGAGATCAGAAAAGAGCATATAAGGAGAGCTGCTTGGAAAATCTGTTAGAAATTATAGAAACAAAAAATGTAAAAACATTTTGAAAGCTTGTGCAGTTGGGCACAGGCTACGAGATGGGGGAAATTAAATTTGTGGTGAAGAAGCATGGGTTGAATATTTAAAATAATTATATGGAGCTGGGCCAGAGTCCTCGATTACGAGATCAGTAGTGTAGAATGGGGTGGATGAGGATATCAGAACCCAGTTCTGGTTGGCCAATATTAAAAACAACATCTTGTCACTGGTACTGACTAGAGCGGTGGATCCAGATAACCTCCTTGCCATTATAGTTAACACCAGGGCTGACGAGTGGGCAAAATTCTTCCACCAAGCATTCCAATTAATTTTAGCCATTGGCCAGTTTCTGGACAACTGGAAAGGGGTTATCATTAGACTGATACACAAGAAGGGGGATGCAAAGGACCCAAAATGTTACAGGCTGATTAACCTGCTGGATGTGGGTGAAAATCTGTTTTTCAATCATAATCATAGGTACTCTTAAGGAATGGGCTGAATTACACCATATCGTACACTGAGAACAAGGGGGCTTTAAGGAAGGCCACTCTATGATAGATCACAACTTCTGTCTGTGGGCTCTTCCGCTGAAATCTATGGAGCAAAGGGGCAGCCTATTTTGCTGCTTCATAGACTTCTGTGCTGCCTTTAACTTGGTGGACTAGAATTGGGCTCAGGTAATTACGGTCACTGATGAGGCTTTGACTCTGAAAATCCCAATCAACAACGGCTGAGACAGGGATGTGTCTTGGCCCCCTTACTCTTCTCCCTGTTTATAGCAGACTTATCTTCAGCTTTAGCAGCAGCAAAGGGCATTAGCCCCAAGATGGATGGGATTGTTACCAACCACAAGGGCAGTCCAGCAAACCTGAACCATGGACAATCAGTCTATACACCTAACACTTGGTTCAAGAGAAAGGTCATTAACAATATGCAATTTCACACAGCAAACTAAGATTTGCAAACCGTAATAAATAAAAAAAAGAAAATAAGAGAAGGATGAAGATGCCCTTCAATTAAAAAGCTCTATGTTTTCAGTATAAAAAATTATTATTTATTACATATGGTAAAAACATTAGGAACAGGTACGCTCAAGACAGGGTGCTGGTATACAAAACAACATATCACAAACCAGACAAGTGGCAAACAGAAAAATGACATATTACAATGAAGGAACAACATAAACAGAAATAATGTGTCCTTGTGTAGATTAGGCCACAAAAGCGTTGACGGCGTTTCGACCACTGTATCACTGCACGGTCATCTTCAGGACTCAAAGATCACTTGAGCGTTATAAGTCTGTATAAAAACAATCAATCGGACCAAGCTTCCATTGATGGTTGTCCACAAATATTCTCAAGATGTAAACCACAACAGTAGCTTCAACAGATCACACTGTGTGGTGGACAATAAATTCAATATGTCCACAGTATCAGGGGATGAAATATCAAAAATCCACCGTATTTGCCGCCCATTTAATCAGTGGTGCAATTCTGTATCCATGGTCGATGTGGGAGCTACTGTTGTGGTTTACATCTTGTCTGGTTTGTGATATGTTGTTTTGTATACCAGCACCCTGTCTTGAGCGTACCTGCTCCTAATGTTTTTACCATATGTAATAAATTATAATTTTTTGATACTGAAAACATAGAGCTTTTTAATTGAAGGGCTTCTTCATCCTTCTCTTTTTTTCTTTTCTTTTTATTTATTACGGTTTGCAAATCTTAGTTTGCTGTGTGAAATTGCATATTGTTAATGACCTTTCTCTTGAATCAAGTGTTTAGACCAAGATGGATGAGAAACATATAGCATGTCTCCTGAATGTGATGACCTTGTTATTATGAATCCAATGGCGATAGACTTACAAAGGAAGCTGGATGTGTTCCTGGAATATTGCAACAACAAAAAGCTAGTGGTAGATTTGGAGAAGACTAAGATATTGGGTTTTGGCATAAAATCTGCACATAAGCCGTTAAAATCTTCTCATAAAATTCATAAAAACATAATCATAAATTATATATGAATAAGTTCTTATAATAGGCTTACATACCAAACACTGCATTCCATATAAAAAGGCTAAAAATAGCTTAAAAATTGCAGACCTTCTAATAATCCAATAAAATTCTTTTAACAGCAATCATATATCTCACTAGGGCACAAGTGATATTGGGATAATGCATATCTGTTAAAAGAGCCCCTGCTTGAAGTTATGGAGGGAGAAGATGGCAGCTGACTGAAGAGCTCAGTCGCAAACTCCTTGTCCTAGGGAATGCAGCATGGATAGCACCCACCGGGAACACTGACATCGGACAATGAACACTCTACACCCTTCACAACCTCTGAAGAACTCGAGTCTTCCCTATTGAAAAGGGAAAATAACGGTCCACATCCGATCCTACCTGGGCAACTGGAGCTCCGGGCTCCGAACTCCAACAACGGTGGTCTGCTGAGCATCGAAGATCAATCAGAGAGCTGAGTGCTTCTGGGCTCACACAGCGGCATTCGTGGCGGTGATGGCCCTGCCGGTAAGGCATTGTTATGTGCTGATTTTCATGGTTGATGCGAGCTGCAGGGAGCCGGCTCTGAGTTCCGAGGGCTCAGGGCTCGGCGCTCTGTGTTCCGTGCCTGCCATCGCTGCCGCAAACCACTGAGCAGCGTACTTCCTGCATAAAGCACGGACACAGCGAGCATACAAGCCGTCGAGCCGGCAAGCCGCCTTAGGGAGAAAACCAAAAGTGAGACAAGAGGCGCTGGTGGCGTATCGCGGTGCCCACTTGCGGATAATTGCCGATCCAGTAAAGCCGCGATTGCGGGGAGTTGAAGGGGAGCGAGGTGATTCTCACATTAACCCTTTCGGCGAGAACAGGAAAACGGAGCCTGTCATAGTGGTCCCCCGCTCATTTGTAGTATGGGCAGAAGCGGCTAAAACATGCCGCAGCAATCGGAGAGCCGGGCACCGGGTATCCTATCGTGGCAAGGAGGTGGCAACAGCAGCTGCTCTGGAAGGAGGAAAAAGGAGGAGCAGCCCAACGCAAGGTGACTGCAGCAGAGACATTGAAGCCCTAGGCTGGACGGCTGAGAGAGGCACTGTCACTGTTACAGGGAGGAAGACAGTACTGCAGCGACCACTGAACCCGGTAGGTTTGAGGGGGTCTGCCCCTGGCTTATCTATCCTCTCAGGTTCCTCTGTTGGGGAAAAATTGGGGGTGGGTCAGACAGGTAAGGACTGGGAGAAAACTGTGCTAGCGGACCCAGAAGGACCTCATACCACCCCCGCTATACTAAAAGCTGTCAAGACGGTGCCACAAAACATGGACACTGGTATCTGGTAGAGGCAAGGAAGGTGTAACACATGGGAGAGAGGGACACAGTTTAAGAAGTAAATTCTCTGAGGCAAGGGCCAACAAAACCACCAAAGAGAAAAGCCAGACACCATCCGGTACTTCTCCTTGGGGGTAAAAAGGAAAAGCAAAAGACACATTTCAGGGCAGCCACAATCCCCTATCCAGAGCCAGCCTGAAAACGACAGGGCACAGCGCTCTTAAGATCACTCCATCATTAAGATCATACTTTAAAGTCCAGGATAAAATCCTCAATTCAGAGAAGGCCAATGCTGAGGTTGCCCCACTTTCAGCCCTATCTTCACCAGGCAAAGTCTCAGAATTAAAAAGGGAAAACATGGCGGAGAAACAGAAAGAAGGAGCATCGGGTCCAACTACCAGCAATAAGTATCAAGTCCTCTCTACCCAAGAAGCAGAGTTTGGGGGTGTAGCTACCAGGAAGGAACTGGAAATTGACATCCTCGGGCAAGTCCAAACTCCTTCCGCACCTTCTGCATCTTCTACTCCCTCCACAGCTTCTAACAGTTCTAATAGTTCTAATGGTTCTCATGCAGAGCAGATTCTTGAAGGGATGATGAACGAGATGAGAGTAAAATTCGCAATCTCTGAAAAAAAACAGTCTAAAATACAGGAAGCCTGTGAGGTACTGGATCAGAAAATAAACACTCTCATAGACAGACTAACCCACGCAGAAGGCGAAATAGAGGTGCCTATCAAGCAAACAGAGGCAAACCATAAAGAAATAACCAGATTGAGAACCAGGGAAGTTGAGATTAGCAAGAGAATGGAATCTCTAGAGAATCATGCCAGGAGAAACAACATCAAAATCCTGAATATACCGGAGGGAATCGAAGGAGAAGATATACAGGGAGTCGTAATCCAGCTACTAAAGGAAAAAATGGCCTGGACTAAATCAGTTAACCTCATTGAAGATATCCAAAGGATAAACCGGGACCCCTTCAGGAAGGGTAAACAGAGGAAGAACCCGAGGAAAGTCCTGATTAACTTCATGACATATTCTCTGAAAGAGCGAATTCTAAGCGAAGGCCTAAAAGCGGTATCTTTCACCAAGGATGACTGGTCCTGCAAAATTAGATCGGACATATCCAAAATGACCCAAGATAGACAATGGGAGTTGGGCCAGCATATGCCGCAACTAAGGGCACTTGGAGCGAACGTTCAGATGTACTTCCCTGCTTCACTGAAAATTATGGGGAATAATAAAATGCTCAACATAAGAGATCCAAAGGAAGCAGAAAGGCTAATAGAACAAATCAAAACACAACAGAAAGATCACTCGCAAACGAGATAAATTGTGTAACCCACATGCTGGAATGTGGCCTTGAAACCGGTGGAATAAATAGGAAAACTTGAATTAAACCAAGGGCAAGGAGCTCAAAAGGGCAGATCAATGCCCAGAAGAAAGAAGAAAAGGGAGGCTTCTCCAGGGTGTGGGGGGGGGACTCAATGCATAAATGTTCACCAAAAGAGTTCAAAAAAAGAAAAAATCAAAGCACATGGTGGGGAGCAAAATGGGGGGGGGGGGAAAGAAGTCCTAAAAGCAAAATAAGAGGAGTACAAGGACCCAGATGCAGAGTATGGAGAGCTGATTAGGGATGTAAGTTACGGGTAAGAGATCAGAAAAAGAAAAGGAGCTCAAAATCTTAACATTGGAACACAAACGGGCTGAGAATAAAAAAATGGAGAATGAAAATACTGGAATACCTAAAAAAAACTGTGACAGCGAAATATTTATAATCCAGGAATCACATCTAACAAAAGAGGAATGGGAGCCGATATGTAAAACCCAAGGATGGATAGACCACTGTATTGGTACAAATCAAAACTGTAATGTAAAGGGAGTCACGATCATCTTTAAAAAATCCCTGAAAGCAGTGATTGAGAAAACAGAAATTGATAGAAAGGGGAGATGGGTCACTGTGAAAGCAAAATTCCATAATAACTCGTACACCGTGGTGGGTTATTATGGTCCAAATGTCGACGACCCTGAACCGCTTCAAAAGCTATACTCTAACCTTCTGGCAACTAACACACTAATCATAATGGGTGGAGACTTCAACATCATAATAAACCCCAAAGAAGACCGGTACCCAGCAAAAAACCTCCCCATTCTGCCTAAAATGAGAGGATGGGTTGGGTTATGCATAAAAGATCTAGGAATTGTGGATGTGTGGAAGGAAAAAGGAAATAAGAATCATAGATTCGCTTATAAAAACAAAAGGCTAGGCCATGCTTCCAGAATAGACTTTTTCCTTATTAGCAGGAGTCTATGGAACGAACAAGAAAAGTCGACCATATCCCAGCCCACATCTCAGACCATTCAGCGGTACAACTTAGCCTGATATTAGGAACCTCAATCCCACCCCAGAGGTGGACAGTGGACAAGAGTATTTTCTTAGATCAGACCTGCGTCGAAAAATTGGCAGATGAAAAAAAAAATGTTCGTGATTCAAATAACGCAGGAACTACAAAGCAAATAGCCTGGGGTGCATATAAAGCTTTTATCAGAGGGAAAAGTTGAAGTTTGGCGGCTCACAAGAATAAGGGGAAGAAATGTTTCATTGAGCAAATTGAAAAGGACTTGCTGACTCAGGATATGGACCTTAAGAATGCCAAGACCAGTAAGACAAGTTCTAAAATAGAGAGAAGCATAGAAAACAAGAAAGCAGAGTTGAATGACTTTCTAGAAACGATTACCAGAGAAAATGGAAAGCCAGTAGACTCTCACACTATGAATACAGAGAAGGTTGCGTTAGGATCCTGGCTTGGAAAGCAAAAACCGAAAGAACCAGAAATAGGATCACAAAGATACAGAGAGAGGGCCTACCAGGATACTCTTCTGAAAGTAGTGAAATCAGGCAAGAATTTAAACTGTTCTTTGACAATCTTTACATGGAAGAGTCAGTTGGTTCTAAAGATCAAATACAGCGCTTTCTAGATAAAATCACGACTCCTGTGGCCTCCCAGGAACAGAACTTAGGTCTTAACCAAGAGATATCTAAAGAGGAAGTCAGACCCGCAATAAAAAAATTAAAAAGAGGCACTTTACCTAGTGAAATCTATCTACAGCTCAGGGAAATAATATTAGCACCTCTTACAGACATACTAAACTGCATATTCTTAGAAAACCAAGAGCACCCAAACTCTTGGAACAACGGAATTGTAAGTATCATTCAAAACCAGGTAAAGATCCAACCAAATGCGAGTCATACAGGCCCATCTCCCTCTTGAAATCGGATTACAAAATCTACACGCAGATACTGGCAAAAAGGTTAGGGGCAGTGGCAAGGTCCCTAATTCACCCAGATCAAAAGGGCTTCATTAAAGGTAGGCAAATCCATGAACTGTCGCATGAGCTCATTACCACCATTGATATTGCAACCCATTACTCTTTACCTTTATCATTAATAACTTTTGACACAGTAAAAGCGTTCTACAGAGTTAGCTGGCCTTTCCTGAATGCCACCTTAGCTAAATTCAATCTGGGGGACAAGCTAGAAAACACAACAATTAACATCTATAAAAATCCTGTCGCAAAAATATTAGTGAATGACACCCTTACAGACAACATACACATAAAAAGAGGCACAAAGCAAGGGTGTCCCCTGTCCCCTCTTATTTAACTTTTATATTGAACCTCTAGCTTACCTACTGAGAGGAGAAGAGGGGATCGTGGCTTTTGAACATCAAGACTGGGAGAAAAAAGTCGCTCTCTATGCGGACGACTTGATGTTATTCACTGGCAATCTAACCAGCTCACTCCCCAAAATAGAGGAAATTATGGGTCACTTCGGAGCAGTCTCAGGCTATTTGGTAAACCAATCCAAATCGGAAATCCTCGAGTGGAACACCACTTCAAAAAACCCTCTACTTAAAGATAAAATAAAATACCTAGGAATAGAGTACACTAAGGAATTGGATGAGATAGCTAGCTTGAATTTCTCCAGGACCACAAAGATATAAGGAAACTACTTAAGGCTTGGTCAGGCTTACAACTATCCTTTCTAGGAAAGTCCAACTTAATTAAAATGACTATAGTACCAAAATGTACGTACCTATTTAACTCCATCCCGATTTGTTTTAAGACAGAGCAAATTAAAAAGCTACAAGGGGAGCTATCGAGCTTTATCTAGGCTGCCAAAGGGGTCAGAATCGGATGGGAAAAGCTAAGAAGAAACAAAGCACAGGGGGGTGTTGCCAGCCCAGACCTACTGGAGTACTGTAGATCCTTCCAGTTTAAGAACACAAGGAGACTATTGGACAAATGGGAAACCTGGCCAATGTGCCTGAAAGCCCTCATAGGCCCTGAAGAGGATCACTATCTCTATAAATTTGACACCCCAAATTCTTTAAAGAGATTAAACTAAAGACAATAAAATCAGCAGCAAGAACCTGGTATGAAATAAGGAGAATCCTAAAAATACCATATTATAGCAAGCATGCGCCCATTTGGGAATCACCAGGCACCCCGGAATGCCTGAAAGATGCCCAAGGGACCCAACTAAGAGATTGTAACATAAACTACTGGGGACAGCTGATAGAGAATAATCAAATCGTACAATGTCAAATCTTACATGAAGAGTCTCAATGGTCAATAACCAGCTTCAAATACTATCAACAAAACAGCTGGATAAAAGCCATAAAGGAAAACCTACAAGGAGATGAGGTTATCTAGCAAAAACTTCTGAACCCAGAGATTTTTGAAAAAGAAATATCGTACTGGTATTGGGCACTTACAAGATCAGGTGAAACACAATACAAAGCCCAGCATTATATCTGAGAGGACATGCCCGGGCTAGACATTTCACACTTTTGGCACACCTCGAATGCAATCATGGGGCGAGTAACAAAGGCCGCTCCATTGAAGAAAAACCATCTCTTCACGATCCACAGATCTTACTGGACCCCTAAAAGATTGTCAAAGATGACCAACAGCGAAGTAAAAAAATGTTTCAAATGTGGCGAAGAAAGAGCGGACGACCGGCATATGTTCCGGGGCTGCATAAAGTTGAAAGACTACTGGGACCAGATTGATAAGACCCTCTCTGACGTGATAAAACAACACGTAGAGGTAAGCATGGAAATGGTTATTTTTGGGATTCCTTGTAACACACAACCTCTGACACTGTCTAAAGACCAAGAAAACATTCTCTTTTCACTGATCTTGTTAGCTAGAAGGGAGATCTGTATCAACTGGGTTAAACAATTGCCACCAAAACACACTGATTGGCTAAACTCTGTACTAAGGGTGTATAAATTAGAGAAACAAGGGAAGAGCACTAAGAAAAACAAATTGTGGAGCATCTGGGAGAGATACAACCAGACCAACATCAGGGGGTCCAATGATTAAGGCAAAGGAAACAACAATGTCAAGTTGGTTCTTGAGCTAAATAGTCATAATGACTAGCTCTCCCACCTCTATAAACCGTGTGCCTGAGGATGGACAAAAGGGGGCCCCAAAGGACAAGGTTAAACAATATCCCATCCAGGACAGAATTGGAATACCCGCAGTAAAGCACTGAATGGATATTGGGGCCTTCGACTCCTCCATACTCCTAGGAAATGTGCTTGATGAGGACTAAAAAAAAAAAAGGGGCCCCTGCTTGCGCATGGTTATGAAATTAAAGCCATATTTTTTTTCAAAAGGGGTCTTATAATAGTTTCCCGAATGGTTTGGACTTTTAAAGAATCCAAGAGGATGTGTAGATTATCACATTTTACCCTCAAGCCACAGGTCCATTTACCAAATACATCCATCATCATCATTAGGTCTCGCCTAGCGGTGCAGCCCATGCGCTACTCGCTTTGTGAGGCATGCAGTATAACCTATAGTGGCGGGAGCTCTGCTCAGTTTCAGGCCATATTTTTGATTGGCTTCAATCATAAATGCTGCATTTTGATTCATTTTCGGATTGTTAGTTCCTCCTCCTGCCGGCCATGTCGTCATTTTTCTCCTTCCATGGCCTGTCCAGAACTCTGCCTCTTGTTTTGTTTATTATTGTGTATTCCTCATCTGTACAATGCCCTGCAGCACAAGCCGAAGTGCGTGACCGAGTGCCAGAAAGAGGCGCAGCTGGATGACCTGCGGCCTGTTGGGGAGAGGAAGCCATACATCGCTATACTGAACCATCCGGAGTGTGCTTTTTGTTGCAGTATCTGTGCCCTACCCTTGGGCTCAGCCTGTACATTATTATACTAGACCTCCAAGGGCCATGCTGTGTAATGCTATAGCAGAGCGCTGCCTCTGGGATCTACATACAGCGCTACAATGAACCGTCTGGTGCTGTGCCGTGTGCCTCATATCAGGCTGTGCGTCGCTATACTGAACCCTGCGGGTTGTGCTGTGTGCTGTAGTATCTGAGCGCTACCCCCGTGGTCAGGCTACAAATCGCTGCACTGCACCCTGGCAACTATGCGTTGTGCTGCAGTATCAGAGCGCTACCTCTGGAACATGGCTGTATATTGCTATACTGGCCCCACAAGAGCTGTGCTGTAGTATCAGAACACCACCGATGCGATCCGGCTGTACATCGCTATAGTAACTCTTCAGCTTGTGCTGTGTGCTTCAGTCTCTGAGCGCTACCCCTGGTGTCAGTCTGTACATCTCTGTACTGGACCCCAGGGTCTGCACAGCATGCTGCAGCACAAGAGCCCTATCTGAGGGAATCAAGCTGTTCAGCGCTATACCGCACCCTGGAGTGATGTACTGTGCGCAGCAGTATCAGATCCCTATATGGGCGGGGATGGGGGCGTCTAGGCTGCATGTCGCTTTACTGGACCCTCCAGGACTGTGCTGTGTGCTTCTCATGCAGAGCTTTACATCTGGGATCCAGCTGTGCATCGCCATACTGGACGTCCAAGGGTTTTCCTGTGTGCTGCAGAATCAGAGCCCTATGTGAGGGTCGAACTATACAGCACTATTCTGCACCCTCCAGTGCTGTGCTGCATGTACAGCATCAGAACCTACCCCTGTGGTCAGGCTATACATCACCGTGCTGGACCCTCGGGGCTGTGCTATAGTATCCGAACTCTACCTAGGGAAATCAAACGATATATACAACATCACGATAATGCACCCCCGGTGCTGTGCTGGGTGCTGCTGTTGCATAGCATTACACCTGGAACTAGGCAGTACAGCACTATACTGGACCCATAAGGGCTGTGCTTTGTGCTGTAGTATAAGACCGGCCTCCAGGGTTCAAGCGATACATTGCTTTACTAAACAGTCCTGCACTGTGCTGTATGCTGCAGAACCAGAGCCCCATCGACATGGTCAGCGACTAGCTGCCGCCTCCCCCCCAAACCGGCACCCAACACCCAGAAACGTGGACACGAGACGTCTTTACTTTTGGAAGGCGGGCGCTAGTCGCCCGGCCGTATTTATTAAGATATGAAATTAAAAAAGGTTTTAATTGCATGATCAACAATTTATACAAAAATCAGCAGGACATTAAATACAAAATTATTGTCAACAAGTTTGAGAGCCTGACCTTAACAAAACTCTAATACATGTTGTTTCCTAACCGAGTCTAACATCCTCACTTGATTTTTGTACATTTCTGGCCATATGGCAAGGTCACTACCGGTGTCAGGTCCTACAAGCTGCGCCTCCCCTAGAGACGTGCGCATGCGCAGTGTTACCCCGGGAATTGCCCGGTCTACGCCCTGAACTCCATTTACCCACTAAAGGAGGGCCCTTACTCTGCGCCGGTGGCGTCATGAGTCCACGCGCGCGGGGTGGCTACCAGCCTAAGGAAAGCGTGAACTACTCCTACCCGCGCTCCATTGCTTTGCAGCATCCATTACCTTGCCCCTGGAGTTTTAGGAGTGGCCCGCAGGCCCCTCCCCCTGGGCGGGAACCTCCATAGGATGATGCCCGCCCCCTCAGACCTCAAATATGTGCTCACCGATAATGACCTTACCGCATGCCCCATACCTAATAAATACGACGACCTATGGGAAAAAACTCTACAGGACAGCGACACTGGCTAATAAATAACAGTATCACAGTACAGCTACAAAGGGAAAAAGGCCTAAAGACACTTGGCATCAAAGAAAATTACTTCACCACAGTTTGCAAAAAGGGGAAAAAATTCCTAAACAAAAGCATCATCAAAATATACCAACAGATCCATTAACAGTATCACAGTACAGCTAAAAAGGGGAAAAAAGGCCTAAAGACACTTGGCATCAAAGAAAATTACTTCACCACAGTTTGCTAAAAAGGGAAAAATTACCTAAACAAAAGCATCATCAAAATATACCAACAGATCCATTTCTACTACCCTGTAAGACATGTGGACAATACCTTTAAAAACGTATCATTAACCCAGACATAATGAATGCCACAAGACTTTTGTTCCAAGGGATGGTGGGTGGGAAAACAAAGAAGCCCCGAGCGCGGGGCACACTGTCTTGTGGGGGAGCGTCCAGGGACAAGGGGGTCTCCTGGGCGCTCCCCACCTCTTTATTCCCGAGGGGCAAGGCGGGGGGAGGGAACGCCCCCCACCCCGGCCCGCCCCTCCTGTAGCCCGCCCCCCCTGACCCGGACCTTTTACCTTGTATCCGGGTCAGGGAGGCCGCCGGCCAATCGGTGGTGGGTCGTGCCCCCCAGGGCACGCCCCCACCACCGAGAGGCAACAATGGAGAGAGGGGGAGAGACGGTCGCCGCGCCGCCATGCGTGCGGGGGGGCCGAGGGCCCCCCCTTTTCACATGGTCAGCGACTAGCTGCCGCCTCCCCCCCAAACCGGCACCCAACACCCAGAAACGTGGACACGAGACGTCTTTACTTTTGGAAGGCGGGCGCTAGTCGCCCGGCCGTATTTATTAAGATATGAAATTAAAAAAGGTTTTAATTGCATGATCAACAATTTATACAAAAATCAGCAGGACATTAAATACTAAATTATTGTCAACAAGTTTGAGAGCCTGACCTTAACAAAACTCTAATACATGTTGTTTCCTAACCGAGTCTAACATCCTCACTTGATTTTTGTACATTTCTGGCCATATGGCAAGGTCACTACCGGTGTCAGGTCCTACAAGCTGCGCCTCCCCTAGAGACGTGCGCATGCGCAGTGTTACCCCGGGAATTGCCCGGTCTACGCCCTGAACTCCATTTACCCACTAAAGGAGGGCCCTTACTCTGCGCCGGTGGCGTCATGAGTCCATGCGCGCGGGGTGGCTACCAGCCTAAGGAAAGCGTGAACTACTCCTACCCGCGCTCCTTTGCTTTGCAGCATCCATTACCTTGCCCCTGGAGTTTTAGGAGTGGCCCGCAGGCCCCTCCCCCTGGGCGGGAACCTCCATAGGATGATGCCCGCCCCCTCAGACCTCAAATATGTGCTCACCGATAATGACCTTACCGCCACAGGCCAGCATTGTTAACCGACGATCTGGCCTCCCCCTGCCTAGACCTACCTAGAAAATTCTCACTTTAGCAAAACCTTCCAAACCGGCCCTAACCTCATCAGACCACAGGACCCTTCCGTCCTCCGACAAATGGACTCCCCTCACCAGGTAGAACAAATACACCCATGTTGGATCATCTGTAACCGAGGGGGGCTTGAAATAATTCGTCCCTCTGTGTGTTGATCCTCTTTACCGAGTGATTCAACGCCCTGACCGAGTTCCTGCCCCCACGGGATAAGTTGAGACCCTACTACTGTGCCACCCGGGCAAATCCTGAAGACCCACCCACCGTGGAGATGAACCTAATGAGTATTTGCCTCACCAATTTGGACAATTCTGTCCCCCCCAGGTGAAGTATCACCACTGACAGGAGGTCTGGCTGCTGAGCTAAAAGTCCCTGAAAGAAGTTCCTGAACTGACCATGGCACAGACCCTCAAACCGACTCTTCCTTGTCCTGTGTCCAGCCTGTTGCTTGACTGGCCCATTGTAGCTCCTCTACTTCTAGTGCTGAGTTCCTCCCCTGCGTGACAGGTTTGAGAGACTGCAAGAAAAAGGAAAAGACCACGAAAACCTGGGTGACAATACCCACTCCCACCGTAGGGAATGGGTAGCACTTACACCTGCCGGCAATACTTGGGCACTTGGTGTCCTCTTTCTCAACGTATGCTTCCCTTTTGACGTCCACCCGCTGCTGATGTTGCGGTGTGGAGCACTCCTCCGATATCCGCCATGGACCCAGCCGTGACTGACGTAAGCCCCCTTGGGCTGTCCTCCTGTTGCATCAGTCGAGATGTGGAGCACTCCAGATATCCACCATGGACCCGGTCATACATAACTTGGAAAGATAGATACACACCATTAGTGTTTCCGGCGATAACTGCTGTACAT
Source organism: Lissotriton helveticus (assembly GCF_964261635.1). Classification (NCBI taxonomy): domain Eukaryota; kingdom Metazoa; phylum Chordata; class Amphibia; order Caudata; family Salamandridae; genus Lissotriton; species Lissotriton helveticus. The sequence continues at coordinate 1,045,626,294 of NC_136069.1, read as the reverse complement.
GCGTCAGACTTACATTACCATCAGTTGCTAGGTTTTACATAATCTTAGTGCTGTATCACCACCTATTAATACGTCGGCCGTAAATCTTAAGCCTAGCCTCCGTTTGTCTGCTTGCTAGTGCAGCACCTATGTCGTTAAGCATAGGATCAGCGCCGCCCTAACCATGGTAGGCTGTAAATTGGCTTCCTATTTTTTAAAATCATCGTTACCCAAGAGACTTGTGCCGTAGGCGAGGACCTCGCCTCTTAATACTGGTTTCCTACCCCCGTCTTTATGCATAGAATCTCTGTGTAAAAAACAAAAACAGTCTACTTAACAGTGCAGCGTCACAGTCTTTAGCTAAAAGAATTAGCAAAGCCCTAACTCCGCGAGAGCATAAGCTGGCCCAAGGACCCTTCCCGCTCACCACTCTGGCTTCTGGGAAAATACCCTCCTAGCCAACCGGACGTGATCACATGCATCCCCAGACCTATGTGATGCCGCACCTAGGCTCTTGGGCACCCTTTAGGTGTGACATCATGGTGTGTCTGGTTATCAGGACCCCAAGTAGTCTCTCCACAGGCTCCAGGCCCTGTCTCAATGGCATTTGTGGTTCCCCCACCACATTATTGATATATGGCTTTGGTACACCCCTAGAGCTCAACGTGTATGGTGCTAAATCACTGTGTGCTATATAAGTTTACACACTGTAATTATTCGCCTCTAATCTCATCATAGGCTCAACGTATATTGTGCCAATTTACTTGTATGTTAAATAAGTTTACTGACTGTAGTTCCATGCCTTTAGCCCCGGAAAGGAACTAAAGGGCTGTGTTGTAGAACAAATACATATATTCGTTATACACCTGTTCTTTTTTATGAGATTATAGACCGGTAAAACAAGCTGCTCTACATTCCTACAAGACTTAGCCTGAAGGCAGCACGCCAAACAGCTACCACTAAGATAGCTTACTAATAATGTTGACTTTACCTATCCTCAACGAATAGTCAATTGGACTGGTGCAATGTCCCCACCTAGAACGGTGAACAGCACCTCAGATGTCCGTTACCTTTTCAATGAAATACGTCCCTTGTATGACTTACTGCTTTGGCTTGCAGCGGAATGTGGAACCTGGGAAACTGGCTTTCTCAGTCTTGTCCGGCCCTACCTTCAGATGTGTATTGATCCCCGGGAAGACCCCCAGAGAAGGGGAAACACCCTATTCGTGAATCGTTCCATTAATATTCTAACTATCCCCTCAGCAGACGCCAATGATAGTAATTCAAGAGTGTCAGAATTTGACTTGTGTCAATGGCTGTTCCTAACGTAAGATAAATCAGCAGCAATCATGGCTTGGATAAATATCGCCAGTGCCTGGAGGACATCAATGAAGAAGCCCCGGGATGAACACCCAAATTACTACTCTTTGTGCTCTGCAGCTCAGAAACCTGTTGTTGTGCCCAACATGGACGCAGGGTGTTTGCGTTCTGCCTCTGATACGTGCCCTGTACCGTTGAATTGCAATGGATTCCCATTGGAAACGCTAACAATTGTGGGGCCTTGGTGAGGTGCCTACCCAAACTTGTTTGTATCGTTGGCCCTCAATACTGCTGTTAATACTAGGAAAGCAGCCGTATAACCCTCTTTCGGCTATCCAGACCGTCATCATTGTGTGGTGTACTCCCCAAAGTATCTTGACTGGGAGCCATCTGGGGCCTCACACCTAAATGTAAATACAATGGAGGCGAAACAAAGGCACACAGCTGAATCTTGTCTTCCCAGTGCCTAAAAGAGGCATTGTTTCGCCTTTTTCCCGTGCCGCTATATGGGAATATGTATGCATTGTCCTAACCGCTTGGGCTGTCCTCCTACAGAACATTAGTCCACAAAGGTAAACTACAATCATTACCGTGCACTATTCTCAATTCTGGACTTGTCACAGTCCGTGTGTGCCCACTACCCATGGCATCTATGTTCTGTTTACACCAAATGTGTCACAGTATTTGAGCGTGTGTACCGAATTCCCACCTGTGATATTGCAGCTCCCTACATTTTGGTATTGTACATCCCTGCAAACTAGGGTGACCAGAATTTTAAAGCCAAAACGGGGACATTTCAAAAAATTAGAAGAAGGACTCCAATTGGACTTTCAAGCAATGAGAGTGCTCCTCAGCTGAGAATTACAGAACAGGCAGTAAGAACCTAATTAAAATGCAATGTTTAAACCCAGCAGTTTGTCTGTTAATTAAATTCCTTTCTTGAATAGAGAAATAAAAGAAAACCCACCTTAGTCCCTTTTAAACATTCTGGTAACTATGTCACCTCTCGTCTTTCTGAAAGAACCGCCTAAAAAAAATGCCTCATCCTTGGGCATGTTCACCCAGTAAACAATGTGAAATCTCCTAGTCCAACCCTCGTGCCCAGTTTTCCCAAGTCATTATAACGTAGTGCCTGTGTGCATATATGCAACCTTGTGGGTATTCACACCTATTTACAAACCTTCACGTACTCCCTAACTAATATAAACAGCAGATTTCCCACGGTGGTGAGACCCAACCCTCCTAGCGTGATTTAAGGAAAATGTCATATTAATTATGTCAAAATTGAACATCTTTGACTAAGCCCATATTTGCGCACGTTAATATTAATGCCGGGTGAAATGCTTTTAATGGGTTAAGGCCCATGACATCCAACATGTCATGCCACTCTAATCTCATGGATGCCACGCACGTGCTGCATCACCTCTTGGACGGCACACCAGCACGAGAGAAAAACTTCATGCAAGCTGTCCAAAAGAGGCACTCTCCTCTCCAACCAGTCTCCCGGCAGAAATTTCAGTGACCGGCGAAGACAACACATGACCCGATGTGCAACCTTCACAGGAAACAACGGCAAGTACATTTGACAAACTGTGCGCCATCCAGCCGGAAACACCTCAACATATCCGCTGCCTCTAACCAAGAGTTCTCGTTACATATCGACAGGCTGCCCCCCTGCAAGGGTCGCTAGTTTGCAAAGCAGCCCAAACACCAAAATTTCCCGCTTGTTATCCCTCGGAGAAGGAAAGCTGATCGGGCATGACGCTGGATCCCAAGCGCAAAACCAAACACACACATGTACGCAGTCTCAAAAACACCCTCTTGCCCTGTCTCCGCGCACAAGAAAACAGTGGTATCATCAATGTGCACCACTCCAATCCCAGCTACTCCATGGTCATCAATCAACCCATCCTGCACCACATGCACACAAACACCAGCTTGAAATTGTCCTCAGATACACCTCGCCCGCTGTAGGCAGGCAGACTGCATCCACCGAAAAAAGGGACAGAATGAGCAGTTGAACGCAAACCTAAATCCATGCTCCTAGCACAAGTCAAACGTGTAAATCCTTGGGTGAACACCACACTGGTGCGTCATACCGATCTCCTGATGAACAAAGGTGCACCCCACTAACTAATGGTGTTGCAACTCAAACAATTCGAATCTGATGCTTAGAAGTGCAGTTACCAAACTAGTTAAGTTATACCACATTTCCACAGGAACACCACTTTCCAACGCTAGATGCTGTCTCCAAAACTTTTGCTCAACCAGCTCCTGCTCATCCCTCCTCCCAATCCATGACCCCCTGCACGTCCACACTCCCCCCCAATCTTCGTGAGCGCAGACTAAAGGACACAGACGACATAACTCACCCAGCGAGCAGTCTGGAGGGCATGCCATGCCTCGCGCCAAGGAATGGGAGAGAAGGAAGCAGCACCTCCGAAACAAATCTAAATCGCTATTAACTTTCAACCAAGGCGTATGCAAAACCACTCTCTGCGTAGCAACCACTCGTGCAGAATGCAATAGTTCCAGAAATCCTTTACCGTGCATGAACACATACGTGTCACACCATGCCAATGGATCCCCGAGCAACAACCCGACCTGAAACTACCAATCCGACTGCAAGACTCCTACTCTATTCAAAGCATGTTCAAAAAGCTGCCCAGAATCTAGCACCAGCAAGGCAACGTTCCCCTCCTCACCCATCGACACTTTGCGTGTGATTCCGACTCCAATCATTGTCTCTATTGCAACAAAATTCACATGCTGTATGCACCGCACCATTTGTTTCTCGAGTTTACAATGCACAAATACCCATATCGGTGACTGCAAATCGCACTGAAGAAGCACATAATCCACCTCCATGTACCTCACATCACAGCAAACCTGCCTCCGCCCTGGTATATCACCCCTCGGTATCTACAAAATAATCGGCTTGATATTGGCGACTGCACACTGCACCAAAGAAGCACACAATCCATGTACCCCACATCCCAGCAAACCTGCCTTTGTTCAGCTACGCCGACCAGCTCCTCCGATGCGCAGCCTTCCCCCGAGCTCCGCACCCTTTCGACGCGCCAAAAAACTTGACCCCTGGACAACGCCCACTCTGCTGGCTAAACGCAGGACGACCTCTGCTCCCGCCGGTTCGCCCGAACATCCGACGGCCTGCAGGACAGGAGAAAACAACACGCCGACACTGCCTCTCGGGGCGCCGGGCGATCCCATCTTCTTCCCGGATCCCCCGACCTGCAAAATAAAAGACAAAAGATCACCAAAAACAAAGAAGCCCCGAGCGCGGGGCACACTGTCTTGTGGGGGAGCGTCCAGGGACAAGGGGGTCTCCTGGGCGCTCCCCACCTCTTTATTCCCGAGGGGCAAGGCGGGGGGAGGGAACGCCCCCCACCCCGGCCCGCCCCTCCTGTAGCCCGCCCCCCCTGACCCGGACCTTTTACCTTGTATCCGGGTCAGGGAGGCCGCCGGCCAATCGGTGGTGGGTCGTGCCCCCCAGGGCACGCCCCCACCACCGAGAGGCAACAATGGAGAGAGGGGGAGAGACGGTCGCCGCGCCGCCATGCGTGCGGGGGGGCCGAGGGCCCCCCCTTTTCAAATGATCAGGCTATACATCGCTATACTGGACCCTCGGGTTGAGTTCTGTGCTGCAGTATCAAAGTTCCACCCATGGGATCAATCTATACATCGCTATAGTGCACCCTCAGGCTGAGTTATATGCTGCAGTATCAAAGTTCCACCCATGGGATCAATCTATACATCGCTATAGTGCACCCTCAGGCTGAGTTATATGCTGCAGTATCAAAGCTCCACCCATGGGATCAATCTATACATCGCTGTAGTGGTTCATCCGGTATAAAGCTATACAGACACCGCTATACAGCACCCTCTACAACTGAGCTGTGTACTTCACTTTCCAGGTACTAAACCTGTGAGCAGCCTACACGTCGCTATACTGGATGCATAAGTGTTGTGCTGTGTGCAAACAGTATCAAAGCGCTACCTTTGGGTTCAGGCTACACAGCGCTATACATGATGGTCTGGTTAGTATTATGTGCTGCACTGCAGGTGCCCCAGCCCTGGACAAGGCCATACAAGGCTACCCTGTACCCTCTGGGCTGTGCTCCGTGCTACAGGGGCATATGTAGGTAATTTCCATTTTGCGATTCCCAAATAGCTATTTTTAAGGAATCGCTATTTGAGAATAGCAAAATGGAATGTAGGTAAAAATTTGCATTTTTTTGCGAATCTCTAACATTCCTTAATTGCGATTAGCAAATTGCGAATCGCAATTGAGGAATGAGTGTCCCATTCATTCCTATGGGCTAAGAGGCCCATAGGAATGAATGGGGATACATTCTCAAATTGCGATTTTCTATGACAAAAAGATTCCTTATTTTGCTAATGTTCACCTACATACCAAAGCACCGTTTGCGATTCGCAAATGCCGAAATTCGCCGAATTTTGGCGTTTTGCGAATCGCAAACGCCTACCTACATAAGCCCAAAAAGTGTCTGAACGCTATCTGTGGGACCAGGCCATATGTCGCAGCACTGTACTGACCTGCATGGTGCTGTGGGCGGCAGTGCAGAAGCTGGGGCAGCAGATCCAGAGCCACGAGTTCGACAGCCAAATCCTGCACAAGTGCATGGAGCTGCTGCAGTAGGCCCAGCAGGTAAGAGGAAGCGCACTGCCGGGCACTCACCATTTACACCTGGACGCTGTTTTAATGATACTAGTATTTTAATAAATGTAACGCTGTGTTTTTAACGAGTCTGTTAAAATAAGCCGTAGGTTTAACATAATTTACATAGTTCAAACTCCTTTGCTTTTCCTGCTCTCAGCTCCCTGTTCTAAACCACCCCTCAACCTTCCCACATTTTTTCTCAATGCTGCACTACCACCTGCTTTCCCTGCTGCCCACTCCAGCCCTGCCCACTGCTCCTGGAACTCCTTCCCCATCATGCTACTACTTAATTTCACATGCAGCGCAAACCAGTCATTAAGCAGCCTCTACCTAGGCCTCCCTGTCCCACTTACCTGTGCCAAGTACTCCAACTATTCCGTGCAGACCCAGCAGCAATACTGTTCAAGGCCACCAGCCTTGAGTTCCTGCTTCCTTCCTCCATCTCGCATCTCTTTTACTCTCTTTAACTACCTGTAACCAGTTTCCTGTAACTCTTGCTCTCTCACTTTTTCCTCTACTTTTTGTCCTGCTCTGTAACTGCTTTCCTAAGACTTTTTTAGTATAACTTTTCATCATGCTACAAAGTCCATCTGCAAATATGGTGTAAAGATGAACCTTTTTCTTTTATACAAAGCGCTAAAACTCACAGATTTCATCCAGATTGGGTGTACTACAGCTGTGTTTATCACATATCGTGGATCACGGTGTAATTAAATTTCAACATTCCTCTATATTTACATATGTATGTGTGTATGTGTGTGTCTCATAAAACCCGGGGGGCAGATTTATGAGGCTCTTGCGCCTCCTTGCGCTGCAATTGCGTCACGTAATGTGACGCAACGGCGGCGCAAACAATGCGCCCTATTTACAACGTGACGCATCTAGGAGATGCGTCACGTTGGAAACCCCTGCGCCATAAGGAGGCGTTCCTGCGCAGGGGGGGGGCGTTCCTGCGCAGGAACGCCTCCTAAAAGTGGCTGAGTGAAATCTATGAGATTTCACTCAGTCACTTTCTAAGTCAATTCCTTACGCCTGCTTGAAGCAGGCGTAAGGGTGACGCACCATACATTGAAGAGGTGGCCCCTGTGCATTGCAGGAGTCATGTCGCACTTGCGACTTGACTCCTGCAATGCGCCGCCTGTGCGCCGAGAGATGCGTCACGCATCTTCACTGCCTTGCACCATGGGTGGCGGAGCAGTGGCGCACTGTGGCGCACATTAACTGGCGCATCCCTGGGGATGCGCCAGTTAACATAAATCTGCCCCCGTGTTTTTAAGTGTCTCGGTGTGATCAACGGTGGAAATTGCAAAATGGACTTCACAATAAAAGCACTAGGGAGCCCAGGTGTGTGGAAGTAGGGAACCCTGTAGCAAAGAACAATGTACATAGCTAAATGCTTATAAGGTCCAAAAAGCGAGACCGATTTGCATTGCAAAGGCTTGTTTTTACCTTCTCACTGCTATAACACAGATTAATGCCGATTCTCAGCCCTCGCAATTCATAGCTGAGCCAACAGTTAGGCAGTGAATCCACATAACCACTACTCATTTTGCCATGAGTTGAGCATGAATTGGGCTAATGAATAGTAATTTGCAGACTGTACTTAGTGCAAGCATGTTTTAGAACAGCCTCTTAAAAGCATACACCCCACAGTTCAGCTATTTACATCCTTCTGAAACCTCTAAAAAAAAAAATACATCTTTGTCATCACGTAACAGTAATACCGACTTCCAAGCAGGCTTTAAATTTGTAGATTAACCAATATCACACATTTACATTTCTTTCAGGCAACGACCAGGCTCATATTAGACTTACGGGGGCGATGTTGCTGGGCATATGAGACCCGCATGGTAAAGGCCAGATGAAGAAGGAGCTCTGGAAAGGCGCACTGTGGATCAGCCGCGGTCCGTGCAGGTAACAGCAGTGGGACGGTGGGAAAATTAAATAAATAAATAATTTTCCCTCTGCTTCCTCCCTCGAAATCCCTCCTTAACCTCCCCCACCTCCCACCGCTGTTACCTGCATGGACCATGGCTGCTGTGATGTAGTCTTATACCCCCACCAAATTCGATGCTTTAAAAAACTTAGGGGCCTATTACCAAGCAATAGCGATAATTATCGCTATTGCTTGGTTAGAGACAAAAATTTACCGCAGAGCTGCGGCGATTTTTATCGCAGATAAACCTTGGTATTACCAAGGTTTATCGCAAATGCCATAAAAAACGGCCGCAATGCATGAATATCGCTGAAAAGTCTGCGATATTCATGCATTACCAGGCTAATGCTCTTAGCCATGTTATCCACCTCCCATTGGATAACATGGCTAAGAACTGCTCAGGGGCAGGTGTTAGCTTTTGGAGATATTCGCGCTTAGCGCGAATATCTCCAAAAGTTGGTGATAGGAGATAGCGATGTTAGCAACTGTTTCCAGTCGCTAACATCTTGGCACACCCACTTTGCATGTCATTAGTGATAAATATCACTGACATGCAAAGTGGGGCCCAAGATGGTCGCTATCTCCTACTAGCTGTCGCTAACTGGTGTTAGCCACAGCTAGGTAATAGGGAGATAATTTTATCTCCGCTTTCTTGGCTTTTAAAGCCAAAAAAACGGAGATAAACCCCCTTGATAATATGCCCCCTAATGCAGGCTGACTGGCATTCACTCTTCTCTCTCCTTATGTAACTGCCCCAATGTCCCTGCCTTTCCCGGTTCTGCCCTCACCTTCCGCCACCCTTCATTTGTGCGTTTCAGAGTCATTTTTACCCATTTCCAGCACTGTTTTCCAATCATACTACTTTGATGTTGCTAGGTCTGCCACCGCAGAAATTGAGTGTCGGCTGTTCAACATCCACAATCTTTGCTGTGTCAAAGAATCAACCATGCATGGCGGCCCAGCTTCTTTAAAAGATATTTGCATCTGAAAACATTTCCGGTCCAAGAACGTTAGGAAGCCCGGCATGCATTGCCTTCCCTTTTACCTCGCAAAAAGGCCATGTTTTAATCATTTTTAGTAGTGCCCTCGTGGTCCTATGTGCACACCAGAAAATCCAGCACTTGATACATGTTTTAATTATTAGAAATGTGGCACCAACGATTTGACACTGTAAATTGAAAGATGTTACCAAACTTCGCATTTCAACCATACCTGAAAGCAGAACAAATAGGTTAATTACTTTCATATTTGGTTGAAAATGCTCAGTATGCACATCTGTTGTCTCATTCCTGAAATTAGAACGTGAACATCAGTAAAAAGTCATCTTTTCGCTTTAAAGAAAACATGAACCATAATAATTTTCCAACCAACCATTTCAAATTCAGTTATCCTTCCTCTACTATAAAATAAATGTAGAACTGATGAATGACTTAAATTCCTATCACATACTACCATCTAGTGGACATTTTTAGAATTGATTCACTAAGCATTAATGTCAACTCTCTATGGGCCAGATGTAGGTAAATCCATTTTACCGATTTTTAAATACCGAATTTTACCGATTTTTACCGAATCGGTATTTAAAAATCGGAAAATGATATGTAGGTAAAAAATCGGTAAAATTTATCGATTCGGTAAAAGTCGGTAACGGATGATCTGTATTTACCGATCGGTATTACCGATCGGTATGTACCGATCAGCATTTACCGATCGGCATATCCAATGCATTCCTATGGGCCTTTTGGCCCATAGGAATGCATTGGAAATACCTATCTGTAATACCGATCGGCAAATACCGATCGGTAATACCGATCGGTAAATACAGATCGGTATTACAAACAAACGTGCAGCAAACAAAAGTGAAACTGAACACAACAGCCAATCAGGTGCAACCACCCTCCCCCTTCCTCCCAGGAAGTGCCTGCCCAGCCAGCTGCAACTCATTAGAAAGTTCTGGAGACAGGCAGAGCAGAGCACACAGAGAGAGGAGCAGGGGGAGAGTTGTTTGTGTATAAATCCCAGGAATAATGTCAAGCAGCAGTGAGAGAAAGAGAAAAATTAAGTTCAGCAACACTGAGCTTCAACTCCTAGTTGAGGAGGTGGTCAGGGTGCACACCCAACTATTTGGGAAGCTGTCCCTCACCATGGCTGAGTCAGCTAAGCGAAAGCTGTGGCTGCACATAGTGGAAAGGGTAAATGCAGTGGGAGTCACCAGCAGGAGCATGGAGGATTTAAAGAAAAGATTTTATGACCTCAGGAGCCAAACCAAGAGGAAGCTTGCAGAGCTGCATAAACAGGCTGGTGTCACTGGAGGAGGCAGGAATCCAGCACCCCCCCTGACTGAGCTGGAGGAGTTGGTGGCGTCTACCATCGAGCCAGACAGTGTGGTGGGACTGGGAGCAGTGGACAGCTCAGCCCGAGCCAAATCAAAAGGTAAGATGCATGCGCAGCACAACACCCCATACCAAGCAGCATCCCTTAAACCTCTGAGCACAGGCCAAGCCCAGTCCAGTACTGCTAGCACTATACAGGAGCAATGCATAATGGGAAATGTAGTCTGCTAATATTAGACCATGTATAACTGAACAGACATCAGCAAGGCAGTGAAAGTATTGCAGAATCATGAAAGTTAAATGTGTAAAGATTTATTTATAGTCACTGTGACACAGTAACAATCAATGTACATACGCTTATTTACACCTAGGGGCACCATCAGCCAAGCAAGGCACATCGACACCAGGGACTGCAGCAGCGAGGGAGGAGAGAGAGGAGGCAGGGCCAAGCCATGTGCAACCATCGCAAGATGAGGAGGACACAAGTGGCATTGCACAGGAGGAGGAGACAGGCCTCACCCCGACCTTCCACACTCCCCACACCTGTCACAATCACCTGCATTGGTATTCTCACCGGAGACTTCCCCAGTAATGCAACAGGCTGCACCTGCAACACCACCAGCCAGGAGGCGACTCGTGGCCACACTGCCCTTGATGGAGGCAGCATTAGATCAGGCTGAGCAAACTCCACCTATGCCTCATGCTGCACTGCAGGTAAACACTCATGAAGACACCATGCACAGACGTCGCCGCATGCCCAGCACTGCAGGAGGCACTGGAGAAGGCACTGTCTTCCGGGGGCTGGAGGGAAGCATGGTGCGCATCCAGCGCATGCAGGGCAGATCCATCCAGGCCTGCCACCGGCAATTCCGTGCTCTCAATCAAACTGTAGGAGAGATGGGGAAGGGCATTAATGATATAGCCAATTGCAGCAGGGACATGGTAAAATCAAATGACAACCTAGCTGCTGGTATTACGTCTGCTATCACGCAGCTGTGCGATAAGATGGACCACATCGAGAACGCAAGGCGCAGGGACACCCGCGCTACCAACAGGGTGCTGAATCGCCTTGCCACTGCCACTGCACAGCTATGCAGGAGAGGAAACAATATGCAGGAAAGCCTAACACAAAATACGGCAGAGGTCACAAGGGGCATAGCCAAAATAACCAGTGCCCTAGAGGCAATGATGATCACTAATGCTGCTCACAATCCTGCCCTGGATGTGGCTGAAGGAGAGGACAGTAGTAGCCGCAGCAGCTTGGGTAGTGCTGTGGTGCCTGCTCGTAGGAGCCGGAGGCGCCCAGCTGAGCCTTCAAGCCTGGAGGAAGGCAGTGGGGATAATCCCAGTGTGTCTGGGAAGCGGCAGAGAAAGTGACTCTCCAAGTTTGGGTGAAGTAACCCTGGACATGTTGTCCCCACCTTTGTACATTTTAATTTGTTGCACCTAAGTGCTGTAAGTTCGTGCCAACAGATAAATACTTTACTTCCATTCACAACCTGTCTGTGTGTCATTACTTACTCAGAAATAGTTGCTTGTTATTTCCTCACGCCTGTATCTCCCATCACTTGGTGTTGTGACTCCAGCAGGTTGTATGTCAGGCACGGCATTGTCGTCGTCATGGTCCTCGTACTCTTCCAACTCCACCTCTGTACCCTTTTTCACAGCCAAGTTGTGCAACATGGCACAGGCAGCTATGATTTTGCAGCATGTTGTGGGGGTATACTGCCTTGCGCCTCCACTCTTGTGAAGGCATCTAAATCGGCTCTTCCAGATGCCAAATGTCCGTTCTACCACATTCCTTGTACTTTTATGTGCCCGGTTATACCTCCTTTGGCTGGGTGTGGAGGGGTTGAGGTAGGGAGTGAGAATAAAAGAACGTAGGGCATATGCACTGTCTCCTAAAAGGGAAATGGGAATACATTACTCACATGTATACTTGTAAACTCACTGCAATATGTGTGAATGCTGTCGCAGACTCTGTCTTACCTAGGAGGTATCCTTCGCCAAATTCCCCTGCTGACAGCCGTTCATAGATGCCGCTGTTCTGAAATATATAGGAGTCATGTGTACTTCCAGGGAATTTAGCTACAAGGTCTGTGATGACGTACTTTGCATCGCAAATCACCTGGACGTTGATGGTGTGGCTTGACTTCCTATTGTGGTAAATGTATTCTGTGGCAGCAGGGGGACAAATGGGGATGTGTGTCCCATCAATGCATCCGATGATATGGGGAAATCTTGCCATCTGGTAGAAGTCTGATTTTGTTTGTACCAGTTCAGCATGGGTGGATGGAAATGAAATATAATGCTCCATCCTGTGCAACATGGCGTCAAGGAATTTGTGAAAAAACCTTGAGAGGCTGCTCTGGGTCACCCCTCCCGCCACAGCAACCACGCTCTGGTAGCTCCCTGACGCCAGCAGGTGGAGGCTGCACAGCACCTGTACATGTGCTGGTATTGCATGTGCCCTTGGGGTGGGGTGCTCCAACAGTGGTTTAAGGTCCCTGATGAGCTCCATGATGGTTACTGGAGCCAACCTGTACCTTTGTACTATCTCCTCCTCTGTCAGCATGAACAGGGTGACCCTCTGCCTGTAGACCTGCTCCTGTCTCAGCCATTCCCTCTCTCCTTCCTCCCGTAGCCGTAGACGTCTTGCTATTACATAGAATGCCGCCATTGTGCAAACTGAATTGCATTTTGGGTCCTTTTTTATAGGCTCCACCTGGTTACCACCTGATTTGAATCCATGGTAAATTCCGACTCTCAAATACCGATTTTGAGGCAAAATCGGTATTTCTGGGCCTCCCTACATCTCAATTTTCAATTTTCCCTAATCTTATTTACCGATCGGTAACATTACCGATCGGTAACATTGCCGATCTGTGACATTACCGATCGGTAACATTACCGATCGGTGACATTACCGATCGGTGACATTACCGATCGGTAACATTACCGCTAGGTAACATTACCGCTAGGTAACATTCCATTATCGGTATTTTACTGCTCGGTAAATATACAGATCGGTATAATTACCGATTCTGCCTATTTTTGGTCACCTACATATCGAACGCTCACTACCGATCGGAAACGGACGGAAATCGGTATTTTCGGCCGATTCCGATCGGTAACGGCCTACCTACATCTGGCCCTATATCACCTAAAATCAAGAGGGCACAAGTCCGAGGTACACGTGGGTATCTAAGTCAAATTTTCCCTGGAAAGTGAATCAGGAAAAAACATTTTGTGCTGGTTAGCAACACTTTTGTGACACTAACCAAGCACAAAATGTTTGAGAATCTCCCCCTGAGGGTTATAAGGTTTATATTAGAAGGATTGAAATGTATGACTGCAAGTAACAAAAGGATCACTTTATTAAAAGCATTAACCCGCTTACCTATTTACATAAAATAAAAATCTGTCATCTGCGTGTTATATAATATGCTTTGTAGGAGACATATGCTCTATACTACTTTGATTCAAAACTGGGATTAGACAAAACACAGATCTTTCCCCCGAATACATTATCCTCCAGAGTTATTTTATCATTAATATTATTATTCCCTGAGATTTACTTGGCACACAAAAAGCTCTGCAGCAGGGGCCTTGACCTCGTAAGATTTTTTGAAATGCAGACTTTGCAACAAATTAAGCAGAACAGATTTTCTACTATGTTTCTTCTTGTTGCTATTTTCTTTGTGGCAGGGTTTTAAAAATTGAACGTGTAAGTTATGGCCCAGATTTTACGACGGAGTTGCATCACTCTTTTGGTACAACCCCAACACAACATCTCATTTGTTACTCAAATTTACTCATGAAAAACCTGCTAAACATATGGGAGGTCTTAAGATCTGATGTCACTTCCTTTGAGGTCATGGGTTGTGATACCACTTCCTGTGATGCTATGTGTGATGTCACGCGGTGTGATGCCATGCACTGTGATATCACACTCCATGGTGTCAGTTGAATACTGCCTAACTTGGTTAGTTTCCCCACTACTTTTCTTTAGGACTTGGGCCATGTGTAAAATGAATCGTTAGACAAGAAACAAGTTACGTAGCCCAGCTGAGACTGCCTCTCCCTTACAGGGTCTTGGCCGCCCGAAATAATATGTCGAAATGCATGTCGAAAGTCACCAATTATTAGGCATACCTCACAAGCTGAGATGCCAGGTGCTTTTACTCCATGTCACATAGCAGCTGAGACGACTCATTTCAAACATCATTCAGTTACATTAGAATTGAGGTATGCATTAAATTCTTATCCCATACTTCCATCTAGTGGGCATTTGTAGAATTGATTCAATATGTAATCATTTAAAATTATTGCCCCACTCAAATCAATTAAACTGACTAATTCAACAAGAAACAAACAACTTCATGGCAACCAATTTTTTAAAATGATATTACCTACTGGCAGTCGTCATTAGATAGTTATAGTTAGGACCAAAGTTTCCATAGGAAAATCGTTTTTGTTTTGCCAATTACTTTAGCGCCCCTTGGTGAATCTCCCCAAAAATTTTCACAAAACTTCCCCTTTTCGGTTCAGCTGCTGTGTTGAAAGTTTCAGGGTGATCGTTCAAGCAGGGGCTAAGAAAAAAGAGGGGTCCCAAAACGTGTTTTCACCATGTTATATCTATGGGGATTTTTTATTTCTTGAAAACGACTACAGGTCGAACTGCTGAACGGAATTACACCACATTTGGCAGAAAGCTAGATGTTGGTCCAGAAAGAATGCTTTTTGTAATTCGGTGTAAATCCGTTCACCAGTTTTTGAGATATGTAGCTTAAAAAAATATATAAATATCTGGGGATGAGAGTCATATCAGTGGACTTGCGGATCGCACTAAAATTTGATTGGCTTCCAACACTTCAACCAGTAAGTGCTGGCAGCCATCTTGGGACTAGGCTTGAAGCTGAGTTCAACAAACAAAGTCAAAAATAAAGAAAAGGGGCAGGGTAGGAATACCTTGAACCCTTAGATATGGTGGGGAGGGGCCCTCAGGGATCCCGCTGGGGTTAAAAAGCATTTTCTTTTTATTTCCCCACATACTCACAGGTGGATCTGCAAATTTGCTGCAATTTTTTTTTTAAATAGAGGTGTGGGCTCCAGTGCGTCTTTTTTTTAAATGCCTGGATGGGCCATATCCCAGGGACATGAAGGAGGCTGTGTCATGGGGCCCCCTTCTTAGGCTTATGAAAAGCCCCGGGAAATGCCACCTCCCTAGGGCAGTAAATATAAAAAATACAGGGGGCCAACTCAGCTCCTCACAGCACCTTGGACTGTGAACGCCAAATGCTCGCACTGTGTTCTGTCAAATAATGTCATTTTAGAAGTTATAAGTGTTGTTATGAATACTATGATTTTACATGCTCAAGTGATGTATAATGTAAGGGTATAAATAATGCAAGGAAAGGCATGAGTTATAGTTAATGTTGTGTGGCGAGTGAGGTGACAAGACTGCGTTTGGAGGTGCGTGACTCATAGTAATTTGAAGGTGGTGTGTAAATTATTAATTTTTAAACCACAATCCTACTCATGTTAACTCAGATACACAGCAAAAATTAACCTGTGCTCCCCGCTGGTAGATTGGCACAGAGCAAGCAGGCTTAACTTAAGGGACGATGTGTAAAGTATTAGTGTACATGGCACACAGTAACACAGTGAAAACACCACAAAGGGTACTCCACACCAGTTTAGAAAAAGAGATCATTATATTCTGAACAAAATAAGACAAAAATGACAAAAATCCAATGAGAAGTTAAGATATGAATTTTTAAGGGATAATTGTCAAAATAGTGCTTAGCACATATAGCGCTTAAAGGGGTAAAGTGGTTACGCTGGACCAGGATAAAGTCAAGAGTTTAGGCCACCCGCAATGGAGCTCATACCCGCTGAGCCAAGGGCCTTTATCCTGGTCAGGTTACTTCTTATTTAAGGAAGACTTCTTTGGCCAACGTAAAGGAGTGGCAATGGGGGCAATTTTTGCCCCGGACATAGCGAACCTATACGTGGCAGATTTTGAGGATAAAATTATCCACAATAATAATCCCTTCGAGACTCATATCAAACGATACCTAAGGTATATTGACGATGTGTGTTTGATTTGGGAAGGCTCGGAGGATCACCTATTATCATTTCATGCTTGGCTCAATGAACAAAATAACAACTTACAATTTACGATTGAGTATAGCAATGAGCGGATAAATTTCCTAGATTTACAAGTAATCAATGACAACGGTAGTCTAGTGGTTAATCTGTACACGAAGCCTACATCTCGCAACACTCTGTCGAAATACTCTAGTCATCACCCCAGGAATTTAAGGGACAATCTCCCCTTTGGCCAATTTTTAAGAATTAAACGTAATTGTACACGAAAAGAGGATTATTTCAGAGAAGCTAAAATCCTCCAATTGAAATTAGGCGCCAGAGAATATCCATACAGAATGGTGAAACGGGCCCTTAAGCGGGCTTGGTATTATGACCGTGGAGCACTATTGACTGAGAATACAGCCAAAGAGAAGGCTGAAAACACAATAGCGTGTGTCACTACCTTTGGGACAGAGTCTAGCCAAATCAAAAGAATTATATCCAAGAACTGGCATCTAATACAGAAATTGGAACCACAATTGAGCTTTCCCCGTTTTGCTTTTAAGAGAGGCAGGAATTTACGGGATCATTTGGTTAAAACATACAGGGAACCATGTGTGAACACTATCCAGAACCAATGGGGTTTGGCCCCCATTGTGGGACATTACCCTTGTGGACAATGTGCTGTATGTGATACCACTGCCAGGACAAAATCCTGCATTCTGAATGGCAAACAAGTAATGCTGCAACATCATTCAAATTGTATGACAAGGAATGTCATTTACTGTATCGAATGCCCGTGTGGCCTGATGTATATTGGAAAGACCACACAGGAAATTAGGAAGAGAATATCACAACACCAATCACGAATTAGGTGTAAGGTACTGACGGCACCATTAGTAGAGCATTACATTCAGAAGTCACATGGTCCCAAAGACATGAAGTGGTTTGTGCTGGAAGTGGTAAAGGGTTCAAAAAGAAGGACCAATGTGGATCGTCTGCTGACATTAAAAGAGAACAAATGGATATGGATGAGTAGAACAGTGGAACACGGACTGAATCAATTTGTGGAATGGCACAATCTTGCAACCCTTTGAGTCTCAGTTGTGTTGCTTACGCACGTGATGTAACTTAGATCAGTGTTTTGTACATAGTGTTTAACAGTGGTCCCTCTAGGTGAGGAACGCTTGCCTATTAGCATGTTAATAGCAGGTTTATGAAATTAAGATGAGAGAATTCCTGTATGTTTTTAGTAATTGTTGTTTTAGTTTTGGTGTGGTGATGGAACACTTGATACATAGAAAGTTGTACGAATCAGTAGGCAACATTGCCCCTTCTAAAATGGCCACTGCAGTTTCTAGCGTTTTTTGAGCGTATGCGCATGCGCGCACTTCACGGAAAAGATTGTTATCCTAGCCTGCGCGTTTGTGAGCAGACGCGAAGTGAAAGTGACGAGGATGGTCCCGGCATTGGCGGTGCATACGAGTGAGTACAAACGCTGTCTTTCAGCTGTCTTTCAGTTAACAGAAGATGCCCAGAGTAAACGAGATAGGAGTGTGACGGTAGCCCTCCTTGCTTGTGTCTTTTAGGTAATACTTTATGCACACGGAGTCGAATTGTGGACTCGCGTTTTCAAGTACGCTCTTAGATTGAAATCAAGGTAAGCAGGGAGCCGAGGTGGATGCCATATAAGTGGAATAGATGTGGCCTGTGGTTCTATTGATTGGTTGTTTCATGTTTTTATTACACCGGTTTTAGGGCGATAGTTGGACTAAATTTACAATAGTGGTAAAACCACAGCGGAATCTGAATACTTCAGAGAGAATATTTTTGAGAGGATATATTTTTTCAGTGAGTATTAAGCCAGGTAGTGGTTTTTATATATTCTGTCACACCGGGTGAGGTGATGGTTTAATGTCAGCAGACGATTAAATATATTGGACATTGGAATGTGGGTATAAAGAGACTGATTGTACATATTGTATATATTTCTTTGTAGATATTTTGTGCAACAGTAGTCCTGATGATGGTCTTGGTGTGATTTATACAGTAGAGACCGAAACGTCGACGCCCAGGCACCGTTTTGGGTTAGGAATCACCAACAACAGGATTTGTAAAAAAGAGAGTGATGGACTGAGCTGACTGTATTTTCAGTAGCATTCTATGTGTATATATGGTTTGTACATATTATACCAACGGTGTAACACACTACTAGGAATTTACTGAATGTAGTAGCGTTTTTGTGTTGCCTTACTTATAAAGAACCTAAATAAATATATTGATTTCAGATATGATATAAAAGTTCTGAATTGAAATACCACGTTTTCTGATGTTCTTTGGAGTTAGTGTACATATATATGACATGTGTTAAAAAGACTCAATGAGATAAAATAATACCTCAAGGCGCAATTTTTCTATGAATGTTAATTACCCAGTTCCTTGGGGAGTATTGGGTTGCCCTCTTCTAGCAACTTTATCCTGGTCAGAGCACGAAAGGTGATTCATCAGTTCGTGGATGAAACATCAACTCCGGAGTGCGGAAGTTCCGTAAGCACTGTACTGGTATAATCCACACTGGAGGGGCCATGTTTCAATCTTCTCAATGCAGTGGCGGTGATGCGTTGGCTCTGATGCAGTGATTCGGGAGGTGAAGCTGCTGTCCAAAATGCTATATGCCAATCCCAGTCCCCGCAGAGGAGTTGATGTGCAAGTTCTTGGTAGCTGCAGCACTTTAAACTCACTTCCAAGGGCCTTGGACCGCATTGGCACCACTTGGCAGAGTAAGACTTACAGCAAGTAACGTCCAAGTGCTGGGTTGAAGATGAAAGGTGAAGTCTTTTATTATCCCTGACACTTCTGCAACAGAAGGTAAGCCAACAAGCCATTGTAGAAACATAGGTTCAAGGATGTAGAAAGAAGGTCTGATCCTTCACACTTCCAGGCAAGAGGTAGCAGGTCAACACAGCAAAGCAGTTTATCAAAGTGTCAGTCCCTCTTACATCACAGCAATCAGAGTGAAGCAGGCCAACTCAGCAAAGCAGTTTAGCTGAGTGGCAGTTCCTCCTACAGCACAGCAGCTCTTCTTCCTGACAGAATGTCCCCAGTTTCAGCAGTGTTCTGAGTACATTAAGATCTTTGTAGTGCACAAGACCATGCCCTACCCTGCCCCAGCTCCAGACTCATAACTAGGGGGGGAGGGTATGCAACCCTTTGTGTAGGAACATCCCTTTCAGGTAGAAGTGTCAGCTCCTCCCCCTTATCCTGCTCAGGCAGACCCGTCAACAGGCAGCTGACCACTCAGGCACACCTACCCTTCCTTTGTGTGTGACTGTCTAGAGTCAATAAAGGAAGTGATTGTCACCCACCCCAGATGTGTACTCCAGAGACAGACAGAAGGCTCCAAATGATTTAAGTAAGAAAATGGCAACTTTCTGAACTGCAATCTGAAAACCAACTTGACTAAAAGATGTGCTTTTAAATTGTGAGTCCAGCGATACCAAATTTGTTTTTCATATCATTTCCCAATTGTAAGCTACACTTATTAAATATTACAAGGCAGCTCCAGTGTTATTCTATGGGCGAGATAGGCCTTGCAGTAGAAAAACACAAATTTAGCAGCATTTTACTACCAGGACATGTAAAACTTAAAAGTACATTTCCTACCTTTTAAATACACTGCATGCTGCCCATGGGCTGTACAGGGGTTACTCTAGGCATGACTTATGTGTAATAAAAAGGAAGGTTGGGCCTGGCAAGTAGGTTACCTTACCAGGTCGGCATGGCAGTTTAAAACTACACATATAGGCCATGCAGTGGCAGGCTTAAGACATGTTTTAAGGGTCACTTATGTGGGTGGCACAATCAGGGCTGCAGGCCCACCAGTAGCATTTTATTTATAGGGCCTAGGCACATGTAGTGCACTGTACAAGGGACTTATAGATACATCAAATATGCCCATCAGGGATAAACCAAGTGTTATCACATTTCAGATATAGAGCACATGCACATTAGCACTGGTGAGCAGTGAAAAAGTACAAAGAGTTCTGCAACCAGCAAAACAGTCAGAAACAGGAGGTCAGAAGGCAAAAAAGTAGGGGAAATCATGCCAAGGGTACCTGGTCTAACTGAAGTTATCATAATAACTTTACAATTTATAATGTTTGTGTACTTTAAGTTGGGTTTATAATGTATAGAAAGAATACGTAACTATAAACTATCCTTAACCTTTGATTTTTGCTTTGTACGTTAATGGATTTCTTTTTTAATAAAAATGTGTTTCAAACCACAGTGTGGAGTGCCATTGATTGAAGTGTCATAAAGTGGAGTGGAGTACAATACAGTGAAGGAGAGTGTTATAGAGTCTAGTGTCTTAGAGTGGAGTATTATAGAGTGGAAAAGAGTAGAGTGGAGTGATGTAGCATACTGTGGAGTAAAGTGTTATACAGTGGAGTTGCGTGGTATGTGATATTGTGGAGTGGAGAATCGTAGAGTGGAGAAGTTTGTTGTATAGTGTAGTGGCATGTAGAACAGTAGAGCTGAGCGTTGTACAGTGGAGTATCGTTGTCTGGGAGTGTCATGAAATAGAGTGTGGTGCAGTGGAGTGCCATCAAGTAGAGTGCTGTAGAGTGGCATAGAGTGTAGCAGACTCTTTCAGAATGTAGTGACAGAGTGGAGTTCAGTGGAGTAGAGTGTTGCATGATTAAGTGTTGTCCAGTGCAGTGTTGTAAAGTGGAGTATCATCATTTGTGAGAACACAGTACGCGGTAGAGTGGCGAGTTATAGTTTGTGTTGTCTGGTTAGCGAAGTGAAAAGAGTGTGTAACGAGGTCCGCTACTTATAATAATTTGACGGTGGTGGATAAATTATAAAGAAAGCTATAACAATAACTTTTGAATTTTTAAAGTTTATGCACTTTAAACTTGGTTTGTAAAGAAAAATAAGTTTTCCTAACTATTACTAAGCTTTAACCTTTATTTTTTCATTGAATTTCAATGTTTTAAACAAATGTGATTAAAAATATGTACAGTATCGCAAGTGAAGAGTTTTTATGTGGAATGTCATACAGTACAGTTAAGGAGAGTGTTACAAAGCCTATTCTCATACAGTTGAGCATTTTAGGTGCAATAGAGTGGAGTGAAGTAGAGTACAGTGTAGAAGTGTATCGTACAGTGTAGTAAAGTGCTATATATTGTAGTGGCATGGTGTCTCCTATAGTGGAGTCAAGTATTGTAGACTGAGCAGCGAGACGTACAGTGAAATGGTGTGTCAAACAATAGAGTAGGGAGTTGTAGACTGTCATGGAGTGGAGTAGAATGTTTCAGAGTGGAATGTGATGTCATATAGTGGGGTGGCATATCATAGAGAGAAGGTGAGTGGTGTGTCATCAAGTGTCATACAGTGTAGGTACAGTAGCAAAGAGTAGATGGGCATTGAGTGGAGTGGAGTTGCATAGAGTGTAGTTCAGTGTTGTAGTGTGGAGTTGCTTACAGTGGAGATGAGAATCGGACAGTGGAGTGGCGTAGAGTGGAGTACAGTACAGTGGCATAGAGTGGGATAAAGTGTAGTATAGTGTAGTATAGTGGAGTGGGGTACACTGAAGTGGAGAAGTGTAGAGTGGAGTAAAGTGTCGTAGAGTGTCTTGTAAACTATAGGGGCATGGAGTGCTGTAGAGTAGTGTGGCGCAGCACACAGTCAAATAAAGTGTCATAAATTGGAGTACCAGGTTGTACAGTATAGTGTAGTAGGGTGTCGTACAGTATTAGAAAGTGATGTAGATTACAGTAGAGAAGAGAGGCAAACAGTTTAGTTGGTTTTTTTTTACAGTGGAGGGGTGTACAGTACAGTGTTGTAGAGTGTGGCCAAGTGGATTGGCATACAGTGTTATAGAATAAAATGGCACTCAATGGCGTGCAGTGGCATACAGTGGAGTAGAGTTGTTGTAGACCAGCATACAATGCAGTACAGTGTTGTATAGTAGAGTGAAGGTGTGTAAACATGAGTAATGTGTTGGAGAGTGGCATACAGTGTAGTAGAGTGTTGTAGAGTGGAGTTTCATAGAGTACAGTAGTGTGTCAAACAGTGGACTGTGTAGAGTGGATTTTTGTATAGTAGGGTAGAGTAAGGTAAAGTCTCATACAGTGGAGTAGAGTCAAGTGGAGAGGTGTAACATAGTGTGGAGTAAAGTACAATAAAGTGTATTGGTGTGTCATAGTGTAGAGTGGCATGGAGTGGAGTGTACTAGTGTAATGCAGGTAGTAAACTGTTCAAAATTGGAGTGGGATCTTGTAAGAACTGGGCCTGCCAGTTCTCCGGGGGGGTAGCATGGCTCGAGCAGGAAGGCGGCCAGGGGCTTATGTGTAAAGCAGCCACTTAACACACACATGCAATAAAACATACAGTGGCGCAATAATGGAGACCACACCAGATGTTGTATTTGAAAAATCAAGATCTTTTATATATAGGCTTTCAATCAGAGCAAGGCATTGGTAATTCATTAGCATTTCAAATAAGCATTTCATTAAGACATTTCATGTATCATGTGCAGATTGCATTTCTTTCGAAGAGTAAGCATTTCATTAAGACATTTCATTAAAATTACAGCTAGTTCATCTATGCAATGAAACGTTAACTGACCCCGCCTGTCGCATCAAACTCTTTGACACGCAAAGGGGTAATGGTATAAACCTGGAGGATCCTACAAGAAGCGACAATTATAATACATTTAAATAGCACATCAAACCTCTCACGGTCGCTTCTCCTAGAAAGGAATAAAACATATCAGCAAGTACTTTCCAGGTTAACAAAGAACTTCAAAGAACACAGCCTTTAGTCATTTGGGACAAGCTTTTCTTCTGATGAATACAGGTCGGCTGCGACCTAGATAAGATTATCAGAATACCAAGGAAGCCCACCTCTGCAAGAAAATTCAGTACAGTGAAGTGAACCTCCCTCTCAGTTCCGGCTTGTACATATGGTGCACTACGAGCAAATCAGGCTTATGGATACAGTGCACCTATAGCATTTCCGGCTTGTAAATACGATTCATGAAGAATAAGTCAGGCTGGTAATTATGCAGCACGATGAGTAATGCAGGCTGGTAAATTTGTAGGCAAAACAATTAAATGAGGCACATTGAGAAAGGGGGCCAACAGGACCCAGTCACAGTTAACCCCGGGGGAGGGGCGACCTCGGGCCTCACTCGGCCTACCGCCCTCCTCCCCAGGGGGTTACCTCACTTCTTCGGCCCTCCAGGGCCCTTGCGTGGTTCTCGGGGAGGGAGAGGGCGCTCTGACCTTCTCGAGGACTCACTCGACCCAGCGCGGTGCAGACGCCTCTTCAGGGCACCGGCGCTGGGGACGAGGCGGGGTTTCAATGCAGAGCAGACGGAGGGAGCTCTCAGGCTCCGTGGCCCCTCCGCAACGATCCAGGGCTTCCCCGTGTTGGACGAGGCGCGGGGCAGCAGCCAATCGCTGCCCGGCTCAGGCGGGGGCGCGGCCGATGACGCGGTCACGTCTCCCGTCACGTGATGGGCTCCAAGCAGGCTTCAGGCCTAGCGCGGCCTGTCAGTTTCAATGCGGCGGCCCTCTCCTGGCACCGAGGGCCGCCGAGAGGGGCAAATACGGCGCTGGTCACCACGTGAAGGTGGGCAGCCCCAGGGCAGGCCGGAAGGGCCACAGGAGCGTCGCGTGGGCGGCGCTGATGCCGCGAGGACGTGGGCCTCTTCAGGCGCCTGGGGGAGCTGAGGTACAGTGCTAGCGTCGCTTCTCAGCGCTATGTAGGAGGGCAGATTACAGTGCTCCACGAGTTAGTCAGTCAGAACTGTGGCAGGATGGGGCAAATTCTAGCGCTTATCACACAGTTCAGTCATGGGGAGACAGGTAGGCCCAGCTGAAGGCAGGAGATGCGCTGGGCAGCTCAGTCCAGTACCTTGTCTCATGAAGTAGGCTTCTTGGCGCTTGGTTGATTCTGCACCCTTGGTTGCTTGTTGCTTGAAGTTGCAGAAGAGGGGGGGAATGAGTTGAGGGCCTGAAGAATTTCTTCTCAGTCACTGCAGATGGGCCCTGGGGTTCCCTACCACTGGGCCAGATCAGGGGGATAGCTTTGGACACCTCACTGAGCTTAAGAGGCAGCACCTAAATCCTGTCACTCCCAGTAGCATAGGTTCCTCACTAGGCCCTCCCGCCTAAAACTCCTGCGTGGGTTCCCCAGGTCAGTGATGCCCCAACTGACTAGAACGTTTCCCTCCTTTTCCTTATATAGTGTCAGTTGGCAGTTGGCAGTGGCAGTTGGTGCCTCCCCTATTCTGGAAGGTTCCAGGAGCTTCCCTCATTCTAGCTATGGGCAGGCTGGCAGGCTGGTATGGCAACAGTGTTTAAGGGTTCCAGCCAGCTCCTGGCTACTAGAGTGCTACACTAAAAAAAACACGCTGCAGTAGCAGGGGCCAGTGGCAGCCATGTTGAAAGTAGAGAGCACCTGCACCCTAACACAGGTTAGCTGTAAAAAGGTGCCCGAAGACCTAAGGACCAACAGAAAAATAGGTTGAAAAAATGAGGCCAGGGCGAAAAATACAGGGAAAGGTCTTCCTAAGGCTGACAGGTCTAACATGCGTCCCCACCAGCTGAAAGAGGGGAGAGCTACCCAACCTCTAGGGAGTTCTCGTCACTAAGGCGGAAAAACCGGAAGAGACCGTCAGCATTGGCATGGTCAGCTCCGGGCCGATGTTCCACCCTAAAGTCCATCCCCTGTAGGGAAATAGACCACCTTAGCAACTTTGGGTTTTCGCCTCTCATTTGCATGAGCCAGCGAAGGGGTCGGTGGTCGGTTTGAACCAGGAAGTGAGAGCCAAAGAGGTATGGCCTCAACTTCTTCACAGCCCAGACCACAGCAAAGGCTTCTCATTCAATGGTACTCCATCGCTGTTCCCGAGGAAGGAGTCTTCGGGAGATGAAGGCCACAGGTTGGTCTTGGCCATCATCGTTGAGTTGCGACAGCACGGCGCCTACGCCATGCTCTGAGGCATCTGTCTGCACGATGAATTCTTTTCGGAAGTCCGGAGTGGCCAGCACCGGAGCGGTGCACATCGCGCGCTTCAGATGACCTGACGTGGCTGCTTTTTGGACGTCAACTCAGTCAAGGGGGCCACGATGGTACCATACCCCTTGATGAATCTGCGGTAATAGCCAGTGAGGCCGAGGAAAGCTCGGACCTCAGTCTGAGTTTTGGGGGGCTCCCAGGCCATGATGGTCTCAATCTTGGCCTGGAGGGGTTGCACCTTATCTCCGCCCACCAAGTGTCCCAGGTGCACGACAGAGCCCTGTCCAATCTGGCACTTGCTAGCCTTGATGGTCAAGCCAACACGTTGTAACGCCCGCAACACCTCCTGGAGATGCTGCAGATGTCCTCCCAGGTGCTACTGAAGACAGCTATGTCATCCAGGTAAGCTGCTGGGAAGGACTCCAGGCCAGATAATACCTGGTTCACCAACCGCTGGAAGGTGGCCGGAGCATTCTTGAGCCCGAAGGGCATCACCCGAAATTGGAAGTGACCCTCAGGGGTGGAGAATGCTGTCTTCTCCATAGCTCCCTCGGCCATGGCAATCTGCCAGTACCCTGATGTCAAGTCGATGGTGCTGAGGTACTTGGCTGCTCCCAGCCGGTCAATCAGCTCGTCTGCCCGCGGTATCGGGTGAGCATCTGTCTTGGTGACAGAATTCAACCCCCGATAATCCACACAGAACCGAAGTTCTAGTGTGGTGCCCGGTGGAGCCGCTTTTGGCACCAAAACGACCGGACTAGCCCACGGGCTGCTGGAGGGCTCGATTACTCCCAGCTCCAGCATCTTGGTCACCTCACCCTGGATGCTGTTCTTTACTTTGTCGGACAGCCGGTAAGACTTGGTTTTCACTGGCGGACTGTCCCCTGTGTGCACATCATGGGTACACAGATGCGTAACTCCAGGCGTGAGGGAGAACAACGAGGCATGCTGCGCCAAAACCTGGCGGCAGTCCTTCTGTTGTTCTGGGGTCAAGGATGGAGAGAGGACAACTCCCTCTACTGTACCATCCTTCTCCTGAGCCGCTAGAAGGTCAGGAAGAGGCTCACTTTCCTCCTCCTCGCTCCCATCCGTCACCATGAGGAGAGCAAGCTCCGATCGCTCATGATGAGTCTTCAGGCGGTTGACGTGGAGCACCCGGTGGGGCTGTCGGGGGTCTTTAAGTCCACGACATAGGTCGTCTGGCCTTTCCGCTCCACAATCTCGTACGGACCAGTCCACCGGTCCTGGAGGGCACTAAGCTCCCCAGGCTCCATGACCCACACCTTCTGTCCAGTGTCCAACTCTACCGTCTGAGCGTTGTGGTCATACCACTCCTTCATGACGGCTTGGCTAGCCTCCAGATTGTCTGAGGCTTCTTTCCACATCTTAGCCATCTGGCTGAGGAATGCCAGCATATAGTTGACAACATCCCGGGGAAGCTTCTTTGAAGTCTTCTCCCAACTCTCTTTGACCAGACTAAGGGGTCCCCTAACGGGGTGACCATAGAGCAATTCGAAGGGGCTGAACCCGACTCCCTTCTGGGGTACCTCGCGGTACGAGAACAGCAAGCAAAGGAGGACGATGTCCCAATTCCCCCTCAGGTCTTCTGGCAGACTCCGGATCATTCCCTTCAAGGTGTTGTTGAAGCGCTCCACGAGCCCGTTAGTCTGGGGGTGGTAAGGAGTGGAGAACCAATAGGTCACTCCGCACTCCTTCCACATGGCCTGCATGTAGGCCGACATGAAATTTGTGCCCCTGTCCGACACCACGACCTTGGGGAATCCCACTCGGGTGAATATCCCCATCAGGGCCCGCGCCACCACAGGTGCTGTAACGGTCCTCAGAGGGATGGCCTCCGGGTACCGAGTGGCGTGGTCCACTAACACCAGAATGAACCGATGTCCCGCAGAGGTCTGAGGGTCCAATGGACCAATAATGTCAATACCGACCCGCTCAATAGGAGTCCCGACCACTGGGAGTGGTTCCAATGGGGCCTTCAATTTGGTCCCAGTCTTGCCACTGGCCTGGCAAGTCTTGCAGGTCTTGCAATAGGTGTCAGAAGCAACTCTCATCCTAGGCCCATAAAAATGTGGGACTAGCCTCGCAAAGGTCTTGTCCTGGCCCAGGTGTCCGGCTAGAGGTAACTCATGCGCCAGTTCCATCAAAAAGGCTCGGTAGCACTGGGGGACCACTAAGGCCCTCGAAGATCCATGCACCGGAACCCTTGGCTCACTGTACAGGAGGCCATCCTCCCAATACACGTGATAGTTGCCGGTCTCCTTGTTCATCACTTGGGCTTCGGCCTGTCGCCGCATGCCTTCAAGCGTGGGGCACTCCTTTTGCGCCCGACAGAATTCCTCCCGGGTAGGACCTCCTGCCACATGCCACTCGGCAAGGGTCGGCAAATCCCCTACGGGAACGACATCCACCTCCACGGACTCCGGGGTTACCTCCGCAGGCTCCCCATCCATCACACGGGGTGTGTCCTCCACAACACTCTCCTCTGGACCGACAGTGGGTTGGGCCGTTATTTCAGGCTCCAACCCGGATTGAGTTCCTTGCTGGGCAGCCATGGACCGCGTGACTACGCAAGTCCACCCTGGTAATCCCAGCATCTCAGTGTGGGCCTTAAACTCCACTTCCTTCCAGGCGGTATGTTCGAGGTCATTACCGAGCAGACAGTCCACAGGCAAGGCAGGGCTGATCGCAACTCTCAACGGGCCTGACACTCCTCCCCATTCAAAGGGAACTTGAGCCACGGGATAGTAGCTCATTCTGCCATCAGCCAATACGGCCGGATGGTACACATCAGGAACAATCTGCTCAGGGGACACCAGCCGTCTCACTACAGTGGTCATGCTGGCTCCTGTGTCCCTCAGAGCGTCCACCTCCTCCCCATTGACCTTCACCCTCTGCTGGTACTTAGCAGTATTCAATGGTAAGGGCGTCACTGGGACCATCTCCTTATCTCCAAGTGAAACCAGGGTCAAGCCTGTCCACTCCCCTTTCCTATCTAGGGGCAGCTCTAACCCAAGCGCTATACTAGCCACCCCGGGACTCTTGCCACCAGTGGGGGCTGGGGGTCATTTGCGACACTGGGAATCTCCCTTGTAGTGTCCGACCTCTCCGCACTCATAGCACTGGACCACTTTTGGCTGCTGACTCTTGTCAGGGTAAGTGGGTTTTGGGGGACGGTTCTGTGGTGGGGTTCCTACTCCTTTCCCAAACTGTCTAGTTTGTGGGCCTCGTGAGAACTCTGTTCTTTTATCACCACCCTCTTTCTTCTGAGGGGCTCCCTGTCCGCCTTTCGGGCCATCTCCCCCGGGGCCCTTGTGTGACACCTGGGTGCTAACCCAAATATCCGCCTCCTCCGCAAGCTCACGGGAATCAGTAAGCTTGCGGTCCACCAAATGTTGGCGCAACTCCGGAAAACACTTATCCAAGAGGTGCTCTCTCAAAAAAAGATTATACAGACTCTCAAAATATCGCACCTCGCTGCCACGCACCCAACCATCCAGAGCCTTTCGGGCATACTCAAAAAAATCCACCCTATTCTGCGTGGACAGCTTATGGCTGCCACGAAACCTCTGGCGATACATATCAGGGGTGAGGCCAAAATGTTTGATAAGTGCCTCCTTCATGGGGGAATACCTAAACTGGTCTGCCTTCTCCAAATACAGGAGTGAGTCCCTGACATCAGGAGGTATATACCGGTACAAACCACCTCCCCAATGTTTCTCAGGCACCCCATGGGCAGTCAAGGCCACTTCATACGCCTCCAACCACCTGGCAATGTCATCCCCCTTGGTGTAGCTCGCTATCACCTCCTTGGGTAACCAGAATCTGGGCTCCTGCTGAGCCTCTGGTCCACTGCCACCATTAGGACTTCCTGGCGCACTCAACTGCAATGCTTGTAGCTCCATTTCCTTGAGCTGCTGCTCGTGCGCTAGCTTCTTTTCCTCTATCGCTAATTTCTCTCTCTCCAAAGCAAACTGCCTATCTTCCCTTTTTCTCTCCTTCTCGTGATCTAATCTAGCAAGTTCCCACTTCAATCGCCTCTCCTCCCTCCTGTCTTCGTACTCCTGCGGTGACACACTCTCCCTAGATACATTGCTCCCTGCCCTGGCACGTGGTCCTGGCAACACATTATCTGATACGTCAATGTTGAGCAAACCTGGGTCTTCCTGAGTGTCCACCTCCCCGTGTGTGACCTGTTCCCCATCCTCTTCTTCCTCTGGGTGGGCCTCTACCCATGCCCTTAAGGCGGTACGGAGCTCTTCTTTAACAGCTCTCGTCCCCACAGGCACCCCCATCCCCTGACAAAACTCCCTTAACTGCACTGCCGTGTACTTATCCAGGTCAGCCAGCTGGAACTCCATTTTATCAGGTGAGGACCTAGATAACCTGGAAGAAAAATTCTAAGACGTGGGCAACAATACTGGTTCAACACACTTTGTTGCAGGCTAGACAGTGGTGAGCAATTGGGTTTGCTTGCAGCACGATAGGTGTCCAATTAATTGCAGCACACCCCGTCTCACTGGAGGGTGTTAAGTAGCTACAGGTCCTGGATCCCACCGCTCGGCACTAATGTAAGAACTGGGACCGCCAGTTCTCCGGGGGGTAGCATGGCTCGAGCAGGAAGGCGGCCAGGGGCTTATGTGTAAAGCAGCCACTTAACACACACATCCAATAAAACATACAGTGGCGCAATAATGGAGACCACACCAGGGGCCAGATGTAGGTAAATTATATTTACCGACCTCTTAAATACCGAGTCATACCGACTCGGTATTACCGAGTAGGAAAATGAGATGTAGGTAACAATGCCGGTAACAAATACCGACTCGGAACCTGTCGGTAATCGGAAACGGTATTTACCGACTCGGAATATACCTACACGGTAAAATCCGAGACGGAAAAACCCAAACCGATCCACCGGTGCCATGGCCCATAGGAATGAATGGCAACTCCCGACCCGGAAAATACCGAGTCGGTAAAAACCGACCCGGTATTTACCGTGTCGGAACTATCCGCCGAAGATTTTGAAACTGACAAACATGTGTGCCTGTGAACCAATCAGGTACTTCAACCACACCCAAATTCCAAGCCACAGGGGAACTAACCAATCAGATCCAAGCACCACACCCCAGTACCTGGGACAGGCCACGCCCATGCAGGTGCAGAAACAAACAGTCAGGAGAGCAGGAGGACAGAGTGTGGAGCAGCCTTTCCTGAGACAAACTACACAGCAAGATGGAGAGCCAGGAGGCACAGAGAGATGCTGCAGAGCGCAAAAGGAAGCAGAAGTTCAGCCAGGAGGAACTGCAGGTGCTGATTTCGGAGATTGTCAGACATTATGGCAAAATTTTTGGAAAGCAAACTCTGCATGTTGCAGAATCAATCAAACGCAGCACCTGGTTGGACATACAAGGCAAGGTAAATGCCATTGGTGTCACCCACCGTGACCTAGAAGACCTAAAAAAACGGTGGTATGACATCCGCATAATCACCAAAAAAAAGCTTGCTGCCCACCGCAAGGAAAGTGCTGCTACAGGAGGAGGAAGAAACAGAGCCCCCAGACTCACCGACATCAAGGAGATGGTCGCATCCACCCTTGAGAAGGAATGTATTCACGGAATTGGAGACGCAGACAGCTCAGCAAGAGGAGCAAAGAAACCAGGTAAGATGCAAGAACATTATCATTTACCCTTTTACCTATTCCCCTCACAGGACAAATCAGACTCCACAACAGGTTTAACTAATGTCCTGCAATGCATCCTGGGAAATGTAGTCATGTGTAGATACCTCAGAGCAGTCAGCGTGCATTGCAGCAAGGGGAGCAACAGACAAGTAGCATAGGCAAATGAGAGACAGGCAAAAGTGCTATAGAAGTGTATTTTATCTCATGACACAGGTGAACTACATTACTGACACAATGTCCATGTCGGTCCACAGGAGAGTCAAAGCGCAGCACAGCTGAGGTCAGAGAGAAGAGGAGGGAAGGAGCCGGACCTAGCACATCTCACGGAGGGCAGGACCAAGAGCAGGCAGCCCCGATACCTGAGGAGGCAACTGCAGAAAATCCACAATCCCCTCTCCTATTCGGTAGTCAGGACACAGGAGCGGCAGAACAATCACCCACCCCCACATCACCATCCCCAGTGCTGGGAAGAGTCAGGAGCCATGATGTGCCCCCTCGCAGAATACTGCAAACATCATCGGAGGAGGAGGAGGTGGAGGGTGACACACAGGACAGAGGCAACACCGAGCAGCAGCCCAGTCCCAGAGTCACGCGGGCCAGTGTCCGAGGGCGACGGCCACGGGAGGTAGAGGATGTGCGGCAAGTCCAAGGTGTCTTCTGCGGACTGGAGGCCACCATGGTGAAGGTGCAGCGCCTGCAGGCAAAAGCAATGATGGGGGTTCAGAGGCACGCACGCACAACAAATAATAAACTGGAAGCAGTAGGCAAGGGCATAGGGGAAATGGCAGAAAGCATGCAATCCATGGCGTCAGGAATATCAGATATTACACAGTGCATGACTGTCCTGTGTGACAAATTGGACAGGGACCATTTGGAGAGACGCAAGGCCCGTGTGGATGTGCGCCAGCAAACCAAGGCCCTGAACAGGTTTGCAACTGCTACCACTGTGCTGTGCAGACGGTCAGTCACGATGCAGGATGCCATAGTGCAGTGCTGCAACAATTTAAGTGAAGGTATGGCCAGGATGACCTCTGCTATGGAGCTAGTGCTCGCGCATCAGACTGGCACTGGAGGCGACACTTGTGCTGCCGAAAGCGAAGGGTCCACCAGCAGGAGTGGTGCAAGCACTCCTGTGCATGACTTACGGAGGAGTGGCAGGCGTCGGGGAAGTGTGACAGGCCAGAGTGAGAACATTGATTCACAGCCACTGCAGCCCCGCCCTGTGGCCCGTGGCCACAAACAATGACTTTGCCCTCCACCCAAGGCTGTAGTCACGGTGGTGTTAACCGTGACAACACACTCATGGAGTGTTTAATATAGTGAGCCCAATGTGAGCTAACAATGCTGTGGTGTAGTGAATATTAAACTACTTACACAAAGTTACATTCATGCCTGTGTCTCTTTACTCACTCAGAAATATTGTTGTGTAACCTCTGCCCGTCTCAGTCTCCCATCTGTAGCTGCTGCTGCCACTGTAGCTTGGGGCTCTGCCACCTCTGGGTCGTCATCAATGTCCTCATGATATGTGAGCTCCACCTCAGTGCCTTGTTTGGTGGCGAGATTATGCAACATTGCACAGGTCGCTATTATTTTGCAGCAGATGATTGGGGTGTACTGCCGTGCACCTCGACTCTTGTGGAGGCAGCGAAACCTGCTCTTAAGGAGTCCAAATGTGCGCTCAACTACGTTTCGTGTGGATCTGTGAGCCACGTTGTATCGCCTTTCACTCCTGGTGGATGGGTTGAGGTAGGGAGTGAGCACAAAGGACCGCAGGGCATATGCACTGTCGCCTAGGGGGAGAAAGATAGACATTAATTGCAAGTACATGAGACGTAGATCTAATGTGAGTGTCAGGGTGTGTCATTGTGATTTACCTAGCAGGTATCCATTTCCAAATTCTCCGGCAAGTAGGCGTGTGTATATTCCACTATTCTGGAATATGTAAGAATCATGGGTACTTCCGGGGAACTTGGCTACGATGTCAGTGATGAGGTTACCTGCATTACATATGACCTGGACGTTGATGGAGTGCGTCGATTTGCGATTCCTGTATATGTGCTCTGTGGCTGCAGGTGGACAGAGTGGGACGTGGGTGCCATCGATGCAGCCGATCACGTGAGGGAAGTGTGCCAGTTGATAAAAGTCAGTCTTGGTTTTGGCTAATTCTGCCGGTGTAACAGGGAATGAAATATAATGCCCCATCCTCTGCATCATGGCATCAAGAAACCCCCAAGAAGCGGGACAGGCAGCCCTGGGACACGCCACCCACTACAGCTATCACACTCTGGTAGCTCCCTGAGGCCATGGGATGGCATGGGCCCTGGGTGTTGGGTGGTCCAGGAGAGGGTGTAGGTCCCTGATCAATTGCTTGATGGTGTCTGGGTGTAGCCTGTACCTCTGCAGTATTTCAGGCTCTGTCAGTTGGAACAGTGTTATCCTCTGCCTGTACACTTGTTCCTCCCTTAGCCATTCTCTCTGTCCTGCTGCCTGTAGTCTCTGCCGTCTTGCTATGATGTAAAAAGCCGCCATCATGGGTCCTGAGGTGCATTTTGGGACTTTTTTTATAGCCCTCCCTTGGTTACCACCTGCTTTCAATCCATGGTAAATACCGACAAAAAAATACCGTTTTTCGGCAGATTCGGTATTTTTGTGCTTACCTACATCTCCAAGGCCAATTATTACCGTTTCTGATTTACCGAGTCGGAAAATACGAACTCGGTATTTATGTATACGGTAGATTCCGACACGGTAATTTTACCGGGTCATTTTTACCGAGTCGGTAGGTTTCCGACTCGGATTTTCAAAAATCGGTAAATATTGGCCTCCTACATCTCATTTCCTGGAATCCGGTCGGTAACGGCCGATTTTACCGGTTTTCGGCCGTTACCACCCGGTAAACGCCTACCTACATCTGGCCCCAGATGTTGTATTTGAAAAATCAAGATCTTTTATATATAGGCTTTCAATCAGAGCAAGGCATTGGTAATTCATTAGCATTTCAAATAAGCATTTCATTAAGACATTTCATGTATCATGTGCAGATTGCATTTCTTTCGAAGAGTAAGCATTTCATTAAGACATTTCATTAAAATTACAGCTAGTTCATCTATGCAATGAAACGTTAACTGACCCCGCCTGTCACATCAAACTCTTTGACAGGCAAAGGGGTAATGGTATAAACCTGGAGGATCCTACAAGAAGGGACAATTATAATACATTTAAATAGCACATCAAACCTCTCACGGTCGCTTCTCCTAGAAAGGAATAAAACATATCAGCAAGTACTTTCCAGGTTAACAAAGAACTTCAAAGAACACAGCCTTTAGTCATTTGGGACAAGCTTTTCTTCTTATGAATACAGGTCGGCTGTGACCTAGATAAGATTATCAGAATACCAAGGAAGCCCACCTCTGCAAGAAAATTCAGTACAGTGAAGTGAACCTCCCTCTCAGATCCGGCTTGTACATATGGTGCACTACGAGCAAATCAGGCTTATGGATACAGTGCACCTATAGCATTTCAGGCTTGTAAATACGATTCATGAAGAATAAGTCAGGCTGGTAATTATGCAGCACGATGAGTAATGCAGGCTGGTAAATTTGTAGGCAAAACGATTAAATGAGGCACATTGAGAAAGGGGGCCAACAGGACCCAGTCACAGTTAACCCCGGGGGAGGGGTGACCTCGGGCCTCACTCGGCCTACCGCCCTCCTCCCCAGGGGGTTACCTCACTTCTTCGGCCCTCCAGGGCCCTTGCGTGGTTCTCGGGGAGGGAGAGGGCGCTCTGACCCTCTCGAGGCCTCACTCGACCCAGCACGGTGCAGACGCCTCTTCAGGGCACCGGCGCTGGGGACGAGGCGGGGTTTCAATGCAGAGCAGACGGAGGGGGCTCTCAGGCTCCGCGGCCCCTCCGCAACGATCCAGGGCTTCCCCGTGTGTGGGACGAGGCGCGGGGCAGCAGCCAATCGCTGCCCGGCTCAGGCGGGGGCGCGGCCGATGACACGGTCGCGTCTCCCGTCACGTGATGAGCTCCAAGCAGGCTTCAGGCCTAGCGCGGCCTATCAGTTTCAATGCGGCGGCCCTCTCCTGGCACCGAGGGCCGCCGAGAGGGGCAAATACGGCGCTGGTCACCACGTGAAGGTGGGCAGCCCCAGGGCAGGCCGGAAGGGCCACAGGAGCGTCGCGTGGGCGGCGCTGATGCCGCGAGGACGTGGGGCCTCTTCAGGCGCCTGGGGGAGCTGAGGTACAGCGCTAGCGTCGCTTCTCAGCGCTACGTAGGAGGGCAGATTACAGCGCTCCACAAGTTAGTCAGTCAGAACTGTGGCAGGATGGGGCAAATTATAGCGCTTATCACACAGTTCAGTCAGGGGGAGACAGGTAGGCCCAGCTGAAGGCAGGGGATGCACAGGGCAGCTCAGTCCAGTACCTTGTCTCATGAAGTAGGCTTCTTGGCGCTTGGTTGATTCTGCACCCTTGGTTGCTTGTTGCTTGAAGTTGCAGAAGAGGGGGGGGAATGAGTTGAGGGCCTGAAGAATTTCTCCTCAGTCACTGCAGATGGGCCCTGGGGTTCCCTACCACTGGGCCAGATCAGGGGGATAGCTTTGGACACCTCACTGAGCTTAAGAGGCAGCACCTGAATCCTGTCACTCCCAGTAGCATAGGTTCCTCACTAGGCCCTCCCGCCTAAAACTCCTGCGTGGGTTCCCCAGGTCAGTGATGCCCCAACTGACTAACATCATCAGTGATGTCACTGACCATGTCATGAATGATGTAATATGTGACATCATCAATCAATCAATCAATCAGGTCATTTATATAGCGCACTACTCACCCGTAGGGTCTCAAGGCGCTGGTATGGGGGGGGGGTGCCGTTACTGCTCGAACAGCCAGGTCTTGAGCTTTTTCCTGAAGGAGAGGTGGTCTTGGGTCAGGCGCAGGTCGGTTGGGAGGGAGTTCCAGGTCTTGGCGGCCAGGTAGGAGAAGGACCTTCCTCCTGTTGTCGCTCTTCGGATGCGGGGGACGGCGGCGAGGGCGTGGCTGGTTGATCTGAGGAGGCGCTTGGGGGTGTAGAAGTTGATCCGGTTGTTGAGGTAGCTCGGGCCTTGGTTGTGTAGGGCTTTGTGTGCGTGGGTGAGGAGACGGAAGGTGATTCTCTTGTTGACCGGGAGCCAATGCAGATCTCTCAGGTGTCCGGAGATGTGGCTGCGTCTGGGGATGTCGAGGATGAGTCTGGCCGAGGCGTTCTGGATCCGCTGGAGTCTCTTCTGGAGCTTGGCGGTGGTTCCGGCGTAGAGGGCGTTGCCGTAGTCCAGTCGGCTGGTGACGAGGGCCTGGGTGACCGTCTTCCTTGTCTCGGTGGGGATCCACCGGAAGATCTTGCGTAGCATGCGCAGGATGTAGAAGCAAGACGAGGAGACGGCGTTTACTTGTCTGGTCATGGAGAGGGAGGAGTCCAGGATGAAGCCCAGGTTGCGTGCGTGGTCCGTCGGTTTGGGTGCGGTGCCCAGGGCGGGGGGCCACCAGGAGTCGTCCCAGGCGGAGGGCGCGGAGCCCAGGATGAGGACCTCCGTCTTGTCCGAGTTCAGTTTCAGGCGGCTGGTCGTCATCCATTCGGCTACCTCTCTCATCCCTTCGTGCAGGTTGGCTCTGGCGGTGGCGGGGTCGTTGGTCAGGGAGAGGATCAGCTGGGTGTCGTCGGCGTAGGAGATTATGTTGAGGTTGTGTTGGCGTGCGATGGCCGCGAGGGGGCTCATGTAGACGTTGAAGAGGGTGGGGCTCAGTGAGGATCCTTGAGGGACGCCGCAGATGACTTTGGTGGCCTCTGACTTGTACGGTGGTAGGCGGACTCTTTGTGTTCTTCCGGCGAGAAAGGAGACGATCCATTCCAGTGCATCACCAGTGGATTGCGGGTGCGCGAAATATAGTTAGTACAACTAACTATATAGGAGCAATTTCAATGGTTTTGTATGAGTGAAATGTCCAGCTAACTATAACACCCCTAAAACTTATAGTTTTTTGAGTGAATTTTAAAGGTTTTATAAATGCTAATTCCTAACTATATAAGGCCTGAAACCTATGGTTTTTTCAGTGAATTTCAAAGGTTTTTTAAATGTTAATGCCTAACTATATAAGGCCGGAAACCTATGGTTTTTTCAGTGAATTTGCAAGGTTTTTTAAATGCTAATTCCTAACTATATAAGGCCTAAAACCTATGGTTTTTTCAGTGAATTTCAAAGGTTTTTTTAATGCTAATTCCTAACTATATAAGACCTGAAAGCCCACCAGGAATCTCCAGTATGCGCCAGGGCACTGCATTGCAGAGAGGAGTAATGAAGCCACGCCCCTTTTTACACCTCTCTGCAACGCAGCCCCCGGGCGTGTTGGCAGAGGGAGAACTAATTCCCCTTGCATACTGGGGGTCCCTGGGGGCCAACTAGCCCACCTTGAACCTGCAGTATGAGTCTGGGAGCTGCATTGCAGAGAGGTGTAATGAGGCCACACCCTTTTTTACACCTCTCTGCAACGCAGCCCCCGTGCATGTTTGAAGAGGGGGAACTAATTCCCCTTGCATACTGGGGGCCCCTGGGGGCCAACTAGCCCACCTGGAACCTCCAGTATGCGCCAGGGGGCTGCATTGCAGAGGTGTAATGAGGCTATGCCCCTTGTTACACCTCTCTGCAATGCAGCCCCCTGGCGCGTTTGCAGAGGGGGAACTAACTCCCCTTGCATACTGGGGGTCCCTGGGGGCCAACTAGCCCACCAGGAGCCTCCAGTATGCGCCAGGGGGCTGCATTGCAGAGAGGTGTAATGAGGCCACACCCTTTTTTACACCTCTCTGCAACGCAGCCCCCGTGCATGTTTGAAGAGGGGGAACTAATTCCCCTTGCATACTGGGGGTCCCTGGGGGCCAACTAGCCCACCTGAAACCTCCAGTATGCGCCAGGGGGCTGCATTGCACAGAGGTGTAATGAAGCTATGCCCCTTTTTACACCTCTCTGCAACGCAGCCCACTGGCGCGTTTGCAGAGGGGGGACTAATTCCCCTTGCATACTGGGGGTCCCTAGGTCATATCTGCCCAAACGCCGATATTCCGAACGATTGAAAATGACTTTTCTTGAGAAACATTTGGATTTGGATTATCATGTCCTATACTTTGGAATTTTTGAAAGACTGACTTTGAGGATGCTATAAATTACTCAAGTCTGCCCGAATTGTGTGGGTAAAATTGATACCTAGTCACTTTGAATAAGAATGTACTTACGTCTTGTCTAACATTTGGAAGAAATATCTGGTTATATGACAAAAGGATACCGACATAACTTGAAGGAAATAAGAACGCCCTGAAGAAGTTCTGTTGTACAGAACGAAACGCGTCGGCTGGCTGTGGTACATAAACTTAAGGAAAATAAAAGCATTTGCATATACACCAAGATTCAGCGCTTCAATAAGGACTCTAAGTGATATGATTTGATTGGACTTATTGTGCAAGTGGTGCTGTGCCAAACTTTGGAATATTCTCCACCACTCTCTACTACTTACTCTCTACTACTCCACTACTCTCTAATACTCACTCTCTATTACTCATTCTCTACTACTCTACTACTCTCTACTACTCTCTCTCTACTACTCACTCCCTACTACTCACTATCTACTACTCTCTACCACTCACTCTCTACTACTCTCTACTACTCACTCTCCTCTACTCTCTCTCTACTACTCACTCTTTACTACTTACTCTCTACTACTCTCTACTACTCACTCTCTACTACTCACTCTCTACTACTCTCTACGACTCACTCTACTATTCACTCTACTATGTATGTATGTATGTATTGTATTCTTATATAGCGCTACTATCACCCTACGGGCATCTTGGCGCTCAGACAGGAAGTGACGGTTATACCTGCAGTTCCAGATTGAAGCATATTGAAGCAGAGAGCTAGCCCCTAGGGAACAATAGGGTCTGCAAACCCTTTCTAAATTCTGACAAGGCAGTTGGCTACCCTAAGATACTGTGGCAGCTCGTTTCATAATTGTCCAGATGCCACGCTAAAAGCCCTGCCACCCATTCTAGACAGTTTAAATCTGGGGACCAGGATTAGGCCAGTGTTAGCAGACCGTAACTGTCTAGGGGGTTCGTACCAGTTGAATTTGTCCTGTAACGTTAAAGGTCCCCGTCCATGAACCGCCCTAAAGACGATGCAGAGTGATTTAAAGCTGACCCGTTCTTTCATTGGTAGCCAATAATGTTGAGGAGCTCCATGGTCTGTTCAACGCCACCTTAGCTGCTGCCGACTGCACCCTTTGGAGCCCTTGAAAGATGTACTGAGGGGCCCCCAGGTACAGGGCATTGCAGTAATCCAGCCTGCTTAGCACTAAACTCACCACCAGGGCTCAAGAGTCAGCTGGTAGTAACGGGAGGAGCTTTCTCAGCATGCGGATTAGCTTAAAGCCAGTTTGGATGGTTTTGTTGGCCTGTGACACCATTTGAAGATTGGCGTCCATTTGCACCCCCAGATTTCGTACGGTATTCGTCATATTCAGAGAATCTTCTTCTGGGGAGAGCCTAAAGTCTGTCATAGGCTGCTTTAAGATTTCTGCGGCTGAGCAATACATCACCTCCGTTTTCCCTCCATTCAGCTGTAGCGAGTTATCCCTGAGCCAGTCCGCAGTTTCCCGCATACACTCCTGGAAGGCCTCTAGGGAGGTCTCCTGCTTGCCTTCCAAGGAAAACAATTGAGTATCATCCGCGTAATTTACGACGCTGATACCAAAAGATTTAATGATGGACAACAGGGGTTTCAGGTACACATTAAATAAAATGGGACTAACTGAAGACCCCTGTGGGACTCCGTGAAGGACAGGAGAGACTTCTGATGAAAACTGGCCTAGAGTCACCGTCTGTTGGCGGTCCAGGAGGTAGGACTGTAACCACTCAAAGGCTCTTCCTCTCACTCCGTTGTTCCACAGTCTTTGTAGCAGCACGGTGTGACTCACGGTATCGAAAGCCGCCGACATATCCAGAAGGACGAGGATCGACGCATCCCCTCTGTCGGCACGCAATCGAAGATTTCCATCACTGTGGTCAGTGCCGTTTCAGTCCCATGTGCTAGACGAAACGCGAATTGGAATGCATCCAGCAACTGATTGTCCTCTAGATGTATAGATAGAGTTCTGCTGACTGTCTTTTCCAAGATCTTTATTGGGAAAGGGAGGAGGGAGATCGGCCTGAACCTGGCAGGTAGTGTAGGATCCAGCGATGGCTTTTTTAGCAACGGAAAAACCATTGCTCGCTTCCATGCAGCTGGGACTACACCTTCTTCCAAGGACTGATTGCAGATTATACGAAGCTGTGGAAACAGCGCTTTGCCAAATAGTTTCCAAAATCTGTGAGGAATAGGGTCAGCCGGGGAACCTGATGTAACACTAAGAGCCATGTTGGCAAAAGAATCCTCCGTAAATAATTGAAACAAAGTTAATAAAGAATTGTCATTTAACTTGATTCTTAGCTCATTCGGTTCAGTATCAAGAGTCTGGGTATTATGAGGGGCTAAATTCCCGACAATATTATTAATTTTCTCCTGAAAGTGACTTGCAATATCATCACAAAGCTGTTGTGAAGCAGTTGTCTTGTTACATTGACTTGGGGGCAAAGTAATGTCCTTAAGAATCCTAAAAAGAGTTTTGGTACTATTCGTGTAGTTCAAGATTGTAGTGGCATAGAAATTGGCTTTTGCTTTGGCAATAGCGGTTTTATACTGGAGTTTGGGCTAGCTTAAAAAGGTTCCTACCTGCATCCTCGTACTGTCTCCTCCAGCTCCTTTCTGCCTTTCTACGAAGAAGGCGGAGTTCGTTTAGCTCCGCATTAAACCATGGGGCTGAATTTTTTTCCTTATTTTTAATTTTACCCTTTGGGAATAGGCGATCTAGATTCCTGACCATAGTGCTGCAATACTTTTGATAACTCTCCTCCACCGAATCAGTGGAGGTTGGGTGATCATTTTCCACAATCAGGGCTTGCGCCATGTCACTATCTAGTCTGGCCCACTTCCTGTCCAGTCTGTATGTATTTGTGGCCCTTTCTCCTTCCTGTTGAGCCCCTACCCTAGTTGTGAAAAGGACCAGATAGTGATCAGTCCATGTTTGGGGTAAAATATCTTGTATTAATGTTCAATTCACACTGGCAAATACTAAATCTAGTGTGTGCCCCCCTTGGTGTGTGCTCTGATGTACCAGCTGTTGTAAATTCAAATTCACACATGTCTGTTGCAAGTCTTTCTGGTGCTTCGCCAGATTTCCAGTCTCCCAGAGATTAAAGTCCCCCAGTATAATTACTCTACTGTGAGTCAGAGCGAAGTTCGTAATGCTCTCAAATAGGCTCTGGTAATTTGTAGATTGTCCCGGGGGCCTATAACACAGTATCCCTGAAAGTAAGTTTCCCTTAGTTCCTTGAATAGTAAATCCCATCAGTTCAATTCCGCTGATTTCACCCAACACTAGGGGTACACAATTCCATTTCTCCTTAAAAATCATCCCCACTCACTACTCACTCTCTGCTATTCTCTCTACTGCTCTCTACTACTCTCTACTACTCTCTACTACTCACTCTCTACTCTCTATTACTCACTCTCTACTCTCTACCTCTCTACCTCTCTACTTCTCTCTCTACTAGTCTCTACCTCTCTACCTCTACCTCTCTACCTCTACCTCTCTACCTCTACACCTCTACCTCTCTCTACACGCACACATATACACATATATATATGCATATGCATTTAAATATATGTATGTGTATATATATATATATATACATACATATATAAACATATATAATCTGCATATCTATATAAATACAAATATAAATGCATGCATGCATATACATATATGCATACATATGCATGTTATTTACATGAAAGTTTTAAAAACACTAATAAAAGCAAAGCTAAAAAGCAACCTCATTACAAACAGAATGGCTTTAACTTAAACGAGGGCGAGATCTATTGCATTTTCAATGCTTGTTTACTTTGGTTCCATCAAGAAGGCATTCAGATGTGTCACACATTTGCCATAAATTCTGAATGTTAGCACTCTAGTTGCTCATTAGATCACTGTAGTAAAGCTACTGCTCACCAGGGAAGTCTGCTGCTGGTATTCAAAGTGCATGTTTCAGTCTGCATGTCAGATATTTTTTAATGAAATAGAAGAGGATTTGAGAAGTCACTTAAACTGTGCCCTAATTTTTCTTTCTGAAGCACTAATCATACTTTCTATGGCAAAATGAACCCCCTCATTTTGTTCCTTTTTAAATTAAATATTTTCAGACTTGGCACTTCATTCCAATCAAGATGGCTTCTGGTGTGCCATACTTTTGCATAAGTAAGACTGTTAGCGCTCTAGTTGTTCTTTAGAACACTCTGGGACATTCTGTCATTGGGCTATACTTGGGCTACATCTGGGTGATATTTGGGCTACATTTGGGCTCTTTTGTCTCTGGTGGCCATCTTTGGAGACTGCATGTCAGAATTTTTTAATGAAATAGAAGAGGATTTGAGAAGTCACTCAAAATGTGCCCTAATTTATCTTTCTACAGCACTAATCATACTTTCTATGGCAAAATACACCCCCTCATTGTGTTCCTTTTTAAAGTAAATGTTTTAAGAGTTACCACTTTATTCCAATCAAGATGGCTTCAGGTGTGCCATACCTTTGTAATAAGTAGGACTGTTAGCGCTCTAGTTGTTCTTTAGAACACTCTAGGAGGCTGCAGTAGAACACAAAGGAATCAACTGACAGTCTCTGTCCTTGTTGGATGTACATGTTTTACTGAGAATGTCAGACTTCATTCTCACATGACTGAGAAAGATAATGTGAATTTACAGAAAATATGCTTTCAGTTTAGCTTATAGATCCCCTTCCAAAACACTGTGGGAAAAGCATGAGATAATAGTTTTCTTTCAAACATGATTCATGATATCCCAGCAGAAGGCTTTTTCACATGGTAAAATCACCTTAGAACACACCACAATTCCTAAAATGAGTATGGTACCATCAACAAATGATTTATAATGTAACTAAGGTCCTAAAACCTTCTATCAACTACAATGCTTTTTAATGAGGTGCTATCATATATATTGGTCCCAAGATGGCTGTCAACACTTCTTGGATGAAGTGCTGACAGCCAATCAGATCTCACGCGTACCCCGCGATTTGAAAAAAAAAATGTTTGGGCCTGGGGGATCCTTGTGGGACCCCCTGAGCAGGCATAGGGGGTCAGGGTGCTTCTACCCTGCCCCCTTTTTGAGTTCTACACGTTTGTTTTTCTGCTTTCCTGTGCCTCAGTCTACCGAGGTACAAGATGGCTGCCAACAATTTCTGTTTTGGAGTGTTGACAGACATTGGCAACCAATCAGAATGCAGCTCGTACTCGGGAAGGTACAGAGTACAGTAAGCTTACAGTAAGCTTATATAGATATATACATTTTTTCAAATTCAATTTTCTCAACAACTACTGGAGGGATTTACACCATTTAAACAAAAGGCCGTACTGCGTACCAGTCCCTACCATTTTGCCAAGTTTGGTGTAATTCCGTTCAGCGGTTCGGGCTGTAGCCTTGTCTAATCGTCCTATAAAAAATAACATGGGGAAAACACGTTTGGGACCCCCTTTTTTCTCAGCCCCCACTTGACGAATCC
The DNA here is from genome assembly GCF_964261635.1 of Lissotriton helveticus. Classification (NCBI taxonomy): domain Eukaryota; kingdom Metazoa; phylum Chordata; class Amphibia; order Caudata; family Salamandridae; genus Lissotriton; species Lissotriton helveticus. Next base: position 1,045,582,504 of record NC_136069.1, on the reverse strand, counting down.
CCCCAAAACTGTCAGGGAAGGAGCGGAGCGGGCCATCTTTTTTGAGAAATTCGCAGAGATTTATCAACCGGCGCCAAAGTTATTCCCAATAGAATGTTGCGGATTTCCTATGGAAACTAGGTCCTAACTATATATACCTACTGGCGACCGCCAGTGGGTAATATATATATATATATATATATAGTGGCTTCCACTCTTTTCTTGTAAAGGAGGTGTTTGTGGATATTTCAGCGTGTTGGCCAGTGACACGCCTTTGGAAGCCCCTGCATCGCAAGTCTGGCTCTGGTGTTCATTGGTGCGGGGCGGCTGCGGCTGCTCATGTGATGTTTTTCCGAGGTATTGGATCGACCAGAGCCCACCTTTACACTCCGGGGAGAAGAGAAGCGATATTGAAGCTATCCTGCCTCACACCGGGCTTGCTGCATTGTCATTGAGCCCTCGCCTAAATTGACTCTCGGACTAAAGGTTGGTGCAGTTTGGGGACTCGAGGGGGGACTTTGGCTCAGCAGAACACAACAGGACAGTGGTCATGTCCATCTCCGTGACTCGCCTGCCCCAGCATCGCCTAGCACCGGAACAGTGCATTCTGGGACCTGCAGTCCGTTACCACATAATGGGCAGCAGTTAGGGCGGTGTTTCCACTTGGAGGGGGGTGTGATATGGTTTTAACCAATCAGCGAAGTGCGGGACATACTTCTACGGTGACAGGCCATGCCTCCTGCTACACTTACTGGGCACTGAAGAAGGCGCAACAGCCGAAATGCATCTGCCTGCCATGTGTAACTTTCTGAAATAAAGTGGCCTCCTTGATGTTCCCCTGAAAAAGTGGCTTCCACTCTTTTCTTGTAAAGGAGGTGTTTGTGGATATATATATATATTTCACTGAAAAAACTATAGGTTTCAGGCAGGTTATAGTTGGGAATTATCATTTAAAAAAACCTTAGAAATTCATTAAAAGAACCATAGGTTTCAGGGGTGTTATAGTTAGTTGGACATTTCACTCATGCAAAACCATTGAAATTCCTCCACTATAGTTGGTTGTTGTTGGACCTGGCCTCATGGCGTGGTCCTACCCCTCCCGCATGGCGGGCCCCGGACGACATCGGCCCTCCACGGAGCCTCGGGCGGCCCCTTCCGCCCGATCCTGCATGCACCAACACTACCGGCCTGGTTACCATCACGGGCCACCACACCGGCCTGACTCCATCTTGGGCCCACCACGTCACGAACACGTGGCCTCGGCCCTGGCCCAGGCCCCAGCGAAGCCCCGACATCGAGGCGCCAAGATCTACCCAGGTGGTCGAATGGCCACTCGACAGATCCCGGAGGGAGGGGAGTTTCGATGGGCCTCCAGCCGTCCCCGGACGCCTGGTATCGATCGCCCCCGGCATCCCTGGGTGCTGGCTCCACCCCCCTGCTGGGTGTCTGGACACCATCTTCCCGGCCCCTCTGGACCCCAGGCGCGAGGGTCCGGAATCAAAGGACTCCAGTCCTATATCTGGGCCAGCCCCGGAGTAGGACGTCAGTTGTATCCTGGACTGGAAAGCCCTGCTGACGCTGTCCCGGCCGACACCAGAAGAACTCATTTCCCCTGTAACCGGAGGATACCCTGAGAGCCTGCTGGCGCTGCCGCGGTCCCCCCTTTGCCGAACCATCTTAAGATCCTGCTGGCGCTGCCGCGGCCCACCTTTGCCGAACCATCTTGAGAGCCTGCTGGCGCTGCCGCGGCCCACCTTTGCCGAACCATCTTGAGAGCCTGCTGGCGCTGCCGCGGCCCACCTTTGCCGAACCATCTTGGGAGCCTGCTGGCGCTGCCGCGGCCCACCTTTGCCGAACCATCTTGAGAGCCTGCTGGCGCTGCCGCGGCCCACCTTTGCCGAACCATCTTGAGAGCCTGCTGGCGCTGCCGCGGCCCACCTTTGCCGAACCATCTTGGGAGCCTGCTGGCGCTGCCGCGGCCCACCTTTGCTGAACCATCTTGAGAGCCTGCTGGCGCTGCCGCGGCTCGACCTCTCGGAACCCCCGGCTCGAGGATTGAGAGCTGTGCGCAGGGTATCCCTTCCTGCGCCCCAACCGAGACTGTCCCGCTACCCTGACCCTTTTACGAGACTTTACAGACCCCTCGATCTACTTGTACATATCGCTGAGAACCAGCAACCTTTATTTCCTGATAAAGCTTACGAACTCGACCTCTGGTGTGGTGTCCATTTGTAGTGTTGTGGTTACTCTGCTGTACGATCCTAGGAGAGGGCCCTCACCCAGGAGGCCTCTCGGTAACGCTCGGCTACTTCTTGACGGAGAGGTGGACCTAGGGGTGGTCAGTCAGACATCTTCTGCCTCCCCAGGGGTCGCCTTTCTAACATTGGTGGCAGGCGACGGGATCCGAGCCGACGCAGATCGTACAGAGAGTAATTCACTCACTACCGAGAAAAACACACCGCGACCATGACTACTCAGGAAACCAGACCGAATGCGGAATTCCAGAAAGAAAAGATGGAAGATTACAGCCACAAGGAATTAAAACAATTCTGCAAGGACCTAGGCATCGCTACCACGGGCCTCACACCAAAGAGGACTTTAAATCGGCCCTGCAAGCCTGGGCGGACGCCGATAACGCGCCACCCCAGAATGAAGACAACCCGGGCCCGAACGGACGCCCGGAGACCGACGCGAACCCAGCGGGGGAAAGACCCGCAAACCTAGACACGGGCCTCTCCCACGAAGACGCCCGAGAACGAGAGAGGAACCGGCTCCACGAGTTGGAGCTCGCCAGACTCCGACAAGAAGGAGAGATACAGCTGGCAGAAAGGAAATTAGCCCTCGAGCAACTACGGCTGGAAGGAGACCTAGAGGAAAGGCGAAGACAAAGAGACCTCGAAGAAAAGAAACTCATGCTCGAGCATGAGCGTGGCCTCAAAGAACTAGAAATCAAGGCCAAGACAAACGAAACCGGCACCTCCGGGGGCAAGGCCTCACCCCCGCCGGTGGACCCGAAGGTGCACATACCCAAGGAGGTCGTCAAAGAATACTATAAGAACGACGACATCCAACAGTGGTTCAAAGCCTACGAGGTCGCCATGACCGCCCATCGAGTACCCCTCAAAGACTGGGGCGCCGGCCTATGGGGAAAGTTCATCAACGAGGGGAGAGACGCCCTGCTAGAGCTCCCCGACGCCGAGATGACCTCGTACGAACACATGAAGACCGCCCTCCTCACTCGCTACGGACTCACCCCCGAAATGTACCGGCAGCGATTCCGAGACTGTAAAAAAATCCCCGGTACCACTTGGGTGGAGTACGTGAACTTTTACAGCAGAGCCTTCGAAGGGTGGATCAGAGGCTGCCAGGTCACCACCTACCAGCAGTTGGTCGACCTCATTCTATGGGAACATCTTTCCAAAAACTGCTTCATCGAACTCCGGCAGCACCTCCTCGACAGCAAATTGACAGAGCCACGAAAACTCGCTGTCGAGGCGGATAGATGGGTGAGCACCCGAGTTCCCCGGAGTCCGATGGGAGACTACGGCCGGGGATCCCCGGGGAACCACCGACCACGAGGCGGCGGAGGAGGCCAGAGCAGGGGCCGAGACACCCCCACGGGGTCATCCCCTACCTCCACGTCGCCATCCCTGGGTCGAAAGGGGGGCCCACCAGCAAGACCCGGGCCCCGCCCAAATGTTACGTGCCACAGATGCCAGCGACAGGGCCATTATGCGAACGACCCTCTCTGCCCGATGAACCAGCGACCCGGCACCACCGGTCCCCCGAGCCGCCAGATCGCGGCCGCCGCCCTGAGTGCAGAGGGAGGCGAAGAAGAAGGCGACGACACCGAGCAGGCCGAGTGGGAGCCCGCCGCTATGATCTTAGCATGCCTGGGTGATCGAGACATGATCCCCCGAGACCCGATTCCAGGTAACACCCAGAAATACCGCCAATGGGTCACCATCAATGGACGCCGGGCCGAAGCCCTCCGGGACACTGGAGCCAGCGTGACAGCGGTCCGCTGCCACTTGGTGACCCCCGAACAAATTCATCCCAACGTCTTGTGCCCAGTACGGTCGGCGGACAACTCTGAGAGTTTGTGCCAGATGGCCCGCATCCCCTTCGAGTGGGGAGGGGTGTCGGGCATGCTGAAAGTGACTGTCCGAGACGATGCCCCCGTGGACTGCCTCCTCGGGAACGACCTGGAAAGTTCCCTCTGGGCCGGCGTAGAGCGGAGAGAGCATCTAGGGATGCTAGGCCTTCCCGAGTGGGTCTGTGCGACCACCCGCTCCATGTCCGCCCGAGCCTCCACCCCAACGGAGGAAGCCCCGATCGAGGAGCCGGAGTGGCCCGCACCTCCACCGCCCGCCGTCCCCGAGGACGCCGACCCTGAACCCGGCCACCGGGGGCCCAGCCCTGAAGAAATCACCGAGCTCTGCCACCTTCCAGAATTAGCTCAATGGCGCCAAGAAGGTGGCCCCACCCGCGAACAATTCCGACAAGAACAGAGCACCTGTCCCTCCCTCGAGGGAATCCGACGACAAGCCGCCACTCAAGCCGCTGGAGACCCTGCGGGGTCCCACTGGGTCTATTGGGACAACGACCTTCTCTACAGTGAGCAGAAGATTGCCGAACTAGGGGCCAGCCGGGTGCTGGTCGTTCCCCTCCGATTTAGAGACTTCCTCTTGAACTTAGCACATGATGTGCCCCTCGCCGGGCACCTGGGGCAGGACAAAACTTACAGCCGCCTGGTGACCCATTTCTACTGGCCGAAAATGCGCAACGATGTGCACAAACACTGCAGAACCTGCCCGACCTGTCAAGCCAGCGGGAAGAGCGGGGGGAAAGTCAAAGCCCCGCTCCAGCCTTTTCCCGTGGTCACCACCCCCTTCGAGCGGGTGGGGATAGACATCGTGGGGCCCCTGGACCCCCGCACCTCTCAAGGGCACCGCTTCATCCTCGTTCTGGTGGACCATGCCACCCGCTATCCGGAAGCCATCCCCCTCCGAACCATCACGGCCTCAGTGGTAGGCCGAGCCCTAATGGGGATCTTCTCCAGAGTCGGCTTCCCCCGAGAAGTCGCGAGTGATCGGGGCACAAACTTTATCTCCAAGTATATGCGATCCCTGTGGCAACAGTGCGGGGTCACATATAAGTTCACCACCCCGTATCACCCCCAAGGGAATGGACTTGTGGAGCGGTTTAACCGAACACTGAAGGGAATGATCAAGGGCCTAGAGGAGCCACTACGACGCAAATGGGATGTTCTGCTGCCTTGCCTCCTGTTTGCGTATCGCGAAGTACCCCAGAAGTCCCTGGGGTTCAGCCCCTTCGAACTATTGTATGGGCACCCGGTCCGAGGCCCCCTCAGCCTGGTCAAAGAAGGCTGGGAGACGGCTGTCCGAGGTGCTCCACCAGATGTCTACCAGTACCTCCTGACCCTCCGCAACCAAACTCGGAAGTTCCGGGAACTGGCCGAAGCCAACCTGGAGGCTAGTCAGGAGGAGATGAAACGCTGGTATGACCGGAACGCCTCGTCCATCGAATTCGAGCCGGGCCAGCAGGTCTGGGTCATGTCCCCGGTTGAACCTTGCGCCCTCCAGGACCAATGGACGGGGCCCTTCAAGGTGGTGGAGCGCAAGAGCCCTGTCACTTACTTGGTGGACATGGAGTCCCCCAGGAACCCCCTCCGGGTTCTACACGCTAACCGGCTCAAGCCGCACTTTGCCCGCACTGAATTAAGTCTGCTGTTAGCGACCGATGACGGAGCTGAAGACGACTCCGAACCTCTGCCAGATCTCATGAGCACCACTGAGAAGGACGGCTCCATCGAAGGGGTCCTGCTCTCCTCCACCCTGACCCCAGAACAGCACCATGACTGCCGGCAGCTGCTGGGGCAGTTTGCAGATCTGTTTTCCCTCACTCCTGGAGTCACCCGGTGGTGTGTCCACGATGTGGACACCGGAGACAGCCCGCCTGTAAGACACCGAGCTTTCCGAGTGCCCGATCGAGTGCGGGCCTGCATCCAGTCCGAGGTGTCCAAGATGCTAGCCCTGGGGGTAGTCGAACCCTCCGACAGTCCGTGGGCCAGCCCAGTTGTCCTGGTCCCTAAAGCCGCCGCCCCCGGCACGCCCCTGGAGCTCCGGTTCTGTGTTGACTACCGGGGGCTGAATGCAGTCACCAGGACCGACGCCCATCCCATCCCCCCGGGCGGATGAACTGATCGATCGCCTGGGGGCTGCAAAGTATCTCAGCACCTTCGATCTCACGGCCGGGTATTGGCAGATCGGCCTCACACCTGGAGCGCAAGAGCGATCAGCCTTCTCGACCCCTGATGGCCACTACCATTTCAAGGTGATGCCGTTCGGCATGAAAAATGCCCCGGCCACCTTCCAGAGACTCGTGAATAGGGTGCTGGCCGGGCTAGAAGAGTTCAGCGCCGCCTACCTAGACGACATTGCGGTGTACAGCCTCCACTGGGATGCGCACCTGACCCACCTCCGGGAGGTCCTGACGGCCCTCCGTCGGGCCGGACTGACAATAAAGGCCAGCAAGTGCCAGATAGGCCAAGGGTCCGTGACCTATCTGGGACACCAAGTAGGGAGCTGCCAGGTGGCTCCCCTCCAGCCAAAGATTGACGCTATCCAGGCCTGGGAGCCCCCGGTCACCCAGACCGCCGTCCGAGCCTTCCTGGGGCTCACTGGATACTATCGGCGCTTCATCAAAAACTATGGGAGCATTGTGGGGCCCCTCACAGAACTGACCTCAAAGAGACTACCACAGAGGGTGCACTGGACCCCCGAGTGCCAGGTAGCCTTCGACACCCTAAAGACCGCTATGTGCACCGCCCCTGTGCTCCAAGCCCCCGACTACAGCCGAGAGTTTGTGGTCCAAACCGACGCCTCGGAGCACGGCATTGGGGCGGTCCTCTCCCAAGTAAACCCTGAAGGGGCCGACCTTCCCGTTGCCTTCATCAGCCGGCGGCTGCTGGCCAGAGAACAGCGATGGAGCACCATCGAGAGGGAAGCCTTCGCCGTCGTGTGGGCCCTAAAGAAGCTCCGGCCCTACCTCTTCGGCACCCACTTCCTTGTCCAGACCGACCACCGGCCTCTGCGGTGGCTGATGCAGATGCGGGGAGAAAACCCGAAACTGTTGCGATGGTCCATCTCCCTCCATGGGATGGACTTCACTGTGGAGCATAGCCCCGGCAACGACCACGCCAATGCTGACGGCCTGTCCCGATTCTTCCGCCTCGGCGAGGAGAACCCCCAAGAAGATGGGTGACTCTCCCCTGCCTTCAGCTGGGGGGGACGCGTGTTGGACCCGGCCTCATGGCGTGGTCCTACCCCTCCCGCATGGCGGGCCCCGGACGACATCGGCCCTCCACGGAGCCTCGGGCGGCCCCTTCCGCCCGATCCTGCACGCACCAACACTACCGGTCCGGTTACCATCACGGGCCACCACACCGGCCTGACTCCATCGTGGGCCCATCACGTCCTGAGCACAAGGCCTCGCCCGACTCCATCTTGGGCCCACAACGTCACGAACACGTGGCCTCGGCCCCGGCCCAGGCCCCAGCGAAGCCCCGACATCGAGGCGCCAAGATCTACCCAGGTGGTCGAGTGGCCACTCGACAGATCCCGGAGGGAGGGGAGTTTCGATGGGCCTCCAGCCGTCCCCGGACGCCTGGTATCGATCGCCCCCGGCATCCCTGGGTGCTGGCTCCACCCCCCTGCTGGGTGTCTGGACACCATCTTCCCGGCCCCTCTGGACCCCAGGCGCGAGGGTCCGGACATCAAAGGACTCCAGTCCTATATCTGGGCCAGCCCCGGAGTAGGACGTCAGTTGTATCCTGGACTGGAAAGCCCTGCTGACGCTGTGACGGCCGACACCAGAAGAACTCATTTTCCCTGTAACCGGAGGATACCCTGAGAGCCTGCTGGCGCTGCCGCAGCCCACCTTTGCCGAACCATCTTGGGAGCCTGCTGGCGCTGCCGCGGCCCACCTTTGCCGAACCATCTTGAGAGCCTGCTGGCGCTGCCGCGGGTCACCTTTGCTGAACCATCTTGGGAGCCTGCTGGCGCTGCCGCGGCCCACCTTTGCTGAACCATCTTGAGAGCCTGCTGGCGCTGCCGCGGCTCGACCTCTCGGAACCCCCGGCTCGAGGATTGAGAGCTGTGCGCAGGGTATCCCTTCCTGCGCCCCAACCGAGACTGTCCCGCTACCCTGACCCTTTTACGAGACTTTACAGACCCCTCGATCTACTTGTACATATCGCTGAGAACCAGCAACCTTTATTTCCTGATAAAGCTTACGAACTCGACCTCTTGTGTGGTGTCCATTTGTAGTGTTGTGGTTACTCTGCTGTACGATCCTAGGAGAGGGCCCTCCCCCAGGAGGCCTCTCGGTAATGCTCGGCTACTTCTTGACGGAGAGGTGGACCTAGGGGTGGTCAGTCAGACATCTTCTGCCTCCCCAGGGGTCGCCTTTCTAACATTGGTGGCAGGCGACGGGATCCGAGCCGACGCAGATCGTACAGAGAGTAATTCACTCACTACCGAGAAAAACACACCGCGACCATGACTACTCTGGAAACCAGACCGACTGCGGAATTCCAGAAAGAAAAGATGGAAGATTACAGCCACAAGGAATTAAAACAATTCTGCAAGGACCTAGGCATCGCTACCACGGGCCTCAACACCAAAGAGGACTTTAAATCGGCCCTGCAAGCCTGGGCGGACGCCGATAACGCGCCACCCCAGAATGAAGACAACCCGGGCCCGAACGGACGCCCGGAGACCGACGCGAACCCAGCGGGGGAAAGACCCGCAAACCTAGACACGGGCCTCTCCCACGAAGACGCCCGAGAACGAGAGAGGAGCCGGCTCCACGAGTTGGAGCTCGCCAGACTCCGACAAGAAGGAGAGATACAGCTGGCAGAAAGGAAATTAGCCCTCGAGCAACTACGGCTGGAAGGAGACCTAGAGGAAAGGCGAAGTCAAAGAGACCTCGAAGAAAAGAAACTCATGCTCGAGCATGAGCGCGGCCTCAAAGAACTAGAAATCAAGGCCAAGACAAACGAAACCGGCACCTCCGGGGGCAAGGCCTCACCCCCGCTGGTGGACCCAAAGGTGCACATACCCAAGGAGCTCATCAAAGAATACTATAAGAACGACGACATCCAACAGTGGTTCAAAGCCTACGAGTTCGCCATGACCGCCCATCGAGTACCCCTCAAAGACTGGGCCACCGGCCTATGGGGAAAGTTCATCAACGAGGGGAGAGACGCCCTGCTAGAGCTCCCCGACGCCGAGATGACCTCGTATGAACACATGAAGACCGCCCTCCTCACTCGCTACGGACTCACCCCCGAAATGTCCGGCAGCGATTCCGAGACTGTAAAAAAATCCCCGGTACCACTTGGGTGGAGTACGTGAACTTTTACAGCAGAGCCTTCGAAGGGTGGATCAGAGGCTGCCAGGTCACCACCTACCAGCAGTTGGTCGACCTCATTCTATGGGAACATCTTTCCAATAACTGCTTCATCGAACTCCGGCAGCACCTCCTCGACAGCAAATTGACAGAACCACGAAAACTCGCTGTCGAGGCGGATAGATGGGTGAGCACCCGAGTTCCCCGGAGTCCGATGGGAGACTACGGCCGGGGATCCCCGGGGAACCACCGACCACGAGGCGGCGGAGGAGGCCAGAGCAGGGGCCGAGACACCCCCACGGGGTCATCCCCTACCTCCACGTCGCCATCCCTGGGTCGAAGGGGGGGCCCACCAGCAAGACCCGGGCCCCGCCCAAATGTTACGTGCCACAGATGCCAGCGACAGGGCCATTATGCGAACGACCCTCTCTGCCCGATTAACCAGCGACCCGGCACCACCGGTCCCCCGAACCGCCAGATCGCGGCCGCCGCCCTGAGTGCAGAGGGAGGCGAAGAAGAAGGCGACGACACCGAGCAGGCCGAGTGGGAGCCCGCCGCTATGATCTTAGCATGCCTGGGTGATCGAGACATGATCCCCCGAGACCCGATCCCAGGTAACACCCAGAAATACCGCCAATGGGTCACCATCAATGGACGCCGGGCCGAAGCCCTCCTTTTACGAGACTTTACAGACCCCTCGATCTACTTGTACATATCGCTGAGAACCAGCAACCTTTATTTCCTGATAAAGCTTACGAACTCGACCTCTGGTGTGGTGTCCATTTGTAGTGTTGTGGTTACTCTGCTGTACGATCCTAGGAGAGGGCCCTCACCCAGGAGGCCTCTCGGTAACGCTCGGCTACTTCTTGACGGAGAGGTGGACCTAGGGGTGGTCAGTCAGACATCTTCTGCCTCCCCAGGGGTCGCCTTTCTAACAGTTGTACTAACTGTAACTTTCGCACCCACAATCCACTGGTGATGATATTACATATTAAATCATTCATGACATGGTCAGTGACATCACTGATGACATCACTGAGGACATCTCAAATGACATCACTGATGACATCATCCTGTGAATGTGGTTTGGTTTGGTATTATATATACACCAATCTGCATTGAAGAGTCAGTGGATATATAAATATCTGGATAGAGGATTTAGTAGCAGTGTGATTGATTGTTTACTTGAGTATTTTATAGTGTCTCACTAAATATATTAGATAGTGACTAAACTGTGTGAATATCTGTATTACTTGGTCAGTTGTTGTGTAAACTGCTGCACCAGTTGGTTACTAGCTACATGAAAGTCTATATTAGTTATTCATTAGTTAACTGATTATTTGCAATGGAGAGTGAATGTGTGTGTTCTTCGGTGGAGGGTCTGTGACTGCCCAAAGATATGTGAATAGTTAATTCACTATGTATATGAGATTAAGACTTCGTATTATATTACTTGTTTGGGTGAGTGAATATCTTTATGGGGATGGTGATGAAAAAAACATTTCTCAATGGTACATGTCCAACAAAGTAGAAAAAATAAAAGACAGTGTATGTCACAGTTGTTGTATATAAATAAGTGTACATAAAACTCATTGATTGCATGAGTGACTGTATAGATAACTGTATACTTGTAATAGTGATTTCATAACACACTAAGTATCAGATACTATCTATATGAATAAATGAAGTGCTATTTGTATAAGTATGTAGCTGAGTAAATGTAAATATGATACATTATTTCCAAAAGTGAGTAGGATGACTGTATAAGTGAATAGGATGTGTGCTGGTCTGTAATATCAATATAGGTGTATAAGTATATTTGATAGTGTTCTATTGATTATTGACAGCAGGTATGAGTGAATCTATCGGTAATTGATTAGATGTGTGTGTAGATCTAGAAATCACTGAGTAGGTTTTTAGATACTTGTATTGGTGTGTCAATGGATTCAAATATGATACTCTGTATTTTGCAGTGAGTGATGAGAGGGTTATACTAGTGTATGATGAGGTGTATCTGATTGTCACATGGATGATGTAATAAGTGATGTCATCAGTGATGTAATTTGAGATGTCATCAGTGATGTCATCAGTGATGTCACTGACTATGTCATGAATGATGTAATATGTGACATCATCACCAGTGGATTGTGGGCGCGAAAGTTACAGTTAGTAAAGCTAACTATAACGGAGGAATTTCAATGGTTTTGTATGAGTGAAATGTCCAACTAACTATAACACCCCTGAAACCTATGGTTTTTTCAATGAATTTCTAAGGTTTTTTAAATGATAATTCCTAACTATAACCTGCCTGAAACCTATGGTTTTTTCAGTGAATTTCAACGGTTTTTTAAATGACAATTCCTAAATTATAATGTTGACAACTTCCCCATATTTTCAACAATAAACCAAATCTGCAATGCTACCTAAAAAAACAGGCAATAGTTCCACTTACCACTAACAAATTAACATCAACATTTAACTAATGTAAGGACGTTGACTATGTACTGCGTGAATTACATCCAACTCACACCCATATTTAAAGAGCAATATGTGATAGAGGTTCTAATGATACACTTTGGATACCAAACAAAATCACAATACCCAGCGCCACCACCACTACATCCACCCCTCCTGACCCCTCCCCCTCTACTACTTAACAGGCAGTGCAAAACAGGAGAAGGAACCTTCCCAAAATAATTTATACCCTCAACAGCATACTAGCTCAATGTTCAGAGATGTGGCAACCAAGTATGTAAAAGGGAAAGAACTCGCACAACAATAATGTACACAACGCCAAGACTACCAGTGAAATGCTATACACAATTCACTATACAAACCAAACACTTTTCATGTGTAGATATACCATTGATACGTGCAGTGTACTGTATAGTGGACGCAACCATATTATCTCAGACACTGGGAAATATTTCGGTCATGTAGCTGCGATCCCCCCCCCCATTGAAGCAGAAGCGGAGTGGGCTATTCCAACGTACGCAACGTCAGCATAAGACTATAAATAATTACGCCTTGGGCGTGGTTCACTTCTGCAAAGAGAAGAGACTCTGCCACAGTGAAGGTCCGCATCCTGGCACGTGGCTGCCGCCATGACCACGTGCCTCCTCGATACAGGCCCATTGCGAACTCAGCGGCACAGCACCACAGCTTATGTCTGTATCGACTAGTGCCTTTGATCTCCACTGCGGACAGCAGGGTTCACAACTTGAATTCAGCTTTGGATCTACACTACGGACGCATTGAATTAAGCCTTGCTTTATTTAAGGCAGAGACAATTGTACTCTATGTCCTCAGCCTTTGTTAAAATAAGTGACAAAAATTCTTCTTCGATATCTGTGGTCACTACTGCCTTCGATCTACAGTATGGTCAGTAGAGTTTAAAACTTGATACCAGTTTCGGATAAGCACTACAGACAACATTGAATTCAGTCTTGATTTATTTAAGGTACAGACAATTATGCTATGTCCTCTGATTTTATTAAAGTATGTGACAAAAAAGCATTCCTCGATGTCTGTGTCAACTACTGGCTTCGATCTTTACTGCGGACAGCAGGGTTCACAACTTGAATTCAGCTTTGCATCTACACTACGGACAGCATTGAAGTTAGCCTTGATTTATGTAAGGCAGAGACAATTTTGTTAAATAATGCAACAAAAAACATTCCTCAATGTCTGTACTGAGTACTGTTTTCAAATGTACACTGCGATCAACAGAGTTCACTACTGGATACCAGAAGCGCAGCAGCACTACAGACAACATTAAATTCATTCTCGATTTATTTAAGGCAGAGACAATCATACTGTATCCTCAGATTTTGTTAACTGTGACAAAAAAGCATTCATCGATGTTTGTGTCAAGTAGTGCCTTCGATCTACACTGCAAATGGCAGAGTTCACAACTTGAATTCAACTTTGCATCTACACTACGGACAATAGGGAATTCACCTTTGATTTATTTAATGCAGAGACAATTGTACTGTATGTGTTCAGCTTTTGTTAGAAAAAGAAACAAAAATCATTTGTCCATATCTGTGCTCAGTTCTGCCTTCAATCTGCAGTTTTTGACAGCAGGGTTCACAACTTCAATTCAGCTTTGAATCTATACTACGGACAGCATGAAAGTTAGCCTTAATTTATTTAAGGTAGAGATAATTGTACTTTATGTCCTCAACTTTTGTTAAAGGATATGACAAAAAGAATTTCTTGATGTTTGTAATAACTACTGCCTTCGATCTACATTGTGAGGGCTCACGATTCAGGTGGAATGGTGATTTCACATGACGCATTCCAGTATGCAAGAGACAATATACCACTGCGACCCCCCCGAACCACGAATCATCACAGGGTGCGCACACGCTAAGTTCTTCAGGTACCACTAACTCACTGCACCACAAGTCATCTCCCCGTGGCCTTTTTAAGGCAGAATTCACTAGGCAAAAAACATTGCTCCGAGTGCGGCCTGCCCTGACCACGCATCATTGCAGGTTACGTACACGCTCAGTGCCAAAGCTACTACTAACTCAGTGCAGCATTATTCATCGCCATGTGACCATATTGAGTCAGATCTCTTATTTTGAAGAAAACATATCATATTTTTTTAGATCTACTGCAACTTACTCCCGTAAAAGGAGAACCAGTATTTATAAGAAAACTTCATTTTAAAGAGTTTACTACCAGTGCATCCTGCTTGGACCACGCATCATCACAGGCTCCCCAGAACCTTGTTGCTTCAGGTGCCACTAACTCTGTGCACCACTTATCATCGTTGGGTGCACACACACTAATTTACCAATACTGTGCAGCTCTACTCAATGCCACATGGCCGTGGGCTCTTGCTAACCACTGCCACCTGCCTACACTGCGGTCAACAAAGCTCACAATTAATTAGACTGTTGATTCATTATTTGCAGAGTACAATACCAAACTAAGTATAACATTTATCAAACCTTATACAATATCCCTTTAGTATGCTTCCTTTAAGAACTTCTTTTATATCACATAGATGTCGTTGAATAATAAAATTCACACTACAAGTGCAGAGGCACACATAATGACAGTCTACACTGTGAACAGTATAGGTCACAATTTGAACCTCACTTTTTCTTCATTGGAAACCTAAATTTATTTTTTAGAGACAAAATGGCTACACCTCTGGAAGAATCCTCTGATTCTGATCATTTTGTTGCTGAAGAATTGATAACCATCCATAGTACTGTTTTTTCCTCTCTAAGTACATGCAGTCCAGTATGCAACAGTCAATACTTTGAGTGCAGCCCTTTCAGACCACGTATCATCGCAGGGTGAGCACACGCTAAACACCAGATGTACCACTAACTCAGTACACCATAAATAATCTCCACAAGGCTTTATTAAGGCAAAATTCAGTAGTCAAAAACACATTATCCCCAGTGCGGCCTGCCTGGACCACGCATCATTACAGCTTATGTACACGCTCAGTCCCAAAGGTACTACTAACTTAGTGCACCATAATTAATCACCACATGGCCGTATTCAGGCAGAATTCAACTGATTCTTCATTCATTATTTATAGAGTGCAGTACCAAACAAAGTATAACGTCCCTCAAACTTACACAATATCCCTTTAGTAGCCTTCCTTTAAAAACTTCTTTTATATCAGTTGAAAAACAAAATTCACGCTGCAGGTACAAAGGCACACTCAATGATAGTCTACACTGAGGACAGCACAGGTCACAACTTGAACTATAATATCACTAAAACATACATATTTCGACAATGCATTCGATACATGTTTCACCTTGTTTTCAATCGTGATTACAGATCATGCAGTCCAGTAGACAACACGCTGAGTACCAGACGTACCACTAACTCAGTGAACCATAAATAATTGCCACGTGGCCTTATTAAGGCAAAATTCAGTAGCCAAAAAACATTCTTACCTGTGCCTGAACCACACATCATTGCAGGTTCCACACAAACCGACCCTACCTTAGTGCACCACAACTCATGAACCCTTTACGATAGAATCTTCTGTGTATTATTTCACATGTAGTGCTCCTACGTTTCTACAGCAGAAGTCATAAACCGTTTACGATTGAATATCTATGTATGATATCATGATTACTATTCTACATGTTACCAACAGCAACGTAATAAAATTGAGTCGAGCACACGTGCCCATACACACTTCAACTATCTATCTGTGACTGGGTATTTATTATATCAGTAAAATGCTGACCCAGGGTCCTACCACAATATATTGTGCTATAAATAGGGTATACAACCATCTTACCTCTGACAGTAAGTGTGGGCTATTCCTCCTTTTTGTCTTCTTTTTTTAGCATATTTATATAGCTCAAAGTCAACCCAAAACTATATCAGCAATTTACATGAGCACCGTATTTACAGCACGTTTTCAGGCACGCGTAGATTACGTCATTACTCTACAATAACGGGATGTGGACGCAACTCCGAGCCTCGAATACTGATTTCCAGCACCAAGTTCAACAGTATTCCTGAATGACTACATACGTATATATATTATCTGCCTTTTATGTGCACAAAACTGCAACTTAAACCTTTCACAGTCCTGTATTACTACAGCTACAACAAACATTCATAATCGCAGAAATGCGTCATGTCCACCATCTTTTATGTTTGCAACTATGAATGAATATAGAGTCAGTGATACCCCATACCTTCTATGTTGGCAAAGTTGTGGAACTTTACAGATATAATGACACATTTCCTTTTAAGACCAGGGTGATGTCAGCACTACAAAACGGACACCCGAATCACTTGATTTTTCATATAGCTAACCACGGAATCATGCCCATAGCTCCGGAACAATGGTTCAGAGCCTTGTGCAGCACTGGCATACGTCAGGCGAGCCCACTCCACTTACACTACCAGGAAAAAACAAAAACAAAACATTGCCCAGATTTCCATTGTAGTGATTTCTTAGTTCCAGGTCTAGTTGTCAGAACAGCACACACACACTCCCTCATGGCTGGTATACACCCACTCCACACCCATCCAGCACATGCATCACTACACATGTGACCGTACCAATAAAAAAGACGGGACGCACGTGCTCTACGCCATTTTAGAGTTGGTTCCATCCCAAACGCTGAGATGGCCCGTCTTAGTGGTTTGGACGCCTCATGTAGGCCCGAACCACCGAGTACAGGGGCCCACCACTACGTGCGTGGCCTCTTTGGTCACTGAGTTAGTGGTACCGCAAGGACTGAGCGGGTGAGGGACCTGCGATGAAGATGGGAGCACGAGTATGTCGTTAGCCATACCGATATCAAGACTCAGCACCATATGTCAGACTTATTGGTGGCAGAGCGGGACCGAATGATGTAGAAAGTCTCCTGTCCACGAAAAGGTGAGCAGTGAGACCTGGGTGCGCATCATAGGGAGTCGATGGGCTGCAGCAGAGTGGATACAAAAAACCAAAGCAGCGATTTAGGCATACGCAGTCCTATATACTGTATCTTATTGCTTTTATAATCGGTCAAACGTCCAGAATATAAACTGTACAAATAGATGTTTTTAAATGCAGGAGGGAAGGTGTGTGAAAGGGCGATATGATTGTACTCCACATTAAGGGGCTCATTAGGATGGAGGATTTTCCGCATCCTCCGGGCCGGCGGAAGCCACCGCCGGCCCGGAGGATGCGGAAAATCCTCTGCGGACCCACCAAAGACCCACCGCCACATTAGGATGGCTGGTGGGTCCTGGTTTCAGTCCGCCGCTTTTCCGCCGTGGTTGACTTACAACCGCGGCGGAAAAGCTGTAACATGGCTGGTGGTGTCTATCAGACACCGCCAGCCATATTAGGATAGTGTAAAAGAGATGCTTTTCCACGGCGGCTTTTCCGCCGTGGAAAAGCATACGGACTTTGACTTCGGTAGCCCGTTGCGGGCCCCCTGGGTGAAGGGGGGTGGGGGGTGCACATGGGGGGTACCCATGGTACCCCCCTGCATTTGTATGCAGAAATCGGCAGGCACCATGCGGTGCCTGCCGCTTTCTGCATACACATGCAATGTATGCATTTTTAACATTGCGGCGGGTGCAGCTTGAAGCTGCACCCGCCGCAATGTTAAAGATAGAGGATGTGACCACCACCCTGGCGGTCACATCCTAATCTTCACGGAGGGAGCGCCGCTGCCCATGCGGACGTTCCCTCCTACTCTGGAGTCGCGAACGGACTCAAGTCCGTCCGCGATCCTAATGAGCCCCAAGGATAGTAACAAATACCAATCATAACATCTTTCTTTTACTATCTTTTAGATGTAGAGCTTCAGGGTGCATTATGTCCCGGCACGTGGTGAAAAACACACCGGTGACAGAAAGGTGAGCTGCGAATATTCTTTTCAGTCACTCTCTCACTTCCTCTCTCCTTTCTTAAAGAAATGACACACAATGTTAACTTCCTTTTTATCTTACAGGTTGTGTTTCACAAATTGGCGTCACCCCCACCCCCAAAACCTACAAAGCTCTACATTCTTATATTCTGCGATGATGCGTGGCCATCGTAACAACGTCTGAGAAGCCTGCTTCGACACGTGTGCACCCTCTTTGAATCACGCCAATGGCACAAGGTTAGCAAAGAAACTTGTTTCCTAAGCAACGACAAGTTATCTGTGAAAGGAGAGAGTGAGTAGTGTGCAGCAGCTTCACTGTGTAGGAATGTACAATTACCTCCGAGCAGTGAGGATGGGTTACAACAGTCTGAGGTGCAGATCTACCAGCCCCTTGCGCCACTTTTGTGTCACTTTTAATATGGGAAAAGTGGCGCAAGGAGCTTCTAAATCTGCCTCTGACTTCCCAAGAAAAACACTCACCTCCGGACTCTGCGAGTCAATGGGGTGCAACTGTCTAGGTATGCAATATTGAGAACTCACCGCTAAGCAGTGGGAGTGCATGGAATATAGTACTTTGGAAGAAAAACAGCGCACAGACACCTCCTTACAGTGGAAGTTGATGAAATACATTATCCTGAGTGTACAAATAAATAAAGCAAACATATATGTGTGCAATTGTATGTACTATGCTATTACTAACTCTATATACTATCTTTCAGATCACTAAAGTGGAGGGTGCACTATGAACCAGCATGTGCTTGGACACACAACGGAGGCAAACGGTGAGCTACGAGTATTTTCTCCAGTATTAACTGCTCCATCTATAACTTTCTCTCTCTCACAGTTTTAATGTCGTTTTTTTCTCTCTTTCTCTCTCTCACTCTCTCTCACATCGTTTCTCTTTCTCTTTTAAAGTTATGGACGCTGTTGTCCACTCTGTCGTGTACAACCAAAGCTGAGTTCAAGTTGTGAACTCTGTTCACCACAGTGTTTACAGAAGGTAAGCAGAGCGGCCTAGATATACAATGCTTCCGATTAAATACATTAGAAATAAAAGAGCTTATTTACAAGCCCCTTGTGCCACTTTTGCGTCACTTTTAACATGGGAAAAGTAACGCAAAAGCGGCACAACAGGCTTGTAAATAAGCCCCAAAGAATATTGTCCTGCATAATGACTTGATCTCTCACGTAATTCTGTCTCATCTCTGAATCATTTTAAAGACCTGTTGGTCCATGCTGTAAGTCTGACGCAGTAGGCACTTCCGTACAGACACCTCTTGAACGCGGGCCTATAAGAGAAGTGGAATCTATCAGGCACACTGCAAACGTGCAAATTAAAAAATATCGCCAAGTATTACCTTAACTTGTAATGTTTGACCTCATTTAGTCACATCGTTCTAATTTTGAACACTTATTTTCATTTTTGTCTTGCAGATTACCTACCCTACTTCTATTGGAGTCCGTATCACATTTTGTTTAATTGTTTTTTTAGAATTATGTTTCTAGTTATGTATTACATTGTTATCTTTAAGTTAGCTTTCCAGTTATTTATTGTTGTTTTAATAAAAGTTAATTAAAAAAAGTATATATGTCTTCTTTTTCTGACAACATTTCACTATTATTTAGTGTCATAATAATACAGTTAGAAAACATTTAAAAATAGAAATTATATTTATAACTTGAAGTATAATACTGAGGCTAACTCTTTACCAGGTCTTTACCAGAGTCTAGAGCCACGACTAACAGTTCCTATGGAAACTTTTAAAACTCCAGCACAGTCACTGTTTCGATTAGCAACATAGTGTGGTGAACTTCTAACCTCACTTAAGTGTTCCATGAACTGTTACTATGGTAACAGGCAGTAAGCCGTTTGGGGGTAGGGTTGAAAGGTACTGGCTGTACAGAAACCGTTATATATTTACCCAGGATCCTCTACATAACAGAAAGGAAAGCAAACTAAGACATAACACTGTGTAGCAGATTTACAAGCCCCTTGCTCCACTTTGGCGTCACTCTTCCCATCTTAAAAGTGATGCAATAGTAACGCAATGAACCTCTAAATCTGCCCCTATGCACATTACGAGCAAAAGAAGTACATAACACTTTCAATTCTTTATCGATCACAATTAGACAGTGTTGCTTCACGATTCACATTGCACTTCAATAAATACTTTGTGCTTATTTAAATGGGACACAGGATTGTCGACATTACAAAACTTAGGGGGATATTTACAAAGACGGTGTTCAAATTGTCGCTGCTTTAACAGCAGCAACCTACAACAAAAATGGCGAAAATGGACTTCAAAATCCTTTGTTATCTTACCGGAAGATTTTTTCAACATTGCTGTTTGCTATGCAAGAGAGCCGCCCCCTGGGGCTATAAAATAAATGGTTGGGGGGCTCCAAGGCGCCCCCAGCAAAATTAAAGGTGGGGGGCCTCAACAACCCCCCCCGAGCCCCGGGGACCACCATCCCTGGGGCTTTCTTTATTGTGGGAGGGGGGCTGCGTGGCCCCCCTCCTGGAGCCCTCGAGGGCCCTGGGGACCGCCACCCCCAGGGCGGGCTCCTGCAGTGTCCCGGGTGCCTACCCCCGGGACACTGCTGTTTGCTATGAGAGGGCGGGAGTCTCGCGGCTCCCGCCCTCCCATAGCAAACTTGGTTTGGATTTTGAAAGAGAGAGCAGGGAAATCTGTTCTCTCTTTATGGTAAAATTAGAAATCGCACACCCAGCGCAGCGCACAGTGCGGCCCCCTGGTATGCACGTGTTGGATGCACGACTCATAATCTGTAGGGTGCGCGACTCCAGGGCGTTTGGTGCATGACTTCTACGCGTTTACGAGCAGGCATTGCTTTTCCACATGGGGGCTACTAACATGCAGCTCACCATGTGGAAAAGCAATCTGGTTTAGATTTTGAAAGAGAGAACAGATTTCCTTGCTATGGGAGGGTGGGATGGGCACCCCGGGACACTGCAGGAGCTAGCCCTCCCATAATGCATAAAGCCCTTTCGAGAACTTGCAGCCACCCCCAACCATTTTTTTGTAGCCCCGAGGGGTGACGGGCCCTCTGGTGCTCCAGGAGGAGGGCCACGCAGTCCCCCTCCCACAATACATAAAGCCCCGGGGGTGGTGGTCCCCGGGGCTTTGGAGACCTAGGACCCCTGCCCCCACCATTTATTTTTGTAGCCCGGGGGGTGATGATCCCCGGGACTGGGTGGCCCCTCTGGGCCCCCCAAAAAATTTAATAATTTTGCCCCTGGTATTTAGCCCCCCCCGGGGGCTAATTATAAGAAAAGCTCAGTTTTATTCAATTTTTATTTTTTACGGCACATTCCGCGCACCCTACACGCACCTGCCGGGTCTTTTAAAAAAAAAACATTTTGTGGACCCCCTAAGCAGCTCTAGAGGGTTAAAGTATTTCTACCCTGCCCCCTTTCTATGTTTTGCACACTTGTTCCACTGACTTCTTCAGCTTTGCTTCTACCGAGGCACAAAATGGCTGCCAACAGTTGCTGTTTTCGAATGTTGACAACCACTTGACAGCCAATTAGCATTCAGCGTGTGATCAGAAGGGTGCGCTTATGATACAATTACGGTGAGCTAATCGTCCGCGTATCACCCGAGCCCATAGATATATAAATGCTTTTAACTGTAATTTTCTCTGGAACTACTGAACAGATTGACACCATTTAAGCAAAAGGCACAAGTCTGAACTGAGGACTACCTCTTTGCCAAATTTGGCGTCATTCCAATTCAGCAATTCGGGCTGTAGCTGTGGCTAAAGGTCCTATGGGAAATTGCATGGGGAAAACACGTTTTTGGACCCCCTTTTTTCTCGGCCCCCGCTTGACGAATCACTGTGAAACTTTCAAGATAGGAGTGGACCGGAGCAGACCGTAAGTTTTGAAACTTTCGCGAATATTCGTCAACCGGCGCCAAAGTTATTCCAAATAGAATGTTGCAGATTTCCTATCGAAAATAGGTCCTAACTATAACTACCTACCGCAAGTAGGTAATATATATATATAACCCACCCGAACGTTCAGGAGGAGACAAAGTGGTGTTGGAGTTATCAACTCTACATTGGGCGATTTGGACTTCCATGTCAGCCCCCACCGAATAGACTCTTGAACACTGGGTTGATGTGGTTGGGGACCCGAGGGGGCGCCGGATGTCAGGCAATTGTTCAAGCAGGAAAAGTGCTTTATTATCATCGCATTTCCCCGCACTCCGAACAATCATAGGATTTTGTTTTCCCCTCGCTATACCTACCTGGACTGTGAAAAGCATGCTGGGAGTTGCAGTTCACATACATCAGGTGACCTGCAACAGGTGAGCTGAAGCACTGACTTTTGGGGGCGGAGTCAACTCTAATGAACGGCTGATTGCGGGATATTTTAAATGACGATGACACGCACACATCGTGAACACTGCTGGCGCTGAGGAAGGCCTATTGTGCCGAAATGCATTCGCCGTTGTACAGTGTCTGAATAAAGATGCCCCCATGGTTTCCCCTACTGCGGCCTCTTCTCTTTCTTTGGAGGAGTAAACTTGGATATATATATATGTATATATATATATATATATATATATATATATATATATATATATATATATATATATATGTATATGTATATATATATATATTCACTGAAAAAACCATAGGTTATAGACCATATATAGTTAGGAATTAGCATTTACAAAACCTTGAAAATTCACTGAAAAAACCATGGGTTATAGACCATATATAGTTAGGAATTAGCGTTTAGAAAACCTTATTTTACTCACACAAAACCATTGAAATTCCATATATAGTTAGTTGCACTAACTATATATCGCGCACCCGCAATCCACTGCTGATGATGTCACATATTACATCATTCATGACATGGTCAGTGACATCACTGATGACATCACTGATGACATCTCAAATGACATCACTGATGACATCACTGATGACATCTCAAATGACATCACTGATAACATCTCAAATGACATCACTGATGACATCACTGATGACATCTCAAATGACATCACTGATGACATCTCATTTGACATCAATGGTCACATCACTGATGATATCATTCATGTGACAATACAATGCATCTCCTCACACTTTAATATAACCTCTGTTACACCCAGTGTTAAATACAGAATATCATTTTTTAAACCATTGACACACCAATACTAGTTACTACATACGCACTCACTGATTCCTACATCTACACTCACATTCACTCATTCACCCATACAATCATTCATACATACAATCACTCATCTTTACAACACTATCATATGCACTCATACACCTATACAGACACTCACACTCTGCCACTCATCCATGGAGTTACTCACACACCTAGTCAGTCCTGTAAAGAATCAATCACATTTCCATTTTCTAATCTATACAGTTAAACATAGAGTACCTTACATTTTCAAACATATACTAACACATACTTACTCTCTTATACAATCATTGATACAAGAACACATTGATCTGCACAGAGTCTCACATCTCCCAGCCAGCCACACACACATTCAGTCTCCCATACAAATACTTGGACAATCAATCAATAACCCATATAGTTACTCATATAGCTACTGATCAACACATGCAGCAGTTTACAGAACAACAGACATAATGATGCACAAATTAAGACAGTTTAGTCACTAACCCATACATTCAGTGAGACACATTTAATCACTCACTCATACAGTCAGTCACGCACCTACTAAATCCTTCATCCAGACACTTCTACATCTACTCATTCTTCAATATGTAAAACATATTTAAACTTTACAGAAACACACAGTCACTGGATGATGTCATCAGTGATGTCATCAGTGATGTCATTTGAGATGTCATCAGTGATGTCATCAGTGATGTCATTTGAGATGTCATCAGTGATGTCATCAGTGATGTCACTGACCATGTCATGAATGATGTAATATGTGACATCATCAGCAGTGGATTGCGGGTGCGCGATATATAGTTAGTGCAACTAACTATATATGGAATTTCAATGGTTTTGTGTGAGTAAAATAAGGTTTTCTAAATGCTAATTCCTAACTATATATGGTCTATAACCCATTGTTTTTTCAGTGAATTTTCAAGGTTTTGTAAATGCTAATTCCTAACTATATATGGTCTATAACCTATGGTTTTTTCAGTGAATTTCATTGTTTTTTTAAAAGCTAATATCTATAGCTGTAAAATGTATTCTTCTTTAAATCAAAAAATATATTTTATATGTTTATTAATAATTTTTTTTATTATTATGTTTTGGTTCGCTCCCGGTTCGCGAACCGGGTAGCTTCCCGTTAGCTCAATTTGGTGCCGCGACTCGGTACGCGAACCGGTAAACGTTCCGTTTGCGCAACTGCCGCGTTAGAAATCAACATCGTGACGCGTCCCGGAAGCGCGACGTATCACGTTGTCGCGTAATGCGTCTTATGACGCGCCGCGTTAGCGCACCCGGAAGTGCTCCGGTACGCGAACCGAGGCGCGAAGCGCAGCTCCCCGGAAGCGATCCGGGGCGCGTCGCGCAAGCGCGACGTATCGCGTTGCCGCGTAATGCGTCTTATGACGCGCCGCGTTAGCGCACCCGGAAGTGCTCCGGAGCGCGAACCGAGGCGCGAAGCGCAGCTCCCCGGAAGCGATCCGAGGCGCGGCGCGCAGCGCGTAACGTAAGCGTAACAGGTCATGTGACTTGTTAATAAAACTTTTCATTGGTTCATTTCACTTTTGGTTTCCTAATGATGTAAGGCTAGGTCATGTGACCTAAAAATAACACTTTTCATTGGTTTAGAACTATTTTTTTTCCAAAATGATGAAAGCCCCCACCTTTTTTCTCACTCTGACTTTCAACTTTGAGAAAGGAAGACCTATTTTGCTGAGTAGAAAATGGCTTCAGTAGTAGCTGCAGCTGGTGGACCCCCACCACCACCACCACCACCAAGTAAGAGAGGACCACCTCCACAGTTCATTCCCAACACAGAGGAGGAAGAGGATGAAGAACAGGAAGAGGAAGTACAGCCAACACAGTTTTTACGTGAGGAGCCCCGGGTATCTCACCACAAAAATAGTTTTATTTGGCAGTTTTTTTCTTTTCCTGAAGGACAAAAAAAAGTGAATGCTCGCTATGTGACATGCCTCATATGCAAAGAAGATTTATCAAGAGGCACAGATAAGAAGTATAGTTACGGCAACTATACTATGCATCGTCATATGCAGAGGTGGCATCCACTAAATTACAGCAGGGCAGAGATTCGTGACCTTCAAGACAACCCCCCAACTCCTGTGGCCAGGACATCGGCACAGGTAACTCTGTCAGGGCCAGAGGCACGGGAAACAGTGCCAAACATTCAAGAAAACTTTGTGCACATGAAAATAGTGTGTATCTATTGCGGTAGCCTACTCTCATGTGCCAATATGAGTATTAATTTGATAAACAGAGCATATGAAAACCACAAGTGTTCTAAACGCCCCAAAAAATAATTATTTTTTTGCTCCTGTTGAGCCCTTTGTAATGCCTGTTTTTCGTTGTTTCCCCCCAAAAAAACCAAAAAAAACATAAAATTGTTCAAAAAATCCAAAAAAAACAAAAAATGTTCAGAAAAATAAAAAAAAAATACAAAACAACAAAAACATTAAAAAAAAGTTCTTTTCAGAACTACCTCCCCTTTATAAAAAAATTGCTAGAATGTTTAGCACTCTGGCAACCTCTATTTCTTTTGGTTCGCTTCCCGGTTCGCTCCCCGGTACGCGAACCGGGAGCGAACCAAAAAATGTTTTTAAAAAAAAAAGAAGAGTAAGTATAAGGGAAGTAAACAGAGAGTAATGTTAAAAGAAAGACAGCTATAGGGAGTAAACCAGAGATACTGTTTAATAGATTTATTTACCGAAGAAAAGATGGAAGAGGGTAAGATTGTGAAAAACAAAATAGATAAGGAAGTGAAAGAAAAAAAGGAGAGTAGAAGAATAACAAAGAAGAGTTTCTTAGAGAATATGAGTGAATGTTCAAAATAAGATTAAAACATGTGGAATAACAGAGAGAAAAAACAGAAAGCAGAAAAGAAGAAGTAACAGAAAAAGAATAATTGAAACAGCAAAGAAATCTAAATAACATAGGGGCATATTATCAACATAGGCAATAAAAGTTTTGCAGCTTTTATCAGCAGAAATGTGTCGCTAAAGCCGCTTTTGCGGCAGAAAACTGCCGCTAAAACCGCTTTTGCAGCAGTTTTCTGCCGATAAAAATAGCAATATTTTATTGGCTGTGTTCATAATATGCCCCTTAGTGTGCTTCAACTACACAGAGAAAGCATAATGAACAAGTAGTGAAAGAGTGATCAGTCAAAGACACTAAGAGTAATAGAGACGGAGTGAGTGAACAAGAGTGAGGAACTATGAGAAGAGAGGGACTGAGAAAAAGAGTGGAAGCAGTAGAGTAAGTAAGTAATAGAGAAAGGAATGAGGGAAGTAGCAAAGGCAGGAAAGTGAGGGTTAAAGAAATGAAGCAGTGGAACTAATAGTAGTTAAATGTGATAGAAATGTAATGAAAAGAGTACAAAACATTTACCTTATAATTGTCGTTAACTTAGTCACTTGTTATTTTTATACTTTCAATCTGTGAAAGAGAGAACAAACATTTGAAAAATATTAAAACATGTATTTAAAAATTAGAAAAGACAAGGGAAAAGATTGAAGGACAAACAGTTTTTCAACAACTTTGACACTTACAGAAGCCTCTGCTTCTCCAGGCCCCCTACACAGTCCTAAAGATATACATTTTAAACTAACAGTATCTTGATGCAGATGAAGTGAGGCCTATCTTGGAACATGGTGCCTTTTTTGCACTGCTGCTGTCTCACAACAGATGTGCAATGGCAGCGCAAAAGAGGTGCACAGCCATCATAAAACTGTCCCTAACATTTTAAATGATTGTTTCCGGATGGCAATAAGGTGTGTCCTATCCAGACGTTTGTTTCAGGTGAGGCCTACTCAGGGTTGCAGATCAAATTTAGGCTTGTTGAAGAGTACAGAGGAGATAATACATGTGCAGGCCAACCAATAAAGTTCAGACTTCCTCTGTTTCCCTGGACAGGCCTAAACTTCATCTGCACAATGTGATTCGTAATGTTAGGAAACACAGGTAATGTATTTGAAAAACGTGCAATTTCTTTTGCTCATTTCACAATCACATCACTTGTGTTTCCTTTGGTTAGGTATCTCATTGTGCAGATGTAGTCCAGCATATGAAAGAGTACGCACTGCATGCAAAAACTTTGACACTTACTGAAGCCTCAGCTTCTCCATACCCCCTACACAGTCCTAATTATATACATTTTAAACTGACGGTATCTTGCTGGAAATGAACTGAGGCCTATCTTGCAACATGGTGCATCTTTTACACAAAAGTGACGGAACAGAGGCGTAAAAGAGGCACACAGCCTTCATAAAACTGCCCTTAACATTTTAAATGACTGTTTCTAGATGCTGATAAGGTGTAACCTATCCACAGATTTGTTTCAGGTAAGTCCTACTCAGGGTTGCAGATGAAATTTAGGCTTGTTGAAGAGTATACAGGAGATAATACATGTGCAGGCCTACCAACGAAGTGAGTCATGTCCACTGCACTCTTGAACAAATGTCAGACCTCCTCTGTCTCCTGGAACAGGCCTAAACCTCATCTACACAATGTGATGTGTAATGTTAGGAAACACAGGTAATATAATTGAAAAACGTGCAATTTTTTTTGCTCATTCCACAATCACATCACCTGTGTTTCCTTTGCTTAGGTATCTCATTGTGGAAATGTAGTCTATCATATGAAAGACTACGTAGAATGTGAGCACTGTATGCAACAACTTTGACACTTACAGAAGCCTCACCTTCTCCATACCTCCTACACAGTTCTAAATGTACATCATGAATACAAACAGTACAGAATTAATTATACATGTTAAATGGTTTATTTTTGCTGTTCTGAGAATGTATCAAATTTCATTAAAAACAGTGACTTGAAGGTATTCATCATATAACAGCGGGGGAAAAAAACACAATCAAAATGATTGTGTTTAAAAAACCCATATAACATAACCAATCAGAAATCAGAACTCCTCAAAAGTAACTTACTTTCCATGACGTCGAAGGATGTCCTATGAACAGCTTACACTCGGTTGTGCTGTTTTTATTTTCAGCCCGCCACTTTCTGAAAGAAAACCTCCATCGTTTTGAAAAATATGTTACATACAATATATGACATCTCGCTCTCTACCACACGTTTCCACAAGGCCAAATCATGTAAGAGCCATTTATAACTCTTGGAATTCTTGTAAGCAAATCCCGTCATTTTCTATTTCCGCAACTTTCAGAAAGAAAACGTTCAAGATCACTTTCACAATCCTGGACTAGTAATATCTTACCCTTCTTGCTCACTCATGTTCTACATTTCCTATGACACTGATACTGCTTACTATGAAGCAGACTTACACTACCTCTATGACTACTACAATTATTTAATTCTCTACATCACTTTTATTCACAAAGCAATATAAAACAGTAGATAAAATTATATCAACCCCTAGAATCATTATACGCCAGTTACCTACCCTAAATTCTCTTTTCTGAAAACAGAAAGTAAGAATATTTTTAAGTAAAAAGGCAACATTGTATCGTAGTCAAATGGGAATAATTTCCGAAACAGCAAATTTTTTTACATTTTCAATAAGCTGTGTAATAAGCGGATCTTGTCAAATGACCATCATGCCATATAATAGCTGCAGTTACAAATGTTCTTCCTAAAATCAACGACTGTGTAGCCACAACATTTGTAATTAAAGTTGAAGACTTACTTTCATCAGGTTTATATAGTTGGATTTTTAAAATGACATTATAATCAAAAGTTTGGACCAATAATCTAGACAGCATTGCAGACTTACATTCCCTCTACTCCATGTTTTGATTGGCTGCTTGAATTAGCTTATAAAAAGAAACAGTTTTTCTGAACTCATTCAAAGTGCAGTTATTTTTCCTTGACGTCAAGTGTTATGGTAAGAACACTGTTTGCTTTGGGAAATACTCTGTTGTCCTTCAACTAATCTCTGCCCACCACTTTCTGTAAGAAAATCTTCTTTTTTTCCAGGAACTATTTAAAACTCAAAAATAACTTTTGACTCTGTACTACACTTATCCTCAAGGCCAAATCGTGTAGGAGTCATTAGAACCTCTTGAAATTCCTCAGAGCAAATCCTGAGATTCCTTCTCTAAAATGTTTGTTTTAAAAACACCAGGTAAGAATTTTTAAGGTCAAAAGGCAATTTTTTTTTTTAAATTAAGAGAATCGTTGCAGAATGACCAGCCATTTCCAGACTTCAAATAAGCTGTGTAATGTCCTGATGTTATTGAAGGACCATCATGATATATAATTGCTGCAGTTACAAAAGTCCTTCCTGATATTGACAACTGCGAAGCCACACATTTTTTTATTAAAGTTGTCAATTTTGTTCCATCAGGCCTACATCGTTGGAACATTAAAATGACATACGGGCCATATGTTCGTATAAATAATGTTGACATCATTTCAGATTTACATTGGCTACACTCCATGTTGTGATCAGCTGCTTTTACTAGCTTATTGAAGGAGACTGATTTACTGTCTGGCAAAGTTAAATATATAAATCTTTCTGAGTCTACACTAGTAGTACTTGATACCCTACAGTTCTCGCAGTCATGCTGCCATTGATAAGAAAGCCCAAACAGGTGATCTACATCTACACCTTCAGCATGCAATACATCAAGCATATACATTAAAAACTCCTGACAATCTTGCTGAATATTTTGAGAGAATTGTGTTTGACCTGAACATCTGTCTAACAGATTTCGAATTTCAGACACACTTTCTATTTTTGTTCTATCAGTGCTACATTTCTCTAACACAGAATTTAACAAACTGCAAAATCTTTGATCAGAATTGACCACAATCTCTTCTTTTACATTTTCTAGAGAAAACAAAACATTAACCACTACATTAGCATAGCAGTTGACACCAGAACTGTTTTCAAATTGAAAACCAACAACATCTTCAACAGAATCCTTTTTCTTTCTGCTTATAATTTCAGGTTCATCGACTTTTCGTCTTTTTGCTACAACCTCCCTAGTATTGGTCACATTTCTTCGTTTCCGGCCTACCACACGTTTCTCAAACAAAGGATATTGAGGCAAATGTGGCGCATACTCTCTTCTTAACCTATTGTATTCCTTAACACAATCTAGATCCGCACAAATGTTTGTGACATCACACTCAATCAAGTACAATCCCGATAAAGTTCTAACTCGTGACAATGCCACATATGCCATACCCTCCTTGAACACAGAACTGCCAATATTCACCAATGCACTGTCTACACTTAAACCTTGCGATTTATGGATTGTCACCGCATATGCCAAGCAAACAGGAAACTGCTTACGGCGAACATATAAGTCTTTTACAATCAAAAATCTAGCAGAACAACGACCAATTAGCTGTACTTCCTCAATGCCATCAAATTTAATTTTGAATAATTCAATTCCATCTCTATTTCTGTATTTCACAAAATCAACAACATTACCCATTGATCCATTTACCAGACCTCTTTAAACATGTAAATTCCTTCTTAAAATTATACGGCAGTTTAAGCACACATTCAGAGTCTTTTCAAAAGCTGCAGTTTTAGATATAGTCTTCTCTAATGAATCCAATTTTGTTTTCAAATTCTCAGACAAAATAATTGTTGATCCCATATGCTCTACTCTGTCAATAGCTTCCAGTTTCACAATCTCTTGGTTTTCTAAATGCAACATTTTGTTGTTGAAGATGGCACATTCTGCAAGAGTTGGCATCAAACATATTCCAGATTTCTTCTCAGTAATTTTCTGAAAAATATTCTCAGGCACAACGTCTTGTTCTGGATATAAATTTGACAGTAATTGTGCATGTAAAGCTTCTTTCCCATGCTCGGTCACTTTTCCAATTCTAACATCTTGTAGAATATTCTTGTAATCTTCATCCTTCGCCTGACGCATATTTTCATGCAGTTCAGCATAATTGAAGTTTAACCATATATTGACGTTGCCAATGCTCCCTAGGCACTTCCTGGTATCTTCATGCGTGAGCATTTTGAACACAGGTTGTCCTTTCACTGGTGTCAGCTGCAGAAGATCTCCGAAAACAATGATGTGTTTGCCACCAAATAACACATCATACTCTGTTTTAAGAACTTCTTGCATTCTCAAATGCACAAAGGCAAGCATGACATTGGAAACCATGCTTACTTCGTCAATGATAAGAAGTTTCATTTTCCTCAAGACTCTTGAAACTTCACAACAAGCATCTCCAGATAACTTGTGGTATTGTAATTTGTTGTCATGCTCCACTGGCAGCATCAGTAGACGATGCAAAGTAATACCTTTAATGTTATGTGCTGCCAGTCCAGTTGGAGCGGTGACAACACAAGACAGCGATGACTCAGTCCTTTCCTGCAAATAACATGAAATTGCTTTAATGAGGAAACTTTTTCCAGTTCCCGCTTCTCCACTCACGTACAGTCGGACAGGCTTCAACGACGTACATGAGCACTCTTTCTTCTCATGACTTAATCCATGATCAATTTGCTTGGTAACTTCGTCATATATTTTCCTCTGCTCAACGTTGAGTTGTCTTTCCAAGTCTTCTAAGTTAACCGCATCCTCCTGAGCATGTGCCATGGCTCTTTCCACTTCATTCATGGCAGTGGCAGCTTCATTTTCGATAACAGGTCCTCCTAGTGGATCCTGACTCAATGAAACAGAACTCTGACTGTCCTGAGAACTGTCTCTGGCAATCTCGGCTGCAATCGTTGCTTCCTGCTCGATTTCCGCATTCAACATTTCTAGATATTTGGGAAAAGCAGGACATTCTATGGTCTCCTTGGCGGCAGTGAAAGAGTCTTCGTAACAGAGGAAATCTCCAAGCAGTTCCTCTTCTGCACGCCAAGGCTTGAAAAGTTGCAAAAGTGCTAAATAGAAAAACTCCTTTTTTTCAGGAGATTCGCCACTCAATTTTCGATGGTTTACCAAGTGGCATTTTCTTTGCTTGACCAGACATCCCTCACTTCCAATTACAGCATACACTCCTTTCTCAATATCTTCTTTGATGTTCCTCTTGAATATGTAATTTTGTAGAACCTCCTACAGACAAACATTCTCGAGGTGACTGCTTCGATTTGGATAATATGTATCCAACATGTTGGTCTTCAAAATATCGGTACTGTTCGGCTCCTTTTCCGCCAAATACTCAATTTCCCGCACAGGTTTCAGAACTCGATTACGCGTTGCAGCAAGACCAAGACTCGCCCAAACGATACTCCTGGATTTGGCATAGAGACTTGCTGAAGACAACCGGTCAGAACATTCGTAAGCTCCGATTTCTCGATGTGACAACATCTTCAGACTGAAACTGTACAACTTCTTGCTGAGGCTCTTTTCATGGGAAATGTCCTCCCACATATCCTTCAATTCTGTCTTTTCTTTTTTTGGTGATGTAAGATGTCACATACCGAGCCACAGCCATACAGTTATCAGCCACAAACTGTATATCCATGTTAGCATTCCACATGGACAAAATCACTGGGTTGTAGTCGTTGATGTACTTGGACTCTTCGTTCCTTTTCAAATTGTATGTGTTTTTAGGTGATTTCTTCATCACATTATGTCGCAGCGAAGACATCAAACTGTTTACTCTTCCTTTAGAAATCACCGGTCGTGGAAAGCCGAAACGACATTTGGTGTAGAACTTGTCCTTGTTTCTGAATTTACGACGACAGTACTTTCCACAACGATGGCTTTGGAAACGTAGAACTTGTTCTCTTAGGCTTTTCTTCTCCTTTGCGTTTGGAACAGCACACGTAGAATGCTGTTGTATGAAACTCATCACTAAGTCTTCTGGATCTGTTCCAAATTTAGGTGCATCCTTGATCCACAGCAGCATATGTATATGAGGAGCACCTCTTGCTTGGTACTCCTTTCTCCAGAAGAAATCCAACACCTCTCCAAGAGGTGGATTCTTCTTATTCATGATGAAAGACATCATAGCTTCAAATCTATGATTGAAGTACCTGCATACATTCACTGGATCCAAAGAGCACAGTTCTCCGGGTGTCTTGAATTCGATATTTTCAATGTTTCCATTTGCCTCTCGTAGAAATTCAAGTAATTCCCAGCCATACTCGGCACAGCTCAGAGTGAGGAACCATGTGGGAGTTCCTAAGTTCCTCAGCATACATTTTAAATCACCATGACGACGGTACCAGTACTCATTAGTACCACGCTGACACGCCATGAGATTAATCAGGTGACAATCCAAAATACTGTCTTGCACATTGACTTTATCCATAAAGTCACTTGCAGAGATGTTTTGCATCTGTATACCACTTTTCAAGATGTGGTTCACTGCATATGACAGTCCAGACAGATCGCTTTCAAACAGGAGATGAAACAAATAGGGAATGCATTGTCGAAACCTAGCATCTTCTGCATACAATCGTAAAGTCCGGTATTCAGAAGCAGGAATTTGATGAGGTCGCTCATCATATCTTCCTCCTTGACCTGTTGGAAATAGCTGTGGGAAACACCGAGCTTCCAAACTTTCCTCCCAAACACTAATGGGACTCCCTTTGGCTTGTTTCATTTGAAACAACTCAATAGCATTCCCCATGACTTCCTTGGAATGCAAAGGATGAACACTATAATGTTCATATATTTCTTCACTTTTAGAGGGTTCTACTTTCTCGATTTGACCAGCACACAAATTGCTATCCTCTTCTTCACTTACTTCCTCTTCTGCAATATATACATTCTTATAGTACTTATTATTTTTTTCAAATACAATGTTGCCTTTTTGACTTTCCTAACATCCACTAAATCTTGCCATATTTTCTTACTCTTTGTCGGAACCCCATTAACTAAGATAACCAGAGGTTCCTCTTCCACTTTTTCTACTCCAATTGTATTAATGTTTTTCTTCAAATCTAGAGGCAAATAAACAACTCTTCCCTTTAATCCTCTCTGTAAATCTGATGGAGGCAATTTCCCTGTCTTTGGCTCCATTCTTACAATAGCCTGAAAGGGATGGATACTTTGAATCAAAATAGATTCATAAGTATTTAAATCCTTCAATTCAGAAGGAATCTCAACCAATTCCAGATTATTATGAACCGCTCTAGCAGGCATCTGGTTTTGATTTAATTTGTTACAACAATAAGTACACACACGTTGATCTGATCCCAAATCAAAACAATTTTCTACCATCAAGTATGTTGCAAAATCCTTCCATTCACTATTATTTTCCCTTTCACTTTTTGCATGTAAATCCACTAACTTAGTCTGATTCTTATAATAAGTGCGTCGACAACACACACAAGTGAAATTAGGCCTCTCACTTGATTTCACCTGAAACGTGGCAATTTCCTTCTGAAAATTATCTGTACTGGAAACCTGTACACTGTCTTCCACATTACCCTCTTCTTCTGGGTCAATTTCAACATTCTCCTCTTTACTTCCAAAGTAACAAAACTCAATTTCTTCACAAATATTCTTCACATCTATTTCAGAACCATGCAAAAGAGCAGCGCATAATTGTTTAAGCATAATTGCTGGACTCTTAGCATAATACAACATTCTAACTAATTTCCTCACTTTATTATGATGCACTGCTAGCATCCTGAAATGATGAAAAACACTCTGGCATACTCTCCTGGAAAGACAAGCCAGTGAATGACCATGCAAACCCGTCACTTCTCTCACTCTGCAAGGATCTAATTCTTGCAACAACATCATTTTCTGCTTCAAACTTTTCTTATTAAATGTCCGTACAAAATCACAAAGCAAATTGATGGAATCCTGTCGTACACTGCAAATACTACTACACTTCCAGGTGTACACAGGACCCTTAGAACGTCTTCCTAAAACCTCATTACCTAACACCTCTTCTGTCTCTGTTGTCACAAGTTTTTCTTTTTCAACTGGACAACCATCTTTCACCTCATAAGCTCGACCACTGGTGTCAACTGCATGCACCAAATCATTATCCTGGAAATAACTCTCCTCATTAAAAAATGCCTCACAACTTGAACTATGCATCCATTCTCCGGAAAAAACTTCACAAAAATTACTACGATTAACTATTCTCTTCCATCTACTATTTCTTTTGAAATCATAAATTGCCTTGGTTAGCTTCCTAATTCTATTGATTATCAAAATAAATAACTTTCGTTTAATTTCAAATGCCTGATCAATAACTTTCTCAACTTTTTTTTTTCTCTTATAAAAAACCACTTTCTGTTGGCCTTTCTTAATATTTTTTAACAAATTGCCAATTATCCTGTTGCGGAACATTCGTTTACGAATGTCCCTAAACTGTTGTTTCCTTCTACTATCATGCACAGAGTTATCTCTTGCTCTAGCAGTAACATTTTTGATTGGCCTTTCCTTTCCGTTTAAATTGCTTCTCTTTTTCTGAACTGAAACATTTTCTGTAGTACTACTTTTTTTTCTACAAATGTTTCTTATGAATGATTTAGTTGTCTTACCCGGTGCTTTCTTGGTGACTTGACGATTTTTTATTGTAGAGGACTGCTGCAATAATTGATGAACCTGCTGTCTTTGACGTTTTGTAGCCTTTCTGATTCTATCCTTAGTCGGCATTCTCTACTTTTGAAATGATCTGCAGTTGAATCTGTGGTAAAATATAATAAAATTTTTTATTAACCACTATTACCAAACAGTAAATCAATAACAGTCGTCAAAAACTTAACACACTACTTGTCATTTTCACTTAGAATAATTTTTAGTGCATAAGCAAATTCAGTATTCACAAATAGTAGCAAAGAAATGGAATGCTTCTACATTTTACCTGTGCTGTTTTATATGTGAATCTGATCTAATTTTATGAGCATATTATACTATTTTATTAAAGACACTACACATGACCTGTTTTTGAAGTTGTGTTTAATTTTAAATGAAACGGTTTACATTCTTACTTTTTATTTCCGTTAAATTTTAAAAATAAATGTTTATAGTTCCATAGGCTCAAGCAGGTCAGCTTCCCACCCTATGTCATACAATTCTGACAAATCGGTATCCTCATCATGTTCTTCATCATCCTCAGGATTTAAATCATCTAAGGGATCTACTTCCACTGACGTTTCAATGACAAGTTCAACGATAAGATCGAGATCAACTGATTGCTCATTATCACTTATGCTTGATGTTGTTGTTATCTTTAAAAAAAGAGAACAACAATGAGATGTTGCAGAGTAAGACACACATCTCAGAGACTATAATAGTAAAATTGTTTAACAAGAGTAACATTTTGCAGCTATTATTTAGCCATGTCCAGCGATGCTGAGGAGGTGAGGCCTATGTCCAAGTTTTCAGTGAACAGGACTCATCTCTTCTTAACCTTGGATAAGCCTCACCGACTCTGTGTCCCCTGCACATACTTAAATGTAAAGGGGCAGATTTATGTTAACTGGCACATCCCCAGGGATGCACCAGTTAACGTGCACCGCTGCTCTGCCACCCATGGTGTGCCGCATTTACAATGTGGAGCACCATTGAGTAAAAACAGCACAGATGTGTCACGCATCTGTGCCGCAAAAGCAGCACATTGCAGGAATCACGTCATAAGCACGACATGTCTACTGCAATGCACAGGAGGAAGCCACACATTGCATGGTGCATCACTCCTTGGGCTATTTCAAACAGGCATAAGGATTTGATTCAGCAATGCTATAAAGCTGACTCAGTGAAATCTTCTAAATTTCACTGTGTTAGTTTTACAGGGCTTTCATGCAAATGAATGCCCACCCTGCAACAAAACACCCATATGAAACCTGACGCAGGTTTCATGTGGCACAGGACTTTACAGCATAACACATCTGCCTAGATGCATCAAGTTGTAAATATGTCACAACATAGCAAATGTTTTGCACCGCCGCTGCATCACAAAAGTGACGCACAGCGGCACAAAAGAGGCACACACCTATCATAAATCTGTCCCTAACATTTTAAATGATTGATTCAGGATGACGATAAGGTGTAGCCTATCCAGAGGTTTGTTTGAGGTGAGGCCTACTCAGGGTTGCAGATGAAATTTAGGGTTGTCCAAGAATACAGAGGAGATAATACATGTGCAGGCCTACCAATGAAGTGAGTCATATCCACTTCACTCTTGAACAAAGGCCAGACCTCTTCTGTGTCCGTGGACAGACCTAAACCTCATCTGCACAATGTCATTCGTAAACTTAGGAAACACAGGTGATGTAATTGAAAAATGTGGAGTTTCTTTTCCTCATTTCACAATCACATCACCTGTGTTTCCTTTGCTTAGGTATCTCGTAGTGCAGATGGAGTCTAGCATATCAAAGAGTACACAGAAGTTCAGCAGTGTATACAACAATTTTGACATTTACAGAAAATTCAGCTTCTTATCTTGTTGGAGATGAAGTGAGGCCTGTCTTGCAACATGGTGCATCTTTTGCATCACTGCTGCATCGGTTTCATGTGGCACGGGACTTTACAGCATGACACATCTGCTTAGATGCATCAAGTTGTAAATATGTCGCCACATAGCAAATCTTTTCCACCGCCGCTGCGTCACAAAAGTGACGCACAGAGACGCAAAAGAGGCACACACCTATCATAAATCAGCACATTGCAGGAATCACGTCATAAGCACGACATGTCTACTGCAATGCACAGGAGGAAGCCACACATTGCATGGTGCATCACTCCTTAGGCTATTTCAAACAGGCATAAGGATTTGATTCAGCAATGCTATAAAGCTGACTCAGTGAAATCTTCTAAATTTCACTGTGTTAGTTTTACAGGGCTTTCGTGCAAATGAATGCCCACCCTGCAACAAAACACCTATATGAAACCTGACGCAGGTTTCATGTGGCACAGGACTTTACAGCATAACACATCTGCCTAGATGCATCAAGTTGTAAATATGTCACAACATAGCAAATGTTTTGCACCGCCGCTGCATCACAAAAGTGACTCACTCAGGGTTGCAGATGAAATTTAGGGTTTATTTTCCTCATTTCACAATCACATCACCTGTGTTTCCTTTGCTTAGGTATCTCATAGTGCAGATGGACTCTAGCATATCAAAGACTACGCAGAAGGTGAGAACTGTATGGAACATGGCTATGTAAGTCAAATAATCAAAATCTAA
Organism: Lissotriton helveticus; assembly: GCF_964261635.1. Lineage (NCBI taxonomy): Eukaryota > Metazoa > Chordata > Amphibia > Caudata > Salamandridae > Lissotriton > Lissotriton helveticus. Next base: position 1,045,544,467 of record NC_136069.1, on the reverse strand, counting down.
ATTTGCCAAGCACACATGGGGGTTTATTTACAAGGACCTTCCACTACGAGGAAATGTCTTTAATTAAAATGGGAAAAATAACATCAAAGGGACTCAAATGCCTTTTAAATATACCCCAAGCAACCTATGAAACTGTAGCACTACATATCAAGAAACCTAATTGATTTCAAAAATCGTTTTTAAACACATCATCTAAATCAATTATATACCTACATTCAAGGGGAAATCACTTAAAATGGCCTAAGACACATGAAAGCGTTTTTTTAAGGCCCTTGCACCATTTTTGGGTCGCTTTTAACATGGCTATGTTAGTCAAAGAATTAAAATCTAAATTTGCCAAGCACAGATGGGGGCACATTTACAAGGACCTTGCACCACGGGGAAAGGTCTTAAATTAAAATGGGAAAAATAACATCAGAGAGACTCAAATGTCTTATAAATATGCCCCAAGCAACCTATGAAACTCTAGCACTACATATCCAGAAACCTAATTGATGTCCAAAAACGTTTTAAAACACATAATCTAAATCAATTATATACCTACATTCATCAGGAAGTGACTTAAAATGCCCTAAGACACATGAAAGCGTTTTTTTAAACCCTTGCTCCATTTTTAGATCACTTTTAACATGGCTATGTAAGTCAAATAATCAAGATCTAAATTTGCCAAGCACAGATGGGGGCGTATTTACAAGGACCTTGCACCACAGGGAAAGGTCTTAAATTAAAATGGTAAAAATAACATCAGAGAGACTCAAAGGCCTTATAAATATGCCCCAAGCAACCTATGAAGCTCTAGCAGTACATATCAAGAAACCTAATTGATTTCAAAAAACGTTTTTAAACACATCTTGTAAACAAATTATAATCATACATTCATGGGGAAGTGAGTTAAAATGCCCTAAGACACATGAAAGCGTTTTTTTAAGGCCCTTGCAACATTTTTGGGTCACTTTTAACATGGCTATGTTAGTCAAAGAATTAAAATCTAAATTTGCCAAGCACAAATGGGGGCATATTTACAAGGAGCTTGCACCACAGAGAAAGGTTTTAAATTAAAATGGGAAAAATAACATCAAAGGAACTCAAAAGCCTTGAAAATATGCCCCAAGCAACCTATGAAACTCTAGCAGTACATATCAAGAAACCTAATTGATTTCAAAAAACGTTTTTAAACACATCTTGTAAACAAATTATAATCATACATTCATGGGGAAGTGAGTTAAAATACCCTAAAACACATGAAAGCATTTTTGTAAGACCCTTGCACTATTTTTGCGTCACTTTTAACATGGCTATGTAACACAAAGAAACAAAATCTATTTGTAAAACACTTGACACAAAGCAACATTTTAAATACACAACTTTCTTCATAATTTTCTCCCTAAAGCATACTATTCTCTATCTAAATTAAATGAATCTTTTCTCACCTTAGCAAATACTTTATGAGTTTCAAAACAGTCTCAGAAACACACCAATTTGTCTTTAGCAGAGCAAAAGGTATGCACTCCAGAGTCTGCAGCCATAAAAAGCACAGAAATGCTGTAATTCATCACACATATCTCTCATGTCACCCAATCAAAACTCTTCCCTCACTTTTTTTCAAATCAACACCCTTCCCCCCTCTGCCCTTTCTGCCTTTTTTGCATAGCAACCACCTCCTGAAAGACCGCTGATGTTTGCAAGTTCACACAACAATGTTTCAATTGAACTCTGAACTCTCAGTGCACCTGCATATCCAGTGCAATCTTTCATAAAATGATTTTTTCTTGACCATTCAAATTACATCTTTCAAAGAACTCATCCATGCACCCTAACTTTCTGTTTTCAGCAATCAAAATCCACCAATCACTGCTACTGCTTCCTTAACACAGAAACTCCACAGTTTTTTTCATTTTAAACTCTTATTTTTTCAACTGCCATTTCATTGCCACACTTCATCTGACTGCAGCAGAACCTTCTCTCACCATGTTTTCTGTCTAGATTGTTGGACATAGTTACATCTACTGGGCTCAGAGGTATGCTGATAACAGAAATTTACCTAACCTCAATTTACAAAATGTGGAAATTAAGTGGATTGGCAACAGAGGATTAAAATGTCACCAATTGATACCATTGGTGAAAACCTTTATGCATTTGCCTAAACCTGACCTGTTAATTTTGCACTGTGGAGGTAATGACTTGGGCACTTTGACTGGGGTAGGTCTGGAAATGCTTTTAAAGGACACCTTTGAGCAATTGATGGCACTTTTTCCTCAAACTGCCTTGGTATATTCAAATATATGCCAAAGACAGAAATGGAGGTGGTCAAACCAATTTTGTCCACAAATTGAGAAATCGAGGAAGCATGTAAACAAATCTGTTTCAGCTTACATGAGAGACCATGGAATGGGCTCCATGTACAACAATAACTTGCGTTACTACATGCAAGATATCTACAGAGGAGATGGAGTTCACTTCTCAGATGAAGGGAACAGAGTTTTCATTCTGAATTTAAGACTGTGCATTGGTACCTACTTATAAGTACCTAAATGTACCATAAACCCAAAAGCTCTTCTCAGAGCTACCCTACATCTGATCACTCACAATTATTATTTTACTCTAACTTTTTTCACTAATTTTCAACAAAGTACGCTCCCCGAGCGCTACCCGGTACGCGAACCGGAAGCTAACCGCGCGAATTATTATTTTTTTTTTTTTTTTTTTCGCACATATGGGCCTCCTCAGCCATCCTCAGAAAACCTAGGGGGTCAAAATACGTCTACCGTGTCCCCTTCAACCCATTCTGAACATTATTTGCCCTCCATCTTGTATCTTAATTCGACCGAAACACAAAATGGTGGACTCCCGTAACGCTGCAGGTTCGCGTACCGGGGCGCTCACCGGGAAGCGCTCCATTAAAAAAGGTGGGAAAGTAATTTACAGAAGAAACCCTGGAGACACTTTCACCAAATATAGATTTGCTCATACTACATACCAATCCCTCCCATTTTCACAAATTTGGTTGGAATTCCATTTAGCCATTTAGCCTGTAGACCTCTCTAAATACCCTGAGGTAAATTACTTCACAAAACACATCTGAAGTGTTGGAATTGACAACCAATTAAAATGTTACTTTCATTTTCTACTTTTTTTACCTGACATTTGATTGGTTATGTACCTGAATATATATAAAAAAAGAGAGAGAAACACAGCCATTTTGACTACTACTTCCTGAACTACATTGCAAGATCATTTTCACTCACAACTTAAACTTGTTTTTAAAAGGTAAGATATTATTTCATAAATTTGAAAACTTTTTCAGATAGTTATATACTATCCCTCTGTAAGAGTTAGACATTGAGAAAGGCTTGTTTATTATAATTATGGATTGATTTAGGTTTCTGTGGTATAATTATGAATTTACATAGGCTTTCTCACAGGCACTTTTTAATAGTACTACTTCATGCCTCAAAAGTACCTGTCTGAACTTAAACCCAACAGTGCCCTATCTCTACTGATATATTTATTTTTTATTCAAATTTCAGCACAAAAATGCAAGGAGAACAGAACGTTTCCTTTGAAATTGTCCTAGACATGAATAATGAGGAAATAATTGAACCCATTGACTTGGAATTCATGGATGAATCACGAGACCATGAACTTCTACAATGTGTAGAATCTGTGGATTATTTACTTCATTATGATGACGGTCAAATGTGGGAAGTTATGTTCACTCAACAAGAGGACATATCGGACAGTCAAATGTTAGACGTTCTATTAAATTTTGAAAAAGAATCAGAAAAATAAAATTATATTTAATATTAAAAAATTGTTTGAGTCTTTAATCATTTTTATATGTAATTCATAAACTAGTACCAAATTGATTATAATGTAAAGTCAGACTTATAGTATACTGTGCACAATTCCAAAAATACATTTATATTTAATAATCATTAATACTGCTACTTAAATAAAAAAAAAAACAACAAAAAGAACAATCAATAAACATACAATATTTCAAAATATCATAGTCTATCATTCTTTTTTCCTTATAGTACGCTCCCCGGACCGCTTCCCGGTGCGCGAACCGGGCGCTCCCCACGCAAAAAAAAAAAATTTTTTTTTTTTTTGCCCCGCGGGGCCCTTTTAAAACCTCCACATCAAACCTAGGGGGTCAGGGAGGATCTACTATGCCCCCTTATGGTCATTTCCCCCTTTGTTTTGGCCTCCTCTTGTCTCTCGATCCTACCGAGAGACAAGATGGCGGCCGCTCCGGACTGTTTAGAATGTTGACAGGCACCGGAGAGCCAATCAGCTTCGCTTCGCGAAGTTCCGTTACGCATCAAGTACGCGAACCGGGGCGCTGCCCGGAGCGCTGTTACAGATATATATATTTTTTTTAACCTTAATTTCTCAAAATCCACTGGACCGCATATATTGAGACCTAGCAAAGGCACATCGGGCTACCAATCCCTACAATTTTGCCAAGTTTCGTGAAAATCCATTCAGCCGTTCGGGCTAAAAGTGAGGCCAACCGCCCTATGGAAATTAACATGGGAAAAACGCGTTTTGGGACCCCCCTTTTTTCTCTGCCCCCCCTTGACGAACCCCCCCCCCAAATTTTCAGTGGCTGCTCAGAAACAAAATGTTCCATTTTCCTGAAAATTTCAGCCAATTCCGTCCACAAACGCCAAAGTTATTAGACATAGAATTTTCAAAAATCCCATAGGAAAAAAATCCTAACTATATATACCTACTGGCGACCGCCAGTAGGTAATATATATATATATATATATATATATTTTTTTTTTTTTTTTTTTTTTTGCGGGAGCGCTCGGTACGCGCACCGGGAAGCGGTCTGGGGAGCGTACTATAAGGAAGAAAGAATGATAGACTATGATATATTTTGAAATATTGTATGTTTATTGATTGTTCTTTTTGTTGTGTTTTTTTTGTTTTTTTTTTATTTATTTATTTATTTTGGTTGTACTTCATGAATTAGATATAAAAATGAATAATGTCTCAAACAATTTTTAATTATTAAATAAAAATTTATTGGTCAGAATTTTCATAGTTCAATAAAACTTCCAGCATTACATCATCTGGAATCTCCTCAAACATGCATGTTTCTATGTCTTCTAAGCATTCAATAAATTGTTCATCCAAAGACTGATCCATAAAATTTTCATCTAAAAATTCTTCATTTAGAATCTCCTCAGATGTAATGTCGAAGGAAACATTGATATTTTCGTGCTCCCCTTCCAATATTTTGCTGTAAATTGCATAAAAAATAACTAAATCAGAAGAGTTAGGGCACTGTTGGGTTTAAGTTCAGACAGGTAGTTTGGATTTTTTAACAGTGAATTTATCTTTGGGTAGTGTATGGTATCAGACTGGAAGTAGAAATATAAAAAAGTGTATGTGATGAAGCCTAAGTAAATTCATAATTATACAAGAGAAGCCTAAATCCATCCATAACTATAACAGAGAAGTCTATCTAAATCTATAACTATTACAGAGTGATAGTATAAAACTATCAGAAAAAGTTTTCCAAATTAACTTTAAGTGCACAATATACTTCAGTTTTCAAAATAACAACTTACCTTTCAAAAAGCAGTTTAAGTTCTCAGTGAAAATTTTCTTGAAATCTACTTCAGGAGCTGGTAGTCAAAATGGCTGTGTTTCTCTCTCTTTCTTTATATATATTCAGGTACATAACCAATCAAATGTCAGGTAAAAAAAGTAGAAAATGAAAGTAACATTTTAATTGGTTGTCAATTCCAACACTACAGATGTGTTTTGTGAAGTAATTTACCTCAGGGTATTTAGAGAGGTCTACAGGCTAAATGGCTAAATGGAATTCAAATCAAATTCGTGAAAATGGTAGGGATTGGTATGTAGTATGAGCTAATCTATATTTGGTGAAAGTGTCTCCAGTGGTTTTTCTGTGAATTACTTTCCAGCCTTTTTTTGAGCGAGCGCTTCCCGGTGCGCGCCCCGGTACGCGAACCGGCAGCGTTACAAGAGTCCTCCATTTTGTGTTTCGGTAGAATTGAGATACAAGATGGAGGGCAAATAATGTTCAGAATGGGTAGAAGGGGGCACGGTAGACGTATCCTGACCCCCTAGGTTTTCTGATGGTAGCTGAGGAGGACCATATGTGCGGAAAAAAAACATTTTTTTTTCACATTTACGCGCGGTTAGCGTCCGGTGCGCGTACCGGGTAGCGCTCCGGGGAGCGTACTTTGGTGAAAATTAGTGAAAGAAATTAGAGTAAAATAATAATTGTGAGTCATAAGATGTAGGGTAGCTCTGAAAAGAGCTTTTGGGTCCTGTGGCTGATGTAGGTACATACAAGTAGGTACCAATGCACAGTCTTAAATTGAGGATGAAAATTCTGTTCCCCTCATCTGAGAAGTGAACTCCATCTGCTCTGTAGATATCTTGCATGTAGTAACGCAAGTTATTGTTGTAGATGGAGCCCATTCCATGGTCTCTCATGTAAGCTGAAACAGACTTATTTACATGCTTCCTTGATTTCTCAATTTGTGGACAAAATTGGTTGGACCACTTCCATTTCTGTCTTTGGCATATATTTGAATATACCAAGGCAGTTTGAGGAAATAGTGCCATCAATTGCTCAAAGGTGTCCTTTAAAAGCATTTCCAGACCTACCCCAGTCAAAGTGCCCAAGTCATTTCCTCCACAGTGCACAATTAACAGGTCAGGTTTTGGCAAATGTAAAAAGGTTTTCACCAATGGTATCAATTGGTGACATTTTAATCCTCTGTGGCCAATCCACTTAATTTCCACATTTTGTAAATTGAGGTTGTGTAAATTTCTGTTATCAGCAAACCTTTGAGCCCAGTGGATATAACTATGTCCAACAATCCAGACAGAAAACATGGTGAGAGAAGGTTCTGCTGCAGTCAGATGAAGTGTGGCAATGAAATGGCAGTTGAAAAAATAAGAGTTTATAATGAAAAAAACTGTGGAGTTTCTGTGCTAATGAATCAGTAGCAGTGATTGGTGGATTTTGATTGCTGAAAACAGAAAGTTAGGGTGCATGGATGAGTTCTTTGAAAGATGTAATTTGAAAGGTCAAGAAAAAATCATTTTATGAAAGATTGCACTGGATACGCAGGTGTACTGAGAGTTCAGAGTTCAATTGAAACATTGTTGTGTGAAGTTGCAAACATGAGAGGTCTTTCAGGAGGTGGTTGCTATGCAAAAAAGGCAGAAAGGGCAGAGGGGGGAAGGGTGTTGATTTGAAAAAAGTGAGGGAAGAGTTTTGATTGGGTGACATGAGAGATATGTGTGATGAATTACAGCATTTCTGTGCCATTGATGGTTGCAGCCTCTGGAGTGCATACACTTTGTTCTGCTGAAGACAAATTGGTGTGTGTCTGAGACTGTTTTGAAACTCATAAAGTATTTGCTAAGGTGAGAAAAGATTCATTTAATTTATATAGAGAATAGTATGCTTTAGGGAGAAAATTATGGAGAAAGTTGTGTATTTAAAATGTTGCTTTGTGTCAAGTGTTTTATGTGATGGAAAAATCGTGCAAGAGCCTTCAAAATACGCTTTCATGTGTCTTAGGGCATTTTAACTCACTTCCCCATGAATGTGGTTGAATAATTGCTTTACATGATGTATTTAAAAACGTTTTTTGAAATCAATTAGGTTTCTTGATATGTACTGCTAGAGTTTCATAGGTTGATTGGGGCATATTTATAAGGCTTTTGAGTTCATTTGATGTAATTTTTCCCAATTTATTTTAAGACATTTCCTTGTGGTGCAAGGTCCTTGTAAATACGCCCCCATGTGTGCTTGGCAAATTTAGATTTTGATTCTTTGAATCACATAGCCATGTTAAAAGTAACGCAAAAATGATGCAAGGGCCTTAAAAAAACGATTTCATGTGTCTTAGGGCATTTTAAGTCACTTCCCGATGAATGTAGGTATATAATTGCTTTACATGATGTGTTTAAAAACATTTTTTGAAATCAATTAGATTTGTGGATATGTACTGCTAGAGTTTCCTAGGTTGCTTGGGGCATATTTATAAGGCCTTTGAGTCTCTCTGATGTTATTTTTCCCATTTTAATTTAAGACCTTTCCCTGTGGTGCAAGGTCCTTGTAAATACGCCCCCATCTGTGCTTGGCAAATTTAGATTGTGATTCTTTGACTTACATAGCCATGTTAAAAGTGACCCAAAAATGGTGCAAGGGCCTTAAAAAAACGCTTTTATGTGTCTTAGGGCATTTTAAGTCATTTACCGATGAATGTAGGTATATAATTGATTTAGATGATGTGTTTAAAAACGTTTTTTGAAATCAATTAGGTTTCTGGATATGTAGTGCTAGAGTGTCATAGGTTGCTTGGGGCATATTTATAAGGCCTTTGAGTCTCTCTGATGTTATTTTTCCCATTTTAATTTAAGACCTTTCCCCGTGGTGCAAGGTCCTTGTAAATATGCACCCATCTGTGCTTGGCAAATTTAGATTTTAATTCTTTGAGTTACATAGCCATGTTAAGAGTGACCCAAAAATGGTGCAAGGGCCTTAAAAAAACGCTTTCATGTGTCTTAGGGCATTTTAAGTCATTTCCCCTTGAATGTAGGTATATAATTGATTTAGATGATGTGTTTAAAAACGATTTTTGAAATCAATTAGGTTTCTTGATATGTAGTGCTAGAGTTTCATAGGTTGCTTGGGGTATATTTAAAAGGCATTTGAGTCCCTTTGATGTTATTTTTCCCATTTTAATTAAAGACATTTCCCCGTGGTGGAAGGTCATTGTAAATACACCCCTATGTGTGCTTGGCAAATTTAGATTTTGATTCTTTGAGTCACATAGCCATGTTCCATACAGTGCTCAACTTCTGCGTAGTCTTTGATATGCTAGACCCCATCTGCACAATGAGATACCTAAGCAAAGGAAACACAGGTGATGTGATTGTGAAATGAGGAAAAGAAATTCCACATTTTTCAATTACATCACCTGTGTTTCCTAACTTTACGAATGACATTGTGCAGATGAGGTTTAGGCCTGTCCACGGACACAGAAGAGGTCTGGCCTTTGTTCAAGAGTGAAGTGGACATGACTCACTTTATTGGTAGGCCTGCACATGTATTATCTCCTCTGTACTCTTCAACAAGCCTAAATTTCATCTCCAACCCTGAGTAGGCCTCACCTCAAACAAACCTCTGGATAGGCCACACCTTATCGTCATCCTGAATCAATCATTTAAATTGTTAGGGACAGAATTATGATAGGTGTGTGCCTCTTTTGCGCCGCTGTGCGTCACTTTTGTGACGCAGCGGCGGTGCAAAAGATTTGCTATGTTGCAACATATTTACAACTTGATGCATCTAGGCAGATGTGTCATGCTGTAAAGTCCTGTGCCACATGAAACCAATGCAGCAGTGATGCAAAAGATGCACCATGTTGCAAGACAGGCCTCACTTCATCTCCAACAACATACCGTCCGTTTAAACTGTAAACATTTAGGAATGTGTAGGGGGCATGGAGAAGCTGAATCTTCTGTAAATGTCAAAATTATTGTATACAGTGCTCAACTTCTGTGTACTCTTTCATATGCTAGACTCCATCTGCACAATGAGATACCTAAGCAAAGGAAACACAGGTGATGTGATTGTGAAATGAGGAAAAGAAATTCCACATTTTTCAATTACATCACCTGTGTTTCCTAACTTTACGAATCACATTGTGCAGATGAGGTTTAGGCCTGTTCACGGACACAGAACAGGTCTGACCTTTGTTAAAGAGTGCAGTGGACATGACTCACTTCATTGGTAGGCCTGCACATGTATTATCTCCTCTGTATTCTTCAACAAGCCTAAATTTCATCTGCAACCCTGAGTAGGCCTCACCTCAAACAAACCTCTGGATAGGCCACACCTTATCGTCATCCTGAATCAATCATTTAAAATGTTAGTGACAGATTTATGATAGCCGTGTGCCTCTTTTGCGCCACTGTGCGTCACTTTTGTGACGTAGCGACGGCGCAAAAGATGCGCTATGTTGCGACATATTTACAACTTGATGCATCTAGGCAGATGTGTCATGCTGTAAAGTGCTGTGCCACATGAAACCTGCGCCAGGTTTCATATAGGCGTTTTGTTGCAGGGTGGGCATTCATTTGCATGAAAGCCCTGTAAAACTAACACAGTGAAATTTAGAAGATTTCACTGAGTCAGCTTTATAGCATTGCTGAATCAAATCCTTACGCCTGTTTGAAACAGGCATAAGGAGTGATGCACCATGCAATGTGTGGCTTGCTCCTGTGCATTGCAGTAGACATGTCGCGTTTACGACGTGATTCCTGCAATGTGCTGCTTTTGCGGCACAGATGCGTGACGCATCTGTGCTGTTTTTGCTCAATGGTGCTCCACATTGTAAATGCGGCACATCATGGGTGGCAGAGCAGCGGTGCACGTTAACTGGTGCATCCCTGGGGATGCGCCAGTTAACATAAATCTGCCCCTTTACATTTAAGTATGAGCAGGGTAAACAGAGTCGGTGAGGCTTATCCAAGGTTAAGAACAGATGAGTCCTGTTCACTGAAAACTTGGACATAGGCCTCACCTCCTCAGCATCGCTGGACATGGCTAAATAATAATTGCAAAATGTTACTCTTGTTAAACAATTTTAATATTATAGTCTCTGAGATTTGTCTCTTACTCTGCAACATCTCATTGTTGTTCTCTTTCTTTAAAGATAACGACAACATCAACCATGAGTGATAATGAGCAATCAGTTGATCTCGATCTTATCATTGAACTTGTCATTCAAACGTCAGTGGAAGTAGATCCCTTGGATTATTTAAATCCTGAGGATGATGAAGAACATGATGAGGATGCCGATTTGTCAGAATTGTATGACATAGGGTGGGAAGCTGACCTGCTTGAGCCTATGGAACTATAAACATTTATTTTTAAAAGTTACTGGAAATGAAAAGTAAAAATGTAAACCGTTTCATTTAAAATTAAACAAAAGTTCAAAAACAGGTTGTGTGTAGTGTCTTTAATAAAATAGTCAAATATGCTCATAAAATTAGTTCAGATTCACATATAAAACAGCACAGGTCAAATGTAGAAGCATTCCATTTCTTTGCTACTATTTGTGAATACTAAATTTGCCAATGCACTAAAAATTATTCTATGTAAAAATGACAAGTAGTGTGTTAAATTTTGACGACTGTTATTGATTTACTGTTTGCTAATAGTGGTTAATAACATTTTTAATTATATTTTACCACAGATTCAACTGCAGATCATTTCAAAAGGAGAGAATGCCATCTAAAGAACGAAACCGAAAGGCTACAAAACGTCAAAGACAGCAGCAAAATAAATTATTGCAGCAGTCCTCTACAATAAAAATTTGTCAAGTCACCAAGAAAGCTCCGGGTAAGACAACAAAATCATTCATAAGAAACATTTGTAGAAAAAAAAGTAGTACTACAGAAAATGTTTTAGTCCAGAAAAAGAGAAGCAATTTAAACGGAAAGGGAAGGCCAATCTAAAATGTTACTGCTAGAGCAGGAGATAACTGTGCATGGTAGTAGAAGGAAAAATCAGTTTAGGGACATTCGCAGACGAATGTTCCGCAACAGGATAATTGGCAATTTGTTAAAAAATATTAAGAAAGGTCAGCAGAAAGTGGTTTTTTATAAGAGAAAAACAAATTGAGAAAGTTATTGATCAGGCATTTGAAATTAAGCTAAAGTTATTTATTTTGATAATCAATAGAATTAGGAAGCTAAACAAGGCAATTTATGATTTCAAAAGAAATAGTAGATGGAAGAGAACAGTTAATCGTAGTAATTTTTGTGACGTTTTTTCAGGAGAATGGATGCATAGTTCAAGTTGTGAGGCATTTTTTAATGAGGAGAGTTATTTCCAGGATAATGATTTGGTGCATGCAGTTGACACCAGTGGTCGAGCTTATGAGGGAAAGATGGTTGTCCAGTTGAAAAAGAAAAAATTGTGACAACAGAGGCAGAAGAGGTGTTAGGTAATGAGGTTTTAGGAAGACGTCCTAAGGGACCTGTGTACACCTGGAAGTGTAGTAGTATTTGCAGTGTGCGACAGGATTCCATCAATTTGCTTTGTGATTTTGTACGGACATTTAATAAGAAAAGTTTGAAGCAGAAAATGATGTTGTTGCAAGAATTAGATCCTTGCAGAGTGAGAGAAGTGACAGGTTTGCATGGTCATTCGCTGGCTTGTCTTTCCAGGAGAGTATGCCAGAGTGTTTTTCATCATTTCAGGATGCTAGCAGTGCATCATAATAAAGTGAGGAAATTAGTTAGAATGTTGTATTATGCTAAGAGTCCAGCAATTATGCTTAAACAATTATGCACTGCTCTTTTGCATGGTTCTGAAATAGATGTGAAGAATATTTGTGAAGAAATTGAGTTTTGTTACTTTGGAAGTAAAGAGGAGAATGTTGAAATTGACCCAGAAGAAGAGGGTAATGTGGAAGATAGTGTACAGGTTTCCAGTATAGATAATTTTCAGAAGGAAATTGCCACGTTTCAGGTGAAATCAAGTGAGAGGCCTAATTTCACTTGTGTGTGTTGTCGACACACTTATTATAAGAATCAGACTAAGTTAGTGGATTTGTATGCGAAAAGTGAAAGGGAAAATAATAGTGAATGGAAGGATTTCGCAACATACTTGATGGTAGAAAATTGTTTTGATTTGGGATTGGATCAACGTGTGTGTACTTATTGTTGTAACAAATTAAATCAAAACCGGATGCCTGCTAGAGCGGTTCTTAATAATCTGGAATTGGTTGAGATTCCTTCTGAATTGAAGGATTTAAATACTTATGAATCTATTTTGATTCAAAGTATCCATCCCTTTCAGGCTATTGTAAGAATGGAGCCAAAGACAGGGAAATTGCCTCCATCAGATTTACAGAGAGGATTAAAGGGAAGAGTTGTTTATTTGCCTCTAGATTTGAAGAAAAACATTAATACAATTGGAGTAGAAAAAGTGGAAGAGGAACCTCTGGTTATCTTAGTTAATGGGGTTCCGACAAAGAGTAAGAAAATATGGCAAGATTTAGTGGATGTTAGGAAAGTCAAAAAGGCAACATTGTATTTGAAAAAAAGCAATAAGTACTATAAGAATGTATATGTTGCAGAAGAGGAAGTAAGTGAAGAAGAGGATAGTGATTTGTGTGGTGGTCAAATTGAGAAAGTAGAACCCTCTAAAAGTGAAGAAATATATGAACATTATAGTGTTCATCCTTTGCATTCCAAGGAAGTCATGGGGAATGCTATTGAGTTGTTTCAAATGAAACAAGCCAAAGGGAGTCCCATTAGTGTTTGGGAGGAAAGTTTGGAAGCTCGGTGTTTCCCACAGCTATTTCCAACAGGTCAAGGAGGAAGATATGATGAGCGACCTCATCAAATTTCTGCTTCTGAATACCGGACTTTACGATTGTATGCAGAAGATCCTAGGTTTCGACAATGCATTCCGTATTTGTTTCATCTCCTGTTTGAAAGCGATCTGTCTGGACTGTCATATGCAGTGAACCACATCTTGAAAAGTGGTATACAGATGCAAAACATCTCGGCAAGTGACTTTATGGATAAAGTCAATGTGCTAGACAGTATTTTGGATTCTCACCTGATTAATCTCATGGCGTGTCAGCGTGGTACTAATGAGTACTGGTACCGTCGTCATGGTGATTTAAAATGTATGCTGAGTAACTTAGGAACTCCCACATGGTTCCTCACTCTCAGCTGTGCCGAGTATGGCTGGGAAGACTTACTTGAATTTCTACGAGAGGCAAATGGAAACATTGAAAATATCGAATTCAAGACACTCGGAGAACTGTGCTCTTTGGATCCAGTGAATGTATGCAGGTACTTCAATCATAGATTTGAAGCTATGATGTCTTTCATCATGAACAAGAAAAATCCACCTCTTGGAGAGGTGTTGGATTTCTTCTGGAGAAAGGAGTACCAAGCAAGAGGTGCTCCTCATATACATATGCTGCTGTGGATCAAGGATGCACCTAAATTTGGAACAGATCCAGAAGACTTAGTGATGAGTTTCATAGAACAGTATTCTACATGTGCTGTTCCAAACGCAAAGGAAGAGAAAAGCCTAAGAGAACAAGTTTTACGCTTCCAAAGCCATCGTTGTGGAAAGTACTGTCGTCGTAAATTCAGAAACAAGGACAAGTTCTACACCAAATGTCGTTTCACCTTTCCACGACCGGTGATTTCTAAAGGAAGAGTGAACAGTTTGATGTCTTTGCTGCGACATAATGTGATGAAGAAATCACCTAAAAACACATACAATTTGAAAAGGAACGAAGAGTCCAAGTACATCAACGACTACAACCCAGTGATTTTGTCCATGTGGAATGCTAACATGGATATACAGTTTGTGGCTGATAACTGTATGGCTGTGGCTCGGTATGTGACATCTTACATCACCAAAAAAGAAAAGACAGAATTGAAGGATATGTGGGAGGACATTTCCCATGAAAAAAGCCTCAGTAAGAAGTTGTACAGTTTCAGTCTGAAGATGTTGTCACATCGAGAAATCGGAGCTTACGAATGTTCTGACCGGTTGTCTTCTGCAAGTCTCTATGCCAAATCCAGGAGTATCGTTTGGGCGAGTCTTGGTCTTGCTGCAACGTGTAATCGAGTTCTGAAACCTGTGTGGGAAATTGAGTATTTGGCGGAAAAGGAGCCAAACAGTACCGATATTTTGAAGACCAACATGTTGGATACATATTATCCAAATAGAAGCAGTCACCTCGAGAATGTTTGTCTGTATGAGGTTCTACAAAATTACATATTCAAGAGGAACATCAAAGTAGATATTGATAAAGGAGTGTATGCTGTAATTGGAAGTGAGGGATGTCTGGTCAAGCAAAGAAAATGCCACTTGGTAAACCATCGAAAATTGAGTGGCGAATCTCCTGAAAAAAAAGAGTTTTTCTATTTAGCACTTTTGCAACTTTTCAAGCCTTGGCGTGCAGAAGAGGAACTGCTTGGAGATTTCCTCTGTTACGCAGACTCTTTCAATGCCGCCAAGGAGACCATAGAATGTCCTGTTTTTCCCAAATATCTAGAAATGTTGAATGCGGAAATCGAGCAGGAAGCAACGATTGCAGCCGAGATTGCTAGAGACAGTTCTCAGGACAGTCAGAGTTCTGTTTCATTGAGTCAGGATCCACTAGGAGGACCTGTTATTGAAAATGAAGCTGCCACTGCCATGATTGAAGTGGAAAGAGCCATGGCACATGCTCAGGAGGATGCGGTTAACTTAGAAGACTTGGAAAGACAACTCAACGTTGAGCAGAGGAAAATATATGACGAAGTTACCAACCAAATTAATCATGGATTAAGTCATGAGAAGAAAGAGTGCTCATGTACGTCGTTGAAGCCTGTCCGACTGTACGTGAGTGGAGAAGCGGGAACTGGAAAAAGTTTCCTCATTAAAGCAATTTCATGTTATTTGCAGAAAAGGACTGAGTCATCGCTGTCTTGTGTTGTCACCGCTCCATCTGGACTGGCAGCACATAACATTAAAGGTATTACTTTGCATCGTCTACTGATGCTGCCAGTGGAGCATGATAACAAATTACAATACCACAAGTTATCTGGAGATGCTTGTTGTGAAGTTTCAAGAGTCTTGAAGAAAATGAAACTTCTTATCATTGACGAAGTAAGCATGGTTTCCAATGTCATGCTTGCCTTTGTGCATTTGAGAATGCAAGAAGTTCTCAAAACAGAGTATGATGTGTTATTTGGTGGCAAACACATCATTGTTTTCGGTGATCTTCTGCAGCTGACACTAGTGAAAGGACAACCTGTGTTCAAAATACTCACGCATGAAGATACCAGGAAGTGCCTAGGGAGCATTGGCAACGTTAATATATGGTTAAACTTCAATTATGCTGAACTGCGTGAAAATATGCGTCAGGCAAAGGATGAAGATTACAAGAATATTCTACAAGATGTTAGACTCGGAAAAGTGACCGAGCATGGGAAAGAAGCTTTACATGCACGATTACTGTCAAATTTGTATCCAGAACAAGACGTTGTGCCTGAGAATATTTTTCAGAAAATTACTGAGAAGAAATCTGGAATATGTTTAATGCCAACTCTTGCAGAATGTGCCATCTTCAACAACAAAATGTTGCATTTAGAAAACCAAGAGATTGTGAAACTGGAAGCTATTGACAGAGTAGAGCATATGGGATCAACAATTATTTTGTCTGAGAATTTGAAATCAAAATTGGATTCATTAGAGAAGACTATATCTAAAACTGCAGGTTTTGAAAAGACTCTGAATGTGTGCTTAAATTGCCGTATAATTTTAAGAAGGAATTTACATGTTGAAAGAGGTCTGGTAAATGGATCAATGGGTAATGTTGTTGATTTTGTGAAATACAGAAATAGAGATGGAATTGAATTTTTAAAAATTAAATTTGATGGCTTGAGGAAGTACAGCTAATTGGTCATTGCTCTGCTAAGTTTTTGCTTGTAAAAGACTTATATGTTCGCCGTAAGCAGTTTCCTGTTTGCTTGGCATATGCGGTGACAATCCATAAATCGCAAGGTTTAAGTGTAGACAGTGCATTGGTGAATATTGGCAGTTCTGTGTTCAAGGAGGGTATGGCATATGTGGCATTGTCACGAGTTAGAACTTTATCGGGATTTTACTTGATTGAGTGTGATGTCACAAACATTTGTGCGGATCTAGATTGTGTTAAGGAATACAATAGGTTAAGAAGAGAGTATGCGCCACATTTGCCTCAATATCCTTTGTTTGAGAAACGTGTGGTAGGCCGGAAACGAAGAAATGTGACCAATAGTAGGGAGGTTGTAGCAAAAAGACGAAAAGTCGATGAACCAGAAATTATAAGCAGAAAGAAAAAGGATTTTGTTGAAGATGTTGTTGGTTTTCAATTTGAAAACAGTTCTGGTGTCAACTGCTATGCTAATGTAGTGGTTAATGTTTTGTTTTCTCTAGAAAATGTAAAAGAAGAGATTGTGGTCAATTCGGATCAAACATTTTGCAGTTTGTTGAATTCTGTGTTAGAGAAATGTAGCACTGATAGAACAAAAATAGAAAGTGTGTCTGAAATTCGAAATCTGTTAGACAGATGTTCAGGTCAAACACAATTCTCTCAAAATATTCAGCAAGATTGTCAGGAGTTTTTAATGTATATGCTTGATGTATTGCATGATGGAGGTGTAGATGTAGATCACCTGTTTGGGCTTTCTTATCAATGGCAGCATGACTGCGAGAACTGTAGGGTATCAAGTACTACTAGTGTAGACTCAGAAAGATTTATATATTTAACTTTGCCAGACAGTAAATCAGTGTCCTTTAATAAGCTAGTAAAAGCAGCTGATCACAACATGGAGTGTAGCCAATGTAAGTCTGAAATGTTGTCAACATTATTTATACGAACATATGGCCAGTATGTCATTTTAATGTTCCAACGATGTAGGCCTGATGGAACAAAATTGACAACTTTAATTAAAAAGGTTGTGGCTTCGCAGTTGTCAATATCAGGAAGGACTTTTGTAACTGCAGCAATTATATATCATGACGGTCCTTCAACAACATCAGGACATTACATAGCTTATTTGAAATCTAGAAACGGCTGGTCATTCTGCAATGATTCTGTTTTAACTTTAAAAAAAAAATTGCCTTTTGACCTTAAAAATTCTTACCTGGTGTTTTTAAAACCAAAATTTGGCCTTGAGGATAAGTGTAGTACAGAGTCAAAAGTTATTTTTGAGTTTTAAATAGTTCCTGGAAAAAAAGAAGGTTTTCTTACAGAAAGTGGTGGGCACGGATTAGTTAAAGGACAACAGAGTATTTCCCAAAGCAAACGGTGTTCTTACCATAACACTTAACGTCATGGAAAAATAACTGCACTTTGAATGAGTTCAGAAAAACTGTTTCTTTTTTTAAGCTAATTCAAGCAGCCAATCAAAACATGGAGTAGAGGTAATGTAAGTCTGCAATGCTGTCTAGATTATTTGACCAAACTTTTGGTTATAATGTCATTTTAAAATTCCAACTATATAAACCTGATGAAAGTAAGTCATCAACTTTAATTACAAATGTTGTGGCTACACAGTTGTTGATTTTAGGAAAAACATTTGTAACTGCAGCTATTATATGACATGATGGTCCTTTGACAAGATCCGCTTATTACACAGCTTATTGAAAATGTAAAAAAAGCTGCTGTTTCGGAAATGATTCCCATTTGACTACGATACAATGTTGCCTTTTCACTTAAAAATATTCTTACTTTCTGTTTTCAGAAAAGAGAATTTAGGGTAGGTAACTGGCCTATAATGATTCTAGGGGTTGATATAATTTTATCAATTTTTTTAAATTGCTTTGTGATTAAAAGTGATGTAGAGAATTAAATAATTGTAGTAGTTATAGAGGTAGTGTAAGTCTGCTTCATAGTAAGCAGTATCAGTGTCATATGAAATGTAGAACATGAGTCAGCAAGAAGGGTAAGATATTACTAGTCCAGGATTGTGAAAGTGATCTTGAACGTTTTCTTTCTGAAAGTTGCGGAAATACAAAATGACGGGATTTGCTTAGAAGAATTCCAAGAGTTGTAAATGGCTCTTACACGATTTGGCCTTGTGGAAACGTGTGGTAGAGAGCGAGAAGTCATTTATTGTATGTAACATATTTGTCAAAACGATGGAGCTTTTCTTTCAGAAAGTGGCGGGCTGAAAATAATAACAGCACAACAGAGTGTAAGCTGTTCATAGGATATCCTTCGACGTCATGGAAAGTAAGTTACTTTTCAGGAGTTCTGATTTCTGATTAGTTATGTTATATGGGTTTTTTAAACACAATCATTTTGATTGTGTTTTTTTTTCCCCGCTGTTATATGATGAATACCTTCAAGTCACTGTTTTTAGTGAAATTTGATAAATTCTGAGAACAGCAAAAATAAACCATTTAACATGTATAATTAATTCTGTACTTTTTGTACTTATGATATACATTTAGAAATGTGTAGTAGACATGGAGAAGCTGAGGCTTCTGTAAGTGTCAAAGTTGTTGCATACAGTGGTCACATTCTACATAGTCTTTCATATGATAGACTACATTTCCACAATGAGATACCTAAGCAAAGGAAACACAGGTGATGTGATTGTGGAATGAGCAAAAAAAATTGCACGTTTTTCAATTACATTACCTGTGTTTCCTAACATTACACATCACATTGTGTAGATAAGGTTTAGGCCTGTTCCAGGAGACAGAAGAGGTCTGACATTTGTTCAAGAGTGCAGTGCACATGAGTCACTTCGTTGGTAGGCCTGCACATGTATTATCTCCTCTGTACTTTTCAACAAGCCTAAATTTCATCTGCAACACTGAGTAGGACTCACCTGAAAGAAATCTGTGGATAGGCTACACCTTATCAGCATCTAGAAACAATCATTTAAAATGTTAGGGCAGATTTATGATGGCTGTGTGCCTCTTCTGCGCCGCTGTTCCGTCACTTTTGTGACGCAGCAGCAGTGTAAAAGATGCACCATGTTGCAAGATAGGCCTCAGTTCATCTCCAGCAAGATACCGTCAGTTTAAAATGTATATAATTAGGACTGTGTAGGGGGCATGCAGAAGCTGAGGCTTCAGTAAGTGTCAAAGTTGTTGCATGCAGTGCTGCACTTCTGCGTACTCTTTCATATGCTGGACTACATCTGCACAATGAGATACCTAACCAAAGGAAACACAAGTGATGTGATTGTGAAATGAGCAAAAGAAATTGCACGTTTTTCAAATACATTACCTGTGTTTCCTAACATTACGAATCACATTGTGCAGATGAAGTTTAGGCCTGTCCAGGGAAACAGAGGAGGTCTGAACTTTGTTCAAGAGTGAAGTGGACATGACTCACTTCATTGGTAGGCATGGACATGTATTATCTCCTCTGTACTCTTCAACAAGCCTAAATTTCATCTGCAACCCTGAGTAGGCCTCACCTGAAACAAACCTCTGGATAGGACACACCTTATTGGCATCCTGAAACAATCATTTAAAATGTTAGGAACAGTTTTATGATGACTGTGCACCTCTTTTGCGCTGCCATTGCGTCACTTTTGTGAGACAACAGCAGTGCAAAAGATGCACCATGTTCCAAGATAGGCCTCACTTCATCTACATCAAGATACTGTTACTTTAAAATGTATATTTTTAGGACTGTGTAGGGGGTATGGAGAAGCAGAGGCTTCTGTAAGTGTCAAAGTTGTTGAAAAACTGTTTGTCCTTCAATCTTTTCCCTTGTCTTTTCTAATTTTTAAATACATGTTTTAATATTTTTCAAATTTTTGTTCTGTCTTTCACAGATTGAAAGTATAAAAATAACAAGTGACTAAGTTAACGACAATTATAAGGTAAATGTTTTGTACTCTTTTCGTTACATTTCTATCACATTTAACTTCTATTAGTTCCACTGCTTCATTTCTTTAACCCTCAGTTTCCTGCCTTTGCTACTTCTCTCATTCCTTTCTCTATTACTTACTTACTCTACTCCTTCCACTCCTTTTCTCAGTCCCTCTCTTCTCATAGTTCCTCACTCTTGTTCACTCACTCCTTCTCTATTACTCTCACTGTCTCTGACTTATCACTCTTTCACTAATAGTTCATTATGGTTTCTCCCTGTAGTTCAAGCACACTAAGGGGCATATTATCAACACAGGCAATAAAATTATCGCTGCCTTTATCGGCAGAAAACTGCCGCAAAAGTGCCTTTAGCGGCAGTTTTCTGCCGCAAAAGCGGCTTTAGCGGCAGATTTCTGCCGATAAAAGCAGCGAAACTTTTATCACCTATGTTGATAATATGCCCCTATGTTATTTACATTTCTTTGCTGTTTCAATCATTCCTTTTCTGTCACTTCTTCTTTTCTGCTTTCTGTTTTTTCTCTCTGTTATTCCTCATGTTTAACCTTAGTCACTATCATACATCTTGTTTTATTCCTATTTACTTTTGCTCACTGTTTTCTTAACACTTTCTCTCAGGATTGTTCTTTTAGTCCGGTTCTATCCCTACCTCTCATTCCACATCCTTTACTATTTTTCTTCTTATTTTGCTCTCCTTCTCTTGTTTTATTTTTTTGTTTTTTTTTATTGCGCTAACGGGGCGCTCTCCGGTGCGCGCACCGGGAAGCGCACCAATGAGAAAAATGAAGTCAAGAGTGCTTAAAATTTTTGTAATTTTTTTAAAATGGGAGGTAGTTCTGAAAAGAACTTTTTTTTATGTTTTTGTTGTTTTAAATTTTTATTATTTTTCTGAACATTTTTTGTTTTTTTTGTATTTTTGAACAATTTTATGTTTTTTTTTTTTGTTTTTTGGGGGGGAAACAATGAAAAACAGCCATTATAAAGGGCTCAACAAAAAACAAGAAACAAAAACTGGGAATTAACAGTGGCTCGAGAGGAGAAAAAAAAAAAAAACTACTGCTTTCTTCTCTTGCTGCAGTTGTGGTTGTCGATGGAAGCATTAATAAGGTGAATGCTTAGTTCCCCGTAGCAGAGGCAGCTGCAAATGAAGATTCACTTGATGAGGTGCTGGCCTGATGGTCTCTTTTTTTCTGAGCCAGATCCCGTACCTCAGCTTGTGACAGATTGTTAGGGTGCCACCTCTGCATGTGGCGGATCATTGTGTAGTTCCCAAATGAATATTTTTTATTTGGGTTGCCCCTGGACATGACCTCTTTGCAAATTAAGCATGTCACCTTCGGGGCATTCACTTTTTTTTGCCCAGCAGGAATGGAAAAATACTGCCATGTATAATGAACTTTGACATGGCTTTGTCTTGGTTCTTCAGGCAAGTATGTTATGGTTTGTTGGTCCTCATCATCTTCTTCCTCCTCTTCTTCAACTCCTGGAAGGATCTGTGGTGGTGGACCTTCCTTTCAGGGTGGTGGTGGTGGTGGTGGGGGTGCACTAGCTGCAGCTACTACTGAAGCCATGTCTCACAGATAGCTCTTGCTTTCTCAAAGAAAAAAGTAAGAATGAGGAAAAGAGGAGGGGGCTTTCATCATTTGTAGAAAAAAAAAGTTGAGAACCAATGAAAAGTGTTATTTTCAGGTCACATGTCCCGACGCGCTTACGCTACGCGCCCCGGCGCGCTTACGTTTCGCGCTCCGGGTCGCGCCACGGAGCGCTTCCGGGTACGTTTACGGAGCACGCCGAAGAAACGCATCACGCTGTTACGCGTTGCGTCACGTTTACGTGGCGCATCACGCGACTACGCTAAACGTCATCATGTTGTTTTCGTTCGCGGGAGCATCGCTCACGGAACGCTCCCCGGAACGTTCACCGGTACGTGCCCCGGGAGCGCCCCGGGGCGCGTACCGGGGCACATAATAAAAAAAAATAATATTTACACATTTTAAAATTTCTAATAAAAATTATTACTTTCATACATATAGATATTTGCTACTAAAAAACCTATGAAATTCACTGAAAAAACATAGGTTATAGACCATATATAGTTAGGAATTAGCATTTACAAAACCTTGAAAATTCACTGGAAAAACCATAGGTTATAGACCATATATAGTTAGGAATTAGCATTTACAAAACCATTGAAATTCACTGAAAAAACCATAGGTTATAGACCATATATAGTTAGGAATTAGCATTTACAAAACAATTGAAATTCACTGAAAAAACCATAGGTTATAGACCATATATAGTTAGGAATTAGCATTTACAAAACCTTATTTTACTCACACAAAACCATTGAAATTCCATATATATCGCAATCCACTGCTGATCATGTCACATATTACATCATTCATGACATGGTCAGTGACATCACTGATGACATCACTGATGACATCTCAAATGACATCACTGATGACATCACTGATGACAACATCCAGTGACTGTATGTTTCTGTAAAGTTAAAATATGTCTTACATATTGAAGAATGAGTGGATGTAGAAGTGTCTGGATGAAGGATTTAGTAGGTGCATGACTGACTGTATGAGTGAGTGATTAAATATGTCTCACTGAGTGCATGGGTTAGTGACTAAACTGTCTTAATTTGTGCATCATTATGTCTGTTGTTCTGTAAACTGCTGCATGTGTTGATCAGTAGCTATATGAGTAACTATATGGGTTATTGATTGGTTGCCCAAGTATTTGTATGGGAGACTGAGTGTGTGTGTGGGTGGGTGGGAGGTGTATGACTCTGTGCATAGATGTGTGAGCAGTTGATTCACTAGATGTATGGGTTCAAAAGTGCATGTGGAAACAGCTGTATGGGCGGTTGACTGTGTGCATGAGTGTATTGGTGAGTGAATGGATATCTCAGTGCTACATGTCAAAGTAAGTACATATGTAAAACACAGTACATGTGAGAGTTGACATATATAAATAACTGTGCATACGAGCCAGTGAATGTGTGAGTGGCTGTATGGATCATTGTGAACTTGTATCAGGGATTGTATAAGAGAGTAAATATGTGTTAGTATATGTTTGAATAAGTAAGGTGTGTATAACTGTATAGTTGAGGAAATGGAGGTGTGATTGATTCTTTGCATGACTGACTAGGTGTGTGAGTAACTCCATGGATGAGTGACAGTCTGTGAGTGTCTGTTTACACTGAGTGTATCTAAGGTTATATTAGAGTCTGAAGAGGTTCATCGTATTATCACATGAATGATGTCATCAGTGATGTGATCAGTAATGTCAAATGAGATGTCATCAGTGATGTCATCAGTGATGTCATTTGAGATGTCATCAGTGATGTCATCAGTGATGTCATTTGAGATGTCATCAGTGATGTCATCAGTGATGTCACTGACCATGTCATGAATGATGTAATATGTGACATGATCAGCAGTGGATTGCGGGTGCGCGATATATAGTTAGTGCAACTAACTATATACGGAATTTCAATGGTTTTGTGTGAGTAAAATAAGGTTTTGTAAATGCTAATTCCTAACTATATATGGTCTATAACCTATGGTTTTTTCAGTGAATATATATATATATATATATCCACACAACCTCCAGCAAAACTGTAGGAAGAGGCCACAAGGGGAACTCAGGAAACAAGCCTTTAATAGACACGCAGGTAAGGCATGATGCATTTCGACATTGTAGTCTTCCTCAGATGCCACTGCTGCACTAACAAAAAGTCCCACGCTTCCACTTTTAAATCCAACTGCAGACCTCCCATTTGTGAGAGGAAGCACTTCCCCTGCCATGTGATCGCTTACCTGCTGTAGTGCTGTCGGTACTACAGCACCCAGAATGCAACATCCCTGGGTTGGTACTGCGAGTGGAATGAAGGAGTAAAGTCCATGTGGCTATGGCACACTGCTGAGTGGAGCGCACTGTTGCTGGTGCAAAATAAAGTCCTTGGGCTTCCCTGGGTCCCCGCATACATCTTCACCGCCACAGCACAAGTCCGCCGAGTCATAGGCTGAAATAATATCCAAGCCTTTTCGTGAAGTCACGAGCTGACAGCTGGCAGCAAACTCTGCTTCACTCGCGCTGGAGAGGTGGACTGCTGCAATCCGATACCTCGGCATATATATATTACCTACTGGCGGTCGCCAGTAGGGAGTTATAGTTAGGACCTATTTTCCATAGGAAATCTGCAACATTCTATTTGGAATAACTTTGACGCTGGTTGATGAATCTTCACAAATTTTTCAAAACTAATGGCCAGCTCCGTTCCACTCCTTCCCTGAAAGTTTCGGGGTGATTCGTGAAGCGGGGGCTGAAAAAAAGGGGGGTCCCAAAATATGTTTTCCCCATGCAATTTCCCATAGGATCTTTAGCCACAGCTACAGCCCGAACTGCTGAACGGAATTACGCCAAATTTGGCAGAGATGTAGTCCTCAGTTCAGACTAGTGCCTTTTGCTTAAAGGGTGTCAATCTGTTCAGTAGTTCCTGAGAAAATTACAGTTAAAAGCATATATATATCTATGGGCGCGGTGGATCCGCGGACTGTGAGCGCACCGTGAGTGTATTGAAAGCGCACCCTTACGATCACGCGCTGAATGCTAATTGGCTGTCAAGTGGTTGTCAACATTCGAAACCAGGAACTGTTGGCAGCCATGTTGTGCCTCGTTAGAAGCGAGGCTGAAGAAGTCAGTGGAACAAGTGTGCAAAACGTAGAAAGGGGGCAGGGTAGAAATACTTTGACCCTCTAGAGCTGCTTAGGGGGTCCCAGAAAGACCTCCAGGGCCCACTCATTTTTTTATAAATTTTTTTAACAGCAAGTCGCGCAGGGTGCGTGGACTCTGCCGTAAAAAAAAATAATAATAAAATTGAGCTTTTTTCATAATAAGCCCCCGGGGGAAAAATTTATAAATGTTATGGGGGGCGAGAGGGGCTCCCCAGCCCCAGTGATCGTCACCCCCTGGGGCTACAAAAAAAATGGTTGGTAGGGGCTCCAAGGTACCCAAAACTCTGGGGACCACGACCCCCTGGGGCTTTATGTATTGTGGGAGGGGGCTGCATGGCCCCCCTCCTGGAGCACTCGAGGGCCGTGTCACCCCCGGGGCTACAAAGCAAAATGGTTGGGTGGGGCTCCAAGGTCCCCAAAGCCCCGGGGACCACCACTCCCCGGTGCTTTAAGTATTGTGGGAGGGCCGGCTCCTGCAGTGTACCGGGGTGCCCATCCCACCCTCTCATAGCAAGGAAATCTGTTCTCTCTTTCAAAATCTAAACCAGATTGCTTTTCCACATGGGGAGCTGCATGGTAGTAGCTCCCCATGTGGAAAAGCAATGCGGGCTCCCAAACGAGTAGAAGTTGTGCACCAAAGGCTCCGGAGTCGTGCATCCTACAGATTATGAGTCGTGCATCCAGCGCGTGCTCACCAGGGGCCGCACTGAGCGCTGTGCTGGGTGCGCGACTTCTAATTGTACCATAAACAATAGCCCCTATCAGTTATTTCTATTATCCCCAGGGACCCCATCCCTCCGGTCTTATAAAAAATGTTGGGGTTCGTGAGGGGGAGCCACATTGCCCCCACGGTCTCGCCGGCTCCCCGCGTCCTTCGGGAGCCGACGAGACCGCTTTTCCACATGGGGAGATGCTAACATGCATGTGGAAAAGCAATCTAGTTTGGATTTTGAAAGAGAGAACAGATTTTCCTGCTCTCGCTTTCAAAATACAAACCAAGTTTGCTATGGGAGGGCGGGAGCCGCGAGACTCCCGCCCTCTCATAGCAAACAGCAGTGTCCCGGGGGTAGGCACCATTTATTTTAGAGCCCCGGGGGTGGCTCTCACTCTTGCATAGCAAACAGCAATGTTGAAAAAATCTTCCGGTAAGATAACAAAGGATTTTGAAGTCCATTTTTGCAGTTTTTGTTGTAGTTTGCTGCCGTTAAAGCTACGACAATTTTAACGCAGTGTTTGTAAATATGCCCCTAAGTTTTGTAATGTTGAAAATCCCATCTCCCATTTAAATAGTTACGAAGTATTTATTGAAGTGCATTGTGAATCATGAAGCAACACTGTCTAATTGTGATCGATAAAGAATTGAAAGAGTTGTGCACTTCTTTTGCTCGTAATGTGCATAGGGGCAGATTTACAAGTTCATTGAGTTAATGTTGCATCATTTTTACGATGGGAAAAGTGACGCAAAAGTGGCGCAAGGGGATTGTGAATCTGCTACACAGTGTTCTGTCTTACTTTGCTTTCCTTTCTGTTATGTAGAGGATCCAGGGTAAATATAATGGTTTCTGTACAGCCAGTACTTTTCAACCCTACCCCCAAACTGCTTACTGCATGTTACCATAGTAACAGTTCATGGAACAGTTAAGTGAGCACAGAGGTTAGAAGTTCACCACACAATGTTGGTAATCGAAACAGTTACTGTGTTGGAGTTTTAAAGTTTTTCCATAGGAACCGTTAGTCGTAGAAGAAGTCAGTGGAAAATATAATAAAATAATAGCAGGGGTTCGCTGGGGCCCCCACAGTCCCGGGGCTTCATTCATGTTGGGAGAGGGGGTGCAGTAGGCTGTGAAAATTATATTGGGAAAACAACAATGCGGCGAATTGCGGCTTTTCTTTAATATAATGTGGAATAATGTTTATTTATTAGGCAGTATTCACTTTTGTTATGGATAGAGTCACTTTGTTACAGGAAATGTATTAATATGTAGGAGGGCGTGTTCTGTATGTGTGCATGGAACAAATTTAACGTTTAATTGGCTAAGGTGTTCCAACAACAAGCTTAATGTTCATTTGGGTGCGAACTATTGAAAGTAGAAGTATTTTCTGCAATTCACTTCTGCTCCGGAGAGTAGCAAGGACATCTAATTGGCTTACATGTTGTAAGGAGAACTTTCCTGAGCTTTATGTTGGTTGGTTGCGAACTATTGAAAGTAAAAGTGTTGTCAGCCATTCATTTCCGCTCTGCGGAGTAGGAGGGACATCTGATTTGCTGACGTGTTCCAAGGAGGACTTTCCCAAGCTTAATGTTGATTGGCTGTAAACTGTTCAATCAATCAATCAGTACATTTATAGAGTGCACTACTCACCTGCGAGGGTTTCAGGCCGCTGAGGGTGGGGGGTTGCTGCTACTGCTCGAACAGCCAGGTCTTGAGGTGTCTCCTGAAGGTGAGAAGGTCTTGGGTCAGTCGGAGGTGGGTGGGGAGAGAGTTCCAGGTCTTGGCGGCGAGGTAGGAGAAAGATCTGCCACCTGTTGTTCTTCTGGTGCATGGTACGGTGGAGAGGGCGAGGCTGGCTGAGCGGAGTTGGCGAGTTGGGGCGTAGAACGAGAGGCATTTGTTGAGGTATTTGGGTCCGGAGTTGTGGAGCGCTTTGTGTGCGTGGGTAAGGAGCTTGAACGTGATCCTCTTGTTGACGGGGAGCCAGTGCAGGTCTCTCAGGTGGGTGGTGATGTGGCTGTGGCGGGGGATGTCCAGGATGAGGCGTGCGGAGGCTTTCTGTATGCGTTGTAGTCTTTTCTGTAGCTTGGCCGTTGTCCCTGCATAGAGTGCGTTGCCATAGTCGAGCCGGCTTGTGACGAGGGCTTGGGTGACAGTCCTTCTTGTTTCCGTGGGGATCCATTTGAAGATCTTTCATAGCATGCGGAGGGTGTTGAAGCAGGAGGAGGAGATGGCGTTGACTTGCTTGGCCATAGTGAGCGATGAGTCCAGGATGAACCCAAGGTTGCATGCGTGGTCAGTGGGAGTTGGTGCTGTGCCCAGGGCAGCGGGCCACCAGGAGTCGTTCCAGGTGGAGGGGGATGGTCCAAGGATGAGGACCTCCGTCTTTTCTGTGTTCAGTTTCAGGCGGCTGATCTTCATCCATTCGGCGACGGCCCTCATTCCTTCTTGGAAGTTGGATTTGGCCGGTGACTGGGTCTTTGGTCAGGGAGAGGATACGCGGGGTGTCATCGGCGTAGGAGATGATGTTGAGGTCGTGTGCGCGGACGATGTCGGCGAGGGGGCTCTTGTAGATGTTGAAGAGCGTCGGGCTGAGTGATGAGCCTTGGTGGCCTCTAATTGGAACAGGGGTAGGCGGACTCTCTGGGTTCTGTCGGTGAGGAAGGAGGCGATCCAGTCCAGGGCCTTTCCCTGGATCCCTGTGTTGTGGAGACGTGTTTTTAGGGTGCGGTGGCAGACCGTGTGAAAGCAGCTGAGAGGTCTAGGAGGATGAGGGCTGCGGTTTCTCCGTTGTCGAGCAGGGTTCCGATGTTGTCGGTGGCGGCGATGAGGGCGGCCTCGGTGCTGTGGTTGCTGCAGAAGCCAGATTGGGACGGGTCGAGGGAGCCGTTGGTTTTGAGGAACTTAGTCAGTTGCTTGTTGACTGCTTTCTCAGTGACCTTTGCCGAGAAGGGGAGCAGGGAGATGGGCCGGAAATTCTTGAGGTCCTTGGGGTCTGCTGTTGGCTTCTTAAGGAGGGCGTTGATTTCAGCGTGTTTCCATCTCTCAGGGAAGGTGGCAGATTGGAAGGAGCTGTTGATGATCTCTCGGAGGTGGGGTGCGATGATGGTGTCTGCTTTGTTGAAGATGTGGTGAGTGTACAGAACTTTTCGAGCTTCTCTCCCACATGAACTTCACTCAATCAGTTCTGACCCCCACTCATGAAAGGGGACATATCCTGGACCAGATTTGGTCTCGTAATGTCTCACTATCTACTCCGACGTTAACGCCATGTATATGGTCGGATCATCATCAATTGCAATTCTCCATCACCTTTCACGGCCATCTAAAGGCTCCCGCATCTGCGGGGGGGCTAGCAAGGAAATGGGGCTCACTAAATAAACAAGATTTCCTGTCTACTCTGGCCAACTCTCTCCCAGCATCCTCCTCAGACATCAACCTTATGGACAAAGATTTCACTGAATGGCTCTTGGCTGCCAGCAACGAGCACGTTCCTCTAACTAAGTTCTCACGTGCTCGCCGCATGGATGCCCATAGATGGTTCACTGTAGATCTAAAAAATCAAAAATTAGAACTGCGCCAATTGGAAAGAAAATGGAGACATGGGTACTCTGAAGAAGATAGATCATTATATACAGCTGCCCGCGGGAAGTATAAAAACTCTATCTTATCTGCTAAAGCAGTCTTCTTCCCTGAAAAAATCTCAAATGCCCAAAACAAAGCCAGAGAAATCTTTAGGGTCGTAAATGACCTATGTAATGATGTTCGAACTTCTCCCTCTCAAGTTCCCACTCAAACGATGTGCAACCAGCTCAATGATTTCTTCAAGGACAAGATTGCCATCATAAAAAACAGTATTCAGCCCAGCTCGACTACTGCGGAAAGAGTGGATATCTGTAGAAATCCCCACGAACTCGAGGCTATCCCTCCTATAGATCAATCAAGATTAGCAGAATTGATGAACCGAGTAACGTCCGGGTCTCCCAACGACCCCTGTCCCCCTCACATACTAAAGGAAGTTTACTCTACATTACCCCAAGGAATACTTCCCCTTCTGAACGAGTCCCTATCTCAGGGAACAGTCCCTAATTCGTTCAAAAACGCTACGCTGGTCCCATTAATTAAAAAATCTGGTGCCGATCCTTCCAACCTATCAAACTACCGACCCATATCACTCCTCCCTTTTGGTGCAAAGATATTAGAAGCCCATGTGGCTAGCTGCATCTCGAGCTTTATAGAGACATCCGCCTATCTAGAGCCCAATCAAGCCGGCTTCCGCCAGGCGCACTCTACCGAGACGGTGATCCTAGCGGCCCTGGACACAATGAGGTCTAATGCCGATAAGGGCATACATCAGGCCTTGGTGCTTTTGGACTTATCGGCAGCGTTCGACACGGTGGATCATACTATCTTATTACACCGTGTCGAACAAGCCGGCCTGCGAGGCACGGCTCTCGGATGGGTCAAGTCCTTCTTGAATGACCGATCCCAGGCTGTCAAGCTTGAGAACTTTATAGCGCCCAAACTCTCCACCACCTGCGGTGTTCCGCAGGGCTCATCATTGTCCCCCCTCCTGTTCAATCTGTACCTCAAACCGTTGTTGTACTCTTTAAAAAACAGGAAGGTTACAATATACAACTATGCAGACGACCTGCAGCTTATTTTCCCACTAAACTCCACAGACTCCGTTGAGGAATTTCAGGCCACTATGTTGCACATTCAAGGGTGGATGGAGATGAACCATCTAAAACTCAACCCCGGAAAGACCGAGCTGGTACTCCCGGGTAAAAGTGCAACTAGCTGGGGCCCTTATTTTTGGCCGCCCTCTATGGGATCCCCCCCCGTCCCCCTCCCCATCTGTAAAAAGTCTCGGAATCACCCTTAAAGCCGATCTCTAATTAAAAAGTCAGGTGGGAACTGTGATCTCTTCATGCTTCTTCCAGCTACGGAAGATTAAGAAAATTGCTCATCTGCTCACGCACTCCGCCCTTATCCAGGTGGTAATTGCCTTGGTCCTCTCCCGCTTAGATTTTTCTAACTCCATTTACCTAGGCATCCCCTTGGCTCTTTCCAATCGCTTGCAGATCGTGCAAAACCAAGCGGCCAGACTAATATTTAAATGCAATGGCAGGAGCTCGGCGAAACCACTGCTGGCCACTCTTCATTGGCAACCTATAGCCCAACGGGTAACTTTCAAAGTAGGCTGCCTGGCCTTTAAGGCTCTTCATGGAAAAAGCCCCAAGTTCATAAACCACCTTATAAACAAACATGAACTGACCCGTAATCTCCGCTCTGCACACCTATCCCTCCTCACCCTGCCCCTCTTTAAAAAGAAACGCCTCGGCGGGTGTCGATTTGCTTATTTGGCCCCAAAGTTTTGGAACTCGCTTCCCTTATCTCTCCGGAGTTGCACTAATCTACTGGAATTCAGGGGTGCACTGAAAACCTGGTTGTTCAGACAAGCACACGGTTAGGATACTATTTACCATCTTGTTCTCTTCTCTAGCGCCATGAAACCTCTGGGTGCCCGTGCGCTTTACAAATCATAAATAACATAACATAACAATAACAGGGCAGGGGTCGGATGGAGAGCCGGAGTGGATGGTGTTCATGATCTGGGTGACGTCTTCGGTGTTGACGGGGGTCCAGCGTCTGAGGAGGGCGGTGGGGGGCGTTGGTTCTGCGGCTGGTGGAGGCGTCTGGTTTGCGAAGCTGTCATGTATGTCGGCGATCTTGCGGTGGAAGAAGGCTGCGAGGGACTCGCAGAGGTCCTGTGAGGGGGGATGTCGTTAGAGTTGGAGCTTGGGTTGGAGAGTTCCTTCACGATGCTGAAGAGCTCCTTGCTGTTGTGTGCATGCGCTCTCTGAAGGCCGTTCTCTTGGCGATGCGGATGAGCTGGTGGTGTCTGCGTGTGGCGGTCTTAAGGGCCTCGAGGTTTTCCGCTGTCCGTTCTTGGAGCCAGGCTTTCTCTAGAGTTCGGCTGGATGTTTTGGAGTCCTTGAGGTCTGTGGTGAACCAGGTGGTTCTCCTGCTGTTGTGCTTGTTCGGAGGGTTCTTGATAGGGGCGTGGATGTCGGCGCACTTGCTGATCCACTGTGTGAGGTTTCGGGCGGCGGTGTTGGTGTCCAAGGCGTTGGCCGGGGGGCCCTGGGCGAGGGATGCGGTCAGCTGGTCAGTGGTGAATTTGCTCCAGCATCTTCGGGGGATCTGCGGCGGTTGGATGTGTGCGGTGAGTTTCTTTAAGGAGAAGTGGATGCCTTGGTGGTCGGTCCAGTGGAGAGTGGTGGTGTGGCTGACCGTGCTGGCGGAGAAGATGGGGTCCAGCGTGTGGCCTGCGTGGTGGGTCGGGGGTGTTCACTAGTTGCTTCAGTCCGAAGTTGGAGAGGTTGTCGAGCAGGGTGGTGGTGTTGTTGTCGTTGTTGTTCTCCAGGTGGAAGTTCAGGTCCCGCAGGAGGATGTAGTCTGTGGTGGCGAGGGAGTGCGTGCTGACGAAGTTGGTGATGGATTCGCTGAATTGTGGGCGTGGACCCGGTGGTCTGTAGATGAGTGTTCCTCTGAGGGTGGTCTTGGGGTCGGTGTGGATCTGGAAGTGTAGGTGCTCGGTGGTGCTGAGAGTTTCTTCGGTGTTGGATGTGACTCTGAGGGTGTTCCTGTGGACGATGGCGATTCCTCCTCCGGGCTTGTTGGTACGGTCCCTCCGGATGATTTTGTAGCCGTCCGGGATGGCAATGGCGATGTCAGGGGCCGAGGAGGCGTTCATCCAGGTTTCCGTCAGGAACGCGACGTCCAGGGCTGTTGAGTCGAGGAGGTCCCAGAGTTCGATGGCTTGTTTGTGTATGGAGCGGGTGTTGAGTAGGATGCACTTGAGGTCGTTGTTGTTTCCTGGGCTGGTGTGGGAGGCGGTGGTTCGGGTTCTGGTGTAGGAGCAGTTTCGGCAGGAGAAGGGTCCCTGAGTGCGCTTCGGGGTGGCTTGGGAGCAGGCAGTCGAGCGGCCGGTGTTGAGTGCGAGGAAGGTGGCGGCGTCGAAGGTCCGTCTTGCGTGGTGGGCCTGTCGGGGGCCAGGGGTTCTGGCGCTGGGCGCGGTCCAGGCGCAGACAAATGCAGACGGGCTTGCCTCTGTTGAAAGTAAAAGTGTTGTTAGTGATTCCTTCCCTCTTCGCGGAGTATTAGAGACATTTCATTGGGTAATGTGTTCCAAGCGGGACCTTACGAAGCTTAATGTTCATTGGCTGTGAAACATTAAAAGTAGAAATTATGGCTGTCATTCCTTCCTCCTCTGCGGAACAACATGGACATTTTATTGGCTAAAGTGTTTTTGGAGCACAAGTTTGCTCCTTATTGGGTGGCAACGGTTCACGGTTGTCAGTGATTTTGTGACGCACTTCCAAAGGAGTATGGGAAAAGAAAGTAGTAGAGGGGAGGTTAGGAACACTATTAACTCTGTACAGTGGTCACAAGGTGGTGGAGAGGGATTATGAAGGTAAAAATTGTTTTTATATGTTTAAAGGGCCATTTATATAATTGCTGTGTGGTGTACATATCACGGCGGAAAAATGACAGTGTCTTGCGGTGTTTTTTTTTAATCAAGTTAGTGGGTGAGATACTTCCCAAGAGCACTATTAACTCATAATGTGGTGTTTACTTTTCTGATGGGTAAGTGTGGTTGCGCAGCAAAAATTTCAGTCTAGGTTTGAAACAGTTTTTATTTAGCAAAAACAAATAAACTTTCTTCAGAAACTGACGCTGTATATATCAAAGGGGTGACAAATAAAAATGGAATTTCATAAAATATCAGTTAATCTTGGCCATACCCTCCTTTTTTCTGCTATAGTTTGTAAAAGTGTTGCCCCATATTCTTGATAATGTAAGAGGGCATTGGTTACTTTTAGATAAAGTAGAATAGAAGTGCTACAACAAACACTCCCGCACTACATTATCTGAGGTCAGGAGAACAAGTAAAAAATATTTAAATACAAGTGACTTTATATTACATAGAAATGTATGCATTATTATTTTTCAAATTTGTCTTTTGTACAATTCAGGAATGTTCTGTCGTAGTGCTTAAAGGTCGCACACTGTTCCGCTAACAAATCACATACTCACTTAAGAATATATAGGATAGTACTATTATAATATACAGAACTGGTCCTATATATTCTTTAGGGAGAAGGTGAATAGGAACCGCAAATGAGAAGAATAGAAATTAGAAAATAACATTCAGAAATGTAGGGTTTATCAAATATTTAAAGTAACAAAGAATGTATAAAAGCTATATTTTTTATTCTGCAATTTTGTAAAATATGCTCCCTGAAAAAAATATCTGATCAAGTACTTTCTAATGTTTCGTAAGCTGGATTACAGATGGCGCCGAAAAATCTCCTATTCCTCTTCTGTAACAAAAGGACAATCTATTACAATATAACGATTGATACCATTGTTAGACTAAAAAGAAAAGGAAAATAAAGTTATCTATTTAACAGAAGATCCATAACGAAATACTTTCGAGCGGTAATTATTTTCCGAGCTTCTTTTCTCCGGGAGGGCGAAAAGTTTGATCTTCATGACGACGGGTCATAAACTCCTCTGAGATCATTATGACTGTGAAAAGTATAACATATATATTCACAGTATATGCTCAAAGGGGGGAACAGACTACAAACCAGAAGCTGGTGACGTTGCCTATATATCTTTACTCTTTGTGCCGCCGGGTCATGAACTCTACTGAGATCAGCATAACTGTTAATATTTTAATATACCTATTAACAGTATATGATCCCTAGGGGAAAACACACTAACAACTGGAAGGTGGTGACGTTGATTGTAAATGTTTAGGGTTTGCGCCAAAGGTTCACCAACACCTCTGAAGCGAAGTACAGTGTCAATATTATAATATAGAAAGTCACAATATATAAGCTGAAAGGAGCCAAAAAAGGAGCTATGTTTGTTGTCATCTATCTGTTTCTGAAAACAAGCTGCTGACGTTACAGAGAAAAAGGGAAAAACATGCAATAACACTTTTTTCTAGATATTAATGTTTAAATATTGACAAATAGCCACAAATTATAACTATCTACTATGTCATAATGAAACAACTTACAACTCTGGAATATGTTTGTTGACGTAAAACAAGAATCCATTGCTAGAAAAGGGAACCTGCATCACAGATTGGCAACGCAGAAATAACTTGCGAAAACAAAACTAATTGCACAATAGGTGTGGTTTATATAGTTTTTGGTTGTTTAGTAGTCAATGGAAGGAAGATTCGGCTCCGCCTATGTAGATGTCACGTTTTAGAGTTTACACGTACTCACGTTTTAACTGTTTTACTTGTGCACGTGATGGGAAAAGTTACAAACTGTGAAGCTGTAAAGGTTTCGATTTCCATAGTAACACGTATTTGGTCCTTATTATCTACATACGTTGGAGAGTTTAAAAAGTGTTACCCGGTTAACTGTGTCCTTTGCATTCTCATGATTAAAAACATCTAAATAGAAGACATAAAAAAAATGTATTGTTTCCAAAAGAATAAAAATAAAAATGTGTTAATATTTGTTATCACTATGCTTTTTAATTAAAAAAAATGCCAGCATTTGTAAAGCGTAAAGCTACCCCCGGAAAGGTGTGCCGGCGTTGGGGCGTTGGGAAGATTAAGCAAGGTGTTACCTACAGTGAGATAGTGGTCGGCTAAGATGCTGATGGACTTTGGAATCGAACTGTGAACGCTGTTGTTCAAAGTCAGGTATTATTGGTGCTGCGTCATACTTTTTCCACGCTTATATGTTAATTTTTGCTAATTAAGTTGAAAACATTCTTAAATTATAAGTAGGGCTCCTTGATTTATGTTTTTACTGATTTTTACAGATAAATACAGACAGAAAAGTATTTATTTTCCTCTCCGTATTAATTTTAAAGTGTGGATAAATACAGAAATTGGGTTATTTTTTGAGCGATTGTAAATGCTGTCAATGATGAGTAGTAGGCCAATAGGTCTGTCATTCTAAAAGTAAAAGGATAACAATAATAAAAGACTTTTAGTAAAGAGCCCTAAAGAGCAATATATATCCTTGTATAAGAAAACGTACACATTTTAATATGAAGGTTGTGTATAGTTTATCATCTAAGAGTGTTTACATGAGTGAAAACTGTCAGTCTTTCAGCCATGAGTGCATATTTATCAGTAAAATAAATGTGGAAATATACTAATTTCAAATTCATTTTTTTACAGAACCCGAAATATATATATGAGTAAATACAGATACAATTATTTTTAAAAAAAGTATGGCTAAATACAGATGTAAATGTCCAAAAAATAAATACCATAAAACCAGGAGGTATAATTATAAGTTATAAAACACTACTGTTAAGTTTGTTTTTACTATAAAAAGTATACATGTGTTTTTAAAATGTACCTAATAAACACTATAGGTTATAGGGATATTGTAGTTAGATACTGACATTTAAAAAACCTTTGAAATTCACTGAAAAAAACATAAGTTTCAGGCAGGTTATAGTTAGGAATTATCATTTAAAAACCTTCGAAATTCACAGAAAAAAACCATAGGTTTCAGAGGTGTTATAGTTAGCTGGACATTTTACTCATACAAAACCATTGACATTCCTCTGTTATAGTTCGTTGTACTAAGTATAACTCGCGCGCCCGCAATCCACTGCTTATGATGTCACATATTACATCATTCATGACATGGTCAGTGACATCACTGATGACATCACTGATGACATCACAAATGACATAATTGAGGACATCACTGATGACATCATGCACATTAAAATCAGATACACCTCATCATACACTAGTATAATCTTTGATCACTCACTGTAAAATATAGAGCACCATATTTGAATCCATTGACACACCAATACAAGTTTCTAAAAACCCACTCAGTGATTCCTAGATCTACACACACATCTAAACACTTGCCTATAGATTCACTCATACATGCTAACAAAGATCAATAGAACACTATTAAATATACGTATACACCTACATAGACATTACACACCAGCACATACCCTATTCACTTATGCAGTCATCCTACCCAATTATGCAAACAATTGATCATACTTATATTTACTAAGCTACACACTTATACAAACACCACTTTATTTATTCATATAGATAATAACTCATACTTAGTGTGTTATAAAATCACTATTACAAGTATACAGTTTTTGATACAGTCACTCATACAATCACTGAGTCTTATGTATACTTATTTATATACAACAACTGTCACATACACTGCCTTTTATATTTCTAGTTTGTTGGACATGTATCATTGAAAAATATATTTACTCATCACCACACCCATAAAGAGATTCACTCACCCAAACAACTGTTTCCACATACAGTCTTAACCTCACATACCTACCAAATCAACTATTTACACATCTTTGGACAGTCACACACCTCCCACCCAAGTACACACACATTCACTATCCCATACAAATACTCACTTAACTAATTATTAACTAATATAGACTTTCACATCGCTGCTAACCAACTTATGTAGTACTTTACACAACAAGAGATAGAGTGATACAGGTATTCACACAGTTTAACCACTATCCCATATATTTAGTGATACAGTTTAAATTGGTCACTTAGACAGTCAATCACAGTGCTACTAAATCCTCCATCCAGACACTTATACATTCACTCAGTTTTCAATGCAGATTGCTACATATCTAATACTTATTTAAATATCGAACCAAACCACATTCACTGGGTGATGTCATCAGTAATGTCATTTGAGATGTCATCAGTGATGTCACTGACCATGTCATGAAGCTCTACTAACTATATTGGCTGAATTTCTCTGGTTTTGTACGAGTGAAATGTCCAACTAACTATAACATCCCTGAAACCTATGTTTTTTTCCGTGAATTTCTAAGGTTTTTTAAATGCTAATTTCTAACTATAACTTCCCTGAAACCTATGTTTTTTTTTCAGTGAATATATATATATATGTCTATATATATATTTATTTTTTTTGCTGTACATGCCCTCAGATGCCCATGCGATAAGTACTATGTTGGTAGTACCATACATAAAGCTAAAAAATGAATCCTGGAGCATCTGGGGGTGATCAAACACAATGACAAGCAATACCCGATAGCGAGACATTTTAAGACCCAGCATAACCAAAATAGTAATCTGTTGTCATTCTATGTGCTAGACTGTATCCCAATAAGAAAAAGAGGTGGGGATAGAGTACAAGAGTTAAGACACCTTGAACCAAAAATTATAATCAAGTATCACACAATGTATCCAGGAGTTCACAATAGTGACGAGGCCCTCTTTGTACATCTGGGATACATTCTCACTGTCCTGTTTTTCAATTTCAAGATGGTCAATTGCTGAAACAGTATGAAACCAATTGTTTTTACCAAATGTTTTTATCCTCACTGCTTTTTTTTGTATTTTTTTAGTTGTTATGCACATCATTTGATGATGTACTTTATGTATCACATCTCACCTCTTGTTTTGTTATCTTTTTTAAATTTCGGAAATGTCATTTAAGCAAGTGGAAGGCAAATCTGAGCAATATATCTGCCACAATGTTGTGGGATATCACCTTTACGAAGCTGACCAGTAGGTGGTTAAGTCGTTTAAGTTAGATGTGTCCCCAATAATGACAGAATTTTTGGAACTAGTTTCCCACTAGGGTTGCATTTGGGTGTTACAGGCTCAGAAAGCCCACTGGGGCAGGACTGATTATTTGGCTAGAATGCGAAGGGCTCCCCTGCAAATGGGTGACCTATGTGCAAGGGGATGCAGATTTTTATTGTGTTTGGTGAAGTGCTGAATACTTAGACTTGAATCTAATACGCCCTTAATGTCTAGTTTAGTCCATGTAGGGATTTGTTTGTCTATTCACCTACTGGGGTTATATTAGGCAAGAAAAGTCAAGTGTGAATACAAGCCCACAGGGGTGGTATGATTAGCGCACAGTCAACATGTCTTGCGAATTACTCAGTCCCTAATAAAGTTTTTCAAAATTCAAATTGGACCAGAAACTGATAAGTCACCAATTTGAGGAGACCTACCCTGCTGATGGGTGAACTAATGCCCTAGGAGGTGCAGAGTTTTTATCATATGTGAAATGCCGAACACTTTGACTTGACTCAATATGCCAACAAGGGCAAGAATAGTCCATGTGGGGATTTGTTTGTAGTTAACCCACTGGGGCCATTACTGGCAAGAACACTTAAGTGTGAATACTAGCTCAGAGGGGCGGTATGATTAGCACATGGCAGGCGTATTTTGAGAATGTTTTCAGTCCCCAATAAAGTTTTTATTTTTCAAAACTTTATTGATCGTAAACAGCCTGCACCGGGCATTTAGAACAGGAATGCACAGGTTCGTACTGTGACATAGAATCACACTTGTAATAAGCCTGTAAACCAATATGTTAATGTGTAAAATTTAATAATTGAGAGAAGTTGATTATGGTGAAAGAATACTGTAAAATATATTTGTATCCACTGTTATGATCGTAAAATGTATACCGTGAATAAGTCTGTCTTCACTGTCGACAAGGATGTGTGTCACATGGTTAATTTAAAAAAACGTTGTTTTGTGCATTCACATTACTCGTGATCAAGGAGCGAACGCTCCAAAATGCGTAGTGACATTGCCAAATAAATAATCATGCATAAGGATTTCGTGTGGCGCGGCCTGTTGTTTTTCATCGAATTGGGGAGACAACGCTGCTTTGTATTTGTAGGGGCTCGTGACCCCGCCACGACCCGCCATTCAATGCTACTTGGGTTTCATCACGACAGGACTGTTGGGATATATATATATATATGTATATATATATTCACTGAAAAAACCACAGGTTTCAGGGACGTTATAGTTAGTTGGACATTTTCCTCATACAAAACCATAGTAATTCCGCCGTTATAGTTAGTTGAGCTAACTATAACTCGCGCCCCCGCAATGCACTACTGATGATGTCACATATTACATCATTCATGACATGGTCAGTGACATCACTAATGACATCTCAAATGAAATCACTGATGACATCACTGATGACATCATCCAGTGAATGTGTTTTTCTTTAAGATTTAAATGTGTTATATAAATACCAAGCTGTATTGAAGAATGAGTGGATATATAAGTGTCTGGATGGAGGATTTAGTGGGTGTGTGACTCACTGTTTAAGTGAGTGATTAAATGTGTCTTACTGAATACATGGGTTAGTGACTAAACTGTGTGAATGTCTGTATCAGTCTGTCTGTTGTTTTATAACCTGCTGCATCAGTTGGTCAGTAGCTCCACAGGTGTCTATATGAAATGAAAAGATTTTTTATTGTTTCAGTTAATTAAAACCACAACAATACATTTTAAAGGAATCGACTAATGTGTTTAAAATTTCTTAATATTTATGTACAATCTCTGTTAGTATATTCTATAACACTCTCCGTCCAATACCGAGTTTGTTATTTAAAATCGAATGAAGTGTAGTTAAAATGCAGTCTGTCTAGCTTAGTTCTGAAGTTCTTGATTTTTTCCTCTTTTATGTTCCGGAGAGCTCTCTCCCCGAGCTACCACAGTTGTGTTATCCTTTTGTTGACAGGGTGCCATGGTGTATTTTAGCGCTTGGGAGTGGGCTGCAAGGAACTTTAGTAATAGGCAGTTCAATCGCGTGTCTGCTGGGTTCAAGGTTGCCATAATTGCAGATCTG
Source organism: Lissotriton helveticus (assembly GCF_964261635.1). Lineage (NCBI taxonomy): Eukaryota > Metazoa > Chordata > Amphibia > Caudata > Salamandridae > Lissotriton > Lissotriton helveticus. Next base: position 1,045,503,852 of record NC_136069.1, on the reverse strand, counting down.
CACGTTCTTATACCCCGCTCGTTCATAGACTTTTTTAAAAGAGAGCTTCAAACTTGAGCTAGATTCGGGCAGATGCAGACAAGATGTCTATATGGATTATTGATAAGTTGCCTGACTAATTGTATGGGAGACTGAGTATGTGTGTGGTTGGGTGGGGGGTGCGTGACTCTGTGCATAGATGTGTGAGGGGTTCATTGACTGGGTGTATGACTTTAAGAGTACATGTGGAAAAAGTTCTATGGGTGAGTGAGTGTGTGTAGGGATGTGTTGGTGAGTGAATGGATGTCAAGGTGGTAGATGTCCAAGTAACTACGAAGGTAAAAGGCAGTGCATGTGAGAGCTGGAGTATATAAATGACTATATGTGAGAGTTAGTGATTGTGGGAGTAGCTGTATGGATGAGTGTATACTTGTATTAGTGATTATATAAGAGAGTAACTATACATTAATATATGTGTGGTAAATAAAATATTACCCTGGCTGAATTTCTAGGCATTAACAATTAGCATGCATCAAGTGAGAAGCAGAGTCCGTGGTATCTGAGTTAAAATGGGCTTTATTCCAATAACTCGAGTCAAAGGGAGAATATGTTCCATCACCTCTGAGGTTCAGGAAGAGTCTTCTAATCATTTAATAACAAAACATCATATATATACTTTTTACTCCTTGTACATAGGGAGCTCGAGGCAGAGCAAGACAGAAAATGAGATAAGAACATGTGGGTGTGCATGAGGGTGTGTACTTTGATGAGTCATAGGTAGGTGATAGGTAGGTGTCATAGGTGGGTGGTACACAGAGGAGGAGTTTGCATGACCAGCTCGAACTGTGCCCTAATTGTGCAACTTTGAGCATGACGTGCAATTGACGTGTAACTGGGTGGAGGCTGACTTTCAACCTAGCAGAGAGATCTTTTATGTCAAGGCGACCAGCACATCTAGTACAACTGATATCTAGAGTCAGCAAGCAAAAGAAGCAAAGGTTGTTCGTCACTAAAAGACAGAAAGGGCATATTTATTCGTTCATTGCATGAGCTTTCTATGGGTGCAAGCACTGTGATTTACTTAAATGGAGACAGAATGGCTAGGCCTATCTCCCTCGGACGGGTTCTGTGTACTTTTCCTCAGATAACTGTTATTCATAAATAATACTGTCTTGGCAGGCCTCTTGCGAGGTCGGAGGGACGTAACTGCAGCCTCAGTGTGTCAGGAGTCATGTAACACCCTTATTTCAGAAAAGTGGCTCGGGCTGCGCCACAAAATGGGTTCATTAGAATATTTATTTAACAGTGCACAATGCAATGCAAATACATGGGCCTTATGCTAACTTAATGTTTGGGAGACTTTGATGACTGGCATTCCTAATGCAGGACATGATTGCAGGGGCCTAGTGATTCAGGCCACTACGGGAAATATGCATGGGTGACATGCACATGACATGTAACATAGGGTATATGTAGAGGACATATTTGGTCATATTTGGTCAGGCAAAATATCATTTTCCTCATTCCCTCCTTGTTCCCTACATAACCCTTTAGGATACATCTATATTCATGAGACCGTATAGTTCATCATACAGAATCATTTGTTCATCTTTAACTCTTTGTTTACGTGGATGGGGAATACAGGCAGTAGCACACAGGCTGCAAATCGCCGGGCCGCACTGCAGACAGAGACAGCAACCAAATACCATAAGTAGGGCCATTCCTAGGAAGGACATAACTTTCCATCCCCATGCAGATATTACACCCCAGAACCAACTGGACCAAGTCCATGTGCCTGGGTCTTGATGTATGGCATTAGCAATCTAGTGGAGTCTTGTTATTGCTTCGTACACAGATGGTGCATTATCTGGGATGAAAACGCAACAACTAGATCGGATCACTCTACAAGCTCCGCCTCTATCCGCCAGGATGACGTCAAGAACGAGGCGGTTTTGAAGAACGACAAGTCTAATAGCAGACTGTTCCTGGGTTAAGTTCGCCAGGGCAGATGCAGTTATATTTACAACTGTTTCAAGAGTCCTTGTTAACCTGCGTATCAGTTTACTGTTTTGGATGGGACCTATGAAGAAAAAGAATCCTCTGTTGAAATCTGTATATTGCTCCCATGCTGTTTCAGTCTGATCGATACCTGCGGAATCTGTCTCTCTCTTTTGTCTAACATGTTCTAGTCGTGAATCTCTATGATAATTTGATGGGGCTAGAAAAACGGGTGGCAATAAGAATGCTATATAACAAGTCCCACCCCAGTCTAAGGGCAGATGTACGTAGGCTGTCTGACCACAAATGAAATAGGTATGGCGTGATGTTTTGAAAGAAGATAGTCCGTTATCATCAAACTCTACTACAGTGTTACACTTGCTGTGTCCCATATGTACTGAGCCTTTCTTACTAACACATAAATCACCTTTTGCTGGCAGGACTGATATAAACGGTGGACTGAACATTTAACATTATAAAATTAACAGATGCATTTCCCTGTTCGTACTCTTCATTCTCTAAATCGGATCCCTTTCTTTGGGGGAATCCGTCTTTGTCTGGAAAGCATGCTTCATTCATTACTTTATTCAGGTTTCCATATATCCAGCCACCTGGATAAGCTATGTACTTTCTATCTATTGAGGTCATTAGAGCAAACCATGCTCCACACGAACCATTGTGTGAGAACGGTAAAGGGTAGAAGGGCAATACTCCCTTCGTCTCTTGATAAGGGGGCAGTTGGCCACATACCCAGCAATTAGTCGCATTGCTGGTCTGGTGAGAATGGTGTAACATTCGAATAAAGGTATTGTTACGTAGTGCAAGTCGATATGACAATTCATGGGGTGGCAGGTCGCTAAATGTATGCTCTATGGTACTGTTACTGGAAGAGTGCATATGTGAGGAAATGGGAAAGAAAACATGTAGCAATAAACTGACACCAATTATAACAATGCACAGAATAAAAAGGATGATCAAAGTAACTATACATCTACTGCGTAATACCTTGCAGTACTTTTCCTTCTTATCTCTCTTCTTGCTATTCTCATATGTGATCTTATGCATGTCAGAATCGAGTCTAACCGATTCACCACCGGGTGGGCTTAAACAATTAAACTACGTCTGACTTGCTATCTTGCTAATCTAGACCTATACTCTTGCTGAGGGGTATTTTCTAGCAAAGGTCTTCTTTATTAAGAGTTTCAAAGAGTTTCAAAGTTCCAAAGTTTCTTTTGTAGTGATGAAGGTGAGTTCGGCCTTTACGTCCTTCCACCAACTTCGGCGTCTTCCAACGTGGCTCAAGGGGACTTGAACGATCAAAGATCCTGAGGAGTCCAAATTATCCTGGTGCTATGGCATGTTCCTCGACCTGGGTGTTTGTCAGGGAAGGCAGCAGCAACCTGTGAACAACAAGAGAGTAGTGTAGACATCAAGGAAGCCAGGTAATCTGTCAGCATGTTACTGTCAACATCAGTTATTTTCTTTTAGGCATAGGCGTACCCCACATATAGTTCATAAGTTCATAAGGAGATAGGCCTGTTCTGGAATGAGCTACCATACGCATGTAAAAGAGGGCAACCGGCAAGGCAACCATCCAATCCACGCCTTTTTCTTTACAGATCTCAGCAACTTTTGTCTTAATTGTCTGGTTTGTCTTTCTACAAGGCCTGCGGCTTCTGGGTGTCTGACACAATGGAATTTCTCGAAGGGACACTTGTTTCATTAATTCAGAGGAGAATGGCTGATCGTTATCTGAATAGATCACATGAGGTAGATTCATAGCTGGGGAAGTACTGCGCACTACTTGTCTGGCTGTTGTAACAGCAGTATAATCTGGAACTGGATATGCTTCTGTCCATCTAGACAGTGCACAACTACTAAGACATATTTGTTGATTCCTTGATCCTCTACATCTGTCCATTTGGATATAATCCATCTGGAGAACCTCAAAAGGGTGGCCAGGAGGATGAAATCCGCCTTGTTCCACCGGAATGCCTTTACCTGGATTGAACTGACAACAGATCGTACATGTTCGTACTTTCTGCTTCACTGCTGCACATAGGTGCTTGTTATACCAAATATACTGTAAACAGTCTAGCATTGCCTTCTCTCCTAAGTGTGCGGGACTATGTGTTGCGTTTATGATTATTTGTATCATAGAATCTGAAAGAAACCATGTGCTTATCCCTTAGTCATCCAAACTTGGTTAGTCTGGATCCCTCCTTGTAAAGTCCATTTCTTTATCTCATCTGTGGTGGCATGTGTCTGTATGTCGAGTACATCTTGTGTGGGATCCCTGACTGTCATACATGTTGTCAGTAATGGTACCTCTGTCCTTGTCGTGTATGTTGGTGTCTGTGCTGTCTGAGCTGTTCGGTCTGCCAGGTCATTACCCTGGGAAATGGTGTCTGTAACTTTGGTATGAGCTTTATATTTCAGGATAGAAATGGCTGTAGGTAAATGTATGGCTTCTAACAGGGCCTGGATAAGCTGGCCATGCTGAATCTTGGCACCATGGGAGGTCAAAAGAAATGCAGGCTTGTGTCAGAGCAATAAGCTCTGCTGCTTGAGCAGACAGTGTCTATTTTCTGTGTTTCTATGACTTCAGTGGTCACGGCATACGCTGCTACTAAGTCTCCTATACTTGTTCTCATGCGTGATCCATCTACATAGAGTGTCAGGTCTGGGTTTAGAAGTGCAATATCTGTCATGTCTTGTCTTGGTTTATTCATTACTTCCACATAGTCATGTGGTGATGCATTTACTGTACTTGAGGGCAAAAGCGATGCAGGATTCAGAATATTACAACGTCTGATCTCTATGTGTGGTTGAAATAATGTCAGTTCATATCCTGTCAGTCTCGCTACAGTCAAACGTAAAAATTCAAAAAAAATAAAAAAGCATAAAATGTTTACTGTGACATGGAGTCGCTTAAAACTGGCGCTTGACATAATGCTCTTTTTAATTCCTCAAATGCCAAGGTGTGTTCTTGTGTCCTAGGGAGAACAGTCAAAATGGCTGCCTCCTGTGTAGTTAACTGTATGAGTGGTTTGGCTAGATATGCATACTGGGGAATCCATTGCCTACAGTAAGAAGTAAGGCCAGTAAAGGCACGTACTTCCTTTTGTGTCCTGGGCTGTGAAAGGTTAGTAATGAGCTGTATGATTCTTGTGTTAGCTGTCTACCTGGTGTACCCTCCTTGGAAAGCAAGTGTTGAACACCACTTGCTTTACACAGAAAGTGCAAGACTGTCAGAGATGCAATGTCGTAGTCTGGTACTGATCCTGCTGAATTAGCGCTGTGTTGGTAGGCATGTCAATACTGTCTAGCTGTCTTTTCAGTGTCTGACTGTAAATGCTAGGGCCCACTGTCATCAATCTAGCAAAAATAATATATAAAAATAAATAAATAATAAAAAAATGAATTCACAATTCAAAAGCACTATTTTATATTGGGGAAACCTCTATCCAAAACCTCTGCAATTTTACAATAAATCCTACTCTAAATCCTGGTATTAGTATGACCATACCATCTACAATATGTTCTCTAAATGTATTTGAATAAAACCAAAGTAATCTTGTCATAGACAGAAGGCTGGAGCCTCTGTGAGAAACAGCCCCTCCCTCTAGAATTATGTTCGCGCTCGGAGTTTTGAATCAACTCCAAGCCGGGCTACACTGAGATCTACAATTGAATGACTGCCAGATGCTGAACTCATTGCAAGAGCAAGACTCCTGCCAATTAAGCTGTTTACACTACTGGGGGAATAACTATCCATTTGCAAGCGTGACTTTATCTGAAGTCAATGAAGCTGGCTGCAAGGAAGAGCCTGACTCAGCTGGAGGACAGCCAATAATTGTCCGCGGAAAAGAATTGGAGGATGGCCAACAAGACAGGCACTGCTCGCTCCAAGAGGGAGTAGCCCTCCCTTTACATAAACATTTACTTGGAACCAGGCCATCTCGGTCTCGGACGGACTGTCTCAAGGTTAAAAAAACACATTCCTTGTACGTCATAACATATCTCTTCCCAGGCCAGAGCTTTTCTAACTTTAACTGAAGCAAAATTTAAAACGTGTTAAAAAGTAAATTAATAAAGACATATTTTTATTTTGTAACTAAGTGACATGCTAGCATTTTAAAATAATTCTGTACTGCTACTAGCTGCAAGGGAAACAATAAACAGAACAAAACAATCATGGCATGGAAACACACCATATTTTACTTTTTTTGAAAATAACATGTCGAACTTCTTAATTCTGCATTGCATAACCAATATTTTCATAAGTAAGTGTGCAAGCTTTTCTATTTTACCTATTAAAAGTGCCGGATTCATACTTTTTCAAAAGGCCATGTTTTCTAATTTTAGTGGGGACTGTTCTCTGCCCATATCAATTGAAGCAGCCTGTCAAAGTACATAGGTCAGTCTTGAAACTAAATGCAAATTAAACTAATGTAGGGGACACATAGCAATGCATTAAGATGGTAGTGTATTATAGCTATCAAAAAGGGCCACGTTCATTAATTTCACAGATAGCCACTTTTTCCTAATTAAGTGGATAACATTCACACGCTATTCTAAAGGGCAGCTTGCATTGGGAAAAATATTCTGTAGAAACATTCCTATTTAAAAAACACACTGTTCTATAACACTAATAAAAACGCATTCTATGAAGGATCTGATTTATATTTTCTTGTCAACCCTGAAAACATCTAAGCACCCTCCGTGCAAAACCCTTATCTCAATCCGACTGGTTTATTTACAACTATACCGACCTCTGAGCCAAACACATTAAATCAAGCGTTCCAAAGCAAAACCATTTACAAATACACTTCTTTACTCTCCATGCAACATTTTACCATTCAATCTGCAAACTGAATACGCCCATTGGATAACAGGGCAAATCGCACCTCCACACAAAACATGCTTTTTCCACCACTTTCACAGCTCAGATCCTTTTCAAATTTTGCATCACAGTAGTCCAAGCTATTCCCTAAATCCTCACCAAAAAGCAACTAAATCCCTCCACTGGAACGGGTACGAATTTCCGCTCAAAAACACGCCCCCCCCCCCCGCAAACACCCAAAAAAAAAAAAAACGCCAGAATCCCTCAACACCTTGTTAAAACAAATACTGCCTTCTCAATAAAAGATATTAACTCTTTGGCAGCCGAAGCACAATCATTCCCCAATGACTGCAGTACATGGGAAAGTCATGAACTCATCTCTCCACGTTATCACATAACACATACGCACATCTTCAAAACATTTTCTCTAAGCACTTGAAAGAGATCCAGCTCTCTCCTGCCTAACGTAATGGCTAGGGACCTGATGATAACATGCTCTGCACAAGCCATAACTACATGGCGCTATTCACAAGCCATATTTACAAGAAGATCAACAAGTCACAAAAATGACACGCTATTCACAAGGCATATTTACAAGGAGCTATACTTAAGAAAATTCAACAAACTACTCACAAGTCTTAATCTCAAGTCGCTATTCACAAGCAACTACAAGCCATTCACAAGGCGTTACACACATGGATGTAACAAACTATTCACAAGTCTTAAGCACAAAGCGCAATTCACAAATAAACCAACTAGTTACTCACAAGGCACTTGCGCAGTCCAGAAGGGACTTGTCTAGATACAAGGAAATGAACTCTTCAGATGTTGTTGGCTTTAATTCTACATACTCTAAAGGGTACAGGTGGTGGCGTTCTCTACCTACTGGGTCTTTCTGAGGCGGTCACTTTAGCTAGTTTTTCTGACAGAACGGGATAAATACCAGTTAACAACGGCATTTCTTGGCTTGTTTAGTTCTCTCTGCTTTATTGAATTCATTCTTTGTTCTCCTATGTCACTCTTTGCGCCATAACTCAATGGCGTCTTTCTGAGAGGGTCTTGACTTTCTTTTTCAAATGGCCTTTAGCCCATGCTTATTATACATAAAATGACCAGGTGTGTCTCTAGGCCGGGTTTTAACTGTCCATTCTAGTAAACCTCTTCTGGTCCCTATCTGACGTAATTTTGAAAACAAAAACCAATACAATGGAAACACAATACACAAAAATAGACTGTAACAATCAACAATCATTCACACTAAACAATTTAAACACTGAAACAGATACAGATACAACCTAAACTGATACAGAGAGTTAAACATGTACTTGAAAAACAGTTTGTGCACTGAAAATACAGTACAACCATACCGGTCCCAAAAAATTGAGACACGTCTTTACCGGGCCCACGTTTAACTTAACCGTGGACACGTCTTTACCGTTCTCATTTAAAATGAGCCCGTCTTGAAACTAGATGCAATCCCCATAGTGGTACCCACCGGGAAAGCAGAACTTGAAACTTGAAGGCCTCGGAAACTTGACTTGACTACGCTTGCGCCTTGGAACAGGTGGACCTCTGGAGACCTCGGACCTTGCTCTCTCACGGGCTGGGCCTCTGGTTGAGACGACCCGCTTTTCTCACCGCCTCACATGGATGCCTGGTCGCAGTCCGTCCTCCTCCGTGGGCCTGAGGGAGTGGCAGGAAGACCTGCTGGTGCGCTTTGAAGTCCGTCACGGCTGTAGAAGGGGGCAAAGACTAGACCCACAACTCCGGCGAGTGGGGAAGGGATATGTTCCTATTCGGGCGCCAAATTATGTGGTAAATAAAATATTACCCTGGCTGAATTTCTAGGCATTAACAATTAGCATGCATCAAGTGAGAAGCAGAGTCCGTGGTATCTGAGTTAAAATGGGCTTTATTCCAATAACTCGAGTCAAAGGGAGAATATGTTCCATCACCTCTGAGGTTCAGGAAGAGTCTTCTAATCATTTAATAACAAAACATCATATATATACTTTTTACTCCTTGTACATAGGGAGCTCGAGGCAGAGCAAGACAGAAAATGAGATAAGAACATGTGGGTGTGCATGAGGGTGTGTACTTTGATGAGTCATAGGTAGGTGATAGGTAGGTGTCATAGGTGGGTGGTACACCGAGGAGGAGTTTGCATGACCAGCTCGAACTGTGCCCTAATTGTGCAACTTTGAGCATGACGTGCAATTGACGTGTAACTGGGTGGAGGCTGACTTTCAACCTAGCAGAGAGATCTTTTATGTCAAGGCGACCAGCACATCTAGTACAACTGATATCTAGAGTCAGCAAGCAAAAGAAGCAAAGGTTGTTCGTCACTAAAAGACAGAAAGGGCATATTTATTCGTTCATTGCATGAGCTTTCTATGGGTGCAAGCACTGTGATTTACTTAAATGGAGACAGAATGGCTAGGCCTATCTCCCTCGGACGGGTTCTGTGTACTTTTCCTCAGATAACTGTTATTCATAAATAATACTGTCTTGGCAGGCCTCTTGCGAGGTCGGAGGGACGTAACTGCAGCCTCAGTGTGTCAGGAGTCATGTAACACCCTTATTTCAGAAAAGTGGCTCGGGCTGCGCCACAAAATGGGTTCATTAGAATATTTATTTAACAGTGCACAATGCAATGCAAATACATGGGCCTTATGCTAACTTAATGTTTGGGAGACTTTGATGACTGGCATTCCTAATGCAGGACATGATTGCAGGGGCCTAGTGATTCAGGCCACTACGGGAAATATGCATGGGTGACATGCACATGACATGTAACATAGGGTATATGTAGAGGACATATTTGGTCATATTTGGTCAGGCAAAATATCATTTTCCTCATATGTATGAATAAATGAAGTGGTGTGTGTATAACTGTGTAGATGGGTAAATGGAACTGTGATTGATTCTATACATGACTAACTAGGATGACTGCATGCCTGACTATGATGAGTTGTGGTGTGTGAGTGTCTGTATAGGTGTATGAGTACATATGATAGTGTTGTATTGATCAGTGACTACATGTATGAATGGTTATATGGATGAATGAGTACATGTGTCAGTAGACCTAGGAATTAGTGAGTGTGTGTGTGTTTATAGTAACTAGTATTAGTGTGTGAATGGTTTTAAAAATGGTAGTCTGTATTTTACAGGGGGTGTATCAATGGTTATATAGGGGTGTAAGGAGGTGCATCAGATTGTCACGTGGATGATGTCATCGGTGATGTCATCAGTGATGTCATTTGAGATGTCATCAGTGATGTCACTGACCATGTCATGAATGACGTAATATGTGATGTCATCAGCAGTGCATTGCGGGGGCGCGAGTTATAGTTAGCTCAAGTAACTATAACGATGGAATTTCTATGGTTTTGTATGAGGGAAGTGCCCAACTAACTAGAAAGTCCCTGAAACCTATGTTTTTTTCAGTGAATTTCAAAGGTTTTTAAAATGCTAATTTGTATCTGTAACGTCCCCGACACCTATGTTTTTTTCAGTGAATTTCAAAGGTTTCTTAAATGCTAATTTCTAACTATTACATCCCTGAAACCTATGTTTTTCCAGTGAATTTCAAAGGTTTTTTAAATGCTAATTTCTAATTATTTTCTTCTTTAAACCTATAGTTTTTTCAGTGATTTTAAATTATCACTTTATTGTCAACCTAGTGAAAACAGCCAATATCCCCAATTTTCCAGCAATAGCTTCCAGAAAAAAAAATTGGTCACAAATGAGAACAACAACTAATGGTTATGATATACAGAGTAGACGTCCCCAAGCAAAAATTAACACAAAAGTACCAGTTCCCGATATTTTCAACGAGCAGCCAAATCTGAGGTGCGATCCAAAAACAGGGAATAAGCCACTTTTGGAGTAGGAATCTAACATCTGCATTTTACTGCTGTAAACCAGGACGACTACCTACAATGTGAATGGGATTGCAGCCCAGAATCACATCTAAAGCGCAACATATGTCCTAGAGTTACTGATCACACAGCTCAAACATCCATGAAGGCCACAACACTCACTGCCACCACCCTGAGGACGTCCCCCCGGACCACCCCCCTCCCTACTACCACCGAGGTAGCGCAGAACAGGACAGCGGACCTTCCAAAAATGGCATGATCCCTCAGCCACACAATACTTGAATGTTGGCAAATATGGCAAGCAAATATGTGTAAAGGACGCAACTCATCCATCAATAACAATAATCCACACAATACCAAGTGTAGCGGTGATGTGCTGGACAGACTTTACTATGCAGATCACAAACCTCTCCATGTGTCCATATAATGCTGGTGCTTGTAGTGTTGTGCACAATAGACGCAACCATGTTACCTCAGGCAGTGGGGAAGATCATGTACCTGTGTTGTCCTCCCCTGAAAGGGGAAGCGCAGTGGGCTGGTCCAATGTACGCCACTCCAGCGTAGGAGTATAAATAAATAAGCTGGGGCTCTGGGCGTGGTTCACTTGTGAACTGTGAAGACCAATGAGTCTGCCAGAACGGCGGGCCTCACCCTGCCACGTGGCTGCCGCCATGACCGAGGGTCTCCTCAACACAGGCACCCTGCGAACCCAGCGGCACAGCACCGCAGACTTATGTCTGTACAGACTTCTGCCTTTGATCTACACTGCAGACAGAAGGCATCACAATTCATATGGAGTAGCGATTGCAGATGACGCAGTCCAGTACGTAAGATACATTGCTCCCAGTGCGGCCCTCTCAGACCATGCATCATCGCAGGGTGCGCACACGCTGAGTGCTTCTGGTGCCACTAACTCAGTTCCCCACAAGTCATCACCACGTGGCCTTATTAAGGCATAATTCAAAAGACATTCATCCGAGTGCGGCCCCCCAGACCACGCTTCATCGCAGGGTACGTACACGCTAAGTGCCAAAGGTACTACTAACTCAGTGCACCATAAGTCCTCACCACATGGCCTTATTGAGGCAGAATTCCCTAGACAAAAGACATTGCTCCGAGTGCGGCCCCCCGGACCACTCATTATCGCAGTGTACGTTCACACTCAGTGCCAAAGGTAATACTAACTCAGTGCACCGTAAGTCACCGCCACGTGGCCTTATTAAGACAGAATTTAATAGACAAAAGACCTTGCTCCGAGTGCGGCCCCCCGGACCAAGCATCATCGCAGGGTATGTACACCCTGATAGCCAAAGGTGCTACTAACTCAGTGCACCATACATTATCACAAGGAAGAGTGAACAGTTTTATGTCAGCAGTGAGGCATACTATTACTTGAAAATCACCAAAAATATTTATACTATAAAAAGAACAGAAGAATCGAAGTACATTAATGATTACAATCCAGTGATTTTGAAGATGTGGAATGCAAATATGGACATACAATATGTTGCAGATAACTCAATTGCTGTTTCTCGCTATGTCACGTCATATATTACCAAGTCTGAAAAGAAAGAAATGTGGGAAGAAATTTCACAGGAGAAGAAACTTGGCAAAAAATTGTACAGTTTCAGCTTGAAGATGCTTTCACATCGAGAAATTAGATCCTACAAATGTTCGGATCAATAGACATCTGCAAGTTTATATTCAAAGTCAAGAGGAATCATCTGGATAAGTCTATATCTTGCTGCAGCACAAAATCAAGTTTTAATATAAATCAGTGCACTAACTCACTGCACCATAAGTCATCGCTAAGTGGCCTTATTAAGGTAGAATTCAATAGACAAAATACATTGCTCCCAGTGGGCCCCCCCCCCGGACCACGCCTCATCGCAGGGTATGTACACGATGAGCGCCAAAGGTACTACTAACTCAGTGCACCAGAAGTCAGCACCACATGGCCGTATTAAGGCAGAAATCATTAGACAAAAGACATTGCTCCCACTGCGTCCCGCCCGGACCACGCATTATCGCAGGGTGTGGAGATGCTGAGTGCTTGAGGTGCCACTAACTCAGTGCACCACTTATTATCACTGGTTGCACACATGCTGAATTTCCAATACTGTGCAGTTCTATTCAATGCCACGTGGCTGTGGGCCCTTGCTCACCGCCGCCTCCTGTCTATACTGTGGTCATAAGGGGTCACAATTAAGATATAATTTTCAGTCAATAATTAAAGAGTGGAGTAGGCAACTAACTACAACATCCCTAAAACCTACATAATATCCTTGCTTCAAGAACTTTTTCGATATCAATTATAGCATCATCGCAGGGTGCACACACACTGAGTGCTTCAGGAGCCACTAACTCAGTGCAGCCCACCTCATGGACCCTTGATGATACAATATATTGTTATTTTAAACAAAATAGATTACTGCATGCAGTTGATACCTGTGATCGTTCTTATGAAGTGAAAAATGTCACTCCAATTGAAAAAGAAAAGATAGTTCCTAGAATTGTTGAACAAGTAATAGCTGAAGAACTTCAAGGGAGATGTACCCAGGCTCCAGTGTTTATATGGGAATTGTTGCTAGTATTTGTAGTATATGCCAACAATCTATTGATATTTTACTAAATTTCTTAAGACAATATAGAAATAAAACTGTGAAAGAGAAGATTAAGATATTACTAGAACTAGATCCTTCCAAAGTGAGAAAAAATACAGCGATGCAAGGTCATTCTCTGGCTTGTCTTTCTAGGAAAGTGTGTCAAAGTCGTTTTCATCATTTAACAATGTTAGCAGTACATCATTCCGAAATGCGAAAATTAATTAGAAGATTATACTACGTGAAAACTCCTGCATTATGTCTAAATGAAATTAGTACAGTTCTTTTGCATGGTTCAGTGTTGGATGTAAAGCAAGTTTGTGATAATATAGAGTTACGTTTCTTTGCTAGTCAAGAGAAGTGTACAGAAAATAACAGTTTGATAAGTGTACGTGTTGAAGAAGAGATGGAAGATAATACTGATGTGGAGTTTGAAAAAGAAATAACAAAGTTTAAAGTAGTTTCTGCTGAAAATCCCAACTATGTTTGTATTTGTTCTCGACGTACTCATTAGAAATTCAAACTAGAAATGTAGATGTGTTTTTAAAAAGTGAAAAGGATAACAATGATAAATAGAAAGAATGTGCTGCTTATCTGTTTGTGGAAACTCGTTTTAAGTTATGTACTGTATAATGTATTTGTAAATATTGATACACTAAATCAGAACAAAACAAAATGCCAGCTACAGATGTCCATAATGACTTAGAATTAGTTGCTATATCTCCTAAACTTACAGATTTAAATACATATAAGGTCATCCTTATACAATCTGTGCACCCTTTTCAGGCTATAATTCGTATGCAGCCTAAAACAGGTAAGCTGCATTCAACAGATCTATAAAGAGCTTTAAAAGGATGAGTTGTGTATTTACCTTTAGATTTTAAGAAAATTGTTGAAACTGTTAGTGTAAAAAGAGGCGTTACTGAACCTGTAGTCATTCTTGTTAATGGTGTACCCACAAAGAGTCGGAAAATATGGCTTCTGATGCCCCTATCTCAGTGCAGCACAACTCATGGACCCTTTATGATACAATATTTTGTGTATAATTTCACATTTGCTGTCCTACCTCAGTTTATCACAAGTCATGAACCCTTTACGATAGAATCTTTTCTGTATGATTTCATATCTGGTACCCGTACCTTAGTGCAGCACAAATCATTGACCCTTTATGATTGAATCTCTGTGTCTGATCCAATGATTACTGTTGTACTTGTTGCCAACACCAACCATTCCCGGAGGGTTGCTTTACAATCACCCCACACGCATCTACTACAGACGTCACTGGACATGTGACCCTGGTAATAAAAAGGAGTTAATCGCACGTGACCGTACCCAGTTCCACTATCTATCTGTGTCTGTGTGTTCATTATGTATGCAACATGCTACCCCTAGGCCCTACCACATTACATAGTGCTCTGAACAGCGTATGCAACCATCTTACCTTTGAAAGTGGGGGAAAACTTTAGTTATGTAACTTTGTCTCGGTCATCGTACAAGTATGAACATAGAGATTGTATCATTAGAGTACTGCAAGCAGAGTGTAAGTGAATTTATAAGTGTTTGAGGATCGTCGCAGTGATTGTATAAGTACATATGTTGGCGCAGCCTAACTCCGACAACAAGCTTGTCTCTAATTGGCTGCCCTCCATGTGCCAAAAACGGAAACTTCAACTTTCCATGGCCCTGTACGGCTACAGCTGCAACACTCCACTGAATTTGCAATAAACATTCATATCCACAGATGTCTCATGTCCATCATCTTTCTTGTGTGGAACTACGGATGAATATAGGGTCAGTAATTCCCCGTACCTTCCATGTTGGCCATATTGTTGGACTTGGCTCACAGAATTACACTTTGGCTTTTGCAACCCGGGTGACGGTAGCACTCCAACACGAACACCTGTATCCAGTGCTGTCAGATTTTGTAGGCTTTCTATAGCCCAAAGCCAACCAAAAAGTAGCCCAATATTGCTACTTTAGGGAAGGAGGGGCAGGGACAGGGTCAAGCAGTTGGTGAAAGCATTGGAATTGATGTTGCAGCAGGATGCCAAATAAATATTTGTCTAATAAAGCGCTTTAACATACTACTTTGCTGGAGAGCTGTATTTATAATTATAATCTGGCAACTAGCACAAACCAAAATTTTACTACACAACCGGCAAAATATAGCCCAATTGTGCGTGATCTAGCCCAATCTGGCAACACTGATGCCACAGCCGCTCCCTCACCACTGGTATACACCTACACCACACCCATCCAGCACACGCGTCACTGGACACGTGAACCTACTAATATAAAAGACCGGAAGCACGTGCTCTACGCCATTTTAAAGTTTAGAGATCGTGGCTTCACTGCTCACTGAGTTAGTAGCACCGCAAGCACTGGGTGGGTGTACAACCTGCGAAGATGATAGGTGCACTAGTATGTCCTCTGCCATGGCGATATCAAGACTCAATTCCCAATGTGAGACCTATTACCTTGCAGAATGGAGCTGCATGATGTGGAGGGTGCCGTGACTGCGAAAACGTGAGCAGCGAGGCCTGGGTGCGCAGCGTCGGGTAGATACCTCTGGGCGGCTGGAGTGGATGGGATACAGCAGCCTGAATGTAGAAAGATGGCAGAGTGATTTAGACGTATCCACTCGTATATACTCTGCCACAGCATCAGATTGGTAACGCGGGCGCTGGTGCAATGCCTGAGGGGCCAGTGCCGAGTTCCAACTGTGGGCTGCTTTTAGGAGCAGTCTGGGGGCAGATTTGGGAGGTGTTGCAGTTGTTTGGATACAGCTAGCGGCCCAGTGGGTGTCTGAACGGCCTGTCTGGAGGCAGATGGGCATCATTACCTCACGTTTAGCAACAGGCAGGGGTGTCCCTTCCTTTCTGTTACAGGGCCACCCAATAATGTATGCATACCTAGCAGGGCAGGGGGCCTGAGCAGAAGTGGCCTCACTTGTTTTTAAGTCAACAGTGTATACGAATCCGTGCAGTTTTTGTATCCCCCCACCCCCCACCCCTTTTTTTTAAATAAAATTTCTCTGAAGCAGTGTTTTGAGGAAAGGCAATATGCAAATGTGGGCAGCTTTTTTTTTAGCGTGCCCGGGGCGATTTTATATCCTAATCCAACCCTGCTCTGCCATTAATAATTCTGTACTATCTTTCAGATGTGGGAGCTTGGAAGTTCCACTAGGTCCTGGCACATGGTTAGAGACAGAGCGGTGGCATAAAGGTAAGCTGTGACGGTTTTGTACACAGTGTGGGCACTCAGTGTCCCTCCTCATCTCTTCCTTTCTCTCCCTGACACTCTTTCTATCTCCCTCTTCCTCCTACACTGTTTATCTCTTTCCCACTCTTCCTCTGTTTCTCTGTTCCTCTTTCTCACACTGTTTCTCTCTTTCTCTCTCTCACTGTTTCTCTCTCTCTCTTCATCTTTCTCACTGTTTCTCTCTGTCTTCTTCTTACTTTCTTCCTTTTTTCTCTCTTTCTCTCACTCTCACTGTTTCTCTCTTTCTCTCTGTCTTCCTCTCACTCTTTCTTTCTCTCTTTCTCTCTCTTTCTCTGTCCTTTGATGGGCCCTTGACGCACAATCTTATCTTGCTTTTTATCTAATAGGCTGTGAATCACGAATGATGTTCACTTCCTCCGCAACACCACCAAAGCTGAATGCGCAAAATATTTGCGATGATACGTGGCCATCCTGAACGCATGACAAAGTTGCTTCGGCTCGTGGTGGACCCTCTTCACACATGCCAGTGGCGGAAGATGAGCAGAGAGACTTCTTTCCGCAGCAGTGGGCAGTCACCTCTGGGCGGTGGGAGTGGATAGTGTGCAGCAGTCTGGGCGCACAAGAGGGCACACACACCTCCGAGCAGTCGGAGTGAATGGGATGCACCAGCCTCATTGCACATTAGCAAACCAGAGAATTACGCGTGTGCAGTTGTATGTACTCTGCAATTACTAATTCTATACTATCTTTCAGATCACTAAACTTGAAGGCTGCACTATCTCCCGGCACGTGGTTGGAGACACACCGGTTGCACAAAGGTGAGCTGCGAAGATTTTCTCCAGTGTCAACACTCCCACTCCATCTCTTCCTTTCTCTCTCACACTTTCTCTGTCTCTTACTCTCTCTCTCATTCTTTCTTTCTCTCTTCCTCTCTCTCACTCGTTCTCTCTCTCTCCCACTCTCTCACTCTATCTCTCTTTCTTCTTCTCTCTCACACTGTTTCTCTCTTTCTATCTTCCTTGTATCTTACTCTTTCTCTCTTTTTCTCTCACTCTTTCTCCTCCTCTCTCCCACTCTTTCTTTTTCTTTTTGTCTGTCTTCCTCTCTCTCACTCTTTCTCTTTCTCTCTCTTCCTCTGTCTCACACTGTTTCTCTTTCTCTCTTCCTTGTATCTTACTCTTTCTCTCTTTCGCTCTCTTACTCTATCTCTTTCTCTGTATTCCTCTCTCTCTCACTCTTTCTCTCTTTGTCTGTCTTCCTCTCTATCTCACTCTTTCTTGCTTCCTCTCTCTCTTCCTCTCTCTCACTCTTTCTCTCTCACTCTATCTTGTTTGCCGGACGCATGACGCACCATCTTATCTTTCTTTTTGTCTTGCAGGCTGTGAATCACAAATGGACCAGAGATGACATGCCACGACTGTACATAGTTTTATTTGTTGTTGTTTTTTGTTAATAAAATGTTTTATATGTAAATCTATACATGACTAAGATTCTTATTTCTTCAAACTTACAAGCAGCTTTTTATAAATAGTTCGTAGAGGGACACTTCCGGGCCCAAGAAGGTTGTTAGGGGTCTGCTGGTGATGTGGGAAGAGGTTGTGCTACCTGCTAATGTGAGGAGACGCAGCGTGAAAGGGGTATCTCTCACAGAAAGAGCTCTGGTATGTTTTTAGAAATGCCTCAGACAGATGCCAGCTGACGGACTGAATCACAAAATGGCTTTTCGATGCTCATATAGTGTGACTTATGAATAGTTCGTACCCAGGCTCACCGAGGGACAACTGCGGCCCGTCTGCTCAGCTCACAGAGGCAGAACTACGAGCTGTCCGCTCCAAAAAGAACAGCAGCATAGTAGCTCGCAGAGGTAGAGGCACACCAGCGTACTAGCTCGCAAAGAAAGACAGCTGCGAGCCAACGGGCTGGCTAATAAAGGCATAGCTGCAAATTGGTGATGTTGGGCACAGGGAGTGTCAAAGGGCTAGCTTCCTACTGATGTCCTGGAGTGGAAGTCGTGCTGCCTGGTGCTCACCTGTTTCTTCTTTATTGGTAAGAAATCTTAAACCTTCACTGCGTCCAAATCATCATTACACAGAGCTCCGCTATATTAACCGTTCTTTTATATTTTCACTTGATGCGAGGCACAAGAAGGCTGATAACAGTTCCTGGTTTGAAGTGTTAGCAGCCAATCAGAGGCCGCTTCCTGCTTTGAAGAGTTAGCAGCCAATCTGAGGCAAGCTTGTGCTTGGGAGTTAAGCACTGACCAGATATATATATATATATTATTCCTTTAATATCTCAAAACCTACTGAACGGATTTACACCATTTCTACAAAACCGCACTTTCTGGAACAAGACCTTTCTCCCTGCAAAATTTGGCATAATTCCGTTCAGCAGTTTGACCTGTAGCCTTGTCTAAAGTCCACTATACAAAATGCATTGACAAAAGACATTTTGACATCCCCCTTTTTTCTCAGCGACCCCCCCCCCTTGGCCAATCACCCCATAACTTTTAAGATAGGAGTTGATCAAAAAAGAGAAACCTTTGGGAAAATTTCGTAAAGAATCATCAAACGACGCCAAAGTTAGAAGCAGATGGAGGGCTCTAGCAGGGGGGGCCGCGCAACCCCCCTCCCAACAAGAGTGAAGCCTCGAGACTGCGGGGACCCCAGTGGGCCCCTGCAGCCCCAGCGAGCCCCCGCTATTATTTTTTAAGAAATGCCCCCGGGACCTAGCCCACCGCGGGGTCTCATTAAAATAAAACATGGGAACCCGCGACCGCAAGTTTTTTTGGGCCCTGAGCAGGCCTAGGGGGTCATGGTGTTTCTACCCTGCCCCCTTCTCTTGTTTTCTACCTTTGTTTCTCTGTTTTCTAGCGACTCGCTTCTACTGAGCCACAAGATAACATTTGGACCCTCCTGAGGCTCAGCCGGGAGTAGACACGAACGCTCTCTGTTTTAACTTGCTGTTTGTTTTAAAACTATCACTCACCAGCTTCCTTGCACACGATTACTGTCTGCAAGCACTCCTTAAGGCAGCCGATCTTAGCGCTCAGAGGAGATTCCTGGGCAAATCCCAGCCACCATTCCCCACGCTGTGACCAGGGACACGCCCACCTTGAGGCCACGCCCCTTCCCCTTCCCTGACCCATAAGAATGTGCCTCTACCGGAAGCGCAGCGGGCGTGACGATTGCGCGCCGAAGGCGCGCATAAGGCAAGCTCGTCTGCGCTCGACCGCCCCGAGCACCCGCCCAGGGCCATAACCCCTGCATTACAGTTACCAGAGCCCAGGTATTACAGTGCGGAAACTCTGTATAGCCTTAGGCCCCCTGCTATCTTTTGCACTCAGCATCCCTACCGCGTTGATCTAATGCCACAAGCCTGCCCCAAATGTAACCCAAACCCCCCACCGAACTAACCCATGATTTTCATATGTTCCTACTGAACTGCCGTTCTCTGCCGAAACATAAGGCTGAAATTGCACTTTTGATAGAGGAGCACACGCCAGACATATTGTTTCTGACAGAAACCTGGCTCACCTCTGAGTCCGACCCCGCCTTAGTCGTCGCCCTCCCTCCAGGCTTCCAAATCACGCGGCAAGATCGACCTAAAGGGAGGGGAGGAGGCCTAGCTATTATCTATAAGGAACGGTTTCAATGCCGAGTCATCTCTGAAACCATCCCAGATTGTGAGAGCCTTACTTTTGACATCGATCTCTCTCCTAATAGCTGCTTCTCAGGCACTCTTATTTACCGCCCCCCTGGCCCCTCAAAGCAGTTCCATGAGTGCCTACCTGCAAGCCTGGCGGAACGGGCTAGCACCTCGTCCAATTTCACCCTGCTAGGTGATTTTAATCTTCACTTCGATTCCTCCTCCGACCACACAGCCACTACCTTGGCAGACGACTTGGCAGCCCTGCAACTCACCCAACACGTGAAGACCTCCACACATGTCAAGGGCCACTTGCTGGACCCTATTTTTAGCAACTGCGTTGACCTTGTAGCCGGGCCACCAATCCCACTGCCTTGGACAGACCACTCACTGGTCCCCTTTGATTGGACCTCACTTAAGCCCCCTCCGACTGGACCCACCACAAGGGTCATGCGAGCCTGGTCCCACCTTTCAATTGACGACTGGTCTATCAAACTTGCCAGCAATCACCCCCCTTATAATGAAGACCCTTGCGTAGCCAACCAGACTTACGCTGGCTGGATTACTCAAACCCTGGATGCCACACTCCCAAAAAAGAAAGTCACGCTAAAACGCCCTCACAAAACTGCTCCCTGGTATACAGAAGCTCTCAGGGACATGAAGCGCCAGTGCAGGAAAACGGAAAGACGTTGGCGTCTGGACTACTCGGCGGAGAATAAAACCTTCTACCGAGAGTCAATTAGTAAATATAAAACAGAAGTTAAAGCTGCTCAGGCTGCATACTTCTCGAACAGAATTCTGCGTGCTAAATCAAAACCGAAAGAAATTTTTCAAATTGTATAAAAATTAACAAAACCCTCACCCGGCCTACAGATTACAAAATCCTCTACCCACTGTAATAACGTTGCTGAGTTCTTCCACCAAAAAGTGAACATGATCTATTCAGCTTTCCCCCCTAGGGACATCACTTCCTCAACCCAACCCAATGAAGTCTCAATTTTCCCCCCACTGCAGTCTCTAACCACTCTGACTCACTTCCCCCCCCTAGACCTTGCAACCCTCGAATCCATAGCCCGAAAAGTCAAGTCCGGATCCCCTGACGATCCAGCCCCTCCAGACATCATAATGGCAGCCTCACAGTTCATTCTGCCGACCATTAGGGATGTCTTAAATGCATCCATCACAGCCGGCACTGTCCCGCCCGCCTGGAAGCAGGCCATGGTCAGATCATTATTGAAGAAACCCAACTTAGATCCAACTGACCTTGGTAATTACCGGCCCATCTCCCTGCTCCCCTGGGTGAGCAAACTTCTGGAAAAATATATAAATCTCCAACTGGTAAACTTTCTAGAAGAGCAACAATTACTAGATCCCACCCAAACGGGCTTCAGACCTAAACATGGGACCGAGACCGCCCTTCTTATGGTCACTGAGGAATCCAGAAAGATCCTGGACCAAGGAGGATCAGTGGCAGTGATCCTCCTTGACCTCAGCGCGGCATTTGACACGGTCAGCCACGACATCTTGCTGCACCGCATATCCAACGCCGGGATCAGGGACAAAGCCTGGCTGTGGTTCAAATCCTTTCTAGAGGATAGATCCTTCCGAGTCTTCGAGGGTGAGTCTGTATCCACCAGCAGACCTTTAAAGTGCGGTGTCCCCTAGGGCTCCTCTTTAAGCCCCGCACTGTTCAACATATACATGGCTGAGGTCGTCCGCCCTTTTGGGATTAAGATCATCTCTTATGGGGACGACACGCAGTTGGTGGTCTCACTAGCGCAGGAGGCCAACATGCCTGCGTCAGGCGGTCTTAAAGAATGCCTAGAAAAGGTCAAGGGCTGGATGTCCTCATCATCCCTCAAACTGAATGGGGAGAAAACGGAGCTGATGCTCCTAGGCCCCCCTGATCTCTGTCTCCCCAACTCTCTGTGGCCCCTGTGTCTAGGCCTTCCTCCAACCCCTTAAAATAACATCAAGAGCCTTGGGGTCTGGTTGGAACAGATCCTTATCGTTCAGCACCCAGGCCACAAAACTCTCAGCCACCTGTTTTGGCCTCATGAGGATGTTAAATAAAATCTTCCCTCTCCTTCCCATGGAGGCTAAGCAAGTGGCTGTACAGGGTCTAATACAATCACGCCTAGACTTCAACAACGTGCTTTACCTCGGCGCCCCAGAGTACACCATACGCAGACTCCAGATAGTGCAGAACTGTGCAGCACGCTTGCTGCTCGAGATCCCTCGCAGACAATCAGTGAGGGCCGGGTTGGTCAGCCTCCACTGGCTGCCAGTGCGCCAGAGAATTCTGTTTAAGGCCATGTGCATTGCACATCAGGCCTTCTGGAACACGGGACCCAGGATTACCCGGGACTTAATCACCCACTACCTTCCCAGCAGAAATCTCCGCTCCAGCCAGACTTTCTTGGCTATGGCACCAAGAATAAAAAGATCCAGATCTGGCGGCAGGACGTTCGCCTACAACGCATCCATGGCCTGGAACAACCTTCCCCTGCATCTTAGAGCCAATTCCAATCTCCCCACCTTTCGTAAACAGTTAAAAACTTTCCTTTTCAATTTGCCCCACTAATCCCAGCTAGCCTCCCCTTGTAGGTTCTTGGTTATCACTAGCGCTTGGACGCCTCCGGGCAGCAATTCGCGCTCTATAAATCTACATCCATTTCCATCCATTTCCATTCCATGGTTGCCAACACTTCCTGGTTTGGAGTGTTGGCTGCCAATCACAGTGAAGCTTGTGCACAGGACTTAGGCTCCGCCCAGATATTGAAACTTTTATTTTTTCTAATTTCTCAGCAACTACTGATCGAATTTACACCATTTAAAAGAAGGTCGCTTTCTGACCCATGCACTACCTTTGTGCCAAATTTGGGGTAATTCCGTTCAGTAGTTTAAACTGTAGCCTTGCACAAAGTTTCCTATGGGAAATTGATTTATTGACTCTTATTTTTTGAATTTCTCAAAAACTACTGAACAGATTTACACCATTTAAAAAAAAGGTCCCTTTCTGAACCAAGTCTAACTTTCTGCCACATTTGGGGTAATTCCGTTCAGCAGTTCGGGCTGTAGCTGGCCGCAAAATTTCTTGTGGAAATAAACATGGGGAAAACGTGTTTTGGGACGCCCCTTTTTTGTCAGCCCCCCCCTTGACGAATCACCCCCAAACTTTCAGGATAGGAGCTGACCTGGATAGACTTTTTTTGAGAATTTCACAAAGATTCATCAAACGACTCCACGTTATTAGCAAATCAAAAAATGCTTTTCCTATGGAAACTCGGTTGTAATTATACCTACCTACTGACGACCACCAGTAGGTAATATATATATATATATATATATTTTCACCATACCAAACTTTCCATCAAAGAAGGCGCTGACTCCGTGTATCTTAATTCAAGCGTTTATTTTCAATATCAGTTTCTGCTCAGACGCGTTTCGGCGGCTCACTCCCGCCTTGCTCACTAACATCTGACCATCTGAAAGTGCACTTATATATACATTCTATGTCTGGGGCCAACAAATCACACACTTAATTAGCATTATTCGGTTGCTAAGGTAATTCCAATTACATCCTAGAGAGTGACTTCACAGTTTTCCTGACTCAGCACATTGATTTCATGGCCGTCTTATATCTTCACTGTTTAACAACTCGTACGATATTTTCAAACATTACATCATGTTAAAAATATTTGAATATTGCATTACATGTTATGTACAAGGATGTATACAATAGTTGTTCTTATATTGAGGCTGCGTATATTTTGTAAGTATGCTAACAAACTCCGTGATTCTTAGTCATCCATTTTACCCCTCCCATTTCAGCCCAAAACCGTGTCTCGAGTTCTGATACGTTAGTATTTCTTGGCTGAGATGGTTGTATGTCCCTGATTCGCTACATCTGCTGTTGTTTGTATAACCATGGTAACCTCGCAGTTAGAACCTGGTTTGCTTTCTGTTGTGCGGAGCCCTTACATGCGTTATCTGTATCTGTCGGAACCTGTGTCACTGACCACGGCGTAGTGCCGGTGAGTACTTGTGTTAAGGCTATGTATATGCTCTGGTCGAGTGTTACTTGGCAGTGTATAGCGGGGTAAGGCGGATACATTTTAAGCGGAGGATTAGCTACGTTAGGCTCGCCTCTATGTTTGTAGTGCATTGAGGTGCCCATTGTGACATCTAGTGATCTGAGTCTGATAAATGTGCTGGATGGTGGATGTTTTCATAGGGGTACTCGGGAAAGAGAATTCGGGCAGCTAGATATGGACTGTAAGGGCTTCATCTGCATTCAGCCCTGACGGGATCTTGGAATTCAAGAGAATAATGTATCTTGATTCCAATCGACGTAAAGCCAATTTACGATTCCCGCCTCTCACTTTTTTAGGGATATTGTCAATGACAAAATATGTCAGACCTGTTGAGTCTCCACCATGTGCTTCGTGAATATGACGCGCTACTGGGTAGGTTTGGTCTTTATTGGTGATGGCTCGCAAGTGCTGTAGGATTCTAACGTGTGCTTGGTGAATGGTTGATCCTACATACCGTTTACCGCATTCGCAGGTGAGTACATATATTGCGAATTCTGTCTTGCATGTAAACTGTTCTCTGATGGTAAGAGGTTTTCTTCTGAACGGTGTCACGACACTGGTTGTGTTGACACCGTGGGTGCATGCCTTGCACTTACTACATTTTTTGAAGCCAGTTTGAGACTGTAGCCAGTTTTTCTTCTTTTTGACCACCGGGGCATTGCACACTAATTCTGCCCGCATGGATTTGGCCTTCCTAAAGGAAACTAATGGGTGCTTGCCCATTAGGTTTCCTATTGTTGTGTCATTGTGGATTAACGGCCAGTGCCTTCTCAGGATCTTTCGAAGGTTAGCATGGTGGCGATTAAACCCAGTGATTAGTCTAGGAGGTTGTCTTTGTTGTGTGGCTGTCTCGCCTTCTGTTGCCTGAGGGAACAGTAGGTCGTGTCTGTTTTTGGTACTACATTTGGCTTCAGCAATGTTACATGTTTTCTCAGAATATCCTCTTCTCTTTAGTCTCGTGAAGAGATTTTGTTTGGCATCAGCTAGTCCTTCTTTCGTGCTACAGTTGCGTGTCATCCTAAGACATTCTGCGTAGGGGATTGACTGTTTTAATGGTGTGGGGTGAAAGCTATTGGCATGAAGGATCGTGTTTCCAGCAGTAGGTTTGCGATATGTGCGTGTTTGTATTTTGCTGTTTTGAATGAATAATTCTACATCCAGGAATTGAATGTTTTCCCTACTTGTGTTGCAGGTGAATTTCAAATTTATAGCGTTTTCATTCAGCTTTTCTGTAAACAACAATGCACTTTCCACACTGCCCTCCCACAAAATGAAAATGTCATCTATATATCGTTTATAGATAATTACATTTTTGGTCATAATGTCCTGGTACACTTTCATAAGTACTTGCTCCTCCCACCAGCCCATGTGTAAATTCGCATAGCTGGGAGAGAAGCAAGTACCCATGGCCGATCCTTGCACCTGTTGGTAAAATAGTCTGTCAAAAATGAACGTATTATTGGTCAAACACCATTCCGTCATTTCCAGAAGCATTTTGGTGTGCTCAAATAGCGTTATTGGTCTTTTCCCCAAAAAGTGTTTCATGGCATTGAGGCCGTCCTTGTGTCTAATACTCGTGTACAACGATTGGACATCTAATGTTAGAAATAGATAGTCTTCTTTCCACTTGACATCATATAGTTTGGTTAAGAAATCTCCCGTGTCCTTTATGTATGCTGGTAGTTTTCGGACTTCGGGTTGTAGAAAGTGGTCTATGAAGATGCTTGTGTTTTCAAATAGGCTACCTATCGCCGATATAATCGGCCTTCCTGGTGGTGTTTTACCGTTTTTGTGGATCTTAGGAATTAAATACATTTGTGCAGTCACTGGGTAATCATTTTTCAGGAACTCAAGTTCTTTTTTACTCAGTAGTCCTTTTCCTTTCCATTTGTATAGCTCCGTATGGTATTTTTCTTGGATTCCTATTTGGTGTGTGGGGCTAATTCTTGCATAACATTCTCTATCTTGTAGTTGACTCAATGCTTCATTGTTATACATTTCCAAAGGCCAAAGGACTATATTTCCTCCCTTGTCGGACCACCTTACAACTATGTCGGATCTCGATTTGATTTTTTCCATTAGAGCATTGTATTTTCTGTTATTGTTATATAGCTCCTATATATCCTTATATCGTGTTAAGTTAGCATAGGTACATTTTAGGTTTAAACGCCATTTTTCCTTTCTTGCAACTTCTGCACACGACCCTTAATTGTTGACTTAGCTTTCAACCTAGTGGTTTGCCGTGGTGTATGTGAGAATAATATGTTATTGCTCTGATATCAGTTTTGTTTAATAAACCATGTCTGCACGGAGAGTGCTGAAGTTTCAGGAGCAACACGATATGGAATTGTTATGAGGTCTGATCTCCACGCCTTCATAGTCATAACACAAGTGCAGCCTTTGCCAACTTGGGCTTGAGGCGGGATTGATATTGCTTTGCACGAGAATTGTTAACACACTTGATGCGGTGCACATGCAGAGAGAGCTGGTGTATGCTGATGTGATTCCTTCATGCTAGGACACTAAGGTATGGGCCCGCCCTAAAACAACCCAAAGAGACCTTCTTAGCTAATAATATAATATATGTGTTAGGGAGGGTGAGATATAAGTGTTGTTGACTCTTATTCATTACAGCATGTTAACATGCTGTCACCATTCGCTTTTTATGTCTTAGTAACTATGCTGATAATTTTGATACTGATAATAAGTATACTTGTATTATCTAAGATACTGCGCCTGAGAAGACGGCATTAGTAAATAAACATTTCAAATGCACATGTGTCTTCTTTACTCCATGTTCGGGTTTGTAATGATAATATAACAAAAGAGTGTTCATGAGTTCCACGTACCCTGAGGTACTGTAAGTTCATGTTCTGGTTTGTCTAAACATTGGGAGTTTGATATGTCCAATGAGACACTGTAGCTAGCTCGGTAAGGGGTGAGTTGGTTGCTAAGGTAAGTTTTGGGACACCCTAATTTGCCGAGGTTCCACTCCTCTGTGCACAGTTCTGTGTGAGAACAGAAACCCTGCGACATGGCGCCCAACGGTTTCGGTGGTCTTATATCATGACACTCGAGTAGTTTATCGTTCATGCCTTAACCCCTTCACATCCGTTTCCGGAAAACGGGGTGTCGGTGAAACCTACCTATTTTTTGAAATAGGTCTTTCTTCAAGCTTGATTCTTTCTTAAACGGTTTCTTTGAATTACTACCCAGTTGTGCTACGAAGTATTCTT
This sequence comes from Lissotriton helveticus, assembly GCF_964261635.1. NCBI lineage: Eukaryota > Metazoa > Chordata > Amphibia > Caudata > Salamandridae > Lissotriton > Lissotriton helveticus. Next base: position 1,045,476,342 of record NC_136069.1, on the reverse strand, counting down.
TGTGTTTTCTTGTTTCCAGTGTTGTCATGGCGGCGGTGGCTATTGCGCAGCATAGTCGCGTAGCGGTACGCAACCATCTTCAGACGTACCAGGTCCCAGTAGATGGGATGGCTGTGATTTTCGTGGTATGTGCAGATCCGGCGTTTCCTTACGAGTTGTTTTACTCTTGGGTTACGTTTCCGGCTGTGGACGCTAATTCTGGTTTGTTCCACTCCTACACCGCCTCGGATGTCCCGGCTGAATATACGCCGTACAGGGCATTGGAAATACCTATTGATCATTGGCAGCATCGAGTTTGGTTTGATGGCGCCCTCCCCCACTCTTTGTCCGCAGCGAGGTTAGGTCCGCTCTCAATTCCAGGTACGAATTGGCCTGCGTTGGGTGGCTTTACCCCGCACCCGAATCACGGGGCTTGTACCCTAGCAGAAATTCGCAGGCTACATGTTTTTTCCATTTCCGTGATTCGTGCTTTAGTGCAATACATCGGTCGACATCTTCCTGGTGGTCCCCAGGGGGGTGCGGCCGCTCCCGTGGATCGAGGCGGAATGCGTCTCAATCCAGTGATGGTTAATTCGGTTTTTGGTGCGCGTCCAGTTGACAACGATGACTTCCCATTCTGGCTAGCAGAGAAGTTTGATCAACTGGAGGCGGTTTTTCCGAATTCTACTCCTGCTGATAAACATAGAATGTTAACGATTACTCTACCGAAGGATATAACTCCTGAACTTGTTGACTGTGAAAGCTGGGGAAAAACATTTGCGGCAGTTTATACAAGGTGCTTCGGCACCCCGTCTATGACTGCCCTGCCTGAAATAATTAGGCGTGTTCAGAATGATCACGGTCCAGAGGCAGCGGTTGAATTGGGTATGCGCCTGTGTGGTTCTTTTGAGATTGTATGTGATCTCATTCTCTCCAATGTTAAAGGAGATGCAGTTAACTTTCAGGTGTCGAATGCTTTGGCTGCTCTGCCCGATGCCGACAAACCCCGCCAGTTAGCAAAGATTGTGGTGGCCGCTTATAAGACAATTGGCCGCACAAGTAGAGGTCTGAAATATTTTCCAGTAAATTAGAGAAAACAACCTCAGGGACAATCTGCAGTGACAGATGTCCAGCCCAAGTCCAAAAAACAAAATTGGCCTAAGAAACAGACACAGGGGAAGAAGAATACACAGACTCAGGATTCTTTTCCTGCAGTACAAGCACCTGCGCCGACAGAAAAAGTTTATGATTTGCGCGATCGCGCGATGATTAAATCACCTGATCGATTTCAGGGTTCTGATCAACGCTCTCCTCGTTCCTTTCAGGAAACATCGGCCCCGAAGACCGGTGGAGGAGGAGGGGGTGGACGTGGACGTGGTGGCCAACAAGGACGTGGTCAGTCCCGCCAGACGGACGGCGCAGTGAAGCAGGAAGATTCTACGCCTAAGCGTCCGCAGTTTGCGAAAAAGAAAGTCGCAGCCTTAACAGCGCATAGATATGCCACAGATAGTGAGAACGCGGCTTCGGAATCTGACGTGGGCTCTGACCTTGCTGGACAGCGCGGCGGAGATTACCATAGTCAGAGAGGCGCTCCGTCCACTACTGAAGGTGACAGCGACTGATGTGTTTGTTGTCATAGAAACAGCCGATACGAGATTAGCTCCCCCTGAAAGACTTTTTGAAATTGTCCTGTTAATTGAAGGTGACATACAGCGTACGGTCAGAGGGGTATTTTGGGAGAACATGTCGTCTACGTACGACATTTTGCTTTCTGAGGCTGACTGGCCCCCACCTTTTGTGCTCGCAGCGCCGCGAGGGGAGGAGGTAATCCTTCCCAGTTTCGCGCACACTGTCTCCACTGAGCATGCGCAGCATTTTGCAGAAGAGTGGGCTCGGGCTCTTGCACCGGCTCTCTACCGCAACCAATGTGGTTGGGACAAATTGTCCCCTTGCCACGAAATTCCTTTGCGGTCTGAGCCGCAGCCTCAATATCCCATACGACGTGAAGCTAAAGCAGCCGTCGCGGAAATCCTTGAACAATTGGAATATCAGGGAGTTATTGAAACGTGTGTGTCACAAATGAATAATCCCCTTTTTACGGTGACCAAACCTGACGGATCATATCGTTTGGTATTGGATTACCGGCATTTGAACTCGCATTGCCGTAACTGTGCAGTACAGAATACTCACGGCTCTGCGTTAGTGGATAGTCTAGTGCGTAAGCGTTTCAAGACAACGCTTGACATTTCCAATGGTTTTTATGCCCACAGACTGGATGGCTTTAGCTCCCAATGGACAAGTTTTACGTCCGCTGGTGTGCAAAAATGCTTCCGGCGACTCCCTATGGGCTACAAAAATAGTCCTGGAGTGTTCACCTCCAGAATAGTCACTCTATTGGAGGGTATCGATCCCGATGCATGTTCTTATGTGGATGACATTTATCTCACAGACGACGAGATTTGGATGCATCTGTGTCGAGTGAATTCCATAATTTGTACCTTTGCTGATATGGGTTACAAATTTAATTTTGCAAAATCGCACATTGCAGAACACACAGTGCTGTTCCTCGGCTATGAGCTGAACAATGAAGGTAGAGGTTTGGCTCCTCACTTCTTGGAGAAATGCGCACAATTGCGCGCTCCTACAACACTGAAAAAATTACAGTCTTTGCTGGGCTTTTTGAATTTCGGCAGAACTTACATTCCGGAATATGCCCAGCGTATCAAGCCGTTGTATGCTTTGATACAACCAACTTTCTCAAAATCATGCTGGCTGCCTGAGCATTCAGCCATTTTGCAATCCTTGCAGGCTGATCTGCTCGCTTCTAAATATTTACTGACTCGTGATAACCACACCAACCTGGTAATAAGAATAATTCCGGGGACGGTGGGTTTCACATACCTCACTTTTAATGAAGGTGACACAGTACCTATTGCTTACAAGTCGCACTTGTACACTTCGGCTGAGTTGCGGTTTCCCACAGTGGAAAAGGTTTTAACTGCTGTACAGATGGCAATTCTTAAGGAACGAGCACTGTCTCAGGGGAAACGCATGCTAGTGGTAACACCCTGTCCTCATTTGGAGGCAGTCACGAAAGCCAGTGTACCGAATTCAAAAGCTTTGCACCCTCGGTGGATTCAGTGGGCTGCGTCATTGTCATCCACGGATGTCATGTTTATTTTTGACGCCTCCTTACGGTCGCAAGAGTACTTGCAGTATGAATTCGTTCATCCTGCTCCTCTGGCTATGCGACCTTTGGATGACTTCCATTGCATCATTTACACTGATGGGTCGGCGCAGGTTGCGCATGGCTCTAAACATGCCTACGTTTCCGCATGCGCCATTGTGGTCGGTGCTATGTTGAATGATGAGTTCATTTCCAGGGAGGTGCACACGATGCCCCTGGGCGATTGCACCGCACAATTGGCAGAGCTTCGTGCTCTATTACTAGCGTTAGAGTACGCGGATCCGAGTGTTACAACTCTGATTGTAAGTGATTCTTACTACTGTGTCCAGTCTTACAATGAAAACTTGTTCTTTTGGATTCAAAATGATTTTCATGATTCCAAGGGTAGCACAATAAAACATAAAATGATCTGGGTTCGAGTGGCAGAGCTTAAGGCTAAGTTGCCACTCGTTTTTGTTATTCATACTCTCGGTCATCAGCGCGTAGGAGTTCACGCTGTTGGCAACTCGCTTGCTGATGAAGCAGCGAAATCAGCAGTATCTACATACTTAGTTGCAGCAGTTACTAGGTCTAAAACCAAGATTGATAGCGACATCTTGGCAGCGATTGCTGCCTCTGAGAAGGGAAGTAAACATCCTGCGGGATTCCCTTCGAAGTATAAATACCACTTAAGTCCCGAAAAGGTTCCTTTTGTGACAATTCCTGATGTTGGGGAACGGCTGATTCCCAACTCGGATCGCAGAGCAGACTTGATTACAGCGGCTCATGAAGGTGTGGCGTCTGCGCATGCGGGCGTCTCGGCCACTGTAACGCAATTACAACTACGTTTCTGGTGGCGGGGACTGTACAAACAGACGCGTGATTATGTCCTTCTTTGTGACATATGCCAGCAGATTAAACCTTCAACTGCTACGCGTCCGCCACAGACTCAGTTGTACATTTCTAATAAACCGCTGAGCTGTGTTTATTTAGATCACTGCGGTCCTTTTTCATCTGATACTGCATATAAGTACATCTTAGTAGCAGTTGACTCATGCACACGCTTTGTGTGGGTATGGCCACATCGCAGCGCTGATTCACGGACTGTCATTAGAGATTTGCGTATCTTTATAGGGATTTTTGCCTGTGGTACCTTCCATTCGGATCAGGGTCCGGCTTTCGCCTCTAAGGCGTATAAGGATGCCATGACTTCGATGGGGGTTCAAGTCAAGTTTTCGTCACCCTACAGACCTGAGGGTAATAGTGTAGTTGAACGAATGAACCGTGATTTAAAGCAATCTTTGACAGCCCGAGTTATAGGCACTGGTAGAAACTGGCTGGCTCACCTATATGGCGTGCAGCGTGCTCTTAATAATCTCCCTAGAAGGTCTCTGGGTGGGCGGACCCCATACGAAATGCTCTTTGGCATCAAAATGTACGTCCCTGACCTTGACGGTCTAGACTCTGTGGTTCGCGCCACTTCCTTTGACGCAGATGAACATTGCAATGTTTTACAGATTCTACAAAAGACCAGAGACAGTCTTGCAAAGGAACATTTGCCCTCCACATCGGATGATGCGTTGCAGATCCCGGTAGTTGGCTGGCTACCCCAGGTTGGAGAGCTGGTTCGAGAGAAGATCGACAACAAGAAAGAGTTTGGTCCCTCCTATCGAGCTCCAGTCCCAGTGCTTGGAGTGAAGGGCACAAGAACGGTCATTTTACCACCACTTCCAGGTCGTAAGGAAAACAGGTTTATTTCTATTGACAATGTCAAGATACACAGAGTGGCCGATTCTTCTTAGCATGACACCAGCTGTTTCCTGTCCTTCCATTGTGAGAAATTCAATTATGCCCACTGCTTCTAATATTGAACCTGAAGTGGCCATCGAATTACCTGCTGTTTCCAGTCCTTTATTAAATAATTTACCGGGAACTAACATTGATGAGACAGACTATGCCTATCCCGCTGATTTGTCCATACCTGACCTGCAAGCACGTTTAGCCACAGAATCCAGATTTTCTTTTGACTCTGTTTCTCTTACCTCGAAGGAACACTCTCGAGTTGCAGTTTATGCAAGCCTGTTTAAAAAACATTTTTTAATACCACCTTGGACTTACATTTGGCTGGTCCTTGCTTCGATTTACATTTTTATGTCAGTTGGTTTTGTGTTTTATTTTTTTCGAATCATCAATGGACATTATGTCGAGGAAAGAACATGCATTACTCATTTGAATGGAACTTTGGCCCCACTTTCCTCTTCACATTCTACACACAGATTAAAAAGAGACTTGACTTTGGTTAACATCACAGCATGGCCTGTTCTGGATGGAATCGCGTGGGATGCAGTTCGGTTTCAACTTCATGGCCCAACGGAAGTCGTTAATGTTCCTAATGTACTTAGAGTGAATATGGGGGATGTGGTGAAACAAAACATTCGTTCTGATGATTGGGATGTTAATGCTGTGGAAAGTTTGTTTTCTGATTTGAAATACTATGCTGCTTTTGATGCTGAGGATTTATATTTAGAATCTGCTAATTATGGTGAATTGTTCTGTTACCAACATTATGGCAATCACTTCTTACACAAGACATCTTCCCGAAGGGATGCTGTTAATTTTACTCAGTGGGAACATTGCCCAGCACCTACACAAGGGAGTTCAGAAACGTTTCTTAAAAAGTATACTTATTTCACTGACTTTAATCAGTCCAATCCCGAGTCCTTTTATTTTAGATTTCACAAACAGCCACTGTCCAAGGTTAGACTTACAAATACAAAATTGTTGTATTCGAAGGCCTTCCTAGATCAATTAGTTACTGGGGGGTATGAGTTATGGAAGGAAACCATAGACCTTAAATCGGTTTGGGGTTCAAGGGCCTGGCAGGTACGAGGCACTGAGGCTTTGCACCGTGCATGTCTCATCCCGAATCATATGTTGTTTTTAAATGAAACCATTTCCCAGACCACATGCTTTGGATTGGCTACATCTAAAAGGTTAAACACCCCGCCTTTCCCAGAGTTGGAGGAATATGAGGATTGGAGTAATTTTACTCAATTGTCCATTAAAGATATACAGGCTCTGCTTCTTAATTCCTCCTTTAATATTTCCAGTATGAATCCTAAGGGTTGGCTGCTTTGGCACCGTAGTGCTGATTCTTGCCAAAAAAGATTTTTGAATATAACTGACGGTTTTAAGACTGTTAGATCTGATCCCCGGTTTGATTTGAGTCATACTGTCACCTCTTACTCTGTGGGCAAGTTGTGTCAAGCTTGGCTGAAACATTCAACTTTACCTGCGGTTAAGTATCACCTTTCCAAACTGAATGCAGACGTGGATTTGAATGATTTCATTAGAGGCCCAGCTAGTGGCAGGTCGAAAAGGTGGTTATATGGGGTTTACAATGAAATTTGGAAACTGTCACAGATTGAGGCTGCTACACGCCTTAGGGCTATTGATCAGGCAAATCTTGAGAAAGTGCTTGCAGTTGTTGACAATAGCATTAACGTGCTTTCCTCTAGAATTTACACATTGGATAATATTGTGTCGTCTGTTGTTGATATTGTGCATGATGAAGTGTCAGTATTATACCATGGTCAAAATCAATTACGGTCAATCATGCAGTTTGCATGGACACTTCAGACTCTGAAAATGGGTAAAGTTCCCTGGGGATACATGAACGTTTCCTCTTTATTTGCACCATTTAATTTGACTGACAAACAACGCTTGCTTTCAATGCGTGATGCTTCCTTTTCTATGTTACATATTGAAAGGTTGGAATCTTTACCTTTTTCTGTGGCAGAAGCCACTGCTGCTACGTGGCTTATCCACGGTTTAATAACACTGCCTTTTGCTTTATATAAGTTTTCAAATTGTATGAAATATGTGCCAATAGGTCGTTTTGAACCCTTGGGTAGCGGTTTTCTTCATGAGGTCTGGTCGCTCCCATACACATACAGATGTTTCAAGGATGAACAGGAGGTTTATCTAACAGGGGAGGAGTGTACTGAGACGCCAGATCATTCTTTAATGTGCAGACACATACAGTTACACGGTTCATGTAACAAGGACCGACCGAATATGGCTTGCGTTTTACAGGGCACGCCAGTTCCGGCTATCATCCCCATGTTTAAATTGTTAGAAAATGGTAGTTATTTGATGCTCAATAATGAAAACTGTTGTGGGTTAATTAAAGGTATAGCTTTCATAGTAACAGTAAGTGAGCGAGTTATTTGCTGCAGAAATGTTCTTTATCCTCCCACGCGTGAACATAGGGAGTCTTCCATTTGGCCACAGATACCGACCTTGGGAGCAGAATTCAGCGGCATGGCTAGAATAAGAGCTCTTTTGTCCCAGAAAGAGGTGGCCTTGAGCTCGGCCCGTGAAACTTTCGTGCTTCACATTGCTAACACCCGTACGGAGGTTCAGGCTCTTTTAAATACTGATTTGCCTTTGCATTTTGGAGCCATGGTTCGTTCTATCTTTAACGCATCCTCCACAACGGGCCTAGCACATTTTTTTAAAGTTGTTAGCAGTGGTCTCGTGACTTCCTTTGAGAAGATTTTTGGAGTCATCCCTGCCTTCTTCCATTCTATTTTTTCATCCTTATTTGGAGGGTTCCCGTTTTTTCTTGCATTAGCGGCTGGCGCTTTGGTGGTTTTCTGCCTTTTTAAATATGGATGCCCTTCCTGTGCAAGACCACGCTCAACTGCTACTGACGCGGTTTCGCAACCGCATGCTTGATTATTATGGCACACTGCCGTTGGCGACTCTAAGCACGGCGTTTGGATTATCTTTTCGGTTCTCCTATTTCACCTGTGTCCAGCCTGTATTTCGCTGCCTGACCTGTGATTTCCTTTGGGCCATTGATTTGTGTCTCTGCGGACCGATTTCTTCTGACGTCGATTTTGATCAACTGATGAGTCCTATCATTGCTCACGAGTTGGTTTGTTCTGACGAAAGGATTATGGCCTTGGCGGTGGCACATGGACTAATGGGTCCCTGGGATGTATTGTCGGCAGCGCAAAATTTCTTGGAACGAAGTTTTCTTGAAAACCCACCGAGCTGTCCTCTGATGGTTATAGAGGATCCGGTGCTGGGAGATCACGTATGTTCCTTTCATCTTTTAAATTGGATGGCTGAACTGTTTTCGGATGAGGACAGTGACTTCCTCCTGGAGGCTGTTGCAAGCTTACTTTTCATATACAGTCTTATCATAAACACTGCCTCGAATTGACATGCTGATTAATAGCATTTCCTTGATTTTATTGACTTTTGGTCAAGACATTTTATTTTTGCTTGCCTATTGGCTTGAGCCACATTATACTTTTGGGCTATTTTTTAGCATTAGTTTTTATAATTGAATTTTTATTCATGCTCGTTTATTGTTGGATTCTGCTCTCATGTGATGGCACTTCTGTTATCTTATTTAGTCCGTTCTCGGATCATGGGGGGGTGTTATATAGCTCCTATATATCCTTATATCGTGTTAAGTTAGCATAGGTACATTTTAGGTTTAAACGCCATTTTTCCTTTCTTGCAACTTCTGCACACGACCCTTAATTGTTGACTTAGCTTTCAACCTAGTGGTTTGCCGTGGTGTATGTGAGAATAATATGTTATTGCTCTGATATCAGTTTTGTTTAATAAACCATGTCTGCACGGAGAGTGCTGAAGTTTCAGGAGCAACACGATATGGAATTGTTATGAGGTCTGATCTCCACGCCTTCATAGTCATAACACAAGTGCAGCCTTTGCCAACTTGGGCTTGAGGCGGGATTGATATTGCTTTGCACGAGAATTGTTAACACACTTGATGCGGTGCACATGCAGAGAGAGCTGGTGTATGCTGATGTGATTCCTTCATGCTAGGACACTAAGGTATGGGCCCGCCCTAAAACAACCCAAAGAGACCTTCTTAGCTAATAATATAATATATGTGTTAGGGAGGGTGAGATATAAGTGTTGTTGACTCTTATTCATTACAGCATGTTAACATGCTGTCACCATTCGCTTTTTATGTCTTAGTAACTATGCTGATAATTTTGATACTGATAATAAGTATACTTGTATTATCTAAGATACTGCGCCTGAGAAGACGGCATTAGTAAATAAACATTTCAAATGCACATGTGTCTTCTTTACTCCATGTTCGGGTTTGTAATGATAATATAACAAAAGAGTGTTCATGAGTTCCACGTACCCTGAGGTACTGTAAGTTCATGTTCTGGTTTGTCTAAACATTGGGAGTTTGATATGTCCAATGAGACACTGTAGCTAGCTCGGTAAGGGGTGAGTTGGTTGCTAAGGTAAGTTTTGGGACACCCTAATTTGCCGAGGTTCCACTCCTCTGTGCACAGTTCTGTGTGAGAACAGAAACCCTGCGACATTATGGTCTAGGTTGTCCTGATAATTTTGTTTTGTACTTTTCACAGAAAGTTCCTTCAGATCCCTTATTACATATTCAGCAAAGAGGTCAAGTCCATCTTTAGGCATTGTTGGCAAGAATATGGATTTAGGTTTAAATCCTGTTTGAACTGACTGCCAAATGTCGATATCTGAGCTCCTGGCTGCCCCACTAGGTGTGATTTCTTCACTTGCAATTTCATTAGATTGTTCCAAATCTATTAGACTTTGTAACGTTTCCATGTGTTCTACATTGAGCATTAGATCAGGGTCATTGTAAGTTTGTATTTCAGCGGTACTGTGGCTTGAATTGAAAAAATACTTTTGCAGTTTTAACTTACGAACATATAAAAACAAATCAATTCGAGTCTGTGTGTAGTCAAAGTTAGTGTTGCTACAGAAAGTCAGTCCCAGAGATAAAATATCAAGTTCTTGTTGAGATAGCTCCATGTTTGTTAGATTGATTACTGTGTTATCTCTTACTGTATCCATTATCTGCGCCTGTTTCTTCTGTATTTGGGTTTGTCCTGTCTTTGCACCTGTTTTTCCCCAAACATATATATATATATCCAAAGTAGCTGCTTGAAAAAGACGCTACCCGCGCAGGCGGGCAACACACAGGCAGACTCGAACCCAGATTTCGTGCAAGATAGTGCGTTTATTTGTCGGCCATAACGCGTTTCACCACCGGAGTGGCTTGATCACATGACAACGCTAAGACATGGGCGGACCATTAAAAAAGGTTACACCTCAGACACGTGATAGTGTGATGAGTTATAGACATGGAAAAAACATTGCATCGTTTAAGAAAAACGGCACTAGAATTGTAAGTACAAAAGTAATTTGCAAAATGTTATAATACATTGGTATTTTAAAAATGCAAATAAAATAGTCATGCTTGTTCAATTGGTAACGAGTAAATAAGTCCAATCTTTCTGTGATGATTGTATAATGATATACCTGGCATGAATAGTAATTGATAAAGGTTTAAGCACAAAACATGTTGATTCATTGGTAATAAAGGTAATGCTTGCTTGGGTTATAATACCGTTTTTTTGCATTATGGTGCAAACACATAAATGTATAATCATCCTGAATTCAAATGACAACAGTTTTGCTGATTCATGTTCAGAAGGACAAATAAGTTCATTAATTGGGAGCAAGCCCCTATTTGCCCAAAGGGATGCATGAGATTCGAGTTTCAGAATTATAAGTAACCTGAAAAAGAGTAACTGTGTAAATACATAGTGGTCCATGTCTAGGAGTGACAAGGGGTAGAGTGCTGGGGTGAGAGTAAAAAATACAATTCATTATTAGTGTGATAGGTTTAGGGGAAGAAAGGAAGGGGCGGTTACAGGGAGAAAGGTATCTAGCAAATAGAATAGAGATAGTTGCTAGTATGCTAGGATTGCTTCAGTAACTGGATACATAGGAATGGGTCTGCCATTAAATGTGGTATGTCCAGATGGAATTTTAATTCAGAATGAGGTGGACATTATTAGCAAAGGGCAGGACCCGGGGAGAAAGAAGAACGCGAGAAGGGGCCCAGTGGGGGGGAGCAACAGATGGTTACAGGCAGGTATGTAAGTCCTCAGTATTGTTGAGGCCCCCGGGGTGTTTACTCTTGAGGTTTAGAATATATCTGGTTTCTAATTTGCGCATTTTGTGTTCTCTGTCACCACCTTGTTTGGTTTTGGGGATGGTGTCTATGACATAGTAGCGAAGGTCCTGTAAGTTGTTATTATGGACTTTGCGAAAGTGTCTGGCCACTGGATAGGTGGGATCCTGGTTAGTGATGGCCCTCATGTGTTGGAGGACCCTCATGTTGGCTGGCAGCTTAGTGCTGCCTACGTATCTTAAAGCTTTTATAGAAAAAGGGGTAACCCTGTGTCCCTCAGAACCTGGGCATGCGTGATTAACAACAAAATTGGTTCTGTCGGGTGAGCGCCATTATTACTTTAGGGAAAGGCTGAAAAAGCTCAAAATGCAAAAACACAAACCTCTCTGGGGCGCATCAGGGTCGAAACGTCGACGCTCGTACTTGGCCAAGATACCACCAGGAACTTGGACACTAACCATCTGTTTCCTTGGAATTTCAAAATTTACAATACTGGCCCTTGAACAAAAGACAATTCCCATTCCCCCGTCCCCCCACTGGATATATTTGTATATAAGTGTCACTATATGCTTTGCACTAGTCACTATGTTCACAACAGTCACCATTCACATGTTTTAAATACTGAACCGAAAACGGAATGAAGTAATTGCCGTGTTTTGTGTTCTCTGTTTTTATTATAAAAAAACGTTTTTCTCAGAGAGGTTTGTGTTTTTGCATTTTGAGCTTTTTCAGCCTTTCCTTAAAGTCATAATGGCGCTCACCCGACAGAACCAATTTTGTTGTTAATTACGTATCTTAAAGGACACGTGCCTTCGAGAACATAGATGGCAAATTCCGTTTTGCAATGGAGATTTTTGGTGATTTTGATCTCCTTGTTGCTGAAAGCAGTGCAATAGCTGGTGGTATTTATGCCATATTTGCACGCTTTGCATGAATGGCATTTGGTGAAGCCATTGGGTGCTCTAAACCATTCAGGTGAGGGTTTGGATTCAGGGCAACTGGTCACTAGGCTGTTATGTAGTGAAGTGGCTCTTTTATATGTTATGCTGGGTTTGGCCGGCATGTGTGATCCTATGATGGGGTCACTGCGTATCATGGGCCAATTGGTGTTAATAATCTTGGTTATGGCATTCTTTTGGGCACTGTAAGGTATGATTAATCTGACTTCGTTAATACTGTCAGATCGTGCATCTGTTTTGGTTATGTATGGTTGGATCTGTTTAGGAGTAAGAAGGGTGTCCCTGTTCAAATCCCTTGTCTTGGAGATGGCAGTATCTATGATTTTGGTCGGGTAGCCTCTTGCGAGGAATCTTTTTTTGCATTCTTGCTGGGCATTGTCCAAGTCCAACGAGTTACTGCAAATTCTTTTTATCCTCAGCATTTCCCCGTAGGGAATGCTGTGGATCAAGTGCTTGGGGTGGAAACTTGAATAATGCAGGACAGCATTTCCTGCGGTTTCCTTCCTATACAGTCTAGATTCCAAAATGTTATTGGCAATGTATAGTTCAGTATCTAAGAAGCATATGTGCGTTTTGTTGATGCTGCTGGTAAAGGTAAGGTTAATGGTATTGTTGTTAAGGGTGTTTACCCATTCATGTGCCTCACTTACAGTTCCATCCCAGATCATGAACAGGTCATCTATATAACGGTAATATAGTTTGAAGTGTTTGGCGTATTCTTCAATATGTGTGCCCTTTAGGATCAGCTTCTCCCACCAGCCCATAAAGATGCAAGTGTGGCTGGGGGAGAAGCTGCCCCCCATTGCTACGCCCCTGATTTGTTGGTAAAAGACCTGGTTGAAAGTGAACAAATTATGATTCAAACAAAATTTGACCATGTCCAGCAGCATGCGATTGTGGTCACATTGAGAGGCTCTGTTTAGGTTAAGAAAAAATTCCAGGGCTCTCATGCCGTCCTTGTGGTTAATACATGTGTATAAGGAGGATACATCCATAGTCATTAGGTGGTAATTGGGATCCCATGCAAAGTCTTTAATTTTGCCTAGAAAATCATTTGTGTCCCTTAAATATGATTCCAATCCGGTAACACAATCCTGCAAGTAAAAGTCTATGTAGTTGGAGGTGTGCTCAAGTAGGCTATTTCTGATGGAAATGATGGGCCTACCCGGTGGGTTCTTGGCGTCTTTGTGGATTTTAGGCACAAAGTAGATGTTGGGTATAGTTGGGTGGTCATTCCTCATGTATAGATGTTCTTCTTTGGTAATTAGTCCTGCACTTTTCCAAGCTATCAGTTTCATATGATAGGAGTTTGCTGTGTCTCTGATTGCTGCAGCACTACTGATGTGGTAACAAGTGCGGTTGTTTAATTGTGACATGGCTTCAGCCATATATTGGTCTTTTCCCCAAAGGACAACATTTCCTCCTTTGTCGGAGTTTCTGACGATGACTTGGTTATTGTTTCTCAGTTTGGATACTAATGTGTAGTATAGTCTGTTGGACTTGGAGATTTTTGTTTTTGAGGCACATGTTTTGTAATTGAGTTTTTTGATTTCCTCGATGACATGTTCATTATAGATATCTATCCCATCCCGAAGCATAATCGGGTTGAAAGTGGATTTTCTTTTAAACGGTGTTTTGGTTTCTTTAGTAGTGGACTGATCATGAGCAGGGTTGTCCAAGTGGATAGGTGGTGCTTGAGAATTGCTGATGCAACCTTCAGTGTGTAATTCCCTGAGCACTGTCAGAAGGGGCAGTTGTGACCCCGAAGGTGAGGGCGTGGGTTCTTCATTCATGTTGGAACTGTTGACTTTGGTATGGTTCCCTAGATTTTTCGTTTTGTTCAGTTCATGATATTTGAGAAGTTTTAATTTTTGAATGAATTGATAAATGTCCAAACGAGTTGTGGCGTAGTCAAAGTTGGATTCATTACAGAAAGATAAGCCTAGAGATAAGATTTGAATCTCTGCTTCCTTTAGGGTCGTTTCTGTGAGGTTGCTTACCGTTTTTTCTTTTTCTTTCTCTTCCCCATTTTGCTTGTTGTTAATGTTGAGAAGTGGTTTATTTTGATCTGCTGAGGTTATCGTCTGTTCCACCATCCCCGTCCTCGTCCTCTCTTCTTTCCGCTTGATTCTGTTTGCGCGTTTGTGGGCTTTGCGCTTTTGGCCGCGTTTGTGGTTACGCCTCTGTCGGTAGGATTCTGCCGATTTCTGGTTCTTAGGCTGGCCAATCGTTCTTTGGCTAAAAAAGCCATTTCGTCGCCTGGTGTTGGTATCGCGCTGGGGTCACGTGGCGGAGGTCTATTGATGTTCCCTTCGGTTTCACTTTCCGCCGCAGAGCTGATGTCTGAGTAGGTGGATTCATCTTGAGTTGCCACATTTGATAAGTTGGCTTTGGAATTATTTCTATTGGAGCCCGCTTTTACGTTGTCAAACTTTCGGGCAAAGGTGAAGATGCGTCCGCTTTCATAGTCTATGAGGTCGCGCTGGATTTTGTAAGCTTTGCGTGTCTTTATTTTATCTTCCTCTTTGCGCAGGCGTGTAGTCATTTCCGTGTTCAGCTTCTTTATTTCATCCGGAGTTCCCATCTGTGCAATTTCATCCGTTAAAGCCACTACATTTTTCTGTAATTCGAGGCGATCGATTTCTGCATATTCTATCAGTAGTATAATCAATTCTCTAGACGAGTCCAGGTTGCGTTGAGCCCACCTTCTCATGAGCTCTGGATTGGGCTGCTCATAGCTGGGGGCTAGAAGAATGCGGAGCCCTCGGGGGATTCTGCCTGCTTCCAAATAGTAGTTTAAACTGTAGCCTTGCACAAAGTTTCCTATGGGAAATTGATTTATTGACTCTTATGTTTTCAATTTCTCAAAAACTACTGAACAGATTTACACCATTTAAAAAAAAGGTCCCTTTCTGAACCAAGTCTAACTTTCTGCCACATTTGGGGTAATTCCGTTCAGCAGTTCGGGCTGTAGCTGGCCGCAAAATTTCTTGTGGAAATAAACATGGGGAAAACGTGTTTTGGGACACCCCTTTTTTGTCAGCCCCCCCCCCCTTGACGAATCACCCCCAAACTTTCAGGATAGGAGCTGACCTGGATAGACTTTTTTTGAGAATTTCACAAAGATTCATCAAACGACTCCAAGTTATTAGCAAATCAAAAAATGCTTTTCCTATGGAAACTCGGTTGTAATTATACCTACCTACTGACGACCGCCAGTAGGTAATATATATATATATATATATATATATTGTGGAAAAACAGCCCAAATTACAACCGATGCCCAGGCTGCTGGCACAAGACGCCTCTTAGTTCCCATCTTGAACAGTTACCAAATAAAGAGACGGGCGCTGGAAGCGGGAGTGCAAGAACAGATTTTTATTTCTCATGAGGAGAGCCTGTCATTTCGGACACGCGCACAATGTCTTCAAGAGGTGCTCTAAAAGTTTGTCTGAGGCTCCGTCCTTTATACACAGGTTTATGATGTACAAACATTCCTTATTGCAATAAAGGCACTTTGAAGTACGAAAAGGCGTGCTTGGAATCCCAGCTTCAGGCCTATTCCCATACCAGTCGTTCGGATGTCGTTTCCCCTCCCAAATGTAACATGTGATTGTAATCTTGCAGCCGGACATTCCAACAGGACACGAGGGCAAGAGGGGGTGGTCAGATCTAAGGTTGGGCAGGGCGATAAGATCGGGCACTTCGGTTGATGTATCACGCTTTGCTATGCGGGGCCAGGGGGGGTACATCCATGAGGCTTTGTTTTATGACTTGGGACCAGGTCGGGAGGCCAGGTGTAGCCGGGGGGGGGGGTCATCAGAAGAGGGGAAGGGTGTTCCTGGGAGGAATGCAGGGGGTGTCGGTCAGGCGGGGTGTCACTTTTAGAGCAGGGTCGCGCAGAGGGAGAGGGTTTTATGGCCTATGCATGAGAGACCGGGGGCTGTCGGGGATGCTTGCGAGGCTGGGGAGTGAGGGGGGAGAAAGAGACGCTGGCTATCGGGAGTGAGCAGAGAGGCCTTGGTGTCTAAAATGGCTGTCGTGTACGTGCGTGCATGGGCCTATGCTGGCGGGATGATGCGGTCAATGCTTCGCGGTATTCGTTCTGCTTACAGCGAGGGGTATGGTGAACACAAATGAACGCCGCTTATGTACATATACATTGTCATTTTCCACATATACATATATAAATATATACATATATATATATATATATATATATATATATATATATATATATATATATCAACGCTCCACTTTCTGCCAAAAATGGTCTTGCACTCAGTAGTGGGTGCTCGGTGCGCGAGGACAGACTCACGGAAAATCTCCACGCTCCCACAAATAATTAGCAGCACTCTCAGGTGGTAAATCCTCATCCGTATTTTAATGTACGCCTTCCTCAGTGTTGGCGTACACTGAGGAAGGTGTACCTCTGAAATGCGTATGTTTTGTGAATTTGTACCATTAAAATACAGACGAGGATTTACCCCCTGATAGTTCTGGTAATTATTTGTGGGAGCATGGATATATATATATATACATATTCTTTTCGCCAATCACATCTGTCAGAAATGATAGCCCGGACACTTCTTCTGTGCAAAAAATATAGATTTAATGGCAATAACAACGCGTTTCGGCGATTAAGCCTTGATCACGCTTACCATCTCGCCACACAAACTTCAATTTAAATCTACAAACCAGTGCAATTAACATAGAAAAAGGACTGTTCGGCAGGTATGCTCAGCACAGGAGTAACTGTGTCGGCCATCTTGGTATGTCTTAAACGCTAAAGTAATGGCAATGAAACACATCTACATACATTCTAAAGAAATAGATTTACATCTAATATTCAATGCAGACCCAGCATTCTGCCCAAGTGGGCAAATCCCAATATACAGCAATATACAAATAAATATTGATGGTCAGGATAAGGATATAACGCCCAAGTGGGCCAAAGCGCAACATACATATTTAAAGCCCCGCTGGGTCATCCAAGGCACTCAATATCAGAAGTGTGTATCAGCAAGAAATGTTATATCTGGCCCCAGTGGGCATCCACAATAGATGTTGTTTTTCATCAACAGAAAAAGTTCTTCACATCAAGTCTACTCTGCCAAACATGTTCTAACAATCTGAAAGAAAAAAGAAGGTTAAAATTACTGGAAGACACTACTAACAAGTTTCAATGCCGCTTCTACTTTTACTGTAAATGTATTGCAAGTTCTTCATTAGAGTTCAGGCCACCGGGTATAGTACATTCGAAATCAATGATATAGGTAGATTCAAGTTTTCTCAGAGAGAGTTCTTGATTTCCCCCTCTCATTCCCAAATCAATTTTGTCAATCACCACCATGCGAAGTTTTGTTTCATCACTAAAGTGGTGTGTCTGGAAATGTCGAGCAACAGGGTATGTTTTAGTTTTGTTCTTAATTGCACGCAGATGTTCCAAAACTCTTTTCGTGGCTGTGTGTTTACTACTTCCAACATACCACTTATTGCATGGACAGATTAAAATGTACACGCAATATGTGGTGTCACAGGTCAAGTATTTTCTGATATAGAATTCCTTTCCCGTAGTTGGAACCACTAGTTTCTCACAATTGACACTCGCCCTGCATGCTTTACACCTTCTACAGCATTTATATCCCATTCTGGTAGTGATGTTTCTAGTGAGTGTAACATGGTTGTGGCTGAGTTCGTCTTTAAGGGATCTACTTTTTCTGAAAGTAATCTGTGGATTACTTGCCAAGTCAGACTTAAGGTGTTCATCATTCAATAAGACATGCCAATGTTTGTTGAATATAGTTCTTATCTCATTGGCTTGTCCACAGTAGGTGGTAATGAATCTTACATTTGTACTGCTTTCCGATTCTTTGGAAGTATACAGCAGATCATTTCTAGCCATTTTGTCAGCTCTTTCACATGCACTTTGAATGGTTTTACTGTTGTACCCACGTTCCCTGAATCTGTCACACATCACTTGCTTTTCAGCTTCAAATGATTCTGTTGTACTACAGTTCCTTTTGGCCCTTAGCAATTCCCCATAGGGGATGCTTTGTATCAGGTTGCGAGGATGTGAGCTGTTGGCCCTCAGTATGCTATTGCCTGCCGTTTTCTTACGGTGTAAAGTAGTTTCAATGATGGAGCCATTGATGGTCACAGAAATGTCAAGAAAATCAATTGTCTTTCTGCTATAATTGGCAGTAAAAACAAGATTCAAATCATTCTGATTTAGTTTCTTGACGAAGTTGGTAGCAGTTTGCTCTGTGCCATTCCAAATAATAAAAATGTCATCAATATAGCGCAGCCACAGGGCAACCTGGTTGTTGAATTCTTCCAGTCGTCCGGCCACCTGCTCCTCCCACCAGCCCATGAAGATGTTAGCGTAGCTGGGGGCAAAGCAGGTACCCATCGCGGTGCCCTGTGACTGCCTGTAGATGTCCCCATCAAAAACAAAGAAATTATTGTTCAGGCAAAATTCGATCATTTGCACAATCATATTGGAATGATCAACCAAAGAGATAGACCGGGTCTTAAAAAAGTGTTTTATGGCATTCAAACCTAGTTGGTGCTTGATGCTAGTGTACAAGCTACCAACATCCAAGGTGATAAGCATGTAATTGTCTTCCCATGGTATACCATTGATACTGGTCAAAAAGTGGGTACTGTCCCTGAGATATGATGGTAAAGCCAGGACATATGGTCTCAGGAAATAGTCAATAAACCTTGCCAAATATGCTATTTAAAATATTGACACTCTACAATTTTATACATGGATATCATGGAATAAATTCCGAAACCCACGTTTTGGCTAACCTTATTGACCAGAATTGGTCAAATGTAAAAAAAACGTGCAACACTACGCAATGTGCAAAAATACAAACTAAGTGCAAACTTTGCATTCTTTTGTAGCAGCATGAAAGTATTTCCTTAAGTAAAGTGCAAAGTAGTGATGTGATAATTACTAAACTTCACTGAATTTGTGCTTCTTGCTAAACAAAGTCTTAACATTTTCGAGACAAGTGTTTTAAAACTTATAAGCAAAAAATAAATTATGCTTATAATGTGAAAGACTAAAAACAATATTGAGACAAAAATAGAATGGAACAGGGGCAACAGTGATATTATCAAGGTAATTTTTGGATACAGGAATTTGGAAACATGTAGGGAACATATAGCTAATGGATAGAACATCAGAGCAAATGATGTAAGTCCTCTGTGTTGTTTAATCCATTTGGCTGTCTACTGTCCAATTCAATAATGAATTTGGATTCCAACTGCCGCAAGCACTTCTCTCTATTTCCACCTCGCGGATTCTCCTTCACAGCTCCGATAACAAAATATTTTAAATCCGCTAGATTGTTTTGGTGGATTGCTTTGAAGTGTCTTGCGACAGGATACGTACTATCGTTATTGACGATGGCACGCAAGTGTTGCAGGATTCTGACGTGCACTTGCTGCTTGGTACTACCCACATACCTAAGCCCACAAGTACACGTCAGGATATAGACTGCATATTCAGTTTTGCAGTCATGGCATCCCTGAATTTCTTTGCTCCCTCGGGCTGAATGGTGTGTTATATTTCTTGGTTGTTATGCCAAATTTACAAGCCCGACATGAAGAGCATTTGTAAAAACCCTGTTTTTCAGGTAACCAAAAGGTACTTCTCTTTTTGTTGCTAAGGTCTGGGATGCTTTTAGCTATTTCACTCCTCATAGAGATGCCTCTGCGGTATGTTATTGTGGGTTTTTCAGGCAACTCCGGTGTCATGACTGCATCTGTCTGTACTATCGAACAATTTCGATTGATTATAGATCGAATTTTGCGATGCTGGTTATTGTAAGTTAGGATTAACCTAGGTGTATTGGAGGTTTCCTCACTTTCCTGCAATTCATTTCTTTCCAAATCACACAGCAATGATTCCCTAGATCTACAATTGGCTTTGTCCAAAGCCTTTTGTAGACTGTATGCCGAATAGCCTCTTCTACGGAATCTTTCAATTGCTTCTCGCATGCATATATTTTGTTGTTCTTCACTACTGCATATGCGTTTAATCCTGAGAAGCTCTCCGTAGGGAATGCTATCAATTAGATGTCTTGGGTGAGCACTCGAGGCATGTAACGTTGAGTTACCGGCAGTAGATTTTCTATGCAGAGTTGTTCTCAGTCCACCATTTTCTACATATATTCTTGTGTCCAAAAAATCTACTTCATTACAGCTTAAATTTGAAGTAAATTTAAGATTCATCTGATTTACATTGATGTCACGTATAAAATCATTGGCACTTTCATTACTCCCCTTCCACAAAACAAACACATCGTCTATGAAGCGTAACCATACTTTTATGTGGTCGCCATACCTTGAGGATAGTTCTTGCCTGAGTGTCTGCTCCTCCCACCAGCCAACCACTAAGCAGGCATAGCTGGGGGAGAAGCAAGACCCCATCGCCACACCTCTGCCTTGTCTATATATCTTTTTGGCAAATGCAAAGTAATTATTGTTAAGGCACCAGTCAATGCTCTTTATGATCATTTTATTATGTTCATAGTTCTCAATTGATCTTGTCGATAGGAAATGTTTGATCGCATTTAATCCCACTTGATGATCTATGCAAGTATATAGGGATTCAATATCCATTGTTATCATTTTCATTCCATCTTCCCATTCAACATTGCTAATTTTGGTTAAAAAATTACCGGTGTCACGGTTGTGAAAAAAAAATTACCGGTGTCTTTTACATATGATGGTAATTCCTTAACCAGATCTTGCAAATAATAGTCAATGTACTGTGATAAATGCTCACTGGCACTTTCAATGGCCGATATTATTGGGCGTCCTGGCACTGGTGTTCTCTCTTTGTGGGTTTTGGGGAGAAAGTATATAGATGGTAGTACAGGTGATTCATTCCATAGAAAAGTATATTCGTCTTTTGAAATCATATTGTCCCTTTTACATTGTAGAAGAAGTTTTCTCAATGTTTCCAAAGCTTTCTTGTATTCTTTGTTGTTACTTTCCACATAGCACTCGGTATCTGACAACTGTCGATTTGCTTCCATCAAGTAGTCTTGTTTGGACCACAAGACTATGTTGCCGCCTTTATCTGAGGCCTTCACAATTACTTCGGTGTCGTTTCCTAGTTTGGTCATTAATCGATTATATTGCAATTGATCGATACTCAGTTTTTTGGGTGATGATTGACATGTTGATACAAATTTTTTATGTCTTCCGTTACTCTGTCGTGGAAGATGTCAATCGCATCCTTTGGCATGATCGGTACAAACACTGACTTCGGTTTAAAAGGGCTTCTACCTGCCCCAAACTGATTTATTGATGCCAGTTGTAGATGTTGTTGAGTAGACATGTTGTTTTCAACTTCATCATTGGTGTTTTCTTCTAGTGCTTGTGCTGCCAACACTCCTTACACATCTGTTGCTGTTAGTCTAATGCCACTTGTCAAGGATGATTGTCCTGCGGATTGTTTTTTGGCTAATCCGTTCTTTATCTTGAAGAATTTCAGTAATTTTAATGTTCTGATGTAACTGAAAATGTCTATTCGAGTTTGTGCATAATTGAAATTTCTAGGGGGGCAGTATGATAACCCCAATTTTAAAATCTGTTCTTCATTTTCATTTAACTTTAAGGTTGTCATGTTAATGATTGTTTTGTCCATTGCATTGATTATTGTTGATTGCGCCAAAAGTTTCTTTTTCCCCTTCCTCTTGTTTTTGTTGCGCCTTTCCCTCCTTTTTGTATTTTGGGTTTTTGCGTGGCTTGGGTTTGTGGCTGTTGTTGTTTCCGCGGTCTTAGCGTTTTTAACCTGTCCTCGACTAAAAAATCAATTTCCTCGCCGAGGTTCAAGGTTCTTGGTGTAATATCTTCATCATCCGTGCTGTTTATACTGCTGGCACTATATACCGAGCTATCGTCACTCTGCTCACTTGTTGGAGTATTTCCACTGATAGCTTGCTGGTTCGAACATGTAGCTTGTTCCCCCATTTGCTGTCCTTTAGTCTTGTTTGAACTGGCTTTAAGCTTTTTGGCCATATCAAATTTTCTGGCGAACGTATAAATTCTGCCTTGTTCATAGTCTGCCAGGTTGCGGGCGAATTTATATACCTTGCGCTGTTTGATTTTTTCTTCTTGTTTCTGCAGCCTGTCTTTTATATCTTTTCGCGTTTTGGCAATGTAGTCATTTGGTTCCAACTTTGCTAATTCCTCATTTATAGTTTTAATTTCATCCAATAATTTTATCCTGTCGGATTCAGCATATTCGATTAACAGATGGACTAAGTTCATTGATGCCTGTAGGTTCATAGTGCCCCATCTCTCTAACATTTGAGGATCCGGATTTTCGTAGCTGGGTGCGAGTAAAATTCTCAGCCCCCGTGGGACTCTGTCAGCTTCAGCATATTTACTTAGCGATTTTTTCTCCCACCACTTTGTTACCTCTGACCTCATACTTTTTTCGAGCTTCCTCAGGAGAGTCTTGGCAGTGTCATCTACTTGTACTGTGCTTTCTTTGTTAACGGTTGCCCCCCGTTTTTCCATGATTGGCAGTTTGCTATAAATATCGTCTGCAGCTGCCTCCCTTGCGCGGACTTCATCTGCTGACATGTTGTTGCTGATTGTAATCTATCTCTTCGTGTTTCAAATCACACGTTTGAAGCTCAAATGACAGAGACGATTCTGCCTGCCCACACCTGCCCACTGAGTTTTAATCGCGCATGGACACTCACCGCCGTTTATGCGCCGCTCTTGCCGGTCCTCCGACCACGCTAGGGTTGCAGCATTCACGATGGCCTGGCCTCAGCACTTCACCCGGGGGCCGCCGCAGTAGTTTCCGTTCCGGAAAAACGAGCAAAGAGGGTTGTTTGCAGCAGCCACTTCCGGTGCAGGGGGTCTGTAAGCGAAACCAACCCGATGTTTCGCAATTGATATCTGGATATCTCCGAACCTCTCTGTAGTGCCCAGCCGGAACACAACCAAAGGACGAAATACAGACTCCAGAGTATTGTGGAAAATGCAGGTCTTTATTTCAGGTTTGTCAGACGCGTTTCGAATACCCTTGTATTCTTTCTCATTTAACAAACAGATAGTCCACTTTCAGTTTTTATACTGTTTTTGTGTGATGCTTTCACCTCCCCTCTGTGATGTGTGGAAATAGAGGAAATACTGAACAAGTATGCATGTTGGGACTTGTAGTTGTTGAAAGAAGCCTTACTAGATTGCTAGCATTTTGAGTTTGCATAACATTACCGCATATATATATATATAACCTACTGGCGGTTGCCAGTAGGTAGTTATAGTTAGGAACTAGTTTCCATAGGAAATCCGCAACATTCTATTTGGAATAATTTTGGCGCCGGTCGACAAATCTTCGCGAAGAAGATGGCCAACTCCGATCCGCTCCTATCCTGAAACTTTTGGGGTGATTCGTCAAGCGGGGGCTTAGAAAAAAGGGAGGTCCAAAAACAAAACGGCCAACCCCGGGGCTTCTTTTTTTTAATAATAATGGGGGGCCCTGGGGACCGCCACCCTTCGGGGCTTTAACATTATGTATGCGGTGGGGCACACGGCCCCCCTGCAGCCCCGGGGACCGCCATCCCTGGGGCTTCATTTTTTTAATAACATTAAAAAAACCTGTGTGGGGCTTTTAAATTTTGGGAGGGGGCCCCCTCCTGGAGCCTTGTAGTGGACCTGGGGACCGCCACCCCCAGGACGGGCTGCTGCAGTGTCCCGGGGTGCCTACCCCGGGACACTGTAGTTTGATATGGCTACCATATCAAACTGCTTTGGTTTTTGGAAGAGAGAGCAGGAAACCTGCTCTCTCTTCCAAAAACCAAAGACTATTGCTTTTCTACATGGGGAGCAGCATGTTAGCTGCTCCCTATGTACTTATGTAGAAAAGCAATGCCGGCTCCCGCAGGACGCCGGGAACCGGCAGGGCCCCGTGGGGGGAATGGGGACTCCGCCACGGTCCCCAACAAAGAGGTTTTTTCAAAAAAAGGAACCTATACCCCAGGCACTGAATTACTTTTATAACTTGATGGTGTATCATATATCGCAAAAACATTACAAAACACCTCCCCTCTTTCAATTAATGGGGTAGGAGATACATCCATATTGTGCCATGATTAAAATTGCCCAGGCCCTCTTCCTAAAATAACTGCTGTGAGACGACAAAAAACACACACCAAAGTGTCACGTTCAGACAAAAAGGAAAAAGTGTGTGTAAGCGAGATGGCACCTCACGGGCGAACCACCAACGGGAACCTGGCAGGTACTCACCAGGATTACCCTGTTCTCATCATTGGTGCCATCAAGCCAAAGAAAAAATGTGTCCAAAATAACAAACAAAGATAGTGTTTGTAAATACATGCAGTGTAGACAAACCACAAATGACGTACATTAAAGTCAAAACAACATAGAAACCACAAGCGACACGAATCTCCAATTTTATTCTTTTTCTTAATGTTGGTTGTGGATTGTTAAAAAAGTGAGTGTGGTTACTACTTATCCAACCATACTCCACTTGCCGACATGTTTCATTGCCACTTAACTTTTTGGCAATTTCTTCAGGGCACTACGTGTTTTAAGCACTGCCTTGGACATACATCATCTTCACAGCCTCTATCAGCTATCTTGTCGCATACCAGCTGAGAGGTGAATTCCTTTCGTGATTCTGCAAAGGGCTCCAACTATGAGTCCCCTTTCTTTCCCCTCGGTGATTGTTCACGATAGAGAGAAAGATCGCCGGCGTTACCTCAGCCTGTGACCAGGGGGATGGGGTCCCTGGGGCTAGAAGTGGCCTGGGAGGGGGGCCACGTGGCCCCCCTCCCCAAATAATTGAATTTTTTATTTTTTTTTAAAAAGGAGCCAGGCCCGCCCCGGGGGATGGGGTCCCCGGGGCCAGAAGAGGCCCGGAAGGGGGGCAACGCGGTCCCCTCCCCCTCCCCCAAAAATGTTTTTAAAATGAGGCATAGCCCCAGGGGATGGGGTCCCCGGGGCTAAAAGAAGCCTCAGGAGGGGGGCCACGCAGCCCCCCTCCCCATTTTTTAATGTAAAAAAATAGGGGGCAAGCCCTGGGGGATGGGGTCCCCAGGGCAAAAAAAGTAGAAAAAGAAGGAGGGTACACAGACCCCTTCTTAAAAAAAAAAGAAAAACAACGGCATCGCGCCGGAGGCCACTCCCCCTTGATGCAGCACTCTGCAAACGCGCCCCCTGGCGCGTTTGCAGAGGGGGAACAAATTCCCCCTGAATACTTGGGGTCCCTGGGGGCCAACTAGCCCACAAGGAAACTCCAGTATGTGCCAGGGGGCTGCGTTGCTGAGTGGTGTTCTCAGGCCACGCCCCTTTTTACACCTCTCTGCAACACAGCTCTGTGGCGCTTACTAGAGGTAGCTGGTGGGCTAGTTGCGCCCCAGGCACCCTCAGGATTCAAGGGGAGTTTATCCCCCAACTTAAAACGCGCCACGGGTGTGTTTGCACAGTGGTGAAGGGAAGGGGTGTGGCCTGAGTTCACATGTATGCAAACACACCCTGTGGCGTGGTTTAAGTTGGGGAATTAATTCCTAGGGAATCCTGAGGTTCCCTGGGGGCCAACTAGCCCACCAGGTACCTCCATTAAGCGCCACGGAGCTGCCCTGCAGAGTGTTGTAAAAAGGGGCGTGACCTCTGAACACCTCTCTGCAACGCAGCCCCCTGGCGCATACTGGAGGTACCTGGTGGGCTAGTTGGCCCCCAGGGACCCTCAGGATTGAGTAGAAATTAACTCCCCAACTTAAAACGCGCAACAGGGCGTGTTTGCAGACATGTCACCTGAGGCCACGCCCCTTTCCTTCACCACTGTGCAAACGCGCCCCGTGGCGTGTTTTAAGTTGGGGAATTAATTTTCTTTCAATACCTATGGTCCCTGAGGGCCAAATAGCCCAGTACTGATCCTGAAAAGTAATTCTAACCGTACTTACCAGTAACTTGAATTTCCGTTGATAGGCTAACATTGACTGGTTTTACTTGGAAATTCTTCTAAGTGTGGAGTTTTGGAACTTTAAAATATTCCTCTAAAATCAGCCGAACTACGAATTCCGATCTATTCACCTGTTATCAGGAGAGACCTCAGTGCTGCATCTATCAGCCCAGTATTGATCCTGAAAAGTAATCCTAACCGTACTTACAGTAACTTGAATTTCCTTCCATAGGCTAACATTGACTGGTTAAACTTGGACATTTTTATAAGTGTGGAGTTTTGGAACTTTAAAATATTCCTCTAAAATCAGCCGAACTACGAATTCCGATCTATTCACCTGTTATCAGGAGAGACCTCAGTGCTGCATCTTTCAGCCCACTACTGATCCTGAAAAGAAATTCTAACCGTACTTACAGTAACTGGAATTTCCTTCCATTGGCTAACATTGACTGGTTTCACTTGGAAATTCTTCTAAGTGTGGAGCCAGGTGGCAGTGGTGGACCACTCCCTCCGATGGGCAGAGGCGCACCACCTCCAGGCATGATGGGACCACCTCCTTAAATGAGGCCCCCAATGGGTTCACCTATGGGCATGCCCCCCGGCAGAGGTGCTTCAATGCGTATGCCACCTCCTGGCATGAGGCCCCCACCCCCTGGAATGAGAGGTCCACCACCTGGTATGCGGCCACCCAGGCCGTAAGTCTAGTGATGTTGGCTTGTTCGTGGATTGAAAGTTTCATGGTGGAGTGCCGCATATGGTGAATGGATGTCTAGTCTTAACACTTTTTTGTTGCTGGGACCCTAGTGCCGTGGAAAGTGTCTTAGTCTAGAGCAGTGGTTCCCAAACTTTTGACTCCTGAGGACCCCCATTGAGTCACCACTGGATGCCGGGGACCCCCTAGCAATTTGTATGAGTTAAATTTCAAACATTAAAACAGTAATTCGAAAAAAATACACACGTGTGCACACAAAACAAATACTCAAAGTACTAAGGATTTTGGGGCCAGATGTACGACCATTTCATTTAGCGCCTCGCAATTGGCGACACATTGCGAGTGGCAAATTGTGAGTCGCTAAATGAAATGTACAACAGTGTGTTTAACACTTTGGGATTCCCAATGGGGTCGCAAATTGCGAGGTTCATTAATATTAATGAGCCTCTCGCAATTTGCGAGCCCATTGGGAATGCCAGCCCTCCCAGTGATGGTGGCCTGCTGGGCTCTGCAGGCCACCATGTCTCGGACTGCTTTTAAATAAAGCAGTTTAAAAAAAAAATGCAGCCTGTTTACCATGCATTTAAAAAAAAAACAAAATTAAACGTTTTCGATTAATTTTCTAAGGGCAGGCAGAGGTCCCTGGGACCACTGCCTGGCCTTAAAACATAATTTTGCATGCATTTGCAAAGGGGAAGGGGTCCCCTGGGGACCCCTTCCCATTTGTGAATGCATTACCATCTACTTGAAGTAGGTGGTAATTGTGACTGTTTTGCGACCGCAAAACATTTGTACATGGTTTTGAGACTCGCTATTTGGAAGGGAATGCCCCTTCCAAATAGCAAGTTGCAAAACCTATTTAGAGAGTCGCAAACAAATTGCGACTCGCGAAATAGGCTATATACATGGCCCAATAGGTTTTTGCATGCGCAAACGGGTTCGCGAACCCGTTCGCGCATAGAAAAACAGATCGTACATCTGGCCCTTAGTATTTTATATTGAAGTAATAGCCCCTCTGTCACATGTATTTCATTTGTTTTGTAGCATCTCTCATACCATTGTAGGATGTCAGAGCACTTTACATCACACACATATAGAGACATTGAATCATACATGTAAATCAGTGTGTATATAAAATGTTTAAAGAGTGCTTGGTCTGGAAAAGCACAAACTCAGGATTCAGAGCATAACAAAGTGGCTAGTATTGACTTTAACATTAAAAATGTATTTCCACCCAAATGTATCTTTTTAGCAGCATCAGGATAATGAATAACTGGGACAAAATATAAGTTACTAACTGGTACCATGCAGTTTGCAAGCAGCTCTTTGATGACAGTTTATAGGTCCCTCTGCTAGATTACGATAGTCATTTATGAAGTGCACAGTAATAAAGGAATCTCTGTGACAAAAGCAGTAACCACGAACCTAGGCACATAAAATGCTGCTTTTTAAGATGCATGTTACACGTTCTTTGCAGTAGGCACATTAACCCTCTGTGCTACATTAGTTAAATTAAAGTTGCCACTTAACAAAACTCTCCTCGCTCTCCAGCAGGTACATTAATCACTGGCATTCTCTTGACACTTTTATTGTTGCTGGAAAGCTGCTAATTTTACAAGAAATGTTTTTGTGCTTTTAAAACTGTTGCCTACGGACCCCCTGGGAATGTGTCACGGACCCCTGGGGGTCCGCGGACCACAGTTTGGGAAACACTGGTCTAGAGGAAAACGGTCAGAAGGTCCTGTCTGTGTACATTTTTCTAATTTACTTGTAAATGTTACTCTTTTTAAATAAACGTCTGAAAAGTTAAAAAATATATATATATGTAATGTAATTTAAAAAATAAATAAATAGTTCAGCCACGTTATAGTTAGGAATTAGCATTTAAAAAACCTTAGAAATTCACTGAAAAAACCATAGGTTTCACACATGTTACAGTTAGCTCTACATTTCACTCATACAAAACCACTGAAATTCCACCGTTATAGTTAGTTCAGCTAACTATGACTCGCGTGCCCGCAATGCACTGCTGATGACATCACATATTACATCACTCATGACATGGTCAGTGACATCACTCATGACATCACTGATGACATCTCAAATGACATCCCTTTTTTTTTTTAATTGCGGGGTCCGCGAACGTACACGAAATCCGCGAAAAAAAGAAAAAAAAACATGGTCTGCTTTTTTAAAAATTAGCCCCGGGGTGACCAAATCCCGGGGGCAAAATGAGAAAAAAAGTGTGGGGGGGTCCCAATCCCCCCCACACTGCCCCGGGGACCACCACCCCCGGGGCAAAGTAATTATGATAGCGGGGGGGCATATAGCCCCCCCCGCAGCCCCGGGGACCGCCACCCCCGGGGCTTTAATATCTGTGATGGGGGGCATCTAAGGCCCCCCGAGCCCCAGGGACCGCCACCCCCCCAGGGCTTTGTTTCTAAGTATGCGAGGGGCTCACGCCCCCCCCCGTAGCCCCGGGGACCGCCACCCCCCAGGGCTTCTTTTTAAAAAAAAGAAAAAAAGAATCCTGTGTGGGGGGCTCTTTGCCCCCCCACTCGCCCCGGGGACCGCCACTTCCCTGGGGCTGTAATATTGAATATAGGGGGGTCCATGACAGACCCCCCAGCCCCTGGGGACCACCACCCCCTGGGGCTTTCCAATGTTAGGAGCCTTGTCATGGCCCTGGGGACCGCCACCTCCCCAGGGCTGGCTCCTGCAGTGTCCGGGGTGCCTACCCCCAGGACACTGCTGTTTGCTATGGTAGGGCGGGAGCCGCATAGCAAACTGCTTTTCGTCAGAGAGAGTAGCATGTTAGCTTCTCTCTCCGATGAAAAGCAATGCCGGCTCCCGAAGGACGTGGGGAGCCGGCTGGGACCGTGGGGGCATTGGGGCTCCCCCCACAGTCCCCAACGTTGTATTTTAGCCCCGGGGGATGGGGACCCCGGGGATTAAAAAAAATTATTAATAGACGCTATTTTTTTTGTACAATAGATTTACCGTGCGCGTACCATGCTCGTATGTACGACGTACGGTGCAAATTCTGTAAGTCGTCCCGTGAGCGTACCGCAGCAAGAAAAATTAAATTAAAAAATATATTTTACCAATATCTATCAAGTTTTTGTGTTTATGTGTTGGTTGGTTGTAATTATACCTTTTCTATTTATTGGTACTTATATGGGTCCCCAGGGATTTAAAAAAATGATTAATAGACGCTATTTTTTTTACCATAGATTTACCGTGCACGTACCATGCTGGTACGTACGACGTACGGTAAAAATTCTGTAAGTCGTTCCGTGAGCGTACCGCAGCAAGAAAAATAAAAATATTTTTAGATATTTTTGAAGTGAATGTGTTTATACGTTGGGTGGCTCTAAAAAGAGCCCTTGTGTTTATTGGGAGATTTTAGTACCTACAAGTAAGTACCGATGCAGAGTATAAAGTTCAAGAGGAAGACTCTGTTCCCCTCATCTGTAAAATGTACACCATCTCTCCTATAGATGCCATGCATATTGAAGCGCAGATTGTTATGGTAAATGTACCCCATTCTATAGTCTCGGAGAAACGCAGAAACAGATTTATTCACATGTTTCCTAGCTTTCTCAATCTGTGGACAAAATTGATTGGACCAGTTCCAATTTTGCCTTTGACATATATTAGAATAGACAAAGGTAGTTTGGGGGAAAAGTGACATCAGTTCTGTAAAGGTGTCCTTCATAAACTTTTCCAGACCTACCCCAGTCAACCTGCCTAGGTCATTGCCACCACATTGCACAATTATGAGGTTAGGGTGTTGGAGATGCATTAATGATTTCACCAATGGCATCAATTGCTACCACTTTAACCCTCTCTGTCCAATCCATTTGAAGTCTACATTTGGTAAACCTAGGTCTTTGTGAATTTCTCTCTGTTGTGCATACCTTTTACTCCAGAAAATATAGCTGTGTCCCACAATCCACACTGTAAGCATCCTGAAGAGAGGTCTTGATTCACTCAGATGGTCTCTGTAAATGAAAGGGCAGTTTGAAGATTTTTTTTTCTAAAATGGTGGATAAGTGGAGTTTTGAAGAAAAGCAAATAAGTGATTGGTTGTTTGAAATGTTACTAACTACAAAACTAGGGTGCAATTTTCTGTTTTTTAAAAGCCTGTTATTTATTGGTTAAGAAAAAGTGATAGAAAAGAACATTACTTAAGATAAGCTGGTATATTGACAAGTCAAACACACTTGCTGTTTTTATTTGCAACAATGTATGATGAACTTTTCACCTGTGTTGTCAGTTAGGTGTTCCCTGACGTGTTTCTATGGTAACTGGCAGAATGTGGTTGGGGGAAGGGTTGAAAGTTTTGTCAGTTGGAAAGGGTAAAAAAGTTAAAGTGATAGAAAAGTGTGTTTCATTTTGATTTAATGTGGGAATAAATGTGATTTGTTATTTATTTGTATATGTGTGTGGATTGAATGTTTAGATTGACAGGAAATGTTTGCTGTTTGCTATAGGACTTCCTGACTGCCTTGGGTTAGTTAGGGGGTTTTACAATGATCCCAAATGTCCATTTTGTTTTCTTTTTCTTGGTTTTGTACGCTCACAGGACGACTTACAGAAGTTGCACCGTACATTGTACGTACAAGCATGGTACGCGCACGGTAAATCTATCGTAAAACAAAAATAGCCTCTATTATTAATTTTTTATAATCCCCGGGAAAAGTATATGTTTGCAGGGGGCTCTTTGCCCCCCCCCGCAGCCCCAGGGACCGCCACCCCCCGGGGCTTCGTTTAAAAAAGAAATCCTGTGTGGGGGGGGCTCTTTGCCCCCCCCACTCGCCCTGGGGACCACCACCTCCCCAGGGCTGTAATATTGAATATGGGAGGTCCGTGATGAATCCCCCAGCCCCGGGGACCACCACACCCCAGGGCTTTCCAATGTTGGGAGGGGGGCCACGTGGCCCCCCTCCAGGAGCCTTGTGGTGGCTCTGGGGACCAGAGGTGCTCTGTGGTTACTCACAAGATACCCATCAGTCACCACTCGGAACCGCCCTTCATCATTTGGGATTCCTGTTAACCATATCCAGGGTACACCTCTGGTATCTGATGGAAGGTCAGATGTAATTAACCTTTGTCTACCTAGAGGCGACCTATATGGTTTGGAGTGTCACAGGCCACTCAGTGGTTAAAGCAAAGAGCGTGACTGATATGCAGTGCATGTGAAGAAAAAGTGTACAGTGAATCTAAAATTGGGTGAGAGAGCAGGAAAAATTATTTATTCTGGTTTATGCTCGCTCCTCCAATATTAAAAAGCAGCATTGGTAAATTAAACAAATATTTACCAGGATGTAGGAATGGTCAACATGTTTCAGCAAATTCGTGGACTAACGAGTCCATTGCTTTCATCAGGACCGCGATATAAAATGATGCTACTGCAAAATTATAATGTGAAAAGTGAAATAAAAGGTGACTACATATAAAACAATCTGCAATATTGATAAGGATCACCTGAGTCTCTAGGTGTCGTCTTTCTTTGCAGTTGATGTATGTCACTAGTAGGGAAAAAACACAGACACACAACAGGAACAGTGACCACAAAGACAAGAATAAAGTTAATGTGTAATGAATCCACATTTGACTCCAAAACATTTCGGTGCAGTAACATATTGGTCACATTTATTAACATATGCACACCTAGCTGTAATTTTAACATGAGGTGTTTCTATACTTCATCTTACCCTTGTGAATGAAGTAGGGGGCTCCACCTCGCCTGGCAACGGCTCAGGTCATGAGGGAAGCACCGCTCTGTTGGAAAGGAAGCAAAAACACGAGAATGTCATCGCCTCCTTTTTTTTAGTTAAAACAGAGACACACAAGAGGCACCTATGAGAATATTAAGGAAATGTGTTCTTTGAATTTGGCAAGAAATGGAGCTCGCATTTTTATGGATATGGCAGGCATTTTGAGATAGGATCGAAAATGCTATAAGACTATATACTCCCAAACATTTTACAACGACGTGCACAGTTCAGAGGTATTCAGTGATTGCTTCTCGTTCGTGTGCTGACTTTTGTGATGTAGCACAAGGTGATGGGTCAAGACTGGAAACTGACTTATTAGTATTCACACATGGCTGAGCGGTGGATACTAGTTGTAACTAGAGAGTGCTACGAAAAAACTAAGTCAGGCTGGAGTTATTGGCACAAATGTGGGGGCTGTAAACAACCCCATGATTAAAAAATCCAGCAAAGAGATAGTTTAGCGCTCAATTCGTAAGTGACTACGCTACGTTCTAAATACCCTCACCTCTCCGTCGGTACTTCGTTGCCTCCTTCTGAGCCGGTTGGGGAGGTACCTGAATGGTGTAAGGTCTATGTTTAAGAACCTGTCGCTGATTGGTCCACGCCCGGTCACATGATCGGGTGGGCCAATAGGCTTGCTGGACACAGCTCGGCTCTTGATGACGTGTGAGGCAAACAGTGAATGGTTCTGCATGGTCATGTGTGCAGAACCTACGATGTAACCCACATGCTTATTGGTCAAAGGATGGTTGCCTAGAAACGTTGTTTATTTTGGAGAAAATAGTATGTCCAGCAAATCACATAAGACTCCGATCTGGAGCAAGTGCCAGTTGACAACGAACAGTAGGCTATATGAGATTTTTAAAGCGTTAATGTCCAAATTCACATCCAGACAGGGGTGAGAGAGGCGGAAAACATTGAGATAGTGTATCGACTAAAAACAAAACTATATTGTGCCACTCTCTTCAGAACGATCAAACTGCCGATCTCTTCATTTGTAGCTAGAATAGTATTAGAGATAAATCTACAAAAGTATATGGGGTCTAAATAGGGATCGCCCGCTGTTTAATGGTGGCCGTCTACAGATAACTGCCACTGCAAAAAAACTCTCTGTGGCTATAGGTATTATTCCAAAACAGCGAGCTCATCATAGCACGGACCACGGTATATCATCATTAAGTCCGACCTTGTTGGTGCCCAGCTTGAACACCCATTTCTGTTCTTTTCGCATCAGAAAATTTGCATAATCTGTAACGTGTGGTGGGATGTATGGTTGTTCTAGTACTGTCCACACAAACGCAGTTGGATCATGTTGTTTCTCCAGAAAATGGTTTGTGAGTTTGGTGGCCTGTCTTTTGCAACGGATCGTGCTTTTATGTTCTGAGATGCGGATTTTTATCTTCCGAGTGGTCATCCCAACATACTTCAAACCACAAGGGCAAGTTATGAGATATATTAACTTCTCACTGTTGCAGTTGGTGAACTTTGTTTGTTTCCACGGTCTGTTTGTACCAATGTCAATTTCAAGTGATTTTGTGGTTTGGGGGCAGGCTTGGCATGATCCGCATGGATGATGCCCTATCACAGGTGGGAGGGTCCAGATGGTCTCTATGGCCCTTGGTGTTTTATTGCAAGGTCTGGTGTGGACAATTCATTCTTTCAAGTTCGGGCCCCTTTTGAAAGAGAACAGGGGTGTTTCCACAGTTTCTCTACCGGAGTTCAGAATGGACCAATGCTTTCTTATTATCTTTTGGATATCATTGGACAGAGTCCCAAATGTGGTGACGCATGTTAGTCTGTTGGATGTAGGTTTTGGTATTGAGGGTTCCAGAAGAGCCAATCTGTTATTGTTTTTGGCTCGCTTCATAGATTTGCGTACCAATTTAGGTGGATACTTTCTACCCACAAGCTGTTGTTGTAAAGCTACAGAATGTGTTGTGTAGCCTTCCTTGGTTGAGAAATTTCTCTGAACTCTTAAAAATTGCCCGTAGGGCAAGTTTTCTTTGAGAGATTTAGGGTGGTGGCTATCGAAGCAAAGTAAAGAATTTCTCGCCATCGGTTTTTTGTAAAGCTCAGATTGTAGGCCCTCTGAGGTGGAGAAGATTCTTAGATCCAAAAAGGGGATGTCAGTTCTGCTTGCTTCCACAGTGAAGCGAAGGAAGTTGTTCCTGCTGTTTAGCCAGTTTTGGAATGCCACAAGGTCTTCATGTCTCCCTCGCCATATCACTAGTATATCATCGATATACCTCTTCCACATTTTTATGGAGGTGATGTATGGGTTGGTGTTAATGAGGACATATGTTTGCTCGAAGTGATGTACGTACAGGTTTGCCAAGCTGGTGGCAAAAATGCTCCCCATGCTGGTACCTGACGTTTGCAGGTATACTGTGTCCTCAAACTTAAAAAAGTTTCTTTTCATGGCTAGAGTGGCACAGTCCATGATGAAACTGACAGGTGTAATACTGTTTAGGTCACGTGCCATCAAGAGAGACGAGATCACTTCTAAAGTCTCATCTTGAGGTATGGATGTGTAAAGTGACTCTACGTCCAATGAGACGAGGTGGTCAGTTTCTACATCAAGTTCAATATCCGGAAGGAGATGGAGTACGTCTGTGGTGTCTTTGAGATATGTGGGCAATATACGCTATTTTTTTTGTACAATAGATTTACGGTGCGCGTACCATGCTCGTACGTATGACGTACGGTGCAAATACTGTAAGTCGTCCCATGGTCGTACCGCAGCAAGAAATATTCAATAAAAAAATATATTTTACAAATATCTATCAAGTTTATGTGTTTATGTGTTGGTTGGTTGTAATTATACCTTTTCTATTTACTGGTACTTATATGTAAGTACTTATGCATTGTCTAAACGTGTTGAGCAGCAGTGTTTTATAGAGTGCTGAACTTTTGACCTCTGTTGACAGTTAACTTTTGCATGATCTGCTGGGGGTAGGGTGGAAAGTTATGTCAGTTGGAAAGGTTTGAAATGTTGAACCAATGGAAATGTGTCTTTGTTTTTGGATTTTGTGTGAAGGAATTTGATTTGTTATTAATGTGTATATATGTGTAAATTGAGAGGGAAAATGTGCCATTTGTTTGGTTCTGCTGCACGCACTGAAGCAGAGAGATTCTGCGTAAAACTATCTGCTGTGTGAGTGGCATTCTTCTTAATCTTCCAATCAGTTTGAAAGGTGAGTTGATTACGTGTAAGGGACTGTATATGTTGCATTTTATTTCTAGTAAGAGTAATGTGTTTATTCCTGTAAAGTTTGTAGAACCATATTCTGACTTTCTCTGCATTTGGATAAGTATTGTGATAACATTATTTGGTAAATTAATGTGTTTAGTTAATCATTTTTGTGCAATAAAGTGCAGTACTAAAAAATGTAGAATGTGTGCAGTCACTTTTTTAGTTGTAGAATATTTAATAGTGTTGCTTCTGTAGAATTAGGCTTGTGTTCTAAATCTACAATTTTGTAGTCAGTATACATAGACTGATGCATAGACTCTTGTGCAGATTTATAAGCCCCTTGAGCCTCTTTCTTCTTCTATTGTGTTTCATTTTTGGATGTAATGTTGGCAAAAAAAGTAATGGTGCAAATTGGAAATGTATTTACAAAATGAGTCAGGATTGTCTACTGAAATGTAGTGGTCATATACAGGGATTGTGTTTAGTCACTAAAATGTTTTAGTGTGGTAAATGTGTTTTGGTGAAATGTATGGTTTAGAATTTTTTGTCTAGAATCACACTAAGCGTCTGTGAAAATTAAAGATTTACACTTGCACCTTTTTCCATAATCTCCGCTGTCTCTCTCACAGTCTATCTCTCTCTGCTTATAGTGTTCCCTCTGTTCTGATATTTTCCTTTATTTTCTTATTTTAATTTGTCTTTCTTCACAGTGCCACTTCTTCTCATACTCCCTCCTGTCCTTTTAGTCCTCCTCTGTCCTTATTGTCTCCTTCTGTATCCTAATAGTCCCCCTTCTTTTTATAGTGTATCCTCTGACCTCTTATTCCTCTCTCAGTCTCGTTATATGTCTCTCTTAATAATCCCCCAGTCAGTATACATAGACTGCGGCATACATTCTTGGGCAGATTTACAAGCCCCTTGGGCCTCTTTTTTGTTCTATTGTGTTTCATTTTTGGATGTAATGATGGCAAAAAAACTAATGGTGCAAATTGCAAATGTATTTGCAAAATGAGTCAGGATTGTCTACTGAAATGTAGTGGTAATATACAGGGATTGTGTTTAGTCACTAAATTGTTTTAGTGTGGTAAATGTGTTTTGGTGAAATGTATGGTTTAAAATTTTTTGTCTAGAATCACACTGAGCGTCTATGAAAATTAAAGATTTACACGTGCACCTTTTTCCATAATCTCCGCTATCTCTCTCACAGTCTATCTCTCTCTGCTTATAGTGTTCCCTCTGTTCTGAAATTTTCCTTTATTTCCTTATTTTTATTTGTCTTTCTTCACAGTGCCACTTCTACTCATACTCCCTCCTGTCCTTTTAGTCCTCCTCTGTCCTTATTGTCTCCTTCTGTCTCCTTATAGTCCCACTTCTTTTTATAGTGTATCCTCTGACCTCTTATTCCTCTCTCTCCCGTTATATGTCTCTCTTAATAATTCTCCAGTCAATGTACATAGACTGCTGCATACATTCTTGGGCAGATTTACAAGCCCCTTGGGCCTCTTTCTTGTTCTATTGTGTTTCATTTTTGGATGTAATGTTGGCAAAATAAGTAATGGTGCGAATTGGAAATGTATTTGCAAAATGAGTCAGGATTTCTACTGAAATGTAATGGTCATATACAGGGATTGTGTTTAGTCACTAAAAACTTTTAGTGTGGTAAATGTGTTTTGGTGAAATGTATGGTTTACCAATTTTGTGTCTAGAATCACACTGAGTGTCTGTGAAAATTAAGGATTTACACTTGCACCTTTTTCCATAATCTTCGCTGTCTCTCTCACAGTCTATCTCTCTCTGCTTATAGTGTTCCCTCTGTTCTGATATTTTCCTTTATTTTCTTATTTTTATTTGTCTTTCTTCACAGTGCCACTTCTTCTCATACTCCCTCCTTTCCTTTTAGTCCTCCTCTGTCCTTATTGTCTCCTTCTGTATCCTAATAGTCCCCCTTCTTTTTATAGTGTATCCTCTGACCTCTTATTCCCCTCTCAGTCTCGTTATATGTCTCTCTTAAAAATTCCCCAGTCAGTATACATAGACTGCTGCATACATTCTTGGGCAGATTTACAAGCTCCTTGGGCCTCTTTTTTGTTCTATTGTGTTTCATTTTTGGATGTAATGATGGCAAAAAAACTAATGGTGCAAATTGCAAATGTATTTGCAAAATGAGCCAGGTTTGTCTACTGAAATGAAGTGGTAATATACAGGGATTGTGTTTAGTCACTAAATTGTTTTAGTGTGGTAAATGTGTTTTGGTGAAATGTATGGTTTAACATTTTTTGTCTAGAATCACACTGAGTGTCTGTGAAAATTAAAGATTTACACTTGCACCTTTTTCCATAGTCTCGGTTGTCTCTCTCACAGTCTATCTCTCTCTGCTTATAGTGTTCCCTCTGTTCTGATATTTTCCTTTATTTCCTTATTTTAATTAGTCTTTTTTCACAGTGCCACTTCTTCTCATACTCCCTCTTGTCCTTTTAGTCCTCCTATGTCCTAATTGTCTCCTTCTGTCTCCTAATAGTCCCCCTTCTTTTTATAGTGTATCCTCTGACCTCTTATTCCTCTCTCTCCCGTTATATGTCTCTCTTAATAATTCTCCAGTCAATGTACATAGACTGCTGCATACATTCTTGGGCAGATTTACAAGCCCCTTGGGCCTCTTTCTTGTTCTATTGTGTTTCATTTTTGGATGTAATGTTGGCAAAATAAGTAATGGTGCGAATTGGAAATGTATTTGCAAAATGAGTCAGGATTTCTACTGAAATGTAATGGTCATATACAGGGATTGTGTTTAGTCACTAAAAACTTTTAGTGTGGTAAATGTGTTTTGGTGAAATGTATGGTTTACCAATTTTGTGTCTAGAATCACACTGAGTGTCTGTGAAAATTAAGGATTTACACTTGCACCTTTTTCCATAATCTTCGCTGTCTCTCTCACAGTCTATCTCTCTCTGCTTATAGTGTTCCCTCTGTTCTGATATTTTCCTTTATTTTCTTATTTTTATTTGTCTTTCTTCACAGTGCCACTTCTTCTCATACTCCCTCCTTTCCTTTTAGTCCTCCTCTGTCCTTATTGTCTCCTTCTGTATCCTAATAGTCCCCCTTCTTTTTATAGTGTATCCTCTGACCTCTTATTCCCCTCTCAGTCTCGTTATATGTCTCTCTTAAAAATTCCCCAGTCAGTATACATAGACTGCTGCATACATTCTTGGGCAGATTTACAAGCTCCTTGGGCCTCTTTTTTGTTCTATTGTGTTTCATTTTTGGATGTAATGATGGCAAAAAAACTAATGGTGCAAATTGCAAATGTATTTGCAAAATGAGCCAGGTTTGTCTACTGAAATGAAGTGGTAATATACAGGGATTGTGTTTAGTCACTAAATTGTTTTAGTGTGGTAAATGTGTTTTGGTGAAATGTATGGTTTAACATTTTTTGTCTAGAATCACACTGAGTGTCTGTGAAAATTAAAGATTTACACTTGCACCTTTTTCCATAGTCTCGGTTGTCTCTCTCACAGTCTATCTCTCTCTGCTTATAGTGTTCCCTCTGTTCTGATATTTTCCTTTATTTCCTTATTTTAATTAGTCTTTTTTCACAGTGCCACTTCTTCTCATACTCCCTCTTGTCCTTTTAGTCCTCCTATGTCCTAATTGTCTCCTTCTGTCTCCTAATAGTCCCCCTTCTTTTTATAGTGTATCCTCTGACCTCTTATTCCTCTCTCTCTTGTTATATGTCTCTCTTAATAATTCTTCAGTCAGTATACATAGACTGCTGCATACATTCTTGGGTAGATTTATACGCCCCTTGGGCCTCTTTCTTGTTCTATTGTGTTTCATGTTTGGATGTAATGTTGGCAAAAAAAGTAATGGTGCAAATTGGAAATGTGTTTGCAAAATGAGACAGGATTATCTACTGAAATGTAGTGGTCATATACAGGGATTGTGTTTAGTCACTAAAATGTTTTAGTGTGGTAAATGTGTTTTGGTGAAATGTATGGTTTAACATTTTTTGTCTAGAATCACACTGAGCGTCTGTGAAAATTAAAGATTTACACTTGCACCTTTTTCCTGAATCTCCACTGTCTCTCTCACAGTCTATCTCTGTTTGCTTATAGTGTTCCCTCTGTTCAAATATTTTCCTTTATTTCCTTATTTTAATTTGACTTTCTTCATAGTGCCACTTCTTCTCATACTCCCTCCTGTCCTTTTAGTCCTCCTCTGTCCTTATTGTCTCCTTCTGTCTCCTAATAGTCCTCCTTTTTTATAGTGTATCCTCTGACCTCTTATTCCTCTCTCTTGTGTTATATGTCTCTCTTAATAATTCTCCCATCAGTATACATAGACTGATGCATACATTCTTGGGCAGATTTACAAGCCCCTTGGGCCTCTTTCTTGTTCTTTTGTGTTTCATTTTTGGATGTAATGTTGGGAAAAAAATAATCGTGCAAAATGGAAATGTATTTGCAAAATGTGTCCGGATTGTCTACTGAAATGTAGTGGTCATATACATGCCTTCTAGAATAGAAAAGAATAAAGGACAAAAGAAAGCAGTTTATTTAAAGAGAACTCATCTTCAACTTTTACCTGAATAACAATGTGTAAACAAAAAGAAAAAAAGTCCTGGTAAGAAAACTAAGACTTTTCTGCGAAGATTGTCAACCAGTAACACTAGTGTGCGCAAAGTAAAAAATACAGTGACTGTTTCTGCAACTAAGAAAAAAGATAAGAACCATGAAAAACTTGTGAAAAAATGTATATAGTAAAAGGAGGAAAAACCAATTTCAGGAAATAAGGAAGAAGATGTTTTATAATAGAATTTTGTTTAATTTGACTAAGTTAATAAAGAATTGTAAGAAGAAACAACATTTTATAAGAAGAGAAAATGTATTGAAAATGTAGTTGAGAAAGCTTTTGAATTAAAGAAAAAACATTTTGTTTTAGTAATCAATAGAATTTGATCACTAGATAAGCCAATCCATTTAATGAAGAGCAAAAGTAAGTGGAGAAGAATAATTAATAGAAGTATTTTTTCTGAAGTTTTTTTGGGTGAATGGAAACACAGTTCAAGTTCTGAGCCTTTTTTTGATGAGGAGAGTTATTTTCAGAGTAATGAGTTGTTGCATGCAGTTGACACTACAGGCCGTGCTTATGAGGTTAAAAATGGTTGTCCTATTGAGAAAAAGAAAATTATTTCTAGAAATGTAGAAGAGGTGTTAGCTGATGAAGTATTAGGGAGAAGGCCTAAAGCTCCAGTGTACACTTGGAATTACAGTAGAATTTGTAGTGTACGGCAGGAATCTATTGATTTTTTACGCAATTTCTTATGTAACTATACTAAGAAAAGTGTTAAACAAAAGATTAAGATGTTGCAAGGATTAGACCCTTGCAGAGTGAGAGAAAATACTGGTTTGCAAGGACATTCTTTGGCTTGTCTTTCTAAAAAAGTATGTAGAAGTGTTTTTCACCATTTCAGGATGTTGGCAGTGCATCATACTGAAATGAGGAAATTAGACAGAACGTTGTATTATGCAAAAAGTCCAGCTCTAATGTTAAAGAAGTTGAACAGTGCTCTTTTGCATGGATCTGTGTCAAATGTAAAGAACGTTTGTGATGAAATTCAGGTTAGTTACTTTGGTGCAGAAAAAGATAGTGCAGAAATTGATACATTAGTAGAAGGAAATGTAGAAGAGAATGTACAACATTGCAGTACAGAAAAATTTGAGCAAGAAATTACAAAGTTTAAGGTGATTTCAGGTGAAATACCAAATTATTCTTGTATTTGTTGTCGACGTACTCATTATCAAAATCAGACTAGAACTGTTGATTTGTATTTAAAATGTGAAAAGGAAAATAATAAGGAATGGATAGAATTTGTAACTTATTTGTTGGTAGAGAATACTTTTGATTTGGGTTGTGGTCAGTGTATTTGTAAATATTGTTATAACACATTAGACGAGAATAAAATGCCTGCTAGAGCTGTGAATAATAATTTTGAGTTGGTAAAAATTCCTTCTGAATTGGTGGATTTAAATACTTATGAGTCTATTCTTATTTAATGTGTGCATCCTTTTCAGGCTATTGTTCGTATGGAGCCTAAGACAAGGAAATCGCCTCCTTCAGATTTACAGAGAGGATTAAAGGGCAGAGTTGTGTATTTGCCATTAGATTTAAAGAAAAATATTGAAACAGTTGGTGTAGAAAATGTAGAAGATGAACCTTTAGTTATTCTTGTTAATGGCGTTCCTACTAAGAGTAAGAAAATCTGGCAGGAATTAGTGGATGTTAGGAAAGTGAAAAAGGCAACGTTGTATCTGATCCAAAATATTCAATATTATAAAGATGTGTTTATGAGTGAAGAAGAAATACCTGTAGAAGAAGATAGTGACTTGCCATCTGGCCAAATTGAAAAAAAGTGGATGTGTCCAAAACTGATGAAATATACGAACATTACAGTGTTCATCCACTGCATTCCAAAGAAGTGATGCGAAATACTATAGAGTTATTCCAAATGAAAGAAGCAAAGGGAAGTGCCATTAGTGAATGGGAAAAAAGCGTGGAAGCTCGTTGTTTCCATCATTTGTTTCCTACAGGAAAAGGAGGATGATATGATGACAGACCTGTGCAGATTCCTGCATCTGAATACCGGACATTAAGATTGTATGCAGAAGATCCAAGATTTCGACAATGTATTCCATATTTGTTTAATCTTTTGTTTCAGAGTGATTTGTCTGGACTGTCTTATGCAGTAAACCATATATTGAAAACAGGTATACATCTGCAAAATGTTTCGGCACAGGAATTTATGGATAAAGTAGACTAGAAAGATAATGTTTTGGAATCTCAGCTAATTAATCTCATTGGAATGTCAGCGTGGAACTATTGAGTACTGGTACCGTTGTCATGGAGAACTTAAATGTATGTTAAGGAACATAGGAACTTCTACATGGTTCCTTAGTCTAAGCTGTGCTGAATATGCTTGGGATGATTTACTTCAATTTCTTCGAGAGGCAAATCAAATATAATAAATATTAAATACAAGACACCTGGAGAATTGTGCTCTTTGGATCCAGATAATGTATGCAGGTATTTCAATCATAGATTTGAAGCTATGATGTCTTTTTATCACCAATAAAAAAAATCCTCCTCTTGGAGAGGTTGTGGACTTCTTTTGGAGAAAGGAGTATCAAGCAAGAGGTGCTCCTCACATACACATGCTACTATGGATCAAAGATGCTCCCAAATTTGGAACAGAGTCAGATGATACTGTGTTGTCTTTTATTGAAGAATACGCTACATGTGATATACCCAAAAGCACACAGGATAAGGACTTAAGACAACAAGTCTTACGATTCCAAAGCCATCTTTGTGGGAAATACTGTCGTCGAAAGTACAAATCTAAAGACAAATTCTACACCAAATGCCGTTTTGGATTTCCACGTCCAGTAATATCGAAAGGAAGAGTGAACAGTTTTATGTCATCTTTGCGACATACTATCATGAGAAAGTCTCCTAAAAATACCTACAACTTACGAAGAAATGAAGAGTCAAAATACATAAATGACTACAACCCAGTCATTTTGTCTATGTGGAATGCTAACATGGATATTCAATATGTTGCAGACAATCCCATTGCTGTTGCTCGATATGTAACATCGTACATAACGAAATCAGAAACAACGGAATTGAAGGAAATATGGGAAAAGATTTCCCACGAGAAGAGTCTAAGTAAGAAATTATATACTTACAATTTGAAGATGTTATCTCATCGAGAAATTGGAGCATATGAATGCTCGGATTGCTTATCATCTGCAAGTCTATACTCCAAATCTAGAAGAATCATTTGGGTATGTCTAGGTCTTGCTGCAACACGAAACCGAGTACTTAAATCTGTAGAAGAAATTGAATATTTCGCTGAAAAGGAGCCAGAAAATGCAGACATTGTGAAAACAAATATGTTGGATACATATTATCCAAACAGAATTCATCATCTGGAGAACATTTGTCTCTATGAAGTGCTGCAAAACTATATTTTTAAACGGAATTTTACAGAAAACATAAATAATGCTATATATGCCGTGGTTGGTTCTGAAGGATGTCTGGTGAAACAAAGAAAATGACATTTGATTAATCACCGTAAACTGAGTTGCGAAACACCTGACAAAAGGGAATTTTACTATTTAGCTCTTTTGCAACTTTTCAAGACATGGCGTTCAGAATTAGAATTACTTGAAGATTTTGACAGCTATGAAGATTCTTTCAATGCAACTAAAGATAGTATAGAATGTCCTGTTTTTGCTAATTATGTGAAAATGTTGAACGATGAAATTGAACAAGAAGCTACAATTGCAGCTGAGATTGCTAGAGACAGGTCTCAAGACAGTCAAACTTCTGCTCCGTAAGTCAAGATCCATTAGGAGAACCAATTATTCAGAATGAATGTAAAATGTACATGTAAATGTAAATGTACAGGAATTTATATAGCGCAAATCACCAAGCGGTTTCTAAGCGCTTGCTTAGGGAACCCGTCCTGGTATTCCCCTGTGAGATAACCCCGGC
This sequence comes from Lissotriton helveticus, assembly GCF_964261635.1. Lineage (NCBI taxonomy): Eukaryota > Metazoa > Chordata > Amphibia > Caudata > Salamandridae > Lissotriton > Lissotriton helveticus. The sequence continues at coordinate 1,045,432,011 of NC_136069.1, read as the reverse complement.
AGGGTATCCGCAAGGTGAAAGCCAGGCATCCCGCCGCGAGGGGCCGTTGTGAAGATTAAGCAAGCTATTGCCCAGAGTCGCAGAGTGTGAACCTGTGAATCGAGTAGGCACCGGAGCGAGAATTGTCGAGTCCATGGACATTTTAGGACTCAAGACCCCGCCGAGCCGGGAATTGAACCCTGGTCCCGGGCTGACCTCTGCTTCCAGGTCTGCCTCCTCTAACCAGTGAGCCACTGTTTCCACCTCTTCCACAATGAAGCTGCAACTGCTGTGGAAGAGGTGGAAACAGCAATGTATCAAGCTCAAGAAGATGTAAGAAACTTAGGAAATTTGGAAGGACAACTAAATGTTGAGCAGAAACAAATATATGAACAAGTGAGAGAACAGATTAACCAATGATTACTTCATGAAAAGAAAGAGTGCTCTTGCTCATTATTTCAACCTATCCGATTGTATGTGAGTGCACAAGCTGGAACAGGAAAACGTTTTTTAAATAAAGTATTTGTCTTGTTTTGTCACTGCTCCAATTGGGTTGGCCGGCACACAATATTAAAGGAGTTACTTTACATCGTTTATTAATGCTACCAGTAGAGCATGAAAACAAATTAGAATACTACAAGCTATCTGGAGAAGCTTGTTTTGAAGTTGCAAGAGTCTTAAAGAAAATGAAAGTTCTCATTATTGATGAGTTAAGCATGGTATCAAACTTAATGCTTGCCTTTGTGCATTTAAGAATGCAGCAAATTCTTAAAACAGACTATGACGTATTAGTTGGAGGAAAACACGTCATAGTTTTTGGAGATCTTCTACAACTTACTCCTGTAAAAGGACAACCAGTGTTTAAAACACTGGCACATGAAGATACCAGAAAGTCTTTGGGAGCATTGGAAATGGTAATATTTGGTCGTATTTTGAGCATAAGGAACTTATTACAAATATGCGTCAGGCAAATGATGCAGATTATGGAAAAATTCTTCAAGATGTAAGAATTGGAAAAGTGACAGAACATGGCAAACAAGCTTTACTGAGACGATTACTTCCCAATTTGTTTCAAAATGAAAATATTGTTCCAGAGAAAATATATATGAAAATTGCAAAAAACAAGTCTGTAATCTGCTTGATGCCAACACTGCGTGAATGTTCTGTATTCAATGAAGAAATGTTAAAGTTTAAAAATGAGGAAATTATAAAATTGGAAGCTATTGATAAAATAGAGCATGAAGGAATCACTAATATTTTGACTGAAAAGTTGAAGAGGAAATTGAATTCTTGGAGAAGTCGATAAGTAAAACTGCTGGTTTAGAAAAGAATTTGTATGCATTTGTAAACTGTAGGGTAATTTTACGCTGTAATTTGAATGTGGAAAAAGGTTTAGTAAATGGAGCAATGGGTAAAATTGTTGATTTAGTTAATTATGTAAATAAAGATGGGATTGAATTTTTGAAGATCAAATTTGATGAAATTCCTGAAATACAACAATTTAGGCGTCGTTCATCTCGGTTCTTGCTTGTAAAAGATTTGTATGTACGCAGAATACAGTTTCCTATTTGTTTGGCATATGCGGTGACCATTCATAAATCTCAAGGTTTAAGTGTAGATAGTGCTTTAGTGAATATTGGAAGTACCATTTTTAAAGAGGGTATGGCATATGTTGCTTTGTCCCGAGTCAGAACTTTATCCGGATTGTACTTGATTGATTTTGATGAGACAAAGGTTAGTGCAGATGCAAATTGTGTAAAAGAGTATAATAGGTTAAGAAGAGAATATGCTCCCAATTTAGGTCAATATCCAGTATTTGAAAAGCGTGTGGTAGGTAGAAAAAGAAGATTTGAGAATATCTGTAGTGAAACTGTAGAGAAAGAAAAAAACAAGATGAAGTTGCCCCTGCAAGCAAAAAGAAAAAGGACAGTGTTGAAGAGTATGTTGGTTATCGTTTTGAAAATAGTTGTGGTGTCAACTGCTATGCTAATGTAGTAGTTAATGTTGTTTTATTTCTTGAAAGTTTGCAACAGCAAATTGTTGAAAATCAGGAAGAAAGATTCTGTTCATTGTTGTATTCTGTTGATGATAAATGTAGTAGTGATAAAAGTAAAATACAAAGTGTTTCTGATATTCGAAATGTTTTGGACATATGTTCTGGTTCTACTCAATTTACACAGAATATTCAGCAAGATTGTCAGGAATTTTTAATGTTTATGCTTAGTGTACTAGAAGATGAAGATATAGATATTGAACATATTGTTGGCCTTTCTTACAAATGGCAACAATACTGTCAAAATTGTTTGTTTACATGTACCACTAACATAGACATTGACAGATTCATATATTTGACTTTACCAGACTGTGAATCAGTGTCTTTTAACAATCTAGTTAGAGTAGCTAGTCAAAACATGGAGTGTACCCAATGTAAATCAGAAATGTCATCAACATTATTTATACAAAGATATGGACAGTATGTTATTTTAATGCTGCAACGTTGTAGAGCTGATGGAAGAAAATTGGAAACTTTAATTAAAAAATTTGTAGCTGGTCAAGTTTCCATATCAGGAAGAACTTTTGTAGCTGTAGCAATTATTTTTCATGATGGACTTTCTACAACATTACACTGTTTATTTAAAATGTCTGAAAGGTTGGATACATTGTAATGATACTCAATTAGTTTTCAAGCAACGTTTGGGATGTATGTCAGTACAACGCGATCTTGTAGATCGCGGTACTTGACATCGCAGATTTTACAACGCAAGTCGGTACAACGACTTGCGTTGGAGGGCGCGGATTTAGGAGTTTTATAATTTTATATTCCAACACCAGTCCCCGTAACAGTAGGGAAGGTGTTGGAATATAAAAGTACAACATTCCTTAACCCACAGCGCCATCCAGCGCAAGTCATAGTAACGACTTGCGTTGTAATAGCTGTGTGAAAAACGTTGTGCGGTGTAAACACCGCGTTGTAAACGACGTTTCCCAACGTTTGCCTAAAGAGTTACCAAATTCTTACCTAATATATTTAAAGCCAAAATTTTAAGATCAAAATTTGGCCTTTTAGGATTACTGTTAAGGTAGATTCATCTGGTGTTGTAGAGTATTTTGTAACTGAGGGTGAGGAGCTTGAAGGTAATCCTGTTGTTGATGTTGAGGCAGAATAGGTGTATCATGTCGTTGGTGATGTGGCTGTAGCAGGAGACATTGAAGATCAATCAGGTGGAGGTGCTTTGGATATGTTGTAGTCGTTATAGGTGTTTGGCTGGAATTCTTGTATAGAGTGTGTTGCCACAGTGTAGTCTATTTCTTCTTGTTTTCTTTAGGAGGTACTTGTAAATATTGTGGAGAATATTGAGGGTGGTATGGCAGTATAAGGAAATTCTGTAGACTTGTTTACACTTGTAGATGGAGGAGTTCAATGTGAATCATAGGTTGTGTACATGGTTAGTAGGTGTTGGTACTGTTCACAGTGTAGTTGACCAGCAGGAGTTATCTGAAGTTAAGGGTGTGAGTTTGAGGATGAGTATCTTCATGTTGTGAGAATTCATGTTTAAAGAGCTACTCCTTATCCACTTGGTGACATCCTTAATTGTGTTGTGGAAGTTTGTTTTTTGTGGTATGTGGCTCTTTGGTGAGGAAGAGGATGAGCTGGGTGTCGTCAATGTAGGAGATAATATTGTATTGAGTTGTATTTGAGTTGGTGGCCCATTTGTGTAAAGGTGGCCATGGAGATGTTGAATAGCATTGGATTGAAGAATGAGCAGTGGAAGACGGTGCAAATGATGTGAGTGGTTTTAGATCTGAAGGCTGGGAGGCAAACGCTGAGTTTCTATTGAACAACTTTTAAACTAAGAATTTCACACATACTATTTGGCCATGGGCAAAAGTACGTGAAACTCTTAACGACTTTTTGTTGTAAATTTTGACTGCATATATTTGTAAGTAATATTATTTATAATGGAAGAAAATTAGTGATGGTGTTTTGTTTTTTCAAGATTGTTTGCCATATCTCATAGTTACGTACGAAATTGGTCTTAGAAAAAAACATTTAAGTTTGTTATTGAGATTGTTGGTTCTTTTTTTTTAGATAATCTTCCTGATTGTCTTTTTTTTGCCCGCTGTTATGTGATGAGTACTATTGAACTCACTGTTTCTAGTGTATTTCCATATATTCTGAGAACAGCAAAATAAGGCATCTGAAATGCTTTACATATGATTTTGTGTTGTAAAAGATAAATTGTAACTGTATTTTTTTGTCTTCTACAGATGCTAAATTTATAGTAATTTTTTTTATTTATTATTTTGAAGGTAAGTATAACTAGCTGTTAAAAATGATCAATGGGATGTACTTCTACAGAGCTGAAGTAAGAGAACGGCCATAGTGTACATCAGTTTGTAAAGACGGTTTGTATCTTTTAAACATTTTTGAAGAAATTAAAAAATATATATACTGAGTGTACCTGTATTCTTTGCATATAACTACAACACATCAACTACTTTGAAACTGGTAAGGGAAATAGATATTTTTGTACTTTTTGTAGTACTGCATTTTATTATAATAGCCCTAGTTTTTTCCATAGTGATAAAAAGTGACTGGTTTGAAGATGTAAGGAAAATTTAAAAATAAAAATTCATATAAGCAATTTTAATCATATAAAGTACTTGAGAAGGGTTTTTGCATAATATTTTTTACTAAATAGTTGATAAACCTTGTTTTGTATTATGTATTAGGAAAAATGATAAAATGAAGTGTTTATGTTTTTCTGCAAGGAACAACAACATTATAAAATTCACTATGGAAGAGGAACAGAACAATATGGAAATTAGTTTTGAAATTAGTAACATTCTGATTGAGGAGCTAAATATACCTTTCATGGGGAGCGAGATTGAAGATGAAGGTATTGCTGCTGGAGATTTCACCTGCGATTTTTTAGACGAAACATTGGATGAGGATTTTGTTCAAGCATTAGACGACATCGAGTTTCATGATATGACTTTTGAAATTGATCATCCAGAGAATGAAATTTCAGACAAAATGATGTTAGAAGCTCTATTAAATTATGAAATGTTTCAGGAATAAATTTATGATTTAAAATTAAAAATGGTTTGAGAGACTCTTGGTGCAAAGTGGACCTTCGGACATGTACTGCTTCAAACTTCTATTAATTATGTATGCACTCTTCTATGCACTAGCAAAGTTGTGTTTTATAGCTTTTATTTCCAGGTCTATCAGCCTGATTCATGAAGCAAAATTGCGCTCGCAATAGCTGCGAAAAAGCTATTGCGAGCGCAATTCACAAAATCAGCATTCACCACAGAATAGCGAATTCGCTAAAAGATTCGCAGAATCCCGGCAGGAGAGCATTAGCAATTCGGAATAAAATAGCGATTGCGCAATACAATCGCAATCAGTAATCATGAAAAATCGCAAATAGCGAAAAAAAACAAAATCGCTTTTTGCGAGGCGCAAATTAAGGACAACCCAAAGCAGGTGGTAACCATCAAAGCCATGGATTTTTTTTTTCGAAAAACCGTTGCCCAATCAGTAACAGGTGCAGGCCTGACCAAACACACATAAGGAGATGCAGCAGCAGCATTAGGAGTCTCACAATGCCACGACTGTACATGGTGGTCAGGCGGTGAAGGCTACAGCGAGCAGCACGGAGGAGACGCAGAATCCAGGAGAGGATATTCCGCCAGCGGGTCACCCTGCTGGGCCAAACCAGAGAGCAAATATATGCAAAGTACCGCCTGAATGGGGCAATGATTATCAAGCTAATACAGGACCTTGACCCCCTGATGCAGCACCAAACAAGGCGGACCAATGCCGTGCCTACACATGTCCAGGTATTGTGTAGCCTGCACCTCCTGGCCTCCGGGAGCTTCCAGGGGATAGTTGCGGCTGCTGGGGGGATATCCCAGCCCACCATGTCCCGCTGCCTACGCAGTTTCCTTGACGCAATGCTGACCCAGCTACACCAGCACATCAAATTTCCCACCAGCCAACAGGATTTGGATGTGACCAAGCAGCAATTCTACAATGTTGCGCAGTTCCCACATGTGATAGGATGCATTGACTGTACTCACATCCACATCTGCCCACCAGCTGCAACGGAGTACATATACCGCAATCGCAAGTCCTACCACTCCCTCAACATCCAGATGGTCTGCAATGCTAAGACATACATCACGGACATTGTGGCACAGTACCCGGGGAGTACACATGACTCCTTCATATTCCGGCACAGCGGCCTCCACACACGACTGGCCAGGGGAGACTTTGGTGAAGGACACCTACTTGGTAAGTACACTTGCCCCACAATGTCACACTGTGATGCAGTATCTGCGCTGCACAGGCACTCACCCTCTGCTCCTCTCATGCAGGTGACAGTTGCTACGCCCTCCGTGAATACCTCCTCACCCCATACCTCAACCCTGCGACACCACAGCAATGGCGTTACAATGTAGCACACATACGCACAAGGAATTGCATTGAGCGGACATTTGGGCTACTGAAAAGCAGATTCCGCATACTGCACAAGACTGGTGGGGCCATGTACTACAGTCCTGATGTGTGCTGCCGCATTGTGGCTGTGTGTGCAATACTACACAACATTGCTACCAAGCGCTGGATACCTGTAGAGATCTCTGGCAGTGAGTCGGAAGGGGACGACCAGCCACCTGCACATGTGCGTCATGCACGCGGGGAGAACCCAGCTGAAGGACACAGACGCCGCAACCACATCACAATGAACAGTTTCTAGTGCACCCACTCCCCTCACCCAACAAATCACAATTGCATGCCAATGGAAATAATGACAGGAGGCCGATGCATGATGCAGGAATAAATATTATTGTTAAATGCACAATAATAATGTTATGTCTCCATTCATCAAATGCTAGCAGTATTGTGCCATACTGCTCCTAACAAAACACTGGACATGCTTGTATCAGCAGCATGTCCCAGCCAATGTACATGAAACTCAATTGCCCCTCCGGCGCGCAGCACCCAAACGCCTCTCTGGCTCTTCCTCTGGGACGGCACATGTCCCTGCAGCGGGCCTGGTGCTGCGGCGTAACACGCCAACCAGTGAGGCAGACAGGCTGCTGACACTGGAGGTGCCCTCACTGGTGTCATCCCCCCCCACATTGCCTGGCCCAGTAGGATGGAGTGCCAGAACGGCAGTGGTGACCTGCTCCAACACTCGTCCAACATCCTCAACGCATTGGATCAACTGCTGCTGCTGCGCCAGGGACCGTCGTGAGAGCTGGGAGGTGGCATTCCCGATTATATAGTTAGAGCGGGTGTAGGCTGACAGCCGCGTAAGAAGCTGCCGGTGGCGGCGGCGGGCGGAGTTGCGCTGCGATATGAGCGCAGCAGTGTTGGCCTCCATGGCTGTTGTCATGCGCTCAATCCTCTCGCCCACATTGGCCACATTGCGGCCAATGTTGTTTAGCTGCAGTTGAATAGCCCCTTGCCGTCGTGCCTGCTGTTGGTATATGCGTAGTATCCGGCGCTCTATGCTCAGGCCTGGCACGCGCACAGCCATCCCCCTCCTGCCGCTGCGTGCTGTGTTCTGCTGGCGAGCCCTGCCATGCCTGCTCTGCAGGCTGCCCACAGTGGGTGTGCGCACTGTCACCACAGTAGCTGCACCAGATGTAGATGGTCCAGCTGGTGGTGGAGTTGTGGTTGTCAAAGGTACAGCGCCGGATGGTGCTGGCGCAGTTGGTCTTGCCCTGGCTGCGGGGATAGGTGCTGCGCCTTAAGGTGCTGGCGCAGTTGGTCTTGCCCTGGCTGCGGGGATAGGTGCTGCGCCTAATGGTGCTGGCGCAGTTGGTGTTGCCCTGGCTGCGGGGATAGGTGCTGCGCCTGATGGTGCTGGCGCAGTTGGTGTTGCCCTGGCTGCGGGGATAGGTGCTGCGCCTGATGGTGCTGGCGCAGTTGGTGTTGCCCTGGCTGCGGGGATAGGTGCTGCGCCTGATGGTGCAGGAAGTGCCGGTGTTGGCACCTCCGCGGCATCCTCTTGTGCCTCGTCAATAAGCAGCATGTCGCTGTCGCTGCTGTTGTCAGCGCCACCTGTGAGGGGAATTGGACGTACATTAATTGCATGTATCTGTCACACGTGCAGTTGCTACATGCATGCTGGATGACATTTCCTGCCTGGCTTTGGCATTGGGTACTTTGGGACATGTGAGGCTGCATTGGGGTTCTTGTACATTGTGGGCAGACTACATGTCCCACAATGCTTTTGGGCATGACCTGATGTGCATGGTTTGCATGACTTGGGATGAATATGGGCGGCTATAGGGCCATGGCCATTGTTACGGGACAGGGTCGCAGTCGCATGCCACTTACCTTGGCTGTCTTGGCTGGGTCGGGATGAGTCCAGATTGACGACCCCTATGCACGCCTCTGGCTCCAGAGTGTCCTCCACGCGGTCCTCCATGGGGGTGTTGGGAGGGACTGTAGGATCTCCGCCCCAGTAGCCTGGGTCTCGCCCAGCCTCTCTGCCACCCTCTCCTTGGCACGACCTCGGAGGTCGTACCACCTCTTTTCCAGCTCATCCAGTGACCTGTGTGTCACGCCCACAGCGTTCACTTTCGCAGCTATCCCAAGCCAGATTCGACGTCTCTCCACCTCCGGCACCCTCCTGGAGTCCTTCCCAAATAGTTTGGAGTGGTTATCAACCACTCCCTCAATCAGGTGCTCCAACTCCTGCTCAGAGAACTTGAGCTTCCTCTTGCGCCCGGTGTCACTGGGCCCTGGTGCAGGCTCCTCTGGCATTGCTGCAGTCACAAATGGGTTGGATTTGCAAGTTTGGAGGTGTCCTGGAAGGAGCTCTGTTCAGATGCAGCCTCGAGATCAGCCTCACAGTTCTGAATGGGGGTGGGAACTGCCTGCTTCCTGGTTGTGATGTCATCACTGTGTTCGAAATGCGACTTCCCGTTTTTGCGATCTCGCTACTTGCGAGATCGAAAATAGCGATCTTGCTATTTGCGATATCGCTAAATCGACACGGATTTTGAGGGTAATTGCGATTTACCTGCGATTTCAGTAAATCGCTAACGCTTTTTGCGGCCGTGTGCGAATCGCTTTATTTTCTCGCTAACTATGATGAATGCCGATCTGCGATTTTCAAATTGCGATTTGCTGTAAATCGCTATTTGAGAATCGCAGAATTCCTTTTTCATGAATCAGGCTGTATATTCCTCTGTCTCCCTCCCTCTGTCTCCCTCATTCTCCCTTTCTGTTTCTCTCCCATAGTTTTCTTCTTTCTCTGTCTACCTCCCTCTATCTGTTTCCCTCCTTCTGTCTGTCACCCTCTATCTTCTTCTCTATCTGTCCCTGTCTTCCTCCCTCTGTCTCCCTCTCCATCTCTCTGTCTCTGTCTGTCTCTACCTCTATCTCTCTGCCCCTGTCCCTGTATCTGTCTCTATCTGTCTGTCTCTGTCTTTATCTCTTTCACCCTCCCTCTCTCTGTCTTTCTCTTTCTCTACCTCCCTCTCTCTCTCTTTCTGTCTCCCTTCGTCTTTCTCTCTGTTTACCTTCCTCTTGTTTGCTCTCTAACTTTCTTTTAGTCTTTCTTCGTCTGTGTCACTCACTCTCTCTGTTTCCCTCTCTCTCTGTTGCTAAAAGACCGCAGAGGGGGCAGCCAGCACGTTTTGCAATTTTCTTCTTTCAAGAAACCCTCCCTTACCCCCAACTGAAGTTGAGTTCTATACTGGTGTTTACCCTGAAAGGGGTTTACTAGAGCCCTTTGCAAGAGCAGATGTCTGCCGTGTAGAGACCACTAACACAAGAAAAGCCAAGCCTTGATCCACACGCAGAGCACTTCTTCAATAGGGTTTCCTCTTGCTACATTGTGCACAGTTTTAGTTTACAACACATCATGAATATTCTACCATCAATAAATAAGAGAGCAAGCAGAGAGAACATGCCTTGAATTTTCAGAGAACAGCCATGGAACGTCTCTCTAATGGTTCTATGCAAAATAGTTCTGGCGTGCACCAAAAGTGAAGATAAACTATGAACGCAGGCACACACATTTTTAACTTGGCATGCATACTGTACATCCAGCTTCTCTGCAAGAGGCTTCCCTGGCTTCGCTGTGCGCAGGCAGCCGAGGCCAAGGTTAAGGCTTTGTTCAGCAAGTTCGAGACACTGAAGTGACTTCCACAAAATGAATTGTAGAGCCCCGATTAACACTGAAAGCCTTTAGCGTGCTTTTTGTGTAGTTGATAGTCAGGCGGCATTTCCCTTCCTCTAGCCTGGAGATGAGAGCTGTTAGCTCTGCTGCACTTCACAGGTATTTCAAAGATCATAGAGCAGATTGTCAAGGAATGCCTCTTAATCAGCAGCCGTTATGTGCTAAGCGGTTGCGACACACCCACTATTTGTAGGCGACACAGTACTGTTGGTGCAGACAGACCGTTATGCGCTGGCGCAAGGGAAAAGGATAGGAATGTGCTGTATCTTACAGATATGGTGCATTGCTTCCTTTTTCTTTTGCCATAGGGAAGCGTAGTAGGAAGGCCTGCTGCCCTTTTCTACGGCAAAATCTAATAAATAAGGCCTGTGTCAGTAGACAAGTATTCATGGTACAAAGTATGTCTTGGGGCATAGAGTGTTTCAAACTCCCACAGACTGTGCATACACTGTTCTTTGTACCTGCATATTTGCCTTATTTATGTTGAATTTTGCAGTTTCTACCTTTTCACTTCCACCAAACACTCTGTTACTTTTGGTATAGTTTTCTAGTGACTCATTGACTACTATGTAGTAAGGCATTCACTACATTAAAACAGTAATTAGTAGTTGTACAATAAGTGGTATATCCCCGGAGATATGACAGTTATTGTACACTGTGACATCACCACCATGGATGCATCGTATTTACAATGTGGTGCACTATGAAGCAAGAGTGGCTCAGATATGTAATGTATCTGTGCTGTGAAGATGGTGCATTGCTTGATTTCAATTGGAAGCGCAATGCAGCTCCAGGAATGGTCTTTGGGCCCCATGCTCATAATGCTGTGTCAATCCTTACACCTGCTTCAAACAGGTGCAGGGTTTTGACGCAGTATAAGCCGAAAGTGACTGAATCAAATCTTTTAGATTTCACTTAGTTACTTTTAGGAGGCGTTCCTGCACCAGAACACCCCCCACCTGTGCAGGAAAGCCTCCTTCTTGTGCAGGGCTTTACAATGTGACATACCTTCCAATTACATCACATTGTAAATACCATACATTATGGCACATCTTTTGCACCACCACTGCATCACAAATGTGATGCAACAGTTGTGTAAAAGAGGCACACGGGGTTGTAAAACCGCCCTTAATACATACAAATTCATCCAGGCAGTTTCACCAATAGTGCAAATTGAAGCATAGACTTGTAACATATTTATATGCATATGTTACATTCAAATGCTTCGGAGGTACTACAGTATACTATAGGTAAACACCTTATAGATTTATGCTGTAGCACATCCTTATAGTTCTGCACTTTCACATTCACCATATACTACTAATGTATTCATTCATTCATTTATGAAGTACACATTCTTTCTGACAAACTTTTACAGACTAACATAGAAATATAGTTGTTTTTTTGACCAGTAGAGGTAGTTCTAAAAAGAACTGTTTTTTTTGTCTTTGTTGTTTTATGTTTTTTTGTCGTTTTTTTCAACAATTATTTTTTTTTTTTAAACACCAAGAAAAATTGAACTTTTAAAACAAAAAAACTGTGGACCTGGAACAAAAAAGTTTTTTTAAAATGATTTATTCGGCAATGGTGCTGCTCCTGCCTCTTGACAATCAGATCCACAGATTGCTCACCATAGTAAAGCAATTGATTGCAATGTTTGCAGTGGAAAGTTATCTCAGCAAACTGGGGATCAATAATAGGGGCTGGACTGCTTCCAGGAGGTGGTGGTGCACTTGAGGTGCTAGCCACTGCAGGTGGTGGATTGTCCTGTAGGCTGCGTGTTGCCTCCCTTGCATAATTGTTTGGATGCAAGTTCTAGACGTGACGGTCCTTACTCGCAGTACCAAATGACTACTTTTTTGTTGGGTCACCTCTCGACAATGTCACATCACAGATCTTGCATGTGACCTTAGGTGCATTCACCTTTTTTTGGCCCTCTGGAAAACTGAAAAATTTCCATATGAAGGCTTCTTTTTTTTTCTTGTGAGGAGGCTCACTTAAAAATTCATTTTCACCTGATGAATGGTCAGAGGGTGTTTGAGGCAGACCAGCCATATTGATGAAAATAGTTCTACCTGACTTCAGCTCCAAAGAAAAGATCCTGCTCCTCAGAAAGTCCAAGTAGAATTATCAAAATGGGAGGGGTCTTTCAACAGTTGGAGTAGGAAGTATTATGAACCAATGAAATCTCTTCTTTTAAAGTCACATGGCTGTGCGTACTCTTACGGTGCACTTACGTAGCTTTTACGCTGTGCTTACAGTGCTCTTACGGTGAGAGTACGTACGACGTACCGACGCGATGTGCGTAATTGCTTTGAAAAGTAATATACGCTTATTAAAAGTTAACCCAGATAATGTCTACCTTTACAATTTACAATAAATACATAGATATATCGTTTTAAACATTATAAAACTTTTGTGAGGTACGCGCATGGGGCGTCGTACAAACGCAAATGACGTCACACGGAAGCTGTGATGTGCCACGTAACGTTAAAATGTATTTGTGACGTATGCGCGCGTGCACGCTTAGTACAATTTACAGTACAAAAGACGGTGCGATTACCGTACGCGTACGATGCGATTATCCCCCCCAAAAAAAGGAATTATATAGAATGTAATTTTTATATTAAAAAAAAAAATTATTATAAAAAAATGGTATATGTTTTTGTTATTAGTTTACATTAAAATATGAAATATAGTTAAAAATAAGAAAATGTAAATATTTATTATAAAAATGGAGAAAAAAAGTTTAAAAAGAAAGAAATTTAAAAATTAATACATTTAACAATTATCATTTACAAAACCTTTGAAATTCACTGAAAAAACCATAGGTTTCACACACGTTATAGTTAGGAATTAGCATTTAAAAAACCTTAGAAATTCTCTGAAAAAAACATAGGTTTCACACATGTTATAGTTAGCATAACATTTCACTCATACAAAACCATTGAAATTCCCCCGTTATAGTTAGTTCAGCTATAGTTGGTACATCCTTGTGAAGGAGTGGCAGACCTCCTCTCACCTTAGTATAACCTTTGATACACACATTCAAAAATAGAACGTAACATTTTCTAAAGAATGGAGATACCAATACCAGTTAGAACAACCTATTCAGTAATTCCTAAATCTACATATACATCCACTCATTCGTTTCGTTTCGTTAATCTTTATTTCGGCAATTTGCCATAAAAGATAAGCATACAATTAATACAAAACAAAAATCAGACATCAGTGTTACATCAATAGCGGGATAGCACACGGGTACAGAAGAGAAAATGCCCCAATACACAACAATCTATACTGTAAAAACAGTCGAATGAATCAGTACTGATTAATTATTTACAAACAGTCTATAATATTATGAATTAAAAATAGGGGCGATTTAACAATATAGCTAAAATCTTACATAAAATGACCTAGTACAGGAAATTTATAGACTAGATAATGCATAATCTGAATCAAGGATGGAGTGCCGTGGGAATTTAAAGCAATCTCTTGTGCCATGCTGCTTCGAGAAATTTGGCCATTGCAAAAACAGTTACGTTTCACCAATAGTTCTATTTAGTCACTCATGAATGTACTCACTCATCATATGTACTCATGCACTTATACATCCTGTTACACACCTACACTTATACATAGAGTTATTCACACATATACTCAAACATCCATTTACTTGCATATACAGCTCTACACACACCACTACACTTATTTCTACAGAAACGTACACAAACTTACTCTCTTAAACAATCAGTTATAGAAATACGTACTTATTTATACAGGAACTCTTGCAATCTGTCACTGTGATATATCCTTACTTATATACATCAATACTCACATATACTAGTTTAAAACATATGTACTTACTCATAAAGACGCTATTGAGGCGGTCATTCACTCACTAACACACCCATACACACAATCATCCACCCATACAGTCCTGCATACATGTTGTTTTCAAAACACATACAAACAGTGAGTCACTCATTCATGCGTCTATACAGTAAGTAATATCCCCCAGCAATCCATACAGACACTCATTCTGATACTCAAAAAACCAACTAATAATCCATATAGACACCCATGTAGCTACTCACCAATCCATGCAGCCACTTATACACAAAGTGAGACACTGATACAGATATTTACATATTTAAACATTACTCGCTAATACATGTATTCACTAAGATACACTTAATAAGTCAGTTATGCAATAATTTTTACAAAAAAAATATCCATTCAGACACTTATTTACCCATTTATTCTTCCATCAACCTTTAGATATACATATATAAAAAACAATTATTTTTCAGAAAGACACACATTCACTGGATGATGTCATCAGTGATGTCATCAGTAATGTCATTTGAGATGTCATCAGTGATGTCATGAGTGATGTCACTGACCATGTCATGAGTGATGTAATATGTGACGTCATCAGCAGTGCATTGCGGGCGCGCGAGTTATAGTTAGCTGCACTAAATATAACGTGGGAATTTTAATGGTTTTGTATGAGTGAAATGTCACGCTAACTATAACGTGTGAAACCTATGTTGTTTTTTTCAGTGAATATATATATATATTACCTACTGGCGGTCGCCAGTAGGTATATATAGTTAGGATTTTTTCTCTATGGGATTTTTGAAAATTCTATGTCTAATAACTTTGGCGTTTGTGGACGGAATTGGCTGAAATTTTCAGGAAAATGGCACATTTTGTTTCTGAGCAGCCCTTGAAAATTTGGGGGGGGTTCGTCAAGGGGGGGCCGAGAAAAAAGGGGGGTCCCAAAACGTGTTTTTAACATTGAGTTTTCCATAGGGCGGTTGGCCTCACTTTTAGCCCGAACGGCTGAATGGATTTGCACGAAACTTGGCAAAATTGTAGGGACTGGTAGCCCGATGTGCCTTTTGTAGGTCTCAATATATGTGCTCCAGTGGATTTTGAGAAATTAACGTTTAAAAAAAGATATATATCTGTAACAGCGGACCTGGCAGCGTCCCAGGACGCGTACTTTTCGCGCAACGGAGCTTTGTGAAGCGAAGCTGATTGGTTCTCCGGCGTCTGTCAACATTCCAAAAAGTCCGTAGCGGCTGCCATCTTGTCTCTCGGTAGGATCGAGAGACAAGAGGAGGTCAAAACAAAGGGGGAAATAACTATAAGGGGGCATAGTAGATCCTCGCTGACCCCCTAGGTTTGATGTGGAGGTTTTAAAAGGGCCCCGCGGGGCAAAAAAAAATAATAATAATAATAATCGAACGGCTGAATGGATTTGCACGAAACTTGGCAAAATATTAGGGACTGGTAGCCCGATGTGCCTTTGCTAGGTCTCAATATATGTGCTCCAGTGGATTTTGAGAAATTAACGTTCAAAAAAAGATATATATCTGTAACAGCGCTCCGCTTCGCGTAACGGAGGTTTGCGAAGCTGATTGGTCATTCTGTCACTGGGCTATAGTTGGGCTACATCTGGCTGATATTTGGGCTACATTTGTTTTTTTGTGTGTCTGGCGGCCATCTTTGGGCTACATTGGGCTACATTGGGCTTCATTGGGCTACATTGGGCTACATTTGGGCTCCAACATATATATAGGCCAATGTAGCCCAATATATATTTTTCAAAGTTAATTTTCGTAAAAACCACTGGAGCATATATCTTGAGACATAGCAAAGGCACATCGGGCTACCAGTCCCTACAATTTTGCCAAGTTTCGTGGAAATCCATTCAGCCGTTCGAGCTAAAAGTGAGTCCAACCGCCCTATGGAAATGAAGGAAATGAATGGGTAATTTGTAATTAGCAAATAGCTAATCGCAAACTAGGAATGGTAAAGAATCGCTATTTATTCCTTAAAGTTCGCTATTTAGGAAATGCAAAAAACTTTGATGATACATATGGCGGTTCATCTCTAACAAGATAAGAAGCATAGGGATACATTTATGATGACTGGCGCATCACCAGGGATGTGTTAGTCATTCTGTGCCGCTGTTCCGTCACCTATGGTGTGCTGCATTTACAATGCGGCGCATCATGGGGCAAAAACAGCACAGATGCGTGATGTATCTGTGCCGTAAAGGTGGCGCATTGCTGGAGTTGTATCGCAAGTGTGATGAAGCTCCAGCAAGGGTCGGGGGTGCCCCTGTCGCAGGGTTTCTGTTCTCACACAGAACTGTGGACAGAGGATTGGAACCTCGGCGAATTAGGGTGTCCCAAAACTCACGTTAGTAATCAAAAACTCCTTAGTAAGCTAGGTACAGTGTCACATTGGATATAACAAACTCTCAATGTTTAGACAATCCAGAATATGAACTTATAGTACCTCAGGATACGTGGAACTCATGAACAGTCGGTCGTTATATATTTCTTAGAAACCAGAACATGGAGTTAAGAAGAACACATGTGTATTTGAAATGTTTATTTACTAATGCCGTCTTCTCAGGCGTAGTATCTTAGATAATACAAGTACACATATTATCAGTAGCAAAATTACCAGCATAGTTACTAGTACATAAAAAGCGAATGGTGATAGTATGTTAACATGCTGTAAATGAATAAGAGTTAGCAACACTTATTAGCAGCCGCGGGCCGTGGAGGGAGTTACGGTGAGGCAGGGAGGCGGGGAGGGGGAGAAGCAGGGTGGAGAATACAAGTACACATATTATCAGTAGCAAAATTACCAGCATAGTTACTAGTACATAAAAAGCGAATGGTGACAGTATGTTAACATGCTGTAAATGAATAAGAGTTAGCAACACTTATAAGCAGCCGCGGGCCGTGGAGGGAGTTACGGTGGGGCAGGGAGGCGGGGAGGGGGAGGGGCAAGGTAGAGAGGGCTCCACCCTGCTTCTCCCCCTCCCCGCCTCCCTGCCTCACCGTAACTCCCTCCACGGCCCGCGGCTGCTTATATCTCACCCTCCCTAATACACATATTATATTATTTGCTAAGAAGGTCTCTTTGTGTTGGTTTAGGGCGTGCCCATACTTTAGTGTCTTAGATTTGAAGGAATCACATCAGCATACACCAGCTCTCTCTTCATGTGAACCGCATCAAAGCAATATAAAACCCGCCTCATGCCCAGAATTGGCAGAAGTTGCACTTATGTTATGAGTATGAAGTCGTGGAGATCAGACCTCATAACAATTCTGTATCGTGTTGTTCTTGAAACTTTAGCACTCGCTGTACAGATATAGTTTAACAAGCAAAGCAGATAGTAGAGCAATAACATATTATTCTCATGTAAACCACGATGAACTACTAGGTGGAAAGCTAAAGCAACAACTAAGTGTCGTGTGCAGAAGTTGCAAAAAAGGAAAAATGGCGTTTAAACCGGTAATGAGCCCATGCTAACTTAACACGGTGTAAAGATATCCAGGACCTAGATGACACCTCCCCATGATCCGGAAACGAACTGAATAAGATAATAGAAGTGCCATCTCATGAGAGCAGATTGCAAGTTTATATGTGGACGGTCCGCAAGGTAAAGCATTAAAAACTAGGAAAATTTAATGCTAAAGAAAAATAAAACAGCCAAGTACTTTATCGAGTCTTAAGCCAATAGGCAAGGTAAATAATAAAAACTTGACAAATAAGTCAATGAATTGTCAATGAAATGCTAGTACTCAGCATATCAAACATGAAAAAGGTCTATGACATAACTGTGTATGCAAAATAAGCTGCAACAGCCTCCAATAGGAAGTCACCGTCTTCATCCGAAAACAGTTCAGCCATCCAATTTAAAAGCGGAAAAGAACATACGTGCTCTCCCAGCACCGGATCCTCTATCACCATCAGAGGACAGCTCGGTGGGTTTTCAAGAAAGCTCTGTTCCAAGAAAGACTGTGCTGCCGCCAGTAAATTCCAGGGACCAAGTAGTCCATGCATCAATGCCACAGCCATAATCCTTTCGCCAGGACAAACCAACTCGTGAGTAATGATAGGAGTCATCAGCTGATTAAAGTCGACGTCAGGAGAAACCGGTCCGCAGAGACACAAATCAATGGCCCAATCGAAATCACAGGTCAGGCAGTGAAATACAGGCTGGACACAGGTGAAGTAGGAGAATCGAAAAGATAATCCATATGCCGTGCTTAATATCACCAACGGCATTGTGCCATAATATTCTAGCATGCGATTGCGGAACAGTGTCAGCAGCTGCAGGGTGGGAGGTTGCATAGGAGGGACATCCATATTTAAAAATGTAAAAAAGCACAAGAGCGTCCGCTGGTAATGCAAGTAAAAATGCCAATCCACGAACCAGAGTGGAGAAAATAGAATGAAAGGAAGCAGGGATGACTCCAAAGATTTTCTCAAATGAAGTCACGAGACCACTGGTAACAACTTTAAAAAAGTGCGCCAGGGCCTTTGTGGAGGATGCGTTAAAGATAGTCGGAACCATCTTGCTGAAATTGAAAGGCAAATCTGAATTGAAAAGGGTCTGCACCTCTGTACGGGTGTTCGCTATGTGAAGCACGAAAGTTTCACGGGCCGAACTCAAGGCCACCTCTCTCTGAGACAAAAGAGCTCTTATTCTTGCCATGCCGTTGAAATCTGTCCCAAGGTTGGTATTTGTGGCCAGATTGAAAACTCCCTATGTTCATGTGTGGGAGGAAATAGAACATTTCTGCAGCAAATAACCCGTTCACTTACTGTTACGATAAAAGGAATACTTTTAATTAACTCAGAACAATCTTCATTATTGAGCATCAAATAACTACCATTTTCCAACAACTTGAACGTGGGGATGATAGCAGGAACTGGCGTGCCTTGCAACACGCAAGCCATATTTGGTCGGTGTTTGTTGCATGAACCGTGTAACTGTATGTGCCTACACATTAGTGAATGATCTGGCGTCTCAGTGCATTCCTCTCCATTCAGATAAACTTCTTGATCATCTTTGAAACATCTGTATGTGTATGGAAGCGACCAGACCTCATGAAGAAAAGCACTACCTAAAGGTTCATAACGACCTATTGGTATATATTTCATACAATTTGAAAACTTATATAAAGCAAAAGGCAGCGTTATTAAACCGTGGATAAGGCACGTTGCCAAAAAACCCGCAATCCTCTGCTGATGATGTCACTGAGCATGTCATGAATGATGTAATATGTGACATCATCAGCAGTGGATTACGGGTAATAGTATCTCTAGTTTACTCCCCTATAGCTGTCTTTCTTTTAACATAAGTGTCTGTTTCCTTCCCTTATACTTACTGTTTTTGGTTCGCTTCCGGTTCGCGTACCGGCGAGCGAACTGGGAAGCGAACTAAGAGAAATAGAGGTTGGCACAGTTCCAAATATTGTACCAATTTTTTAATAACGGGGAGGTAGTTCTGAAAAGAACTTTTTTTTTATTGTTTTTGTTGTTTTATATTTTTTTTATTATTTTTCGAAACATTTTTTTACTTTTTTTGAATTTTTCTGAACAGTTTAATATTTTTTTGGGTTTTTCTTGGAGGGGGCAATGAAAACGATTCATTGTAAAGGGCTCAACAGGAGCAACAAAACAAAAAAAGAAGTATTTATTATTTTGGGCGTTTCGTACAAACTTGCATATGATAGTCAATAGCTCTGTTGATCAGAGTGATGCTTCTTTCTCCGTAGGAAATGAATCCATCGCAAAATACGCAGATGTGTTTTACTTCACCAAATTTCATTTGTATATTTGGCACCATCTCCCTGCCCTCTGGTCCCGTTACTTCCGGTACAACAGATCTTCTGGCCATAATAGGGAGATTATCTAGGTCGTTCCGAAACTGTGCAGCACTGTAGTTGTTAGGATGCCACCTAGTCATATGGCGATGCATTGTGTAGTTTCCGAAACTGTATTTTTTCTCGGTTCCTCTGGACAGTCTATCTTGACATATAAGGCAAGTTACGTATCTTGCATTTACTTTTTTCTGACCTTTGGGAATTTTAAAAAATTGCCAAATGAAGTTTTCTTTCCGGTGAGACGTCCTGGGCTGCTCAGGCAAAAACTGCCTCTCTTCGTGCTCGTCGTCCTGTTCCTCTTCTTCCTCTTCTTGTTGAATTATAACTTGAGCAGGTGGTCCACTCTTCCTTGGATGTGGTGGAGGTGGTGGGGAAGCACCAGCTGAAGCTACTAAAGAAGCCATTGCTCAGTGATCACAAAGGGTCTTTCTCTCACAATGATGAAAGTCAGAGTGAGGAAAGAAGGAGGGATTTTCATCATTTGGGAAAAACAAGAGTTCTCAACCAATCAAAAGTGTTCATTTTAGATTATATGACCTAGTCTTACATCATTAGGAAACCAAAAGTGAAATGAACCAATGAAAAGTGTTATTACCAAGTCACATGACTTGCTGTGTTTACGTTAAGCGCTTTGCAGGGCCTCCCGGTTTGCTTCCAGAAACCTGCGCTTTGCGACTCGCTTCGCGTACCAGTTCGCTAACGTAGCACGTCATATGACGTATCACGCGACAACGTGAAACGTCATGCGGACGGGAGGCGTCACGATGTTGTTTTCTAACGCGGCACTTGCGGTAAAGAAACGTTTACCGGCTCGCGGTCTATTTCGCGGCATCAAGGTCAGCTAACGGGAAGCTTCCCGATTCGCGAAGCGGGAACGAAGAAAAAAAAATATTTTACAAAAAAATTATTCATAAACATATAAAATATATTTTTGGATTTAAAGAAGAATACATTTTACAGCTACAGATATTAGCTGTTAAAAAACCAATGAAATTCACAGAAAAAACCATAGGTTATAGAACATATATAGTTAGGAATTAGCATTTACAAAACCTTGAAAATTCCCTGAAAAAGCCATAGGTTATAGACCATATATAGTTAGGAATTAGCATTTAGAAAACCTTATTTTACTCACACAAAACCATTGAAATTCCATATATAGTTAGTTGCACTAACTATATATCGCGCACCCGCAATCCACTGCTGATGATGTCACATATTACATCATTCATGACATGGTCAGTGACATCACTGATGACATCACTGATGACATCTCAAATGACATCACTGATGACATCATCTAGTGTCTGTGTGTTTTTGTAAAGTTTAAATACGTTTTACATATTGAAGAATGAGTGGATGTATGGAAGACTGAGTGTGTGTGTGGCTGGCTGGGAGGTGTGTGACTCTGTGCATATCAATGTGTACTTGTATCAGTGATTGTATAAGAGAGTAAGTATGTGTTAGTATATGTGTGAAAAGTATGGTGTTCTGTGTTTAACTATAGATGAGGAAATCGAAGTGTGATTGATTCTTCACAGGACTGACTAGGTGTATGAGTGCATATGATAGTGTTCTAATAATAACTGACTGTATGTATGAGTAATTGTATGGGTGAATGAGTGAATGTGTGTGTAGACGTACGAATCAGTGAGTGCGTATGTAGTAACTGGTATTGGTGTGTCATGATGTCATCAGTGATGTCATTTGAGATGTCATCAGTGATGTCATTTCAGATGTCATTAGTGATGTCATCAGTGATGTCACTGAAGTATGGTGTTCTGTGTTTAACTGTATAGATGAAGAAATGGAAGTGTGATTGATTCTTTACAGGACTGACTTGGTGTGTGAGTAACTCCATGGATGAGTGGCAGTGTGTGACTGTCTGCATAGGTGTATGAGTGCATATGATAGTGTTGTAATAATGAGTGACTGTATGTATGAGTGATTGTATGGGTGAATGAGTGAATGTGTGTGTAGACGTAGGAATCAGTGAGTGCGTATGTAGTAACTGGTATTGGTGTGTCATGATGTCATCAGTGATGTCATTTGAGATGTCATCAGTGATGTCATCAGTGATGTCATTTGAGATGTCATCAGTGATATCATCAGTGATGTCACTGACCATGTCATGAATGATGTAATATGTGACATCATCAGCAGTGGATTGCGGGTGCGCGATATATAGTTAGTGCAACTAACTATATATGGAATTTCAATGGTTTTGTGTGAGTAAAATAAGGTTTTCTAAATGCTAATTCCTAACTATATATGGTCTATAACCTATGGTTTTTTCAGTGAATTTTCAAGGTTTTGTAAATGCTAATTCCTAACTATATATGGTCTATAACCTATGGTTTTTTCTGTGAATATATATATATATATATATATATATATATAAATATATATATATTTATTTTTTATTTTCCCTCCTTGCTTTCCATAATGAACTGCATCCCGCTTTCCGTGTCCATGAACTTTATTGTTTTGTTTAAAAATGAACACGAATGTGAACCCCACCGACATTGACAAAGGCGTGTTGCCGAAACGCGTCTGTCGGGTGTTTATTTTATTTTTGGCAAATAAATTTCTTAAACACAATATATCCCCCGGTGTGCACCTCAATTACGGTCCATGAGAGGGATCATTGAAGAGGAAAATACATATATATATATATATTCATACACACCTTGGGGTATGAATAGTGGTGAAGATCTGATGGTTCACATCGGTACATGAATGAATGGTAACAATAACTGATGGAATTGCAAAGATATAATCGATATCTCGTGATATATATGTATATATGTATATAACTGTATGTGTGTATATAGAAATGAGAATTCAGATTTATTTTGGATGAATTACCTCTTCTATTATTCTTTTCATCCTTGGGTTTTGTTTGATTGATTTATGACTCCTTGAAAGATGAAATTTGATTTGAATTTGATTTTGGAGTCATGAGATATACCTTGATGTGTCCGCTAATCGAGAAACATGATTTTGATTAATGAAATGAGAAATGAATGAAGAAAAAATGAAATTTTGAAAAGATGAAATAATGCAGTTTGAAATAGATAAGTGCTTATATAAAAAGGAGTATAAGAATGAACAAAATGTATATAAATTATGGAACCGCTATTGGTTGATTTACTTTGATGAACAGACTTGAATAATATCTTAGGAAGGATAATAGCCGATCCACGGCTTAATTATGTTCAAACAACAAGTAAATAGTATCCGATCTAATATACGAAAAATGTTATATATGAGAGGGTCATGAATTATACATATCGTAAGTTCTAATGTACTTGTTTTTACTGAGTGGTTTACATGGTTAATAATATCACAACATGTATAAAGATGAATACATCATATGAATAATACACCACTCCAAGATGGCGTTGGTGAATGTCAATTGCCAGTAGTCCTTCCTTGAATGCGAGGAATTAGTTTAAAAACATGCCGATGTCCGGTGGCTACCGACATCGAGAAAGGCTGTTGCCGAAACGCGAAGGAGTCTGTCTTGTCTGTTGAAGATTAAAGCAACTTTTGGAAATTGAAAATCCCGTGAGTGTGAGTTATTCCATACAACGTACAACGTGGAGGTTTCGAGCAGAATATTCAGCGGTGTCCACAACCGCCACCCGCACCCGTTGTCGAGTGCACCAAAACCTGTGGAGCAACTGAGCAGAAAATCCGTAACGGACTTAATTGATGCACCGCGCTAACCACGAGGAGAAAATCGTCAAAGCCGTACAAGTCGTACCAGCTGTGGGGGAACGAGGAGCGGCGCTTCGGAGGAGGCGCAGCAAGCCGGAAGACCCGCAACTGGGTGAGCGACAACGTCTGTTTTTCCTTCTGTCCAGAAAAGTAAAAGGCAGCAATGTGTGGCAGCGCAACGTAGAGGATTTCATTTCCAGAAGTAATTTGCACAACATTGAATTATACTGTCCCAGACATTAACCACTAGACACAGGCATGTTTTGTGAAACGACCAGGCACGAAGATGCTAAAGGCATGTTTAAAAAATCGAATGGGGGCGAAGTTCAAGCTAGCGCACCAGATCCTAAACCACCAAAGACCAAATTTAATGAAACCATGTTAAAGCTAGAGCGTTTATACGAACGCGAAGTCAGAAAATGGTGGGAGGCGACCAGTCTGCAGGGGTATATTGAGGTGGACAGATTCCCAAGAGGATTAAGGGTGTATACTGTCCCCTCATACGAGAACCCTGACCCCCAACTACTCACTGACTGGGCAGAACACACGGCCCATTACTGTAAAGGGACATTAGGATTACTGGTAAAATACGCATGGAGTGACCGCGACAAAACATTAGCGGAAATTAAACAGCTCGAAGAAGAACTACGCAAGGAGGAAGATGATAAGAAAATAACTGAAGCGATGGATAAAATGAAACCTAGACTATTGAAATATGAGCAGAAAATCAAAACCCGTAAACAAGAGAAATTTCAACGGGATGAACGAGATTATTCCCAGGGCAGAGTACTAACCTATGCAAAAAAAATGTATGTGTCTCGAAAAGAACTGAGCTCTAAAAAAACAGCACCGGTCCAAATAGTAGAGACATCGGAATCAGATCTGACAGGGAACGAATCCAGCGATGATCAGGCAGCACAGCTCGCAAGTGGTTCTAACAAACAGACCCTTTTTCAGACAGAGTTCCAAGTCATCAAGCACTGCTGGCTACGGGGGGAAAAGAATAAGCCCCCAGAAGCAAACGCAAGTGCCAGCGTAGGAGGACAAGAAGATCCGGCAGCGGCAGGAAAACCAAAAAGTGCAACTTGGACCAACCGCAGACGGAACAACAGAAGATAATAGAAATGACCAACTTAACAGTGGTAAACTTAACAACCAGACCACTCACCGATGTGGAACACAAAGTTTTAAGCCTTGGTTTAACATTCTGCCCTGACTCACGTCTTGAATATACACAGACAAGAATTGATCTCTTCAGCTTCGTGAGGAAGTTGAAACTTCATAAATATTTCAAGAGTAGGACTCATTCGAAATCAACAAAGAGGCCAGAAGCAAGACTCACGGCTACTGATAGTCTTGCAGTGAATGATCTTCCAGGTATAGAAGCACTTGAGGATTTAAGAAATGAGGTAATGTAGGACGATGCAGTCAGCCAAGATATAGTGCAACGTGCAATAAATGTGGGGATCGAACAGGACAAGGAAGAAATTCCATACAAACCATGCTCCAAGTTTAACCCACAAATGCCGTATGATGCCCTGGATACTTTTTCGGAAGCAATGATAAAGGATCTTCAACAATTCCGAAGAAAAAAAACATTGGAAAATATGGTTCCAACTTATCCCAGGAAGAGAAGAATGCACTGAATACCCTGGCAAACGATAAATCCATTATTGTAAAGCCCTCGGACAAGGGGGGTAATGTGGTGGTGCAAACCAGAGAACAATATCATGGTGAGGCAATGAGACAATTATTGGATGGGAGATGTTATCAACAAACCACTTTTAAGACTTATCAACAAAGTATCCAGGCATATGACGAACTTATAAATAAGTGGTATAAAGTAGGAATGCTTGGAAATGAAGAACACCTCTATCTACGAAGTTCTAATCCCATTTGCCCCACATTCTACCACATTCCAAAGCTACATAAGAACAATCTGCACCCCCCCCGGAAGACCTATTGTTTCGTCAGTCCAGGGACTAACCGAACATGTCTCAAGGTTTCTTGACTTTTTCCTGGCCAAATTGGTAATTCAACTATCTTCCTACATCAAGGACACCAAGGATTTTTTAACTAAAATTCAAGATGTACAATGGCAATCTGACTACTTACTTATCGTCCTGGACATAACAAGTCTCTACACTTGTATCGAACATTCAAAGGGAATAGAAGCAGTAACGGTGTATTTGAAAAAAAGACAGCTAAGATATGCACAACATAATTGCATGTTAATTGAATTTCTGCACTTCTGTTTAAATAACAACATTTTCCTTTTTGAAGACATCTATTTTAAACAAGTGTCTGGTACGGCGATGGGCACCTGCTTCGCTCCCAGCTACGCAAACCTGTTCGTAGGCTGGTGGGAGGAGCAGGTGTCTAGAACCTACAGGGACGAACTGTCCAGTGGCTCGGTGATAAAATGGCATCGATACATCGATGATTTATTTATCATTTGGCATGGGACAGATGAGACTGCACGTCACTACATCGCATACCTGAACGAAAATGATCACAACTTGCATTTCACGGGAACAATTAGTCTGACTACTGTGGATTACTTGGACCTGAGAGTACAAGTTGTTGGGGGTAAGATTGAAACATCATTATATCGGAAGGCCACTGCTGGCAACTCGATATTATATGCAACCAGCAGCCACCCCCCCAAACTAGTGGGGAACTGCTTAGACTCAGGAGGAACTGTACACGCGATGGTGACTGTGAAACTGCGGCCACCGAAAGTGTAGCCAGATTCATTGTAAGAGGTTACTGGTTAATGCAATGAGAAATGAATGAAGAAACAATGAAATTTTGAAAAGATGAAATAATGCAGTTTGAAATAGATAAGTGTTTATATAAAAAGGAGTATAAGAATGAACAAAATGTATATAAATCATGGAACCGCTATTGGTTGATTTACTTTGATGAACAGACTTGAATAATATCTTAGGAAGGATAATAGCCGATCCACGATTATATATGAGAGGGTCATGAATTATACATATCGTAAGTTCTAATGTACTTGTTTTTACTGAGTGGTTTACATGGTTAATAATATCACAACATGTATAAAGATGAATACATCATATGAATAATACACCACTCCAAGATGGCGTTGGTGAATGTCAATTGCCAGTAGTCCTTCCTTGAATGCGAGGAATTAGTTTAAAAACATGCCGATGTCCGGTGGCTACCGACATCGAGAAAGGCTGTTGCCGAAACGCGAAAGCGTCTGTCTTGTCTGTTGAAGATTAAAGCAACTTTTGGAAATTGAAAATCCCGTGAGTGTGGGTTATTCCTTACAACGTACAACGTGGAGGTTTCGAGCAGAATATATATATATATATAAATATTCGTTTCATTAGTTCCGGTTGTAGATCTTACGAGCTGTCAATGGCGGTCCGAGTTAGGAGACCGGATCTCCTCCATAAATTCACAACAACTTTCCATCAATCTTTAGGAAAATACTCGGACACCCAAGTTACTTGCAGTGAAAATGTATTCGGCAAGTGGAAAAACGACGCGTTTCACCTTTACGGCTTGCTCACGCTCGCTGATTTCATACACTCCACCATTTTAAAAGCATGTCAATTACATTGTGTGCAAATACACATAAACGCCATTGGCAGCCATATTGGAATGTCCGATTTCCCCTTATTTAACATGGAGAAAAAATATAAACCTTGGTTTCAGTATTTATAATTACATTTCCATCATCAAATTTGTATTCTAAAGGTGGTTTAGACACTGCTTTGTTTTATAATTTCAAAATGCGCCTACTTTGTTTTCTCATAGTTCGGTAACGTAAATCCTGTTCACAAACCAGAAATAACATAAATACATTTTAGATTCATTTTCGCTGTGGGTATAGATGGTTCAACTGTAAAATCCATACGTTAGTATAATTCAAATTCCAATAACTTTATCAGTTCAATAGCTGCCCACAGTACCGTGCATTGCTCTATAAACAGGTTGCATTATTGTATGGTGCATCAACCTGCACTTATATCATGGTTTCAGCCCAAGTGGGGCTGAAACCCATGCCCATGTTAAATAAGGGGAAATCGGACATTCCAATATGGCTGCCAATGGCGTTTATGTTGTACACTGGGTATTTGCACACGATGTAATTGACATGCTTTTAAAATGGTGGAGTGTATGAAATCAGCGAGCGTGAGCAAGCCATAAAGTTGAAACGCGTCGTTTTTCCACTTGCCGAATAAATTTTCACTGCAAGTAACTTGGGTGTCCGAGTATTTTCCTAAAGATTGATGGAAAGTTGTTGTGAATATCTATATATATATATATATATATATATATATATATATATATATATATCACAGCTCCAAAGTCCTGGTAATACCCAGCCGGGTCACAGGAATATTAAGCACTCTCGAGCACGGCAGTGTTCTTTAGCAGGGCGGTTTATTTCAAAAACAGACGCGTTTCGGGAGAGCCCTCTCTTTCTCAATGTTTACATCTGAATATATATATTACCTACTGGCGGTCGCCAGGAGGTAGTTATAGTTAGGACCTTGTTTCCATAGGAAATCTACAACATTCTATTTGGAACAACTTTGGCGCCAGTGGACGAATCTTCACGAATTTCTCCAAGAAAATGGCCTGCTCGGTTCTGCTCCTTCCATGAAAGTTTGGGGGTGATTCGTCAAGCGGGGCCGAGAAAAAAGGGGAGTCCCCAAACGTGTTTTCCCCATGCAATTTTTCATAGGGACATTTAGCCAGGGCTACAGCCCGAACGGCTGAACGGAATTACACGAAATTTGGCAGAGAGGTAGAGTTCGGTTTACAGATTGTGCTTTTTGTTAAATGGTGTAAATCTGTTCAGTAGTTTCTGAGAAAATTACAAGTAAAATCATAGCGATATCTAGAGACGGAGTGCAGCTCCGGGTACCTGCATTGTCTGGAGTTTTTTATTAATGTTGGGAGGGTGGGCTTGATAATACGTGCTTGTTAATTCCCATAGAAGCGCATGTTCTGGAGTTTCCTGCCAATAAAACGGCGATAATTTTAACACTGGTCCTTGATAATATGCACCTAAGTTTACTGGTAAAAAAAAAGAGCAATGGGCCATATTATCAACAAAAGGCGATACATTATCGCCGCTTTTATCGGCAGGAAACTGCCGATAAAGCGGCGATAATGGGCTTGATAATATGCCCTTGTGAATAACCATAGCAGCCCAGGTTAACATCAGAACCCGGGCTGATATAGGAATTTACAAGGGCCTATTATCAAGCTAATTACCGCCGCTTTATCGTCAGTTTCCTGCCGATAAAAGTGGCTATAATGTACCGCTTTTTGTTGATAATATGCCCCTTTATTTCTATTATAGTATGTAAAACTTTCCCTTTTTTTGTGTAGCAGTTGTACTCTCTACGCATGCGCAGCCTCGCTTCGAAGTCCACGTTTTTTTCTTTTTCTTGAAGTTCAACAAGCAAACCTTTCTTTATTTCAGGTAGTAAATTTGTCGCCTTCTTTTTCCGGGTCGTGTTTGTCATCCCCTGCTGTACTTTTGTAATATATTAATAATCATATTTTTTCTATATTTATTTGAAAGGTAGTGTCGAGGCGCCAAACGTTGATTACGTACTCCATCCAACCACCATTTTAGTTGTTCTTCACCGTTATTTTTATTATATCTGTTATTTAGAACTCAGTAGTTCTCTCTCTCTCTCTCTCCCCGTACACGTCGCTGGGAACGCCACCTTTCTAGGGCAGTAATATGTAAAATGACCTTCCAGCTCCGGGTACTTGCATTGTCTGGAGTTTTTTATTAATGTTGAGATCGTGGGCTTGATAATACGTCCTTGTTAATTCCCATAGAAGCGCATGTTCTGGTGTTAACATGGGCTTCTATGGGAAATAACAAGGCAGTATTATCAAGTTCATTATCGCCGTTTTATCGGCAGTTTCCTGCCAATAAAACGGCGATAATTTTAACACCGGTCCTTGATAATATGCACCTAAGTTTACTGGTAAAAAAAAAGAGCAATGGGCCATTTTATCAACAAAAGGCGTTACATTATCGCAGCTTTTATCGGCAGGAAACTGCCGATAAAGCGGCGATAATGGGCTTGATAATATGCCCTTGTGAATAACCATAGCAGCCCAGGTTAACATCAGAACCTGGGCTGCTATGGGAATTTACAAGGGACTATTATCAAGCCCATTACCACCGCTTTATCGGCAGTTTCCTGCCGATAAAAGTGGCTATAATGTATCGCCTTTTGTTGATAATATGCCCCTTCATTTCTATTATAGTATGTAAAATTGTCCTTTTTTTTGTGTAGCAGTTGTACTCTGCATGCGCAACCTCGTTTCAAAGTCCACGTTGTTTTCTTTTTCTTGAAGTTCAACAAGCAAACCTTTCTTTATTTCAGGTAGTACATTTTTCGCTTTCTTTTTCCGGGTCGTGTGTGTCATCCGCTGCTGTACTTTTGTAATATATTAATAATCATATTTTCTCTAAATTTATTTGAAAGGTAGTGTTGAGGCGCCAAACGTTGATTACGTACTCCGTCCACCATCATTTTAGTAGTTCTTCACCGTTATTTTTATTATATCTGTTACTTAGAACTCAGTAGTTTTCAATCCTAGTCTTGAATATCTTACTATAGTATTTCAACATTATTTTTGTTGTGGACCGTCAGACCTCTCCCCCACAAAAAAAAAGAAGTATGTAGTTTATTTATTAACTTTTATTAAATCAATAAATGTAAACGAAACAGAATTATAACTATAATAGAAGCAACTAGAAAAATAACTTTAACAACAAACAATATTATAAACAAATTGTTAATTGGACTCCAAAAGATGTCCGATTGGTAATCTGCAAAACAAAAAAGAAAATTAGAGTTTAGAATTATGTAGATGTGAGTAAATGAGCTTAATAAGCATTACAAGTTTTGGTTACTCTACAGTTTTACGTGTGCAGTGTGCCTCGTACATTTCAGTTCTGTTATACTGCTGCGTTCAAGTGGTGTCTATATGGAAGTGGCTACTGCGTTACTGACTCCCGTTATGCCGACTTATTTCTAATGTATTGCTATGAAGGCTTTGTAGATCTAGGCCTCTGTGCTTACCGTTGTATAAACCTAGCGGCCAAACATTTTAGGCAGTTGAATTCACAACTTGAGTCGGGCTGTTCTTCACATTAAAACTGTGTCGCAGAGTCTGGAGTTGAGATTTTTCTTGAAAAGTCAGACGTAGATTTACAAGCTCCTTGCGTCACTTTAGCCATGTTAAAAGTGACTCAAAAGTGGCGTAATAAGGTTGTGGATCTGTTTGTCAGACTGTTGTAACCTATCTGTTGTCACTGCTCGGAGGTAATTATAGATTTTACAGAGAAGCTGCTGTACACTACGCACTCTGGGCCATAATATCAAGCCTGGGTGACAAAATTATCGCCACTTTATCGCCGGAAAGTGTCGCTAAAGTGGCGATAATGGGTTTGATAATATGCTCTATGGAATTCCAATCGAAGCTCATGTTAGATGTCCTTCACATCTAACATGAGCTTCGATTGGAATTCCATAGAGCATATTATCAAACCCATTATCGGCACTTTCCTACCAATAAAGTGGCGATAATTTTGTCGGCCAGCCTTGATAATATGGCCCTCTCTCCTTTGACAAATAAAGGTAACACTACAGTTTTACGAGTGCAGTGTACCTGGTACATTTCACTTGTTATAGTGCCGCGTTCAAGTGGTGTCTATATGGAAGTGCCCACTGCGTTACTGACGCCCGTTATGCCTACTTATTTCTACTGCATTGCTATAAAGGCTTTGTTTATCTAGGCCTCTGTGCTTACGGTTGTTTAAACACTGCGGTCAAACTCTTCGGCTAGTTGATTCCACAACTTCACTTGGACTGTTCTTCTACACGTCCAAGCAGACAGCAGTGTCTATAAGTTTAAGAGAGAAATAGAAATGATGTCACAGAGAGTGAGAGAGAGAAAGAGAGAGAAAACAACATTAAAACTGTGTCGCAGAGTCTGGAGTTGAGATTTTTTCTTGAAAAGTCAGACGTAGATTTACAAGCTCCTTGCGTCACTTTACCCATGTTAAAAGTGACTCAAAACCGGCGTAATAAGGTTGTGGATTTGTTTGTCAGACTGTTGTAACCTATCTGTTGTCACTGCTCGGAGGTAATTATAGATTTTACAGAGAAGCTACTGTACACTACGCACTCTGGGCCATAATATCAAGCCTGGGCGACAAAATTATCGCCACTTTATCGGCAGGAAAGTGCCGCTAAAGTGGCGATAATGGGTTTGATAATATGCTCTATGGAATTCCAATCAAAGCTCATGTTGGATGTGAAGGACATCAAACATGAGCTTCGATTGGAATTCCATAGAGCATATTATAGCTTGATAACATGGCCCTCTCTCCTTTCACAAATAAAGGTAACACTACAGTTTTACGAATGCAGTGTACCTGGTACATTTTACTTGTTATAGTGCTGCGTTCAAGTGGTGTCTATATGGAAGTGCCTACTGCGTTACTGACGCCCGTTATACCGACTTAGGGGCCTATTAGGATGGCGGACGGACACCCCAGAGGTGGAGGGACCGTCGGCAGGGGCAGCGGCGTTCCCTCTGTACGAATTAGGATGTGACCGCCACCAAGGCGGTCAAATCCTGTATTTTTAACATTGCGGCGGGTGCTTGCATGCACAAAGCGGCAGGCACCGCGCGGGCCCCCAAAGAAAAGACCGTATGCCTTTTCGTGGCGGCATTGCCGCCGCGGAAAGGCATGTCCCAAGGCTAATCCTAATATGGCTGGCGGTGTCTGATAGACACCGCCACCATATTAGAGCTTTTCCGCCGTGGTCTGAAGGCGACCGCGGAGGAAAAGCGGTGTACGGTCTCCCCGTCTGCCGATGACCCCCCAGCCATCCTCATCTGGTGGGGGGTCTTTACAAACACCACAGCGGTGAATCCGCATCCTCTGGGCCGGCGGTGGCTTCCGCCGGCTGGAGGATGCGGATTCACCGCAATCACCGCATTCATAATCGGCCCCTAATTTCTAATGCATTGCTATGATGGCATTGTATATGTAGGCTGCTGTGCTTACCTTGTATAAACAGTGCGGCCACTGGAGTTCACCACTCGACTTGAACTCTGCTTCTATACGTCAAAGTATATTCAATACGTTGCAGACAATTCCATTGCTGTTGCTCGATAGGCCGTGGTTGCTTCTGAAGGATGTTTGCGGAAGGAAACAAAAGGACATTTTGATTAGTCATTGTAAACTGAGTTGCGTGAATATATTGCGGACATTTCAGCTATTATAAAAACATTACTGCTATTGGGAAAAAAAATTCAATATGTAAATTATTACATTATATAGGAGTGCGTTCATCTAAAATATTAAGTCACATTTTTGTATGTAGTCAGCTACAACCCTTTGACTCCTTCTGATGCGTACTCAAGTGTCACTGCTCACCTTTTGTGGAAACAAGTTTCTTCATGATGTAGTCTCGATCTTCAACAAAGAAGTCTCATACGTGTTGCCGAGTCTTGATACCTCTAAGGCTCACGACATACTTGTGCTTCCATCATCATCATCATTGCAGGTTCTTCACCCGCTCAGTGCTTCGGGCACTACTAACTCAGTGACGAAAGAGGCCACGCATGTAGTAGAGGGCCCTTTGCTCGGTGCTTTGGGAACAACTCTAAAATGGCGTACAACACGTGCGCTCTATCTTTTTTATACATAGGGTCACGTGTGTAGTGACGTATGCACTGAATGGGTGTGGTGTGGATGTATACCAGCCATGAGGGAGTGTGTGTGTCGATCTGACAACTAGACCTGCAACTAAGAAATCACTACAATGGAAGTTTGGGCCTTGTACTTTTGTTGTGTTTTCCTGGTAGCGTAAGAGTGGCCTTCTTTTTTCTATGTGATGTTATAGAGTCACCATGTATGTGGCCTACTTTGTGACGCATTTTATTGTATAATGCGTGTGAAAAACTAGTTGTGGTAGGGTGTTTTTTAAATTAAACTGTGTACTCTGGTTACGAGTTTGTTGAGTGTAGAAGTATATATTTATTTTTATGTATTTTGTATTCTATCATAATTGTGCTGACTTTTCTGCTTTAGCGTGCAGTAGTATATTATTTTATAAAATGTATAACAAACTGTTGAAATCATGTTTGAAATTAGAATTGAAGCATGTAAGCTGCTCTCTGTGAGGAATAGCAATGCCTGCTCCAGCAGGAAGTGGGGAGCCGGCTGGGATCGTGGAGGCCTTGCGGCTGTTCCCACGGTCCGCAACGTTAGATTTGAGCCCCGGGGGATGGGGTCCTCGGGACTCAACACTGTAAGCATCTTGAAGAGACGTCTGGATGCACTATGAAGGTCTCTGTAAATAAAGTGGCAGTTTGAAAAGTGAGATTCTTTCTAAAATGGTGGAGAACATGCAGTTTTGAAAAAAGGAAAAGGATTGATTAGTTGTTCGAGAACATTCTGCACTAAGCTACGATGAATGTTTCTGTGTTTTAAAAGGCTGATTTTTATGGGTTAAGAATAAGTGTTAGCAAAGAACACTACATAAAATAAGCTGGTATATTCTCAAGTGAAGCATACTTGCTGTTTTAATTTGCAACAATGTATGATGAACTTTTTACCTGTGTGCTGAGTTAGGTGTTCCCTGAAGTGTTTCTATGGTAACTGGCAGATTGTGGAATGGAGAAAGGGTTGAAAGTTTTGTCAGTTGGAAAGGGTGCAAAAGTTTAAGCAATATAAATGTGTTTCGTTTTGAATTTAATGTGGGAATAAATGTGATTTTTTATTTATTTGTATATGTGTGTAGATTGAGTGTGTAGTTTGATCGGAAAAGTTTGCTATTTGCTATAGGACTTCCTGATCCGGTAGGACTGCTTAGGGGGATTTATAATGATGTCCAAATTCAAAATCTTTGATGGCCTTTGTTGAGCCTTTGATGGCCCCCGGGAGCACCGTCTCCGAGGGTCGGCTCTTGTAGTGTTATAGGGTGCCTATTCGTGGGAGTCTGCTGTTTGCTATGGTTGGGCGAGAGTTCTCTTTGAAGTAGGAAAGCAGATTGTTTTTCGTCTGAGAGAGCAGCATGCCCAGCTCCAGGAATTTTTATTTGGGTGGGCCAAAGGCGCATTCAGGTGGGCCACTGTGGGCCCAATTTGTCGCTTCTGGAGGTAGCCTACAAGCCCTAGATTACAACATATGTACTTGCAAACAGGCAGCATGAGACAACGGATTGCTTCTGTGTGTACCCAGAGCATGTGGAGAGTTATTTGAAAGTAAGACCAATGTGTGGACCTAACTGCAAACCCTTGAATTCCAGCTGGCCAGGCAGTAAGAGCAATGTCTGGACCTAACTGCAAACCTTCAAATTCCAGCTCCCTGGCTTCAACACAAGTACTTGAATGCTAAGCATATTATGAAGCATTCAAGTTTAAGGAAGTCCCTATTACTACACGAAAGCCTTGACACCATTGCACTAGAAAGGCTGGCAATTTACTCGTTGCAATTTGCCCAACACTTATTTCTCTGCACAAATGTAACTTTATACATTTTATTTTCTTGTCATTTTTTGCAAAGTACTTTCATAGATAAAAATTCTTGAAAAACAGTAACACATTTGAAAAAAGAGAAAGAAGTATTTTTGAAAACTGCCAGCAGTATTCACACCGACCTTTTCAAAACTGCCAGTTCCAGTCAGAGGTAA
Source organism: Lissotriton helveticus (assembly GCF_964261635.1). Lineage (NCBI taxonomy): Eukaryota > Metazoa > Chordata > Amphibia > Caudata > Salamandridae > Lissotriton > Lissotriton helveticus. The sequence continues at coordinate 1,045,396,659 of NC_136069.1, read as the reverse complement.
TCTTCTATTGTTCTTTGAAAACTCCCTTACAAACTCATGCATACATAGATTTGCCGTGAGCTCTTTCTCATGTGGTAAAATAGTCAAATTCTGTTTCCAATCACGATTCATTGTGCGTCGGAAAGGTGTGAGGACGCGGGATAGGTTTGAAAAGGAGCTGCGGTTGAAAGCCGTATAACCAGTGCAGATACATACATTTCATGAAGTGCTGGGAAAGCTTCAGCATAATCACGTACCAGTTCACAAATGGTGGCAACATCTGCACCATCTGGGACTTTCTTTTGCAACAATGATTTTGAAACAGCTAGTTCTGCTGCAAGAGTCACTTAAGGTTTGAGCCAGATGCCTGGTTCAGCTCAAGGTCCTCTTTGATCCTCGTGCTCCAAAACAAGCCTAGCTTTCATTTGGCTTCAGCCTGCTGCCCAGGCTGTGATGTCATATGCCAAGTATGAAAGGTAAAGCATTAATCTGTAATGCAAAACAGGAGAGTGAGACACCTATCTATTGAGTGAATTGCACAATGTGAAACTACAAAACCTGGGATCAATCCTGGCTTCCATGCTTGACCCAATTGTGTGATCCGAGCCAAATCTTTATTTCCAACAGCCTCCTTTATTCATCATAACATAAGAGTGCACCTTCAAATACATGTGTTGTAGCTGTGCACCATAGAAAACACCTTTTCTGTTTAATTTAGTATAGTATAATAATGCTTCTTCTGCACTAAGAATCTAAGCACCAAGTAGGTCCCACATAACAGCTGGCCTTTTAGTTCAGATTTGATTAATACAGAAATGGCACTGGAGGCAAGAATCCTAGTTGATGTGCACCGAGTGAACTGTGAGTGAGGTTTAACATGTGAGTATTTAAAAGTTCAAAAACAGTAGGGCAATAATCAGCCTGGAGGCAGTTTTCAAGACGGCAAAGCAGGAGTACTACAAGTCACCATTTAAATGTAATGTAAAGGACTTTAGTGATTATTAGTGCAGAAATAGCAGGACTGCAAATCAGGACTAAGATGCATTGTAAGAGCTCAAGAATCCAGAAGTGCAGAAGCTCTATTTTCTGAGTACTTATTTGCCCCAGAGAAGTGTAGTACTCTCTATTCAGAGTACCTATTTGCTCCTGAGAACATGCAGTAATCTCTTCCCTGAGAACCTATTTGCTCCTTAGAAGTGCTGGTACTCTCTATGCAGAGAACCTATTTCCTTCAGAGAAGTGATGTTACCCCTCTGGAAAATCTCTTCAACATTTAAGAAATGACTTTTTTGATATTGAAGAGATTTCACAGGCGGTATGCTGTACAATTTACAGTGCAAACTTTCAGTTCTCGGCTTGTTGCTAGGGTCTTTGAACAAAGCCAAACAGATAGCTATTCCAGCGTGAAGCGCTATTCTGGTAGTGCCTGTTTGTGGCAGCTCCTGCTTTTAAAATCACTCGTTTTTTAGTAGTTCTGTTAATTTTGTTCTGGCACTTATTTTGTGCTTTTAGCAGCCTGGCCTCTCACACCCCCACCTTTGCCATCACACTTGCACTCTAATTTGGCTAACTCACCGCGTTTCGTGGGTCCCTCGCCCCTGTCTCGTGGCGGCCATCTTAGGTGAGTGGTGTTTGCGTGTGAGCAAGTCCTCTCTCTAGCTTGCTCGGAGAGTATTTAGACAGGCTAATGTGTTAGCGCGCCCTATTCCAGCGTGAAGCGCTATTCTGGTAGCGCCTGTTTGTGGCAGCTCCTGCTTTTAAAATCACTCGTTTTTTAGTAGTTCTGTTAATTTTGTTCTGGCACTTATTTTGTGCTTTTAGCAGCCTGGCCTCTCACACCCCCACCTTTGCCATCACACTTGCACTCTAATTTGGCTAACTCACCGCGTTTCGCGGGTCCCTCGCCCCTGTCTCGTGGCGGCCATCTTAGGTGAGTGGTGTTTGCGTGTGAGCAAGTCCTCTCTCTAGCTTGCTCGGAGAGTATTTAGACAGCCATGCTAACGCGCAGCGGCCACGCGCAGCGGGGACGCCGGACTGACGCCGGAGTTACGCCAGAGTTCAGCCCGTCTGGGCCCGTCCGGGCCCGGACGGGCTCAGGGCTGGTCTCCATGCCCAATCCTTCCGAGTCCCTGGTCTCTTGTACTAGGTATGGGAGGGAGGAACTCATGTCCTGGCGGTTACTACAATCCACTACCTGTAATTTTGCCCATAAGAGAGGACAACCGTTCCTGCCCTGCAAGACTTGCAGTGTGGGTCAGGAAACGGCCTCTGTAAAACCGGTGCTCTCTATGGCCTTGCTAAACTGCCGGTCCCTGCCGAGTCACGCCACTGAAATCAACTCCCTCATTTTGGACCATGAGCTGGATGTGCTGTTTTTAACTGAGACCTGGATCTCCCCCAGTTCAGGACCTGATATGGTTAGAGCTCTCCCCCCAGGTTTCCTTATGTTTCATTTGGACAGGCCTGTGGGGCGGGGGGGCGGAATTGGCATTCTTTATAGGGACTCTCTAGTTTGCAAAGCTCAGGATGGAGGAGTGAGTGACTGTGAGAGTTGCCAGTTCTCTCTTCGTGTGTCACCTACAGAGTCCATGACGGGACTTCTGATCTACCGTCCACCTGGAACGATGGGGAATTTTCTTAATTCCTTTGTAGAAACTGCTGCTCTTCTTGCCTCCTCTACTGGGAATTTCCTAGCCTTAGGGGATCTCAATATTCATCTGGATGACCCCTCCAACCCTCTGGGTGTAGAGTTGCTAGGCGATCTTGAAGCTCTGGGGATCAACCTGGCTAATTTGGGCGCTACTCATGGGAAGGGCCATCTGTTGGACCCCATATTTTCTAATTCGGACTACCTTAAAGCCTTGCCAGCGTTGGCTCTGCCATGGACAGACCACTTTATGGTGCCTGCCCAGTGGCAGTCCGATGCCCCTGTCGCACCAGCTCCGAGGGTATATACTGTTGAAAGAGCCTGGTCTAGGCTCCCAGTGGACTCCTGGGCGTTACATCTGGAGGCATCCCGGCCTCCCCTTGGTTCCAACCCGTTAGTTGCGGATGAGAATTTAAACATCTGGCTCACCAATTCGCTAGACTCTCTCCTCCCCAAAAAGAAACAACTTATTAGGGTTAAGAGAGTGGGATCTGCGCCTTGGTATACATCTGAGCTGAGGACACTAAGGAAGGGCTGCAAGAGGCTGGAGCGGACCTGGAGGAAAGACTGGAGCGAAACGAGCCGGAAAGAATATCGGGCGGCTCTTAGTACCTATAAAGTCGCTATTCGGGTAGCTAAATCAGGGTTCTTTGAGGAGAGAATAGGCTGTGCGGCCAACTCCTCGAAGGAATCATTTAGGGTCATTAAAGAACTTCTGAAAACTCCCAAACCGCAGGTCACTCACGAGGACCCACGTGAGAAATGCTCAGAACTCGCCTCCTTCTTTAAAACCAAAATAGACAACATCTTGGCATCTCTTCCTAGGTTACCCGAGGGGCTACCCGTGGATGGTAACCCGGGCCCTCAGCTCAGGGTGCAGTCTGCGGAGCTGGCTTCTCTTGGTCCCGTCACAGTGGAAGAAGTCCTTACAGTTTTGACGGCCATGAAAAGCGGCTCTCCGAAAGATCCTGCACCCATGAAGTACCTGAAGCAGGTAGCCCCCACCATCGGCGGTCCAGTGACAGACCTTATAAACCTGTCTCTCACCCAAGGAGTGGTGCCCCCTAGTTGGAAAGGAGCGGTGGTTAAGGCACTCCTGAAGAAGCCTAACCTGGACCCAGCCGATCTCGCCAACTTTAGACCCATCTCCCTACTCCCCGGCCTTAGTAAGGTGGCGGAGAAGTTGGTGAACGGGTACTTATCGGGCTTCTTGGAGTCCAATTCTCTTCTGGGAGATTCCCAAACAGGCTTTCGCCCCTGCTGGCAGTCGTGGAGAATGCAGGAGCATTCTGGATTCAGGGGGATCGGTGGCAGTGATCCTCCTGGACCTTAGTGCGGCATTTGACACCGTAGACCATCAGGTGCTTCTCCAACGGCTGTCGGGGGTGGGGGTCTCCGGGATGGCCCTCAAGTGGTTTGCCTCTTTTCTGGAGGATCGGACATTTGAGGTATGAGAAGGCCATGAGAAATCATCTTCAGTCCCTCTCCAGTGCGGTGGTGTGCCACAGGGCTCATCGTTGAGCCCTACTTTATTTAACATTTACATGGCCCCTCTGGAGAGTGTGGTACTGCCTCTGCGTATTAAGATCATCAGCTACGCTGATGATACTCAGTTGGTGGTAGGGCTTTCCCAGTCGGCTTACCATCCCGACCGGCTGCACACGTGTCTTGATAAGATCTTCACGTGGATGTGTAGCTCAGCACTCAAGCTCAACGGCTCCAAGACTGAGCTGATGCTGCTGGGGAATTCCCCTCCGTCCTTACCACCTGGCAGCTGGCCTAGCTGCCTGGGAGCTGCACCCATCCCCAAACAGGAGATCAAGAGCCTGGGGGTGTGGTTGGAGCAGGACCTCTCCTTCAAGACGCACGCTAAAAAGACCGCAGGCGTGTGCTTTGGTCTGCTCCGATCAGCTCGGAAGATCCTACCTCTTCTCCCAGTCTCCACCAGGAGGCTACTTATCCAGGGGCTTATCATCTCGCGGCTGGACTTCAGCAACGCGCTGTTTTTGGGTGCTCCTGAGTCCACCCTAAACAAACTGCAGCAGGTGCAGAACGCGGCCGCCAGGCTCCTGACAGGTCTTCCTAGGCGTCAGTCAGCACGTCCTGCGCTGAAGGCGCTACATTGGCTCCCTGTGAGGGAGAGGGTGAGATTCAAGGCACTTTGCATGGCCCACAAAAGTTTGCAGGGGAAAGGCCCTCCGATCCTTCGGGGTTTGGTTCAACCGTATAAGGCCTTCCGCTCCCTCCGTTCTGACCATCAACACCTATTGCAGGTTTTGAGGGTAAGGAAGGCAAGAACTGGTGGTAGAAGGTTTTCTATAAACGTGGCCACTCTGTGGAACTCTCTCCCTTTTTACTTGCGCTCGGAACCGAGCTTTTTACGTTTGCGTAAACTTTTAAAAACTTATTTGTTTCCTGCCTAAATTTTTGTGCCTAGTAGGGTGACGCTATCTCTCTGGATGAGCGCGGGGATGCCCAAGGGTAACCAGGCGCTATACAAAATTCATTAATAATAATAATAATAATAATAATAGCTCAACTGTCTCGGCTCTTCCTGTTAATTTGTTGTCCTACCCACCCCTAGAGATGGGCCCATATATCTAGCAAGGCCTACTTCAGGGCCCTTCTTTATCTCTCCTTAGTCTTACAAGGCCCAGTAAAATGCATTATTTTGCTAATCTTTCTAATCGTTAACACTCTCAAAAAGTGTTTCGTTCCCCATGTAAGGTCCCTTTGATGGGAAGATGAGGTTTCTGAGGTGGGAGTATCAGGCAATTTACACTACTCATCCTCCCTCGTTGCCAGCCTTCAGAGAGAATCTCTCTTCATTAATACATCCACCTGACCCACACTCTGCAGCACACTCCCTTCAAGGCCTGATTATCAATTTTCTACCATCCCTCTACCGTGCACCTTATCTCACAGCTAACCTTGGTCCCCAGCCCCATATCAGCTACCACCCGGCTTCATTTTCCTTATTCCCACTAAATAAACATTAGTAAAATCACCTTCAAACTCAAAACCGTGAATATAACAGTAAATATAATTAGCACACACTTTAAAAATATGTTACACTGTGGCCCTAATGACCCAACTGCTAATTAAATAAGCAAAAACAGAAAGGCCAGTACAGGGTCTATTTTAGCGCTGGTGTGAAAGTATTTATTGGCGTCCAACCACTGACCTCTTTCTAGGTAGACATTTACTACCACTCTGCAACAGTGCACTTCATCTCTCCAAAGCCCCTCCCATGACCTCCTCCTCAGACGTTCTCACAAATACCCTCCACCAGCGCCCCTCATTGCTCCATAGCCCCTTCCCCCATTGACCTCCTCCCCTGATTACCTCACTGCCACACTCTTCCTCAGACTTCCTCCCTACCACCATCCACTAGTGCCCCTCATCCCTCCATAGCCCCTTCGCCCACTGACCTCCTCCTCTGATTTCCTCACTGTTACCCTCTACCAGTGCCCCTCATCGCTACGAAACGCCTCCTCCTCATGACCTCCTCTGCGGATTCTCTCATTGCCACCCTCCTCCCAGACTCCCCCACTACCACCAGTGCCCCTCATTACTCCAAAGCCCCCCATGACCTTCCCCTCATGACCTACTCCTCAGACTTCCTCCCTGCAACCCTCCACCAGTGCCCCTCATTGCTCCAAAGCCCCTCCCCTCCTATCGCTCCATAGCCCCTCCCCTATGACCTTCTCATCAGAGTCCCACTTTCCTCCTCAGAGTCCCTCCCTACCACCCTCCACCAGTGCCTCTCATCACTCCAAAGCCCCTCCCCCATGACCTCCTCCTCAGATTCCCTCAAAAGGGCTAAGGAAATGGTGACCTGTGCGATCATTCTGTCAAGATTAGATTATGCCAACGCCTTGTACATTGGTCTGACGGCTAGGGCCTTGTTGAGTATGCAGTGCCAGTCAGAACCTTCGCGAGCTGCATTGGCTCCCGGTGGAGCAGCGAGTACAGTTTAAGGCTCTGACATTAGTCCATGGGGCCCTTTACAAGATAGGGCCTCAATATCTTAGGAGACGGTTTTCGTTTTATGAGCCGTCGTGCTTTCTTCGTTCCACAGGAAAATGCCTTGCTGTTGTTCCTAGGTTCCGCCAGACCATGCTAGGCGGTAGTTCCCTTTCTGTTAAAGCAGCCATGGCTTGGAATGCCCTGCCTCTGGAATTACGAAACATTGAGAGCCTCAGGGTATTTAAAAAACAGTTAAAAACCTTGCTATTTAAGTAATCTTATGTTTGGTTATTTCCTTCCCTTCTCTACCATTTGGCTTTCGCGCTGGGACACTTCCGAGTAGCCGTGCGCGTTATAAGTGGAGGCTAACTTAACTTAACATAACATCCCCTTTGGTTTTGATTTGTTGTGCCCAGCAGGTACTAGCAGAGGTCAAAGCTTTCATTTTTCGATCCCAACACTAATGTCTCTTCAGCGAAGACAAACAGTTTGCATTTTTCTTAAGCACAGACGTTCTGTACAAGTATGGCAGAAGGAGGCATATCTATGTTCCAGCCACCACAAGCTCAAAATATATTAATGGCTAAATACTTATCCTGATGCAGCAATGAACAGCGCACTGTTACTATCTTTTCCGACAACCATGGTTTCGGTAGCATAGCTTGGGTGGCACAGAATCAGGCCTTCGCAAAAAACGACAAATTGTAACAAGGAAAACACACCAGCAAGGGGAATTGTAAGAGGGTCCGGCAAAAAGGAGCAGAATCTAAACGAGTCAAATAAGTCAACTCAGATAAATCGCGAAGCAAAATAATAAATAAATAAAACGCAGTGAATACACAACGGAAATAGCAGAGGAACAGAATGGAAAAAAGTAAAGCGTAAAGCAAACAGGAGATACAAGTCAGTCAGAACCGCCAGAGAGGAGGCATGGGAGAAGCGACGATGCAAAAAAGAGAAACAAATAAAGAAGCTAAAAAAACGAAAGGAACAAATAGGGGTGAAAGATACAGTATGCGTCAAAGTGACGGGGCTGATCAAGGGAAGATAGCGCCATACTGCAACAGACACTTAGGGGCCGATTAGGATGGCGGACGGACTTGCGTCCGTCCGCCACCCCTGAGTAGGAGGGACCGTCCGCATGGGCAGCGGCGGTCCCTCCATGGCAATTAGGATGTGACCGCCAAGCCGACCGCGGCGGAAAAGCGGCGGACGGAATTCCAGACCCACCAGCCATCCTAATTTGGCGGTGGGTCTTTGGAGTCTCCGCCGCGGTTTTTCCGCATCCTCCAGGCCAGCGGACACTTCCGCTGGCCCGGAGGATGCGGAAAAACTGCCATCCTAATCGGCCCCTTAGTTTGGGACACTTATATTCCATTTTGATTTCACGTGCTGTAATAAAATACATGTTGTCGCTTTTCACTCAAAGGTTGTCGACTCCCTATTTTAATCAAAGTGAAGTTTAAATTAAGCTAACTTCAAATCCTCTGAAACAAAGCAGGAGGGCAAATCAAGGGGGATGCACAAATGGGAAAGAAAGTCTATAGAATTTTTAATTAACGTTATTATAATATTTTGGCGAGTATTTATTATCGGTTTATTCCAAATTACCCCTGGTTGGTTTGAAATTGACATTATGCTAGCAGATGCTGCATATAGAACATCACATTACATGGCACTGTAAGGAATCATTAAAGCAACAAATAAGCCACCATGCAACAAGAAAGAGTTTGTAATCCCCATTGGCAGATCCTGTGTTTCTCAAGCTAAACCACAACTTAATTGCAATGGGTCATCTCACATCAGCGGCCATGGTCTTATTACATGGTCAATTACAATGGATTCCATCAAATGCTAAGCAAGTTATGATATATATATATTTTGAGGGAAAGTAGTATAGCTTATTTATTAAAGTAATTCCTGCATGCAAAGTTCCTGCGTTCCATTCAGATCTAGGCCTAGATGTAGGTAAATGTGAATTACCGATTCATAAATACCGAATTTTACCGATTCGGTATTCATGAATCGGTAATTCAAATGTAGGTAGAAATTCGGTAACAAATACCGAATCGGTATGATTCGGTATTTACCGATTCAGTAATTACAGAATCGGTATTTGCCATTGATTCCTATGGGCCTTGAAGCCCATAGGATTCAATGGCAGTTACCGATTCGGTAATTACCGAATCGGTAAAAATACCGAATTTACAAGGGGGACAGGGTGTCACTTTGACACCCTGTTGCACCCCTGTAACTGGCGTGTGCGCCATGTGGCACACAGACATGCCCTTAGGGCATGTCTGTGTGCCACATGGCACAGGTGTACGTGCACAGATGTGCATGTACACAATAATTCGTTATTTACCATGTAATTGTATTACATGGTAAATAACGAATTCTAAAGGCCCTGTAGCACTGTTAGAAGTGCTACCTACATAGGAAAATACAGATTCGGTAATTTTACCGATCGGTAATTTTACCGATTTGGTAAAATTACCGATTCGGTAAAATTACCGAATCTGTATGTTTTCAGTGCCCCTACATACCAATGTCAAAATACCGTTCGGAAACGGCCAAAAATCGGTATTTTCGGCCGATTCCGACCGGTATTTTGACACCTACATCTGGCCCCTAGTCCTGAAATATTCAATCTCATTGACTGTCAAGAATAGAACCTTGAGACTCAGTCGTGTATGCATAGGCCATGCAGATACATCCCCACGTGAGGCACTCCAAGTGAAACAAAGTTTCAAAAAGTAGATTCGATAAGTTTTTATTTTTTTCCCAATGAAGTAGTTCTTCAAAACAGGTTTGATATTGTCTTCATATCAAAATAGTCATTTAATTAATAAATGAGGAACAATCAAGTGAGTGACTCCAATGCATTTCGGGCGGAGCCCTTTCTCAAGGAGTTCTATGGAGAAGAAGAAATGAAGTGAGGGTAAGATGAGGATAATAAAAGCCTGATAATAAAGTGAAAAACAGAGGTAGCGTTTTCATTAGAAAAACCGGGGGTGGTGCTCATTAAAAAACGAGGGTGGTGTTCATTCAAAGAAAAACTGGGTGAAGTAAGACATGAGCTGTCAAGGGTTCCTGTACTACAACCTTAACGTGCCGATCAATAGGTGATGAAGGGAAATCTTCGAAAAATCATTACTGGCTAAAGGCGGTTGTGGACTCCGAATGGAGTCACCGAAGGGTGCGTGAAATCTAACGGCAAAGCTGAGGTTAAGTGCATATGGTGAAAACTTACTTCAAAATAACGAGGTGACGCGCCGCGTCACAAGTGAGCTCATTCCAGAGAATGCTGCAAGCAGAGTGTCGGCCATGCCGTGTGATGAGGGAAACGGTGTGAACATAGAAGAGAGACTAAGGAATAAACAAGGTGCATGGAGTGTGAGCGCCATGATGGAATGGTGCATTACACGAAATATATAAATCAAAAATGGTGTGCCTGCGTGTGTAGGGTTTGAATTAGCAGGTGAAACAAAGGCGAGGTGAAGCTAAAAGGGGGGTAAACCTGAAGATAAAGATAAAAATGATAGGTAGGAAAGTAAAAAGAGTAAGAACAAAGGATGGTCGAAAAAATGAAGGTTGAAAACACGTAAGACAAATTCATTAAGAGTGAATGAAAAGCCAGCACACAAGTAGAGAAACAATGTAACATGGAATACAGTAAAATTACAGATAGCAACTGTATTCGAGACGATCATTGAGACCAAAAGGTTTGTAAGTTTGCAACCGGTATATCCATTCCAGTTCTCTTTTGAGGAGATGTTTGTTGTTGTCAACTCCTTCTCTTCTGTTGACAGTTTCAAGGATGATGAATTTTAGTTGTGCGATGGAATGGCGAGCCTCTGAAAAATGTTGTGCAATGTTGGATTTGGCATTAATGAGACGAATGTTGGATTTGTGCTCATTAGGCGAACCTTCATTTTTCTCTCTGTCTTGCCCACATATAGTTTCCCACATGGGCATTTAAGGGCGTATATTAGATTGCTGGAATCACACGTAGCATTGACGTGGAGTTTAATGTTGTGACCCTTCATGGGATGGCAGATAGATGTACCTTTGATGATTGAGTTACAGTGGCTACAATTGAAGCATGGTTGTGTCCCTTTTTGTCGTCCTGGTTGAATGGTTGAACAAGATAGTATCTCCTTGATGTTTTTACTTCTGGTGTGTGCGAACAAGGGTGGCTGTTTGAACAGATCTTCAAAATCTGGTTCAATTTGAAGAATTGGCCAATGCCTGAGTATTATTTTCTTGTAGATATTACTGATTGTGGAGTATTTAGATACCAGAACGATACGTTGTTGTTCAGCGGGCAATGTCTTGGTGAGAGAGTCTTGTCTGGTAGTAAGTGCCACACGGGATTGTGCCTCAGTCAGAATGTGGGTAGGATAACATCTGTCTAGAAATCGATTCTGCATCTCGTCCATGCGGACCTTCAAGGTATCTTGGTCTGAAACGATGCGTTTAACCCTAAGGAGTTGGTATTTTCGGCCGATTCCGACCGGTATTTTGACACCTACATCTGGCCCCTAGTCCTGAAATATTCAATCTCATTGACTGTCAAGAATAGAACCTTAACACAAGCTGTCTTTCTCTGCCTTAAAAATGAACATGGGTTGCTTGCTGGAGTGTTCCTCACAAGCACATATTTTTCTCTAGCTCCTTGGCCTTCAATTTCTTTTCCTTTGTTTTCTTTGACCTCTTCCCCGGCTCCCAGATTCATACTTCAGAATACCAAGTTCAAGGGCTGCAGGACATGCAATGCATCAATTTATGCATCACACACTGCATCTAGTACTTGAGACACAACCACCTACTCCCACAATTGTTCCAGTTGACTTCCCCGTCACGTGGCTAACTTTGCAATTTTTTACTATACTTCTGTAAACAGCTTGTTGCTTGAGGATACCAAGGGAGCTCAGGGCTGACATCCAAACCTCGTGATTGTGTCCATATAGTCTGGTCCTATTTTCGAAAGCCACTGCCCCCAAGACCATTTCTTCCTCAAAAGCCCAGACCGAGGCTTCTAAAGTACCAATTATCCCTGTCCACTTTGTCTTTTACAATGAAAATCCTGTAGTGCCAACAAAAGCCTCATCCAGTTGTCAACCAAACAAGTGGTAGACTAACATAGGGCACTGCCTTCCCTGTCAGCATCTCATTCCAACATGCCCGTTCCAATCAATACAAAACTTTTGTAGGGCTAACGAAGTTCGTTTTCACTACTCTCAAAGTTATTCAGTTAACACAGCCTTCGTAATCGAGTAGAAATGATGTGTTACTGTTCACTCTAGTTTCTCTTGCAACATTAGCTTAGATCTTCAGCCTCACAAAGAGGAGGTACAGGGTATTCTGACATAATAGCATTGAAAGTGTTAGTTAAAGGACAATTTCAAACAGCACAAATAATTGCTGGGAGTAGAGGGAGAAACTTGTGCACAGTATCCCACAGGTTACATGCCATTCAAGGTAACGCAGTGCCACCCTTACATATGTTTGAATATATCAAGTTAAATATAACAAATGTATGCATTTACTAAACTCTATGTTGTCAAAAATGTTCTTGTTTCCCTGGTTTCTACTTCCGCTCCTAGCAATTAATTTTGCTGTTTGAAATTGACCTTTAACTAACACCCTCAGAGACATTGTTGTAAGTTATATATGTTCGCCCTAGTCTCTACAGGGTTTATGGGCTACATCCTGTAGTCTGATACTGCCTAATAGCATTGAAAGGCAGGGCAGCCATACACCATATATTGTGTAACATCAGTTTTAGAAGCCCGCAAGTCTAGACGATACTGACACGATCACTGACAATAATGGAAGATACCACAATGGACGCGTGGCATCACAGGAAATAACTGGTTCCTCTTCCTCAGGGTGGTCTTATCTAGATTAATATGCATTGATATAGAGAGCCATCAAGGTGCAAAGACATGAATCAAGGAATCAGCTACGTAATTTGATCACAGACAAGAATTTTATGCAATGGGTGCCATGAATCTAGAGTCCTTGGGGTGTACATTTCCGAAAGTAGTACTGTGATCAAGAATGCTAGACTCATAAATGTCTCTTCTGTCAATGCTACAGGGTATTTTCTCCTGTGCTGAAGATTAATATTTCCCATTGTTCATGACAAGGTCAGCTCTTCATAAGCACAGCTCCAGTGGTACTGCATGACGAGCTGACCTTGTCATTAGCATAGAAGGGGTTAAGGATCTCTTCTACAACATGGCTGAAGGATCATTTGTCATTTGATAGGAATACTGAATTCTTAGGACAATCGCCATATTATGTCCCTGCTTTTAAACTCACAAAAATCATAACCTTAAGACCTTTATCTTAGAGTAGTCCAAAGAAACGTCGGTGTCTTAATTTCACAAACACTGCTGCTTGCAACTCATTTTGGAAGAAAGAAACGACAGAAGAGAGACTGTCTGATTAAACTGCATGTATGTCATAACATTGAAGAGAAATTCAGGACTCGTTTCCAAGACAAAAGCATTCCTAAAAGAACATTACCTCGTAAGATATATATCTCACCAATTCAAACATCAGCTTGCCGATATGAACTTAATTCCGCGGTCTTAAAATAAAGAGGCAAGAATAAAATACAGCGCCATCAAAGTTTGAGTCATCGCTGGACTTTCCAAAGTAAGTTTGCACTGTCAAATTGAACTTTCAGTTACAAATGGCAGTAGCATTGTCGAATAATTAATATTTTGACAAGTGAGAATCATTTTCCAACAGACATCAGTTTAATCACAGAACCGGGTTCATAAAAATATATCACATTGTAGTACTTCCATAATTCCTATAAATATTGAAACAGCTCTATACCAAAGGCGAGAGGAGAGAAAAGCAGTCCAGTCAACCAGCCCACAAAGTCAATAAAAAACCCAAGACACTGCGTGAGCTACTATGGGGTGTGTCTTAAGTCACATCTCTACTGGTGCTGAATCCTAAATTGGTGCTGCACCATATAGAGGGACTATTAAAATCTAGAGATGCCTTAATCACAAACTCCTATGATATGTACAAACAGTATTCACATCTTTGTCCACTGTGGCACTAAACGACTACATAACTGTAGTAGGCCATGCAGACACAGGAAGTGGATCACAATCAGTTTACAGGCTAAAAACAGTGGGACAAGCTCTGAAATAATGGGTACCCTTCCCACAGGTGAAAAGACCATTCCTGTCAGCTTCCAGAGCCCTGCACAAATGAACTGCATCATTCTATAGAACCTAAAGAGAATTTTCCATGTTTATCGAGAACCAAGGTTAGAATAATATCATCACATTGTCGGTGTATTATGGTAATATGTGAGGAAGAAGCCTTCTAAAGTCAGTGTCAAGGAACAGTTATCCAAGAACATTGTATCCAGAAACAAGCACTGCAAGTATTACCATAACCTTGGTAAAGGGAAAGTCTAAAAGGAACAACTCTCAGAAATTATAGGTATATCCTGTGCCATTTTCTGACAGAAATATGGACCTTAAAGGTTTGGGGACACCAACAAATCTTACAGTTCCACTGTGTGAGGCACTTTATTTTCCAAAAGATTTCTTTAAGGAACCTGGTTCTGGTATTGGCTAATTCCTCCCACTTTCTTCTTAATCAGTAAATATCTCAACCTCTCACTGACAGTGGTACTCATTATTGTACCCTTTCAGAAGAGTATTTTCAAGTCATTCATGAAAATACATAAGGGAATTGTTAGGGAAAGAGGGTACTAGGTTTGGTCTGTGGAGACTGGAATGGAATTACTGCTCTGAATTATAGGTAATTGACTCCCGTTTTTCCTGAAATCTCATCCTTGCATTCTACTGTGTAGTTTACATACCTTTTGCTTAACTTGAAGACGTTTTTAAAGTCATAGGGATGATGACGGCTGCTTTGTCACGTGGTTACATTAATCCCGGATAGAAAGGCCAATTTACATGCTCACATCCTTAAGTTGCCTTCTCTCTTTAAACACAATGACGTTTGACACATCATACATTTGTGTGCAAATACACAATGTCCTTTGAACTCAGCTTTGCTTACACCTACACTTCATAGGCACATGATCAAATACCTTGACCTGTCTGTGCAAAGTTCATCACGCAAAATGTTATTTGTTTTGCACCTTCGATGTCAGAGCTATCACAATAGAATATACAATAGCCGCCTGACTGGGGCTTCGGCATGGTGATATGGATGATGCTATTATAGATACATCAATCCGTTGTTTAGACAGAGGAGCATTTCGCTGGCCCTGAGAGGTCACCCCCATGCCAGAATTCAAGCTCAGCTGATTCTTGTTTACGTCATGCGAGGGAAGCTGCCCAGCTCTCCAAAGAGATGGGATACTTAGAGGTAATGAGGAGTTGGATCACCCTACAGGGATTTGGCAGATTCACTCACCCTGAACATGATAGTTTTGGATGTGCCAGGTAGGAGGGCCATACATTACAGTACGTGTATGCAAGCATACATTCTCTGTAATAAGCAAAATGGTTGAACTGTTTATCTTTTTTAGGTCAAGCCTAGACAGCGCAGCTGTAAGGTGATCTGTTGTATGTACTTTGTGGGGTCTGACCCATCCCACGGGTTTGGATTGGCTTATGTCATTCCAAAATCATAGCCTTCAATTGGCTAATGGTTGGTGCCAGCCCCACCATTTTCTTTAAAGTTAACTTCCATGGAGTATTGGCACGGGAACGAGCAGCGCCGCGCACACTGCTTGCGTGCCTGTATCTTCTTGATTGTTTCTGCTTGAATGCGCTTTTGATGCGCTGACACCAATCAACTCGCTTCAGACACACATCGCCTGCCTCTGCCCCCACCCCATGGAGTATTAACACAGCAGCAAGCAGCGATGCACACGCTGCTTGTGCCTTTATCTTGTTTTCCTTCTACTCAGGGTGTTGGCTGTCGTGCATGTGCTTTCGGGCTTAGTGTGTGTCGGCAACTGGTCTGTTCAGGTCAAGTTTGCAATATATAAAACTGTAAAATATTATATTTTGGGGCACCTGTTATGCCATGGTCCACTCTCACCCCTCCCTGGCCTCTTCGCATTCCTTCCGACTAAATGCCGGGGCTACTGCTGGTGCTGTGGAAGAGGCACCGGAGGCATACCAGAGGAGTATACCTCCTGCAGTAGTGTCAAACTACCACTAGGGGACGTTCAGGGCTCACTGCACCCGTCCCGGCTTTACTTTTCGGACCTCTGGCCCGCTACATTCAGAGCAGCGGGCCGCTCTTGCATGGGCTCAGCCAGGGCCGGTCCTAGGCCTTCTGAGGCCCCGGGCGAAAGGGAAGATGCGAGGCCCCCCTAATTGCATATTGCGTCACAAGAAGTGACATCACAGAAAGCGACATCGTAGTACTATTGATCTTATTTGGCATCACGGAAGCTAACTAATGTGGATATCAGTAACATTGACAAAAAGTGGCATCGTCATTTACATTGCCATTAGCTTAATATCTGTAGTCACTCTGCAGTCCCTAGCACTCCATAGCACTCCCTAGTCACTCTGCACTCCCTAGTCACTCTGCACTCCCTAGCCCTCCCTTGCACTCTGCACTCCCTTGCACTCTGCACTCCCTAGCACTCCCTAGTCCCTCTGCACTCCCTAGCACTCCCTAGCCACTCTGCACTCCCTAGTCACTCTGCAGTCACTCTGCCCTCCCTAGCACTCCCTAGTCACTCTGCACTCCCTAGCACTCCCTAGTCACTCTGCACTCCCTAGTACTCCCTAGTCACTCTGCACTCCCTAGACACTCTGCACTCCCTAGCACTCCCTAGCTCCCCCTAGCACTCTGCAGTCACTCTGCACTCCCTAGCACTCCCTAGTCACTCTGTACTCCCTAGTTATCCTGTGAGTTTCAGCCCTTCCAATGAACAATGGGCCAGGAAAGGCAGGGCGAGGGTAAAAAAACAGAGCTTGCTATGACAAACACTTGGCAGAGGTGAATGTGTTCCAGAGGCATGCTCGGTACCTTTCTCCAATCTACACAAAGTATCTTACAGTCTCCTACTTCCACAAAACCAGTCCTTACCACTCCTTTTTTAGTTATATAGCATAGCCATGCTAGCTTTACCTTTAAGAGGTCAACATCAATAGTTATGGCACTTGTCACTATTGGGGCTTTTTTTTGCTCAATCTTGTGATGTATTGTAAGAACTGCCTGATTTGCAATAAGCAGCTATTCCTGATCCACATTTTAGGGCGATTCCTCTCTGGTTGTGAAAGACTTATTGTGAGATTACAAGGAGCATAGAAGGACTTGCAGCCCACCCATTTATTTCCATTGGCCAGCTTTACTGTCACTCTTGTTTACCTGCTTCCGTTTGAATGGCTTGCCTTGCCCATCTTATGTCTATCACTCCCCTGGAACATATGCAATTTACTTTTACCCTTCCACTTCTACTTTTAAGGAATTTCTTTCTTCTTTTTTCTCAAGCCCTCCAAAAGAATGCATGTGTTTTCAAGCTGTCTCCCTAGTGTGCTTCTCTTCCCCTGTCATGCTCGATGTTGCTCTTTCAATCCCAATTGCTTCTCTCCCTCATCCTTTTGTGATGCACTCACAATTGTGCTCTTCTCCTCCCTTGTTGCTTTTCAGCCGTGTGCTTCTCTCCCCATCTCGCTGTTCCTCTCTCTCTCTCTCGCATGTTTGCTTTCCTCCTTCCATTACCCATGCCCTCCCTGTTCCAACTCGGATTGCAAAATAAAAGTATTAAAAAAATGTTCCTGAGTCATTTTGTAGGTGTGCAAAAGCATGGTGCACCTACATTCAAAATGACGGAGCCGTCATAGGAATTTTATTATTAATATTCTTTAGCTATGCTGCACTGTAGAGCCGGGTTAAAAGCCATTGGCAATAACAAATAAGTCACAAAATGCAAGACCTGTTGGCTTTGCCATTAAATCGGTAATACCGAGCACAAATCTGGAGTGGATGGGATACTTAACGCATTGACTAGGGAAACTTGAGGGCTTTGCGGAAAACCGTGGGACAGCGAGCAGATGCGAGCAGGAGTGTGTATGAACTTTGGGAGGGGGGAGTGGCAACTATTCAGAGACCATCTCCACATTCTGAAGTGAAGCCCTCACAAATAAAGTAACATTTTTTTTCAAATTCATGGGGTAGAAAGAGGTTTAAGTCTCGCCCTATGAAACGTAAGCGCTTTGCCCGACCCGTATGGACTCCTTAAACCAGACATTTCTCTATAAATTAAAGCTTTTTGCTTGCCAGAATTTGTTGGCACACATACAAAAACAAAACACACGTTTCAGAATGCAAACGTTGATATCTACAACATAAACGTTTTTATGGTGGGGCTACTGGGTAAACAGGGTGCCACCTTCTTGACTTGTTAAATATGTCAGGCATTTATTCCACATGCGCGGAAACAAACTGCAAGATGAGACCTTTCTTCCTGTTGTACAAAAGGAAATTACAGCCATGCCTGCTGTCAAGGATAACAAATGACTTAACGCCAGTTGATCTGGCTGCTCCCTCCTCCCTTCACCCACCTCCTCTTACCTGTGTCCGGCTGGTGCTGCCAAGAAACAAAGGGGCCTCCGTTGCCTGGAAACAAAATGCAGAAACAGAGCCTAGAATGGCCGGTACTTATCCGAGGCGCTGCCCCACCCCTGACATTGTGAGCCAACATAATTGCTGGCCCAGCTGTTATGCCGCCCCCAATCCGTTTGCACCTTCCCCCACCTGCAATGTGATGTGATCAGGTGAGGCAGGGGGCCCTGTAGTGAGCTGTGAATGTGTGCCTTTCACGGGGGCGCGATCAGGCGAGGCAGGGGGCCCTGTAGTGAGCTGTGAATGTGTGCCTTTCACGGGGGCGCGATCAGGCGAGGCAGGGGGCCCTGTAGTGAGCTGTGAATGTGTGCCTTTCACGGGGGCGCGATCAGGCGAGGCAGGGGGCCCTGTAGTGAGCTGTGAATGTGTGTCTTTCACGGGGGCGCGATCAGGTGAGGCAGGGGGCCCTGTAGCTGTGAACGTGTGACCTTTCACGGGGGCGCGAGGCCCCCTGAGCGCGAGGCCCTGGGCGGCTGCCCACACTGCCCATGCCTAGCGCCGGCCCTGGGCTCAGCAGGTAGGAGTGGCGGAGGTTTTGGTCCTTTGAGGTTGGCAAGACATCGGGTGTCAGCCGTTCTGCTATGGGGCTTAAGTATGGGCCACCTGCCCAACCAGGTCTCAAATGCCCTTTTACAGTCCTCTGGGACACTGCAGTTTAGCACAGCCGGGATTCTCCCACTTCTTCGCGGACCGGTGCCCAGCCTCTCCATGGGCTGTCTTGTGAGGCCTTCCTTCCCCCTTGTGGGCCTCACTAGAGGTTGCGTCTGCCCCACTCACTGCCAAGTCACAGCACTCTTCATAGGGACATGTCCGGAGCCCTTAGTGCGACCCTGGGCAGCATGTGCGCTACCAGGTTGGAAACATTGTGATGGGGCATGGTGGGCTGGCTCAACTGCCCTCTTCACCATGTTTCCAACCTGGTTACGCTCTGTCCACTCCTTGGAAGAATGTGCTGAGTCATACTGCAGAACTCAGAAGAGAGTGTTCAGTGGCTGAGGCACTTGGGGTGGACCCCCAGGGTTGATCCACCCACAAGGGTATTATTTAAGCCTGTATTCAGTCAGAGGTTTTGTGTAAGACCACACGTCACTGCACTGCCTCAGAGCAAAAAGCCAACTAGTGCAATGTTCAGCCGTTGCTCTTAGCGGGGCAGGTGGGCTCAGTGTGGACACGCATGGTTGCTTACAAATGTTATGTTGTTATGTTATGTTATGTTATGAAATTTGTAAAGTGCTTGATTGCCTAACGGGCGTCTTGGGGCTAGCTGAAGTGACCACAGTGAAAGTGCAACCCTATAAAACAGGATCAGCAGCTGACGTAGGCTGTAATTTGATAATTACATGATAAGATACTAACATTATTTTGTGATCAATTACAGAAAGTACAAGAATAAACGTACCAATTTCTGATAGATACGAATATGAAAATTTCTAGAGGAATTTGACTTCGACAGCAAAGTGAGTTTTAAAAACATCATGGGGTCAGGTTAGTAATATTTAATAACAGTTGAGAGTTTGAATATCGATTAAGACTCTAATTGCTTGCCAATGTTCCAAGCAGCAATGTCTGGCCCCCCCTCAGGACCCGAACGCCTTTCAAATTCTCTTTCCTAAGTGGTAAACACATCAATCACTGTGCAAAGTGAAATAGGTGAAGGAGAGCTATTTTTGTGGGTTTAGATTTGGCATTTGCGTAAAATGAATGATTCTAATTCTGAGAAAGTGGAGGGAGCGTTCATTAGCTTCTAAGTATCACTCTTCGTTATATGTTAAAGTTGCATGTAGCCCCCGTTTACTCTCTCGAATGTTTTATCAGCATCCAGTGAAAGCGTCAGAGCACCCACTGTAGCCTTGTAGATGGGCTTTAATTCGAAAAGAAAACAATTTTAGAAACACAAACTTCTCTGTCGATTGACAAGAAGCATATCATTTACGATATAGTGTAGCCGAGCTAAATCTTGTGCTAAACATCAAGCTCGCTTGAAATGCTGCAGAATGTGGCGCATGTGTTCTATAGGATAGCGCTGCGGTGTACAGCTGCTGCCAAACATCGTCCTGACAAAAACAGACAATCCCTTGGCTCTATGGCCCGTCACTGAGCACTCCCTTGGCTCTACAGGCCATCAATGAACACTCCCTTGGTTCCATGGCCACCATGGAGCACTACCTTGGCTCTACAGGCCACCAATTAACAATCCCTTGGTTTCATGGCCATCAGCGAGCACTCCCTTGGCTCTACAGGCCACCAATTAACAATCCCTTGGTTTCATGGCCATCAGCGAGCACTCCCTTGGCTCAACAGGCCACCAATTAACAATCCCTTGGTTCCATGGCCATCAGCGAGCACTCCCTTGGCTCTACAGGCCACCAATTAACAATCCCTTGGTTCCATGGCCATCAGTGAGCACTCCCTTGGCTCTACAGGCCACCAATTTACAATCCCTTGGTTCCATGGCCATCAGTGAGCACTCCCTTGGCTCTACAGGCCACCAATTAACAATCCCTTGGTTTCATGGCCATCAGCGAGCACTCCCTTGGCTCAACAGGCCACCAATTAACAATCCCTTGGTTCCATGGCCATCAGCGAGCACTCCCTTGGCTCTACAGGCCACCAATTAACAATCCCTTGGTTCCATGGCCATCAGTGAGCACTCCCTTGGCTCTACAGGCCACCAATTTACAATCCCTTGGTTCCATGGCCATCAGTGAGCACTCCCTTGGCTCTACAGGCCACCAATTAACAATCCCTTGGTTCCATGGTCATCAGCGAGCACTACCTTGGCTCAACAGGCCATCAATGAACACTCCCTTGGTTTCATGGCCATCGGTGAGCACTCCCTTGGCTCTATAGGCCATCAATGAACAGTCCCTTTGTTATTTAGGCTATCAATGAGCACTCTTGGTTCTATGGGCCGTCAATGAGCACTCCCTCAATGGGTATATGTAGCTGTACGATATATATAGTCCTTTGCTATGAATACACTGTCTTTACAGGAAGAGTTTACTGCTTCAATGCCAGTCATATACAAATGTTAAAGTTTAGAACTCTGTGCCCTGCTGTTAGCGTTTTGTGCACTTGCAGGTATTTGAATAAGTCCCTTGTATATGTTTTTTGTAAATTGAAAAACTACAATTTATAAAAAAAAAAGAATGAGCACTTCATAATTAATTATCCACAGCAAGGTGAACATCATCACAAACATAAATTTGTATTCAAATGCAAAAAGTAATTGATTATAACAGTGTGCCCTATACAATGTTTTTTAAGTTGAGCTTGTTAAAGAAAAATAACCCCAGTTTCACAGCCTGCAAAACAACACTCTTTGCATGGCGCACACTTGGGTTTGGCCAGGGAAAGTGACCATATTTTCAAGGTCGTAAACTTTCAAATTGATTATTGATTTCAAGTTGCTTGTGGATTGTACTTCTGCTGCTAGTGTGGCATCTTGCATTATATATATATATATATATATATATATATATATCAACACGGTCAGGAAAAGCACAATTGAGAAAGGCCACAGGAAGCTTAAATTCAAACGTTCATTTATTGTGCACTCGAACACTTGCCAGCAATCCAAACACCAAACAGCAGGCTTCCGTGTAAATTACTCTGCCAGACGCGTTTCAGGAAATACATTCCTTTCCTCAGTGGCATGATCAAATGTGTAAGCGTCGCTTTGATTTTCAATTTAAAACACCTGCCCAGGTGGGCGTGGCATACCCAATGCCTCCTGGTGTTTGTAGTTCGTGTTTCCAAGTGGATGCGATGCTTGCCCACCAAAATAAAAAGACAATTATAATTAAAATAAATTGCAGGCTGCAATTCAGGACTGGGGCCTGCAAAACGTTCGCATTTGAAAACTGAAAAGCAGAGCAGCCCCAACACGAGACACTGTGCATCTACCCACTGTGGTTTAATAATTGTCTTTTTATTTTGGTGGGCAAGCATCGCATCCACTTGGAAACACGAACTACAAACACCAGGAGGCATTGGGTATGCCACGCCCACCTGGGCAGGTGTTTTAAATTGAAAATCAAAGCGACGCTTACACATTTGATCATGCCACTGAGGAAAGGAATGTATTTCCTGAAACGCGTCTGGCAGAGTAATTTACACGGAAGCCTGCTGTTTGGTGTTTGGATTGCTGGCAAGTGTTCGATTGCACAATAAATGAACGTTTGAATTTAAGCTTCCTGTGGCCTTTCTCAATTGTGCTTTTCCTGACCGTGTTGATTTGAGGGGCTTTGCACGCCTAACGAGGAAGGCTCACTGTGCTCCAGCAGGTCTGTTCTGGCTCGAATTTCAAAGCCCGAAATTTTCAGAAGGAAGCATTGCAGGCTGCAATTCAGGACTGGGGCCTGCAAAACGTTCGCATTTGAAAACTGAAAAGCAGAGCAGCCCCAACACGAGACACTGTGCATCTACCCACTGTGGTTTAATAATTGTCTTTTTATTTTGGTGGGCAAGCATCGCATCCACTTGGAAACACGAACTACAAACACCAGGAGGCATTGGGTATGCCACGCCCACCTGGGCAGGTGTTTTAAATTGAAAATCAAAGCGACGCTTACACATTTGATCATGCCACTGAGGAAAGGAATGTATTTCCTGAAACGCGTCTGGCAGAGTAATTTACACGGAAGCCTGCTGTTTGGTGTTTGGATTGCTGGCAAGTGTTCGAGTGCACAATAAATGAACGTTTGAATTTAAGCTTCCTGTGGCCTTTCTCAATTGTGCTTTTCCTGACCGTGTTGATTTGAGGGGCTTTGCACGCCTAACGAGGAAGGCTCACTGTGCTCCAGCAGGTCTGTTCTGGCTCGAATTTCAAAGCCCGAAATTTTCAGAAGGAAGCATTGCAGGCTGCAATTCAGGACTGGGGCCTGCAAAACGTTCGCATTTGAAAACTGAAAAGCAGAGCAGCCCCAACACGAGACACTGTGCATCTACCCACTGTGGTTTAATAATTGTCTTTTTATTTTGGTGGGCAAGCATCGCATCCACTTGGAAACACGAACTACAAACACCAGGAGGCATTGGGTATGCCACGCCCACCTGGGCAGGTGTTTTAAATTGAAAATCAAAGCGACGCTTACACATTTGATCATGCCACTGAGGAAAGGAATGTATTTCCTGAAACGCGTCTGGCAGAGTAATTTACACGGAAGCCTGCTGTTTGGTGTTTGGATTGCTGGCAAGTGTTCGAGTGCACAATAAATGAACGTTTGAATTTAAGCTTCCTGTGGCCTTTCTCAATTGTGCTTTTCCTGACCGTGTTGATTTGAGGGGCTTTGCACGCCTAACGAGGAAGGCTCACTGTGCTCCAGCAGGTCTGTTCTGGCTCGAATTTCAAAGCCCGAAATTTTCAGAAGGAAGCATTGCAGGCTGCAATTCAGGACTGGGGCCTGCAAAACGTTCGCATTTGAAAACTGAAAAGCAGAGCAGCCCCAACACGAGACACTGTGCATCTACCCACTGTGGTTTAATAATTGTCTTTTTATTTTGGTGGGCAAGCATCGCATCCACTTGGAAACACGAACTACAAACACCAGGAGGCATTGGGTATGCCACGCCCACCTGGGCAGGTGTTTTAAATTGAAAATCAAAGCGACGCTTACACATTTGATCATGCCACTGAGGAAAGGAATGTATTTCCTGAAACGCGTCTGGCAGAGTAATTTACACGGAAGCCTGCTGTTTGGTGTTTGGATTGCTGGCAAGTGTTCGAGTGCACAATAAATGAACGTTTGAATTTAAGCTTCCTGTGGCCTTTCTCAATTGTGCTTTTCCTGACCGTGTTGATTTGAGGGGCTTTGCACGCCTAACGAGGAAGGCTCACTGTGCTCCAGCAGGTCTGTTCTGGCTCGAATTTCAAAGCCCGAAATTTTCAGAAGGAAGCATTGCAGGCTGCAATTCAGGACTGGGGCCTGCAAAACGTTCGCATTTGAAAACTGAAAAGCAGAGCAGCCCCAACACGAGACACTGTGCATCTACCCACTGTGGTTTAATAATTGTCTTTTTATTTTGGTGGGCAAGCATCGCATCCACTTGGAAACACGAACTACAAACACCAGGAGGCATTGGGTATGCCACGCCCACCTGGGCAGGTGTTTTAAATTGAAAATCAAAGCGACGCTTACACATTTGATCATGCCACTGAGGAAAGGAATGTATTTCCTGAAACGCGTCTGGCAGAGTAATTTACACGGAAGCCTGCTGTTTGGTGTTTGGATTGCTGGCAAGTGTTCGAGTGCACAATAAATGAACGTTTGAATTTAAGCTTCCTGTGGCCTTTCTCAATTGTGCTTTTCCTGACCGTGTTGATTTGAGGGGCTTTGCACGCCTAACGAGGAAGGCTCACTGTGCTCCAGCAGGTCTGTTCTGGCTCGAATTTCAAAGCCCGAAATTTTCAGAAGGAAGCATTGCAGGCTGCAATTCAGGACTGGGGCCTGCAAAACGTTCGCATTTGAAAACTGAAAAGCAGAGCAGCCC
The DNA here is from genome assembly GCF_964261635.1 of Lissotriton helveticus. Lineage (NCBI taxonomy): Eukaryota > Metazoa > Chordata > Amphibia > Caudata > Salamandridae > Lissotriton > Lissotriton helveticus. The sequence continues at coordinate 1,045,371,968 of NC_136069.1, read as the reverse complement.
CAACACGAGACACTGTGCATCTACCCACTGTGGTTTAATAATTGTCTTTTTATTTTGGTGGGCAAGCATCGCATCCACTTGGAAACACGAACTACAAACACCAGGAGGCATTGGGTATGCCACGCCCACCTGGGCAGGTGTTTTAAATTGAAAATCAAAGCGACGCTTACACATTTGATCATGCCACTGAGGAAAGGAATGTATTTCCTGAAACGCGTCTGGCAGAGTAATTTACACGGAAGCCTGCTGTTTGGTGTTTGGATTGCTGGCAAGTGTTCGAGTGCACAATAAATGAACGTTTGAATTTAAGCTTCCTGTGGCCTTTCTCAATTGTGCTTTTCCTGACCGTGTTGATTTGAGGGGCTTTGCACGCCTAACAAGGAAGGCTCACTGTGCTCCAGCAGGTCTGTTCTGGCTCGAATTTCAAAGCCCGAAATTTTCAGAAGGAAGCATTGCAGGCTGCAATTCAGGACTGGGGCCTGCAAAACGTTCGCATTTGAAAACTGAAAAGCAGAGCAGCCCCAACACGAGACACTGTGCATCTACCCACTGTGGTTTAATAATTGTCTTTTTATTTTGGTGGGCAAGCATCGCATCCACTTGGAAACACGAACTACAAACACCAGGAGGCATTGGGTATGCCACGCCCACCTGGGCAGGTGTTTTAAATTGAAAATCAAAGCGACGCTTACACATTTGATCATGCCACTGAGGAAAGGAATGTATTTCCTGAAACGCGTCTGGCAGAGTAATTTACACGGAAGCCTGCTGTTTGGTGTTTGGATTGCTGGCAAGTGTTCGAGTGCACAATAAATGAACGTTTGAATTTAAGCTTCCTGTGGCCTTTCTCAATTGTGCTTTTCCTGACCGTGTTGATTTGAGGGGCTTTGCACGCCTAACGAGGAAGGCTCACTGTGCTCCAGCAGGTCTGTTCTGGCTCGAATTTCAAAGCCCGAAATTTTCAGAAGGAAGCATTGCAGGCTGCAATTCAGGACTGGGGCCTGCAAAACGTTCGCATTTGAAAACTGAAAAGCAGAGCAGCCCCAACACGAGACACTGTGCATCTACCCACTGTGGTTTAATAATTGTCTTTTTATTTTGGTGGGCAAGCATCGCATCCACTTGGAAACACGAACTACAAACACCAGGAGGCATTGGGTATGCCACGCCCACCTGGGCAGGTGTTTTAAATTGAAAATCAAAGCGACGCTTACACATTTGATCATGCCACTGAGGAAAGGAATGTATTTCCTGAAACGCGTCTGGCAGAGTAATTTACACGGAAGCCTGCTGTTTGGTGTTTGGATTGCTGGCAAGTGTTCGAGTGCACAATAAATGAACGTTTGAATTTAAGCTTCCTGTGGCCTTTCTCAATTGTGCTTTTCCTGACCGTGTTGATATATATATATATATATATATATATATATATATATATATATATATATATATATATATATATATATATATTCACTGAAAAAACCATAGGTTATAGACCATATATAGTTAGGAATTAGCATTTAAAAAACCTTATTTTACTCACACAAAACCATTGAAATTCCATATATAGTTAGTTGCACTGACTATATATCGCGCACCCGCAATCCACTGCTGATCATGTCACATATTACATCATTCATGACATGGTCAGTGACATCACTGATGACATCACTGATGACATCTCAAATGACATCACTGATGACATCACTGATGACATCTCAAAAGACATCACTGATGACTACATCCAGTGACTATAATTCTGTAAAGTTAAAATATGTCTTACATATTGAAGAATGAGTGGATGTATAAGTGTCTTGATGAAGGATTTAGTAGGGGCATGGCTGACTGTATGAGTGACTGATTAAATGTGTCTCACTGAGTGCATGGGTTAGTGACTAAACTGTCTTAATTTGTGCATCATTATGTCTGTTGTTCTGTAAACTGCTGCATGTGTTGATCATTAGCTATATGATTAACTGTATGGGTTATTGATTGGTTGCCCAAGCATTTGTATGGGAGACTGAGTGTGTGTGTGGGTGGCTGGGAGGTGTATGACTCTCTGCATAGATGTGTGAGCAGTTGATTGACTAGATGTATGGGTTCAAAAGTGCATGTGGAAACAGCTGTATGGGCGGTTGACTGTGTGCATGAGTGTATTGGTGAGTGAATGGATATCTCAGTGCTACATGTCAAAGTAAGTACATATGTAAAACACAGTACATGTGAGAGTTGACATATATAAATAACTGTGCATAAGAGCCAGTGAATGTGTGAGTGGCTGTATGGATCATTGTGAACTTGTATCCAGGATTGTATAAGTGAGTAAATATGTTTTAGTATATGTTTGAATAAGTAAGGTGTGTATAACTGTATAGTTGAGGAAATGGAGGTGTGATTGATTCTTTGCATGACTGACTAAGTGTCTGAGTAACTCCATGGATGAGTGACAGTCTATGAGTGTCTGTTTACACTGAGTGTATCTAAGGTTATATTAGAGTCTGAAGAGGTTCATCGTATTATCACATGAATGATGTCATCAGTGATGTGATCAGTAATGTCAAATGAGATGTCATCAGTGATGTCATCAGTGATGTCATTTGAGATGTCATCAGTGATGTCATCAGTGATGTCACTGACCATGTCATGAATGATGTAATATGTGACATGATCAGCAGGGGATTGCGGGTGCGCGATATATAGTTAGTGCAACTAACTATATATGGAATTTCAATGGTTTTGTGTGAGTAAAATAAGGTTTTTTAAATGCTAATTCCTAACTATATATGGTCTATAACCTATGGTTTTTTCAGTGAATTTTCAAGGTTTTGTAAATGCTAATTCCTAACTATATATGGTCTATAACCTATGGTTTTTTCAGTGAATTTCAATGGTTTTTTAATAGCAAATATCATAAGCTGTCGAATGTCAAGTACGTGGTAAGTGAAAACATTTTCGTGTTTATGCACACTGATCTGCTTTGAATGGTGCCCCCCCCCTCATTTCTATTAGGAGTACTCTCTCTTTGCAGATAGTGAAAGGTAGTTAACGCAGGCCTTTGCCCCCGTTGTAATCTGTCGTGCCTGCTTCTCTCTCCATTTGATTGATTGTTATCCAAGTATTTACTGTTTTAGAATTAGTTCTCTTTGGTTCATTCTCTATTTACAAACAAACACAGAGTCGCAATACTCTGTTTAGTCTTTGCAGATAACGAAAAATCGTGTAAAAAAAAAGAAAAGGAATCGAGCAAAATCAGTAGGCCACTAATAGGATCTCTTTTTGACCTCGCTAAAATAGAAACATTAGGAACAACCCCTCATGACAAATACAAAACTAGTGAGATGAACTGAACTCCACACAATGATGGCTGCAAAACAGCTCGGCTCCGCCACCCACCCCGCCCAAAATAACGATAAAGAGCGGCTGCCATGATTGGTTGCGGAATGGCCACGACGGAGCTACGAAATGGTGCTGCTCTCATGCTAACCCCAGCTTCAGTCTGAAACATCCAGAAACACTGTAGACTACCAATTCGATCAGTTCCGGTAGCGCCCCAATGTAACCCGGTAGAGAAGAACTAGCCCTCCCCTCTTTGACTGATGGTTCTTGTTGCCTGTCCCTTCTGTTGTCATTTAACAGAACTATTTAGCCTGCTGAAAGGGGTTGTGTTCCGACCGCTGGTTGGTGGAGACATTTTGACTATATTCTGGACCTGCGTTGTCGCGTAATGCGTCATATGACGCGCCGCGTTAGCGCATCCGGAAGTCATCCGGGGCGCGCAGCGCGTAACGTAAGCATAACAAGTCATGTGACTTGTTAATAAAACTTTTCATTGGTTCATTTTACTTTTCTTATTGTAATGATGAAAGGCTTGGTCATATGACCTAAAAATTACGCTTTTCATTACTTCCGAACATTATTTTTTCTTAAATATATGTTATAATGTTCCAGGCTAATGTACTTTCCCGGAAATTTTACAACTGTCCTGCAAGTAAAATATATTCTTTTTTCGAGAAAAAGAGCGTTTCTTCGTCCCATGACGGAGCCGTTGAGCAAAAGAGGGTCGACCTGCTGTCTTAGTCGCCGATACGCCTGAATATGAGATTCTTATCGATCACTTTATGTTGCAGGAATAGAAAACACAACAGCCCTTGACCATTTATCTTTACTGCGTTCCTTCGTATTATACCTTTTACCCTTCATGTAATTGGTCTGCTTTATTTCACTTGCCTTTTAATGATTCTAAAACAGTGACTATTATTAAAAACTTTACCAATGTATATACTACTACCATGTTTTCTTTTAAAAACCTTTATTGTGAAAATTTCATTATACAAATACGAGCCTATAACCACGTGGGCCTGCCACGGAGCAAACTGTAATCGTATATGATGAATAGACATTTACACTGTAGAGGAACGTAACGGGCGGGCCATTAGGTTGCAAGAACTAAGGTGTCTAACAGTTACGGAATCGGCGGACGTACATTTTATAATTAAAATACGACAGGGCCAGTTACAATAAAATTATCTAGATATACATTTGCGGGCAAGTACCATGGGTGACGTTAATTCGAACTTTCAACAGTACAGTAATCAATAACACATCAGAACTTAATATCAATAGGGATGTCGAACTATTCAATCAATTCTCGTCCCCGCCCGCCATGTGCTTCAAAACTGCATACGTATCTCGTGATTTCAAGGTTCTGCAACCAGTACACAACAAGGAGTTACGAGTCCCATTTATTCCGGCGCCATTTTGGGCGAGGACGGGCAGGTCCAGGATATAGTCAAAATGTCTCTACCAACCATCGACTATGATGATGTTCATATGCTGTATTTATTAGAGTAACACTCATCTGTCCACATGAAATTAATTTGCCACAATCTAAACATGTCATTTTAATCTTTCCAAAGTTCTTCTAAATATTTGGGACCGTTTCCCTTGCCTCTGAAGCTCTCAGTGCCACTTATTTGATGAATGTACTAGCAGGTCAGGGGTTCTCCTCCAAATCTCTCTTTTATGCAGCACTATAATTAATTGGTGCCACCTCTCCATATGACGATGCATGGTATAGTTACCACAACTATATTTTTTTTCGGTTCCTCTGGAGAGTTCATCGTGGCAGATGAAGCGTGTAACGTACCGGGCATTTACCTTTTTTTGCATGTACAGGAAAGGAAAGAAAAATCGAGCGTCCAAGTTCTAAGGTGTCCCAGGGCCATTTTAGTGGACCAGGCCCAAATCCAAAGAACAGGCCGCCATTTTGAGAGTCCTCTTGCAGCCGCCTGTCGCTGTAGCATCAAGAGCAGCCGAAACTCAGCTGAATGGCAACTGAAACGGTAAAGGGGCGCCCCACTACAGCAGACGAGCCTCCACCTAGGAAGGCCCATTCACGCCGCCTCCCCCCCCCCCCCCTTCGGGCACCCCACGCTGTTATTCGGAGCAGTATTGTAGGATGGCCACACCAGTGCGGCAACTTGCTAGACATCACCTCGGTGGTAACCGAATCTCAACGCCTTGTGGTGTCTTCTATTCAGAAAACATTGGTATGCTGCCTTCGACCTATTCGCCGCAAGTGCGCACACAACTCAACTGCATAGCTTGCTAGACACCACCTCGGTGCCATCCGGATCTTGGAATCTCAGCGCCTTTTGGTGTCTTCTCTTCAGAAAATATTGTTGCGCTGCCTTTGGCCCCATTCGCACATCAGTCCGCTACTGACGCCATCTCACAGGCTAATGGGGCGCCCCACGCCGACTTTCAGCATTGTAGGATGACCACACCAGTACAGCAACTTGCTAGACATCACCTCGGTGCCATCCGGATCTCGGCGCCCCACTGCAGATGAAGTGCCTCTCAACTATGAAACCACCACGGTGACATCCGGATCTTGGCGCGTTGTGCTGCCTTCGGCCTATTCGCACATCGGTCCGCTACTGACGCCATCTCACAGGCTAATGGGGCGACCCACGCCGAGTTTCAGCATTGTAGGATGACCACACCAGTACAGCAACTTGCTAGACATCACCTCGGTGCCATCCGAATCTTGGCATCTCAACGCCTAGTGGTATCTTCCATACAGAAAATATTGTTACGCTGCCTTTGGCCCCATTCGCACATCGGTCCGCAACTTAGACATCACCTCGGTGCCATCCGGATCTTGGCATCTCAGCGCCTTGTGGTGTCTTCTACTCCGAAAATATTGTAGAAAATATTGTTGCGCTGCCTTTGGCCCTATTCGCACATCAGTCCGCTACTGACACCATCTCACAGGCCAACAGGGCGCCCCACGCCGACTTTTACCATTGTACGATGGCCACACCAGTGCCACAACTTGCTAGACACCACCTCGGTGCCATCCGGATCTTGGCATCTCAGCGCCTTGTGGTGTCTTCAAATCAGAAAATATTGTTGCGCTGCCTTTGGCCCCATTCGCACATCGGTCCGCTACTGACGCCATCTCACAGGCCAACGGGGCGCCCCACGCCGACTTTCAACATTGTAGGATGGCCACAGAAGTGCGACAACTTACTAGACACCACCTCGGTGCCATCCGGATCTTGGCGCGTTGTGCTGCCTTCGGCCTATTCGCACATCGGTCCGCTACTGACGCAAACTCACAGGCCAACGGGGCGCCCCACGCCGACTTTCAGCATTGTAGGATGGCCACACCAGTGCGGCAACTTGCTACACACCACCTCGGTGCCATCCGGATCTTGGCATCTCAGCGCCTAGTGGTGTCTTCTATTCCGAAAATATTGTTGCGCTGCCTTCGGCCCCATTCACACATCGGTCCGCTACTGACGCCATCTCACAGGCCAACGGGGCGTCCCACGCCGACTTTCAGCATTGTAGGATGGCCACACCAGTGCGGCAACTTACTAGACACCACCTCGGTGCCATCCGGATCTTGGCGCGTTGTGCTGCCTTCGGCCTATTCGCACATCGGTCCGCTACTGACGCAAACTCACAGGCCAACGGGGCGCCCCACGCCGACTTTCAGCATTGTAGGATGGCCACACCAGTGCTGCAACTTGCTGGACACCACCTCGGTGCCATCCGGATCTTGGCGCGTTGTGTTGCCTTCGGCCTATTCGCACATCGGTCCGCTACTGACGCCGCCTCACGTGCCAACGTATTTTCTCCGCATTTTATACCCTATGCCGCATAACAGGTCATGTGACTTGTTTATAAAACTTTTCAGTGGTTCATTTTACTTTTGGTTTCCTAATGATGGAAGGCTTGATCATATGACCTAAAAACAACACTTTTCATTGGATGAAAACTTTTTTTTTCCCCAAACGATGAAAGCCCCACCTTGTTTCTGGATGTTTCAGACTGAAGCTGGCGTCAGCATGAGAGCACCACCATCTCGTAGCTCCGTCGTGGTCATTCCGCGAGCAATCATGGCAGCCGCTCCCACCAGAAGCCTGCAGGAGTCGGGGCCCCCAAAACTTTTGATGAATTCTCAAGGCAGAGGGGACGCTTTCGAGAATGGCGTCCAAGACCTAGCAGACAAGCGTCCGATTTCCAAGGTGTCCCAGGGCCATTTCAGTGGACCAGGCCCAAAAAGGAAACAGCCTGCCGCCATTTTGAGAGTCCTGTGACAGCCGCCTATCGCTGCACCGCAAGAGTGGGCGCAACTCAGCTGAATTGCGGCTTTTGACACAGTGGACCAAAAACGGACGGAATGGCAACTGAAACGGTAAAGGGGCGCCCCACTACAACAGATGACACTCCACCTGGAGAGGCCCGTTCACGCCGCCTCCCCCGGGGCGCCCCACGCCGTTATTCGGAGCAGCATTGTAGGATACCAAAACCAGAGCGGCAACTTACTGGACATCACCTTGGTGCCATCGTTCTGCTGCCTTGGAACTATTCGCACAACAGTTTGCTACTGATGACCCACCCCCCGCGACGCCCCACGCCGGAAATCTGGACGTTGTGCTGCGTTGGGACTATTCGCACAGCCGACCGCTACTTCGTTGTTTTTCCCTAAAAATGTTTATATGTTATTACTATTTTTGTTTTCTTGTATATATTTATAAATTATTAAAGTTTTATAATCTTACTACTTTGTCGGAGTGCTATATATTTTTAATGTGACACATAATTGTAAAAACTTTGATGTACAAAGAGTCATCCCTGGAATCTTCCGCTTCAGACTCGGTCCCCTCCCCAATCACAATACAGGATGGTTTTCAGATAATAGCAACGCTTCTGCTGTGACGGATCTCATCGAGTGTGGGCCTTGATCTACTATAACTCCTTTGAAGAGGGGTGATTCTTTACAGCTGTGGCCATAAACTACATCTGCAGGGCTAGCTGATACCCTAGGACCAGCCTGGACAATCGGACACAGAGGAAAAGGAGTGTCAGAGGGTGCGGTAGTGAATAGGGCGAAAGGGAGGTGTCGGGCAGGCACAGGGTGTGATTCTCAGGGAAGAGCAGCGCAGATGGGGGGAGGTTTATTACCCATGCATAAGACAGAGAGCGGGGGTGACCACTGCCTGGGGGAGATGCTTGCGAGGGTGGGGAGCCATGCTAAGGATCGACAGCGTGCACAGAGTGGGTCTGGTCAAGGCATCTAAAATGGCTGCCGTGCACGACAAAAGTGTGGCATTTGAAAAAAGACAAGATGGCGCAGACAATGTTTTTCAACACTTCCTGATTTCCTTCGAATCGAACGTTAACAGACGTTGGGGCATATTACCAAAGTTAAGCGATATTTATCCCTAACGATGCTTAGCAACGATTTTTTTACCGTCAGAAATTATCGCAGATAAACCTTGCTATTATCAAGGTTTATCGCAAATACGATAAAAAACGACCGCAATGCATTAATATCGCTGAAAACTCAGCGATATTCATGCATTACCGAGCTAATGCTCTTAGCCATGTTATCCACCTCCCATTGGATAACATGGCTAAGAACTGCTCAGGGCAGGTGCTAGCTTTTGGAGATATTCGCGCTTATCTCGAATATTTCCAAAAGTTGATAATAGGAGATAGCGATGTTAGCGACTGTTTCCAGTCGCTAACATCTTGGCATGCCCACTTTGCATGTCATTAGTGATAAATATCACTCACATGCAAAGTGGGGCCCAAGATGGTCGCTATCTCCTACTAGCCGTCGCTAACTGGTGTTAGCAACAGCTAGGTAATACAGATATAATTTTATCTCCGCGAAGCGGAGCGCTGTTACAGATATATATCTTGTTTTTGAACGTTAATTTCTCAAAATGCACTGAAGCACATATATTGAGACCTAGCAAAGGCACATCGGGCTACCAGTCCCTAATATTTTACCAAGTTTCGTGCAAATCCATTCAGCCGTTCGATTATTATTATTATTTATTTTTTTTGCCCCGCGGGGCCCTTTTAAAACCTCCACATCAAACCTAGGGGGTCAGCGAGGATCTACTATGCCCCCTTATGGTCATTTGCCCCTTCGCTTTGGCCTCCTCTTGTCTCTCGATCCTACCGAGAGACAAGATGGCGGCCGCTACGGACTGTTTGGAATGTTTACAGACACCGGAGAGCCAATCAGCTTCGCTTCGCAAAGCTCCGTAACGCGAAAAGTACGCGAAGCGGTGCGCTGTTACAGATATATATCTTTTTTTGAACGTTAATTTCTCAAAATCCACTGGAGCACATATATTGAGATCTAGCAAAGGCACATCGGGCTACCAGTCCCTACAATTTTGCCAAGTTTCGTGCAAATCCATTCAGCTGTTCGATTATTATTATATTTTTTTTTTTTTGCCCCGCGGGGCCCTTTTAAAACCTCCACATCAAACCCAAACGGTCAGGGAGGATCTACTATGCCCCCTTATGGTCATTTGCCCCTTCGGTTTGGCCTCCGCTTGTCTCTCGATCCTACCGAGAGACAAGATGGCGGCCGCTACGGACTGTTTGGAATGTTTACAGACGCCGGAGAACCAATCAGCTTCGCTTCACAAAGCTCCGGTGCGCGAAAAGTACGCGAACTGGAGCGCTGCCCGGTCCGCTGTTACAGATATATATCTTTTTTTAAACGTTAATTTCTCAAAATCCACTGGAGCACATATATTGAGACCTACAAAACGCACATCGGGCTACCAGTCTCTACAATTTTGCCAAGTTTCGTGCAAATCCATTCAGCCGTTCGGGCTAAAAGTGAGGCCAACCGCCCTATGGAAAACTCAATGTTAAAAACACGTTTTGGGACCCCCCTTTTTTCTCGACCCCCCCTGGACGAACCCCCCCCTATTTTCAGGGGCTGCTCAGAAACAAAATGTGCCATTTTCCTGAAAAATTCAGCCAATTCCGTCCACAAACGCCAAAGTTATTAGACATAGAATTTTCAAAAAACCCATAGAGAAAAAATCCTAACTATATATACCTACTGGCGACCGCCAGTAGGTAATGTATATATATATATATATATATATATATATATATATATATATATATATATATATATATATATATATATATATATATATAATATATATTGCATTATATATCTATATATATATCTATATATATTATATATATTGCATTATATATATATCTATCTATATATATATATATATATATTACACTCCTTCCTGCTTCTCCAGGCACGGCATGCAGGACACAAAGACCGCCACACAGCTTATCCAGTACTCCAGGTCAGTTTATTATCCCCTCGATTCTCCCTCTGGCATGACGCGTTTCGGGTAAGGACTACCCTTGATCACATAACGGTACATTTGTTTGAAGAGACCTTTTAAGCACTCATTTTTTCATTCTCTTTGCAAAGCACACCACGTGATTAATAAACAGTGAAGATATACTTAGACATACAGATCGAGTGGCTCTTTCCTTCGCTGTTTGATCAGCACATACGGAAAATAAGATTTATATTCAAAAATGCATGAGGTTTGCATACAATATAACTGCATAAATGCATATGCTGTAAACATGGACTGGATTTGTGCAAATTCGCAATAATAGATAAATAGACTTGATGTGTTCTGTATATTACCACTATATACACTTTCCCTATTTACATATATTATACAATAATTTGATCATAATTTACACCCAATATAAATGTAAAAAAATATATATATATACAAATATCTACAGAACCATCATCTATTATTTACACTATCTATATACACATAGTACAAAAAATTATTATTACTAGAAATTGGAATGCCAGTTGTTACAGCATAAATGCTGTTCCTAGGTTCAAATTTATGCCCCTAATTTAATCCAATTGCTCTATTTTTACCAGCTGCCATGTTTTTACATACATGATTAAAAACCAATGTGCAAATATTCTGCCTCAATGCAGAAACCAAAGTTCAATTAAACTTATTCTGCAAAATTGATTCAATTTTCTTATCTCCTAGTGCACTAAAATTCACTGAATGAATTCATATTTTACCTATGACAACTGGGCCCAGTTGTCACAAAGAGCTCACTCAAGATATTATATACAAATAAAGTGCTAAGTGCTATATAAAAAAAATGAGCAAATATAAAAAAATCATGTGATAATATATACAGTGAAGTTAAATGCATAGTTGTTGATATCTTTGTACATGACAATCATAGTTTATCAGTTAAACGGTATAAGACAATCTTCTTATATGGATCAGTTATATATTTCCTTTATTTCTTTCTTTTTTCAGGTACTAAGTCTCTTTTCTGTGTCCTTTATCTTAATATGGATGATGTCATCTCTCTGTGTTACTCCTCCATGTGCACAGAAGTGTAAAGTTCATACATCCAAATTATGGGGCATTAATTTGCTGTGCATCTGGTTCTATGGAATATTGTTCCCATCTAGTCATCCCCATTCCAAGTTTCTAACAAAAGAAAATAGAAAAAATGTTTGAAAACATATATATATATCTAAGGGGAGGAAAAAAATAGAAATATTCAGGTAGATCTATAGAAATGTATGTAGATCTTCCGTGTTGTTAAGACCTTGGGGAAACTTACAATTGAGATTCAGAATGTATTTAGTCTCTAATTGTCTTAACATGGTTTCCCTATTCCCTCCCTTTTTGGGAATAGGAACATGATCAATCACAAAATACCTTAAGCAATTAATATCCTTATTGTGCACGGATTTAAAATGCCGTGCTACCGGGTAGTTTGGATCACAATTGATGATTGCTCTTATATGCTGCAATATTCTCACGTGCACCTGTTTCTTGGTGCTGCCCACATATCTGAGCCCACAGGTGCACGTGAGAACATATTCAGCATACTCAGTGCGACAATCAAAGTTGCCCCTAATAGCTATTTCATTTTCCCTGAATGGAGTGCTATATTTCGCGGTATTTACTCCAAAGTTGCAGGCCCGGCAGGTTGCACATTTGAAAAACCCTTGTTTTGCCGGTAACCAATTCTTAATAGAGGTCCTTTCCATCATCGGTTTAGATAAGTACCCTTCCATGGTTCTACTTCTGCGAAAGGTTACTGTAGGTCTTTCAGGTAATCTATATTTTAAGACACCATCTGTTAATAATATGGGCCAATTTTTAGTTAAAATGGCTTTGATCTTGCGCTCCTGCATACTATAGGTAGTTATAAGTCTGGGTGTATCACTCTCATTAGTGTCTTCAGCTAAATCTGACAAATTAGTAGGGAGTAGCGATTCTCTAGGTCTATCATGTGCTTTCTGCACTGCTTTGCTCAGTATAGTTTCAGCATACCCCCTTCTTCTGAAACGCTCTAATGTTTCTTCCTTGCTTTTATCATACTCTTCTTGTGTATTGCATATACGTTTTAACCGTAGCAATTCCCCAAAGGGAATGCTGGCTATCAGATGTCTGGGGTGGGCGCTGGTAGCATGTAATAATGCATTTCCTGCAGTTGGCTTTCTAAATGCACTGGTTACTAGCTTACCATCAACTATCTGAATGCGCACATCCAGAAAGTCTATGGTAGTCTGACTGCAATGTGATGTGAAATGTAAATTACATTCATTAACATTGATTTGGTCAATAAAATTTAAGGCACTCATGCTGTCCCCTTTCCAAATCATAAACACATCATCAATAAAACGTAACCAAACAATAATTTTGTGCTCAAAAATCTCCCTGTACTGGTCCATGAGGACCTGCTTCTCCCAAAGCCCCACGTGCAAGCACGCATAGCTCGGAGAAAAACAGGCCCCCATGGCCACCCCTTGTTTCTGTCTGTACACATCTTTTTCATAGGAGAAAAAATTGTTTTCCAAACACCACGCAGTCAATGATATCAACATTCTATTGTGCATTGCATAATCAGCGGATCTCGCATTCAAAAAATGTGCCACCCCTTGCAGTCCACAGTTATGATTGATGCTTGTGTAAAGCGACTCAATATCTAGAGTCACTAACGTTAAATCATTACACCATTTAAAATCATCAATTCGGCTGAGAAAGTCCCCAGTGTCCTTTATGTATGACGGCAGAGTTCTTACCAGATCTTGAAGGTAGAAGTCAATATATCTGCCGAACCTCTCTGTCATACTATTGATCGCTGATATGATGGGACGCCCTGGGATTGGCATCACTCCCTTATGTACTTTAGGTAGCAGATATATAAAGGGCATCTCAGGGTTCGCATTGTACATAAAAGTATATTCCTCTTTGGTGATTAGACCATCATTTTTCCACTTAAGGAGTTCTTTCTTCAGATTTTCTTTTGATTTGTTATATGCCTTCATGGTGGTTTTTTCATAGCAGTTCTCACTAGATAACTGGCGTAATACTTCCTTATCATAGTCTATTTTGGGCCAAAGAACGATATTGCCGCCTTTGTCAGATTTTTTCACTATGACCCCAGGATTTTTTCTGATCTTATCCATAAGTTGATTGAATTCTCTCTGTTTCTGATCCATATGTCGTCTTTTAAAGTTCACTTGAATGTTAAGTTGTTTGATGTCCTCAATAATTCGATCATGGAATACATCAATTGCATCTTTTTGCATTAGAGGCATGAAAGTCGATTTAGGCCTGAATGGGCTTTCGCCTGCGCCCTTTTGCAACAAATCTAATTCTTTTAGTTTGTTCTGAGTGGAGATTTGGGATGTGTTGGGCTCTTCATTAATCAGCTCATGCATAGCCCATAGAGCTGGAATTTCCGCGACTGTCAGTGTTTTTCTTGTTTCGCTTACTTCTTTAGTGTTTTTCTCTTCCCATCCACTTTTCAATGCAAAAAACTTTTTTAGTTTCAGCTTCCTGATATAGCAGAACAAATCTATACGGGTTGAAGCGTAGTTAAAATTAGTATTGGGGCAGTAGTTGAGCCCTAGAGCTAGAAGCTGTTCCTCTGCTTTGGTGAGTGTTAAAGTTGATAAATTTATAATAGTTTTCTCCTCCATCATTACTTCTTGCGCCAATAATTTCGCTTCTTTTTTGGATTCCCGCTTACGTTTCCTGCGCCTTGTCCGCCTGATGGTGTCGCGTTTTTTCCGGCCTGATTTCCTTTGATCCGTGGCCTTAATGTTTTCATCCGCTCCTCCACTAAAAAATCCACCTCCTCTTCCAAACTCATGATTATTGTATTGTTCACACTAGTACTGCTGTCTCTACTAGAACCACTTGTGAGGGAATCAGTATCAATTCCATCAGTTGTTTCATTGGTTGGGTTCACTTGCAAAATATTCGGTTTGTTCATATTCTCGCTTTTTTGTTTACGTATACTGTCATATTTTTTAGAGAATGTATATATCTGCCCCAAACGATAATCCTCGAGATCACGAGCAAACTTTTGCACCTTTCTTATTTGTATCTTTTCTTCATGTTTTTTTAGGCGCTCTTTAATTTCATCTTTCTTTGCTTTGATCCAATCTTTTTTGTCAGATTTCTCAAGCTCTTCCTCGATTGCTTCTATCTCTAAAACCAATGCTAAACGATCTATGTCTGCATATTTAACAAGGATTCTCACAAGATTCATAGAGGCATGGAGATTGCTTTCGCCCCATTCACGCAGCATTGCAGGATTGGGTTTCTCGAAGCTTGGAGCTAACAGTATTCGTAACCCACGTGGAACACGACCAGCTTCTATGTATTTACTTAGTGATTTGTATTCCCACCATTTAGTGGTTTCCGATTTCATCTTTTTTTCAAGGTTCTTTAACAGAAGGTTTACATCTTTGTTGACATCCTCAGTAGTCGTTACATCATTTGGATTGGCATTCTTAGTGACTTTAATTAAATTACTGTACAACGCCTCTGCATTTGCTTCCCGGTCTCGTGCAGCGTCCGTTAACATTGTTGCCATATTGATGTGGGAGATAGTTCTTGTGTTATTTACGGCACCGTGGTGCTCGTTTTGTCAAGGGGAAACTGACCGTATCTGTAAGCCGTGATATGCCCTGTCCCGCAAAGTCGCCTCTTACTCACTCACCGGTATACCGAAGACAGTCGTACGCGAGTTCTCCAACTCTAGCGTCGGTGCCTCCTACTCCGGTATTCGTGTGTTCTTATAACTCCAAGCTCCAAGGTTGCCCTCATGTAGGAATCACTCAAAACGCCGTTCATAGGTATCACACCTTTAATGGTACGAGTGGAAGGCAGGTACAGAATGCATTTAGCAGTTCAAAGCGTCTCTGGTGCCTGACGCGTTTCGAAGTCGTAAACCTTCTTCCTCAGAGGCTAAGACGCTGTGAAAGTGTGCATGCTGTGGGCTCTAATTAATACACATAAGTCCCGCCCTGGATGGGCCGCTCCCAAAGAGCGAGTGATGCTGGGTCTTGTAGTCCACAACAATGTCCGTCATGAATCTGCTGCCATTTCAAGCCCCTGGATGGGCCTCTGTGCTTGCACTCCTCTCTCAATCCACCGCGACGTATCCAACAGAGAGCCGACAGTTGACGGCTCCCCTGGGTCCCACTTCTCAAATGGGGTGGTGCATTCCCGACGGCAGGGCTGCTGCCTAAATCTCCAAGCTCCAAGGTTGCCCTCATGTAGGAATCACTCAAAACGCCGTTCATAGGTATCACACCTTTAATGGTACGAGTGGAAGGCAGGTACAGAATGCATTTATCAGTTCAAAGCGTCTCTGGTGCCTGACGCGTTTCAAAGTCGTAAACCTTCTTCCTCAGAGGCTAAGACGCTGTGAAAGTGTGCATGCTGTGGACTCTAATTAATACACATAAGTCCCGCCCTGGATGGGCCGCTCCCAAAGAGCGAGTGATGCTGGGTCTTGTAGTCCACAACAATGTCTGTCATGAATCTGCTGCCATTTCAAGCCCCTGGATGGGCCTCTGTGCTTGCCCTCCTCTCTCAATCCACCGCGACGTATCCAACAGAGAGCCGACAGTTGACGGCTCCCCTGGCTCCCACTTCTCAAATGGGGTGGTGCATTCCCGACGGCAGGGCTGCCGCCTAAATCTCCAAGCTCCAAGGTTACCCTCATGTAGGAATCACTCAAAACGCCGTTCATAGGTATCACACCTTTAATGGTATGAGTGGAAGGCGGGTACAGAATGCATTTAGCAGTTCAAAGCGTCTCTGGTGCCTGACGCGTTTCGAAGTCGTAAACCTTCTTCCTCAGAGGCTAAGACGCTGTGAAAGTGTGCATGCTGTGGGCTCTAATTAATACACATAAGTCCCGCCCTGGATGGGCCGCTCCCAAAGAGCGAGTGATGCTGGGTCTTGTAGTCCACAACAATGTCCGTCATGAATCTGCTGCCATTTCAAGCCCCTGGATGGGCCTCTGTGCTTGCGCTCCTCTCTCAATCCACCGCGACGTTTCCAACAGAGAGCCGACAGTTGACGGCTCCCCTGGCTCCCACTTCTCAAATGGGGTGGTGCATTCCCGACGGCAGGGCTGCCGCCTAAATCTCCAAGCTCCAAGGTTGCCCTCATGTAGGAATCACTCAAAAGCCTCTGAGGAAGAAGGTTTACGACTTCGAAACGCGTCAGGCACCAGAGACGCTTTGAACTGCTAAATGCATTCTGTACCTGCCTTCCACTCGTACCATTAAAGGTGTGATACCTATGAACGGCGTTTTGAGTGATTCCTACATGAGGGCAACCTTGGAGATTGGATATATATATATATATATATATGTATATATATATATATATATATATATATATATATATATATATATATATATATATATAAAATACTTTTATTTGGTTTGTTAAAATCGTAAAAGGGTGGAACTTACCACCATGTGATAAACATCAACATATTGCATCAGAGTAAAACAGCAGAAAACATGCCCCGTATCCTGGGCGACTTTGCACAGATATACATGATAAGTAAAAACAGGGAGAACGTTTTTAAATATGCAAAGATAAAAGGAAACAGGGGTAGTACTTTTATGATGCAGTGGCCCTCTCATTAAAAGATTGGGGCTGGGGCGTGGCCACGATGGCGGAGGAGTAGGACGTGTTTTGTGTCCCCTCCGGCCCCAGGCCCTGTACAGCATTGTTTAGCACGGTCCCCGGAGCTTCTTTTCGGGCAGTTAGCTGACCGGACGCCCCAGTGAAGCGGGGGCCAGCTGTGGTGTGCGCCCGGAGAGGTGGAAGCTTGCTTTCGCGGCGCCCGCATTGGGAGCAGTGCCGAGATCCGTAGCGGCGGAGAGTGAGGCGGCGTGTGGTGGCGGCCCGGGAGCCCACGGTGTGGAGAGCGGGGACCAGCGAACTCCCCAGGCACGGCTGTGGAGCGCCGCGGGGGCCGTTCAGTGTCAAGGGGAAGCCGGACAATCGCCGTATCCTGGATCCCCCGGAGGGGGGCGGAGCCTCGCAACAGAGAACGCCCGGAACCGAGGTGCGGCTCGCTCCCTACTTGAGGCCGTGGTCTGCGGCCTGGTCGGGATTGCACCTGGCGCGACTCCTCGGACTTCCGCATCAGAGAGGGGCCCTGGATAGCGCCTGACTACAGCGCGGGCTCCGGGGGGGGAGCGGACGACCCCCAGTGGACTGCCTGTGCCCGGACTGTGGCGGTGAGTGCAGGGACTGACGGCTGGGGCCCGAACACGTGGCCGGCTGGATCATCGGCTGGGGCCTGTGGCAGGGACTAGAAGCAGCGCGAGGGGCTCGACCCCGGGAGTGAGCAGCGCAGCGGGGGTGCATTGGAGAGGGCACCGATTGTGTGCGACTGCGGTTGTGGCAGCGGCTGCTTGGGGGGCCTGGAGCTACTGCGAGAGGGGGCCTGTTGCGGAGGCGCTCTGCCAGCACCACTTGGGCGCCTTCCATTTTGGCTGGGTTCCGCTCCCCCCCCCCTCCCTCGGAACAGGCACTGGGAAGCTGACTTACCGAAGGAGCGGGCAGGGTCAGGCTGCAGACCTCGTTGGCCCCACCGTCTCCTAGCTGCGCATTGGCTGGCCTGTAACCACACCCTGGCGATTGATAGCGGCCTGAAGCGGCTATTGAACTTGGAGGCTTCCACCAGCGGGCTGTAATTGGCGATCTGGACTGGGTGTGGGGGTACCCGGTGGGGTCCCTGTGAAGACTCTGCCTGAGGAGGCTCCGTTCGTGGTGCCTCCCACGAAATTGCAAAGGAGCTGCAATGTCTACCGGTGCGCGCAAGGGGAAGACTTTGAAGGATGGCCAACCGAAGAGCACCCAGCAGCCGGCGTCCCCTGGCCCGAGCTCTTCTCCTAGGACCTCCGATGAAGATGCATCGGCCACTAAAGCCTTCATGACCGACCTTTTCAAATCTATCAAGGAGGATATCTCGGACCTCCGGGCGCAGCTAACGTCTGACCTTCGGGAGGTGCGAAGAGATGTTGATGCGGTGGGAGAGAGGGTAGCCACGTTGGAGAACCATGACCTCAGCATGGCGAACGACGTCCACCAGCTGCAGCAGGACATTCTGAGGCTCACTGAACAGAACTTAGACCTGCAGGCCCATGCGGAGGATTTGGAGAACCGCTCGCGGAGAAACAACATTCGCATACGAGCGGTGCCATGGGACGGCGAAGCGGGTGACCTCCGTGGCTACGTGCAAGACCTCTTCCACCAGATTCTGGGCGACGACGACGTTAGTGAGATTCGCATGGACTGGGTTCATCGAGTAGGCCTGCCGAGGAGAGGAGGTGGACCACCCCCGGACATTCTAGTGTGCGTTCACGATTTCCAGCTCAAGGAGAGGATCCTTAGGAAGGCTCGAGACACTCCTACTGTGCAGTTTCGTGACCACCGTCCGCAACTCTACCAGGACTTGGCGGCCACGACTCTTAAGAAACGGCGGGAGTTTCGACCAGTGACGGCGTTCCTGAGACTACATAGCATTCCTTACTCGTGGGGCCATCCCTTCCGCATAGTTTTCCGTTGGCGGAGCAAACTGGAGCAAATACGTTCGCTGCAAGTGGCAAAGGACTTACTGGGCATCGAGGATGACTCGCCAACGCCGAGGACAGGCAGCCCCTCACCGAGACGGCGACATCGATCCTCCTCTTGGCACAGAGTGGGGTCAGACACGGGTCGGGGTCGGCCCGATCGAGCGACCAGCTTACTGGAGATGGGTGACGCTGTGGCCTCCGTTGCTTCGGCGACGTTGACGACTTCGCAGCAGAGCTCTGGGGCGGCCTAACTGGAAGGCTGTGGCCCGAAGGTGCCGGAGGGGCACACGTTCTTGGGCCTGGGGGTATGCAAAAACTTTGTGAGAAGACACCCCAGACTGTGGCCCTGGGAGACCCGCCTGAGGTCTTCCACCCCCGTCCCAGTGACTTCACGGTGCGCTGCACTGTACTGGGACTCTTCGCTGTGACTGTTAAGTATCTTTGCTTGTTTTTGACCTGGGGGTTAGCTTGGGGGGTGGGCTCTAGGGACTGTTGGGGGGGACCTTGTTGGGACGGGGTGGGGTGGAACGGGGGGTGGTGGTGCCTGGTATGACTGTGTGATGTGCTGCTTTCTTGTAGTAGTTGGGTTTCTGGTGTTCTTGGTACATGGGTTTGTCGGGGACACAAGGGTTGTCGTTTTTGCTGGTGAGATGTTGACCTCTGAAGGGTTTGCAGGACTCCGGGGAGCCACAATGGTTGGGGGACTGACGGTCTGTGCAGGGATGCTATTTGAAGGATGCTGGGGCGAGGTGGTATTGGCGATGTTTAGCTGGGGGTGGGTGCTGGAACCCTCTAATGCCGCTTAGTATTGGGACGTGGAACGTCAAGGGTCTTAATTCCCCTCAGAAGTGCCAAAAAGTCTGGAAGTATCTTATTGACCATCACCTGGATATCGTGGGGCTCCAGGAGACCCACCTAGCGCGTAAGGATGAGCTTAGGCTGCGCCATAGGCAATTCCCGCTGATCTATAGAGCTTCTGCCTCCACCAAACACAGAGGGGTAGCGCTTCTCTTTCGTGCATCTCTGCACTTTCAGCCACTGGGGATTAACTGTGACAGGGAAGGGAGGTGGCTTATGGTCAAGGGGGTGCTTGGCGGAGTGTCATGTACATTTGTGGTGGTGTATGTTCCCAACTCGGGGCAAAATGCCTTTCTCCGGGACCTGCTGGACAGGGCAGGGAATTTTGCTGAGGGCCTTGTGGTGCTGATGGGTGATTTTAATATGGTCTGGGATGGTGCCGTGGACAGCTCTAGTACACAAAGGGCGGGGGCTGGGGTGTTTTCACACGAGACGCAGGGACTGATTGGTGACCTTGGTTTGGTTGACTGCTGGAGATTCTTACATCCCCACTCACGCGACTACACGTTCTTCTCCCATGTTCATCATTCCTACTCTAGGCTTGACCATGTCTTTGCGAGCCAGGCACTTCGAGGTGATCTCCGAACTGCAAATGTTTTTCCTCTATCTGTCTCGGATCATAGCTTGTTGGTACTTGGGCTGCACTGGCCGTCCGGGGGGGATGGCGTGAAGAATTGGTATTTTCCACCGGCGCTCATCAGGGACGACTCTTCCTGTAAGGCACTGCGCAAGGCCATTGGCGAGTTTGGGTCTCTCAACCCGCCCTCGGACACTTCCCTCTTTAATACCTGGGATGCCTGTAAGGCATCCATTAGGGGTACGTGCCTTCAGCTTAATGCCAACCTTAATCGGTTACGGAGGAAGGAACGGGAGGACCTGGAAGCGGAACTGGCCACGCTAGAGCAGGCCCACAAGGCCAACCCGTCTAGACTTACTCTGAGGCCATTGACTGCAGTGAGGGGTAAGTTGAAGGCACACTACGCTAACCGTGCGGAGCTTACTCTGCTCCGGCTTCGCCGCACCTCTTATTCACAGAGAAATAAGATAGGTAGACATCTGGCACGCCAACTGCATGATAAGCGAGAAAGGGAATATGTAGGTGGCATCCTGGACCCCTCCGGATCGCTTCACCACAATGATGCCGACAAGGCGCGCCTTTTTGGCCAGTTATATGAGGCACTTTATAGGGGCGACTCTCTTGACCACGCGGCTCAGGACCACTTTTTGGCTGACCTCTCCATCCCGAAGGTGTCGCCTGAGTGGAACGAACTCCTGTCGGCCCCTATTTCTAGAGACAACGTGCTGGAAGCAATTCGAGACCTTAAGCTGCACAAAGCCCCTGGGCCGGACGGCTACACGGCGCTATTCTATAAATCCTTTGCTACGGAGCTCTGCGAGTTCCTAGTGCCTCTCTTTAACGAGATGGCGGCCACGGGGAGTACCACGGGCTCCATGGCTGAGACTAGGATCTCGGTGATCCCTAAGCCAGGGAAGGACCCGTCTCGATGTGCATCCTATCGCCCGATAGCGCTCCTAAACATAGATGCCAAGTTATACTCCGCAATCCTTGCTCGTAGACTTCGGGATTTGATGCCGGCCATCATTCACCCGGATCAATCGGGGTTTATCAAGGGGCGTCAAACACATGATAACCTAAGGCGGGTGATTCACCTCATCGAGAAGGCTACGAGATTTCGCCTCCCGGCGGTGTTGGTGGGGTTGGATGCCGAGAAGGCCTTCGACCGGGTGGACTGGAACTTTATGTTTCGCACCTTGGAGGCCTTTGGTTTCTCGCACCGCTTCATTACCATGATCCGCGCGAACTATAACAATCCCTGCTCCAGAGTCATGGTGAATGGACACCGTTCCGCTTGGTTTGGCCACACCAGGGGTACGAGACAGGGCTGCCCTCTTTCGCCCCTGCTCTTTGCTTTAAGCATAGAGCCCCTAGCCATCGCGCTGAGAGAACAGGAGCAGATCAAGGGGCTCCCCTTTTCGGGAGAACAACACAAGGTATCTCTTTTTGCGGACGATGTGCTCCTCTCCGTAGGGGACCCGGCACATTCGTTACCGCACATACAATCGTTGTTGTCTGACTATGAAACCGTGGCCGGCTTCAAAGTCAATTTTGATAAGTCTTATATCCTGAACCTGACGCTCCCGCCAATCGAGGTCGAGCGCCTGCGGCCGCTTACACCGTTGGCATGGGCGACGTCCTCTCTGCTCTACCTGGGGGTCCATTTAACTTCCTCTGTAGGCTCCCTATTCGCAGCGAATTTCCCACCTATGTTGCGGGCTGTGCGAGGGGAATTAGATAAGTGGAAGCCGAAATACATAACCTGGCTGGGCCGGATTCATGCCATTAAGATGGTCCTCCTCCCGAAATTTCTGTACCTTTTCCAAGCCCTCCCCATACCAATGGAAGTGGACTTCTTCCGGCGCGTGAAAACCCTCCTCTTGAAATTCGTCTGGCAGGGGGGACGGGCGCGCATCTCCTTCGCGACTCTTAGGCGCCCCAGGGAGGAGGGAGGAGTGGGCCTCCCGGACCTGCACCTGTACTATAAGGCCGCACAGCTGAGGGTCTTGGTGGAGTGGTCGCAGCAAGAGTCTGAAAAGCACTGGCTGCACATGGACAGGAGTGTGGCGGGACGGTCGGTCTGGGATCTGGCATGGAAACCCAAGCCCGATAGGCCTAAAAATGCGTACATCAGCACTCCCACGAGCACGGTCCTTAAGGTTTGGGACACGGTATCAGGGGACGAACGCTGGACGTCGCTCCCCTCCCCTTTCACCCCTTTGCATTTTAATCCGGCTTTTCAGCCGGGACAGCATGATGGACTTTTTAGGCCTTGGAGAGAAGGCGGCTGTAGGGCCCTGACGCATCTCTTCCACGGCACGGAGCCCCTCACCTTCGCTAACTGTATGCGAGACTACGGCTTGCCACCTACGGAGCGCTTCCGATACATCCAGCTGATGCACTGGGCTACTTCACCCGGGCTCAGAGAGGCAGCCACAAGACCACCCACGCAGTTTGAAGCCTTTTTACTACGAACCACCATGATGAAGGGAACAATCTCTTTTTTATATAAACTTTTGCTTGACACTGTGATCTCTCCCCGGCCCCGCTATATGGACCATTGGGAGAGCCAGCTGGGTAGGGATATACCGGGGACTGAATGGAAGGGTCTCTGGCGAGACATCAAGAGCCACAACCACTCGGCGGACTTGAGGGACGCCCATTTCAAGACCATGTTTGATTGGTACCTCTACCCTTCGAAACTTCACCGCATATTCCCGGCGACTTCGGATCGCTGCTGGAGGGGCTGTGGCCTACTGGGAGACTTTCGCCACATCTGGTGGGACTGCCCAATCATTAGACCTTTTTGGACGGAAATTCTATCCCACATCAAAGACATGTTGGGATACCCAATTCCTGACTCAGTGGCCTTTGTGATCTTGGGTCTACGAGACCCTCTTTTGGAACACCAGACGAAAGCAGATAAACACATTATGTGGCTGTGCTTAGGGGGAGCCAAATTGACACTCGCTGCAGCTTGGAAGAAACCAAAGGCTCCTGCAATATCACTATGGCATGCAAAGTTGTGGAACTTGCTGAGCATGGAGAGAATGGCAGACATCTTCCTGGGCAATTTTAAGAACTTTATGTTCCGGTGGGGACCCCTAGTGCGATTTCTGTCGAAAGGTCTGCCGTCTGCAGTCTGTCCATCGGCACTGAGAGCGCTTCACCTCTTCCAACTCTAATTGTGTGACTGCTGAGTGCGTGATGAGGGCTTTGAATATATGTTGGCACCACCACCTGGGGGGGAGGGGAGGGGGGGACTTGGGGGGGGGGGCGGGGAGTTACCGTTGGGGACTTGTTGATTTCTATGTTGCGGCACTACGGCACTGAGGAAGGACTTTACCCGCCTGGGTATCTTCTGTGACATTTCATCTACCAGCGTTCCTCCCCCTTAGAATGCCCTAGACTGAACCGGGGAATGGCATCCACTAAGTGCGGCTTTATCAGCCCGTTCTCATGGACTTTGCTATCTACGCTTTGCCAATCATGAAGCTACTGAGGGTTGTCTTTGCTGCTCCTGTGGGGCTCGTGTTGTATTGCTGTATGATGCTGCCTGCCTTCTCTTTCTGTTCGTCTTCTTTTGTTTATCCTTTCTGCAAATATAATAAAACTTACTTTTATAAAAAAAAGATTGGGGCTAGCAAATAACAGTTATAACAAGGGGTGCTGCACACATAAGGGCTTATATTTGATTAGATGTAACAGTCCCCTCGTATCTTAAATAAACTGCTTGCAGTGTCTTAAAATAAAAGAGAAGAAGAGGGGGGGAGTGTGGCTGTAAAGAGGATGAAAGATGATCTTGGTCCGGCTGCAAGGTGTCCATATGTCCCAGTTCCTCTTTTGCTCCTTCCTTTTTTTCGAGCCCTTGAGCAGCAAATGTCAGGAATTTTATCGTTTTGTAGGAAAGTTGTATCGAAGACCCACTGAGGCATTTTATCACAGTCACCCTGCAGGTCCTGACTTGTGTTTCTCTTAGGAGTGGCCTCAGAAGGATCTTCCTTTGATTTTGTAAGGCCGGACAGATACATAATAGATGCAATAACGACTCTACTCCCTTATCACAGAGGTGACAATCCGGAGTTTGCCAGGTCCGTAACCATTTTGGGGTGAGGTCTTTACTCGAAAACCACCCCAACCTCAATAAGATTAGTTTCCTCTTATAGTGATCCCTGAAACATTCTTGTAAATAGGATTGTTGTTTCAGTTGTTTATATGTTGGCATCACGATCCAGGCAGGACTTTTGCCAGCCACTAATGCCTTGTCTATTAGCAAGGATGCTTGTTTGACGGCTTTGTTGGTGGTTTGTTTAAAAACAAGATATGACATTGGTGAATGCCAAGCTTCTTCCAGATTTAGTGATAGAAGCGCTTGCCTAAGAGACTTGCATGTGGAATTGGTCTGCCTAGCCTGTTTTTTTACCTCTTCCCAACAGAGATGGGCAAGCGTGTTGTCTTCAGCATCCCTCATGCTCCAGTAATATTTGGCCAGGACCCCTTGTCATGCCGGTATCTGGTTTGTTAATCCGTATTCCAAGCGTATTTGCGCTTGGCAAATATGTCGCGGAATTGTGAAGAGTTTTTTAAACAATCTTGATTGGGCAAGGTTTAGCGTTCTAGAGTCCTTGGTGGCCATCATTTCCGAGCCATATGTGATTGAAGGCAGAAATGTTGCTGCTACAACCTTTAGCAGGTAATCGGTTGAACTTCCGCTTAGTTTTTTTTGTAATGTTTTGAAAGCAAATGGAAGTTGTTTTGATTTTGCATTCCCAAGGTCTAAATGATGTTTGTAGTTTAATTGGCGATCTACTTGGATGCCCAGATATATGTATTCATCCACCTGGGTTAGAATACCAGAATTTATCCTCCAAACAAATTTTGGTCATTTTTTACGAGTGCTGGAGAAACATAGGACATTAGATTTTTTTAGGTTTATTGTTAATTGTGCGTTTGAGATGTACAATGCAAGTTGTGAGATCAGCCGTTGTAAACCACGAGGAGTTTGAGAGGAGCACAATATCATCCGCGTATTGCAGACTCGCTATGGGTCTTTGTCCCAATTTTAGTGGGTCACCATGGATTGTGCGTAGGTCGCTCTCTAAGTCGGCGGCATAGATGTTACATAGGCTAGGGGCCAGCACACATCCTTGCTTTAGCCCATTTATTGTTGGAAATTTCTTTGTTAGGCGCCGACCTTCCCCTTTTTTAATATGGACCCAGGTATGTGAATATAAGTTGATGATTGCTCCCAATAAGGTGGGAGGGGTGCCCCAAGCTTTCATTTTAGCCCATAGTTTAGATCTTGGCACTTTATGCCTCATGAGACAGGGGTTGTTTGGTACCAGGCCAAGGCTGATCAGTGGTAGTGAGATCTAAAATGATTTCCCCTCATAAGTGTCTTTACAGAGCTCCCATTGGCAACACATTTGAAAGATTATTACTGGTGGGGAAAAGTTCCTGTGAGCCTAGTGACTTTGTTTTGAGGGTCGAATACACTAGGGCACCAATTATAACATTTTGAAAATGTATCTGTAGAATGTGTCCAGTTTTTATTTATTGTTTGGGGGGTATGGAATTTTTTCTCTCTCTTACCATCTCTCACACACTCCTCACTCTCCGTCCTTGTGCCTTATGCTGCACTTTTCCTCTCCCTCCATCCTTTTGCATCTTGCTGCTCTTCTCCTCACTCCCCATCCTTGTGCCTCACGCTGCTCTTCTCCTCACTTTCCTATCTTGTGCCTCACGCTGCTCTTCTCCTCACTCTCATTTCTTCTGCTTGACGCTCCTCTTCTCCTCACTGTCCATCCTTGTGCCTCACGCTGCTCTTCTCACGCTCTGTCTTTGTGCATCACACTGCTCATCTTCTCCTCTCTTTCTTTTGCCTCACGCTTCTCTTTTCCTCACTCTTCATCGTTGTGCCTCATGCTGCTCTTCTCCTCACTCTCCTTCCTTGTGGTTCATGCTGCTTTTCTCCTCTCTCCTTCCTTGTACCTCATGCTGCTCTTCTTCTTACTTTCCTTTTGTGTGCCTCACACTGCTCTTCTCCTCACTCTCCTTCCTTGTGCACATGCTGCTCTTCTTTCTCACTCTCCTTCCTTGTGCCTCAAGCTGCTCTTCTCCTCACTCTCCATTGTGCCTCACGCTGCTCTTCTCCTCACGCTCCATTGGGCCTCACGCTGCTCTTCTCCTCACTCACCGTCCTTGTGCCTCACACTGCTCTTCTCCTCACTCTGTCCTTGTGCCTCACGCCGTGCTTTATCTTTAAGTAGGGCAGCCACGCCTTTCTTTTATTTTGCACAGCGCAGCTCGCCCACCTCTATTTTTATTAATTTTGAATAAGCCTTACCATATTTTCACTCAACGCTGCGCCCATTTACCTACTTGTCTTTCTGTTCGCATCGAGTGAGGCCCAGGCACCTGCTCATTCTCCGCATCTGCACAACACCACCTCAGCAGCAATTCAGCAACAACACATCACCACTTCAGCATCAACGCAGAACCATTCGCAGCAGCGCAGCCCCATTTCAGCATCAGCGCAGCATCGCCTCAGAATAACACTAACTCAGCACCACCTGAGCACCACTCACGCCCCAAAGAAGCACAACCACCTCAGCATCACTGAGCACCACCTCAGTATCACTCAGCATCACCTCCGTACCAGCACATCAACACCTCAGCCCCACTCAGCAACAGCACAGCACCACCTGAGCATCAGTGCAGCACCACTGCCTCAGCATCACCTCCGCACCAGCACACCACCAAATCAAATCAGGAATATTTATTTAGCACAACATATCACCCGAAAGTCTCATGGCGCTTTGCAGAGGCTCAAAAGTATGGTTTGTGCAGAGGCTGGTTAGGAGTCAAATAACCAGGTTTTTAATTCCTTACGAAAACTGTGATGATCTGATATGATGCGCAAGTGTAAGGGCAGTTTATTCCAGAGGGCAGGTGCAAGAAAAGAAAAAGATCTCCCACCCATTCTCGTGGCCCGGATTTTGATGGGTGTTAGAAGGAATTTACTGCTCAATCTCAGAGTCCTGCATGGGAGGTACCGGGTAAGTTTCTTTTTCCAGTATCCAGGGCCCTTGCTGTGTAAATTCTTGTGGTTGAGACATAACATTTTAAAATGGGTCAGTTTCCTGACTGGGAGCCAGTGAAGAAGTCTAAAGCTGAGGGCTGAAGGGGCTCTTGGAGGTAAATTCAACACCAGTCTAGCGGCAGTGTTCTGCAGAACCTGGAGTCGGGTAAGAAGGTCGTCATTTATAGACAGCAAGGCATTACCGTAATCCATATGGTTAATGATTAAGCCTTGGACTCGTGGCTTCCTGGCTTTCAACGGAAGCCATTTAAAAACTTTGCGTAGATTTTGCATAATGCCAAAACAAGAGCCAATTAGGTGGTTAACCTGGTCTTTCATAGATAATTGATTGTCTATTTGGATACATAAATTCTGAACTGATTGTTTTGGCACTGGACAAAGTGCTAGGGATTTAGGATTCCAGTCATTTGACCAGTGTTCATGGGCTTTGCCAAAGAGGACTATTTCAGATTTTCCTCCATTTAGTTGTAGATGATTTAGATTCATCCAGGTGTTGATGTTGGTCATACAATTTTGGAAGCGTACCTTAGTGTCCGCTGGATCTGGGCCTAAGGTGATCAAGATCTGAGTATCATCGGCGTATGAAACTACATCAAAGCCGAAGGATCTGATCACCTTGGACAGTGGAATTATGTAAAGATTAAAAAGCGTCTGGCTCAAAATGGAGCCTTGCGGCACTCCCTTCTTTACCGGCCTGTTATTAGAGACAATGTCATCAATCTGGATAGCTGTAACTCGATCAGTTAGATAGCTCCTCAGCCATTTAAGGGCATTCCCACGGACACCGATGTCCCAGAGTCTTCGATCTAAAATGCTGTGGGAGATGATGTCGAAAGAAGCGGACAG
This sequence comes from Lissotriton helveticus, assembly GCF_964261635.1. Taxonomy (NCBI): domain Eukaryota; kingdom Metazoa; phylum Chordata; class Amphibia; order Caudata; family Salamandridae; genus Lissotriton; species Lissotriton helveticus. Next base: position 1,045,343,312 of record NC_136069.1, on the reverse strand, counting down.
GTCTAGCAGGACGAGAATAGATAATAGACCTCTGACCAATGCTAGCCTGATATTATCAGTGACTTCAACCAGCACAATTTCAGTGCTGTGAGCAGCCCTAAAACCTGACTGGGATGGGTCCAGAAGACCATGGCTTTCCAGGTGGGCAATGAGCTGCCTATTGACCAGTAACTCAAGTATCTTTCCAAAATATGGGAGGAGCGAGATTTATTGGGAGGTTGGGATCTGAGGTGTTTTTTTTTTTTTTTAGGATAGGCCTCACTCTAACAGCCTTACATATCTTAGGAACCACTGCTTGCAATAGTGTACAGTTAAACAGATTGGTAAAATGATCCACAAGTACTGGTGCAATAATTGGGAGAAAACATGGTGGTATAGAGTCCATTTCTCCCAGCACATCTTCCAGCTTACATGGAGAGAACTCTTCCAGAATGGGAGGGGAACTGGTGGAGGAAAGAGGATGACTCCGTGGGATGATTGTATTCTCTTGGGGTGGAAAGGAGCTATTAATTGTGTTTATTTTGTCATCAAAATATTCTGAGAGAGAGTCCACCCAGTTTTGTGAGACAGGTATAGATGTCTGTACTGGAGATGACATAAACTCTTTTAAGATGTTATAAAGCTCCTTGTTAGAATTTGCAGCCTTTTCTATCCGATTTAAGAGAAATGATTGGCTGATTTGATATTCTCCAAATAGCTCTGGGAAATACTTCTATATCTTTCACGGTCCAACTGTATTTTATTTTTCCTCCATTTTCATTCTGCTATCCTACAGGAGAGTTTTATTTCCTTCAGTTGTTCCGTAAACCAGGGTGCAGTTCTGGGTTTAAATTTGACTTTCGTGGACAGGGCAGCGTCCTATCAAAAGAACATCTCGGGGTCCCGGCAAACTTTGCGGAGGATGCAATTAGATGGAAAGCTCTCCCTCTCACGATACGAGGCAGGGCCGCAATGTTCAAAATGATCACGCTACCCCGCTTCCTGTATGCCCTACAAAATGAATATTTTCCCCTCCCTCAACAGAAATTAACAATGATACACGCAGAATTGCACTCCCTGCTGTGGCTGCGAAACAACCCAGAATAGCTCTTGCCACGCTCCAGAGGAACCAGTATAATGGAGGGATCTCGCTACTGGATATGGAGGCCTATTATTGGGCAGAGCACCTAGCCCCGATCAATGACTGGCATCATGCATCGGCGGACCATCCTACATACCATTTGGAAAGGGACACTATGGCCAGACGTACCAGTTTGCACTACTTTATGGGGGAAAGGTAAGCGACGACTACTTCCAGCCACACAAATAACCATAGGGGTCTAGGATAGAGCGACACAGATGATGGGGTGGGTACACAAACCGACGAAACAGACACCGATATGGCCCTGCTCTTGGCTGAAGGAGCTCCACAAACTCAGAGGGTTTAAGGGGTGGGAAGACATTGGGATTTCCACACTGGGAGACCTGGTGGCGCGAGGGGACCTCAAATCTTAACAAACCATGCAGGCGGAGTTTGCCCTCCGTCCCACACAGTTCCTTAAATATGTGCAGCTACATCATGCATGGAGGGCTGAACAGGTGCTCGCCTCCCCTTTGCCGGTGTATGCCCCGTTAGAGGGGCATTTGCTGCAGGAACAGGTGACCAACAAACTGGTTTCCCTGACCTACAAGACCCTGAATAATAATGCACCGGATGGACTGGGGAAACTTATGGAAGCTTGGGAACAGGATGTGGGTGATATGGACACGGTGGACTGGGAAGCAGCCCTAATGCACCACAGGGAGGTAGCAATAAAGTCCCGGCTACGGCTCATCCAATACAAAATACTGCATAGGGCTTACTACGATAGAGTCAGACTACATCGTATGGGACGGGCCAGTGATTTTTCCTGTCTTAGATGTAGACACCCAAAGGGGACTTTTATGATATTTTATGGAAATGCCCTGTTTTCCGCACTTACTGGACACGGATCCTAGGAGAGCTGGGGGAGGTGCTGGAGACTGAGCTTGCCTTGGAACCTAAGCTTGTCCTGTTAGGAATCACGAACGATGTGGACCTGAGCCGCCCACACCTGATTTTTGCTATGCTGGCTCTGGTGGTGGCGAAGAGAGATGTGGCGAGGGGGTGGGGAGCGCAGTCACCGCCACAGGTAGAGGAATGGAGGCGGGGTATGGATATGTATATGGCGGCCAAAAGGGTCACTTATAAGGCATGGGGCTGTCCCAGAAAATTCCGACGAGTAAGGGGAAAGTGGAGAAGTTACCATGGCCTGAATGGAGGGCTGGGCTCTGATTGATGTCCTTTGGGCCCGGCTGGAGGGGGCCGGGTTCAAGAGTATCGAGAGGTGGCCCGGAGCCCGGGACTCACAAGGGATCGAAGACTGCTTAAATAATCATACGAACAGATGTACAGGAGGAGGAGGCGGGGTCCTGAGATGCTGTGGATTCTGGTATTGTTTTTATGGTGGGGGGGTGAGAGGACGGGGAGCGCAGAGGAATGTGGTTTTTCGCTGGCGACGTGCCAAATGTGTTTTTTTGTTGGTTAAAAATGCAAATAAAAATATTTTTTTTTTTTAAATGTACTTTTGTGAGGGGGCTATTTTATTGAGTGCTTATATTAACGCTGCCTCAAGGGAGGTTGCAGCCAGGTCTATGTTGTCTGCTTGGCAGTTGGGTGGGAGATTACAATGGGTTGAGAAGGACCACCACCTCAGCATCACTCATCAGCACCTCTGCACTAGCACACCACCACCTCAGCATCACTCAGCACCACCTCAGTCTGCTCTCTGAATCTAGCATTTGTTGATTCTCCCCTAGTGTCTGCCCGCTACTCGTGTTGTAATTCAGGTCATATTTCCCAACCTCCACTCTCTTGTCTTCTTATAACACTTTATTATTCGTTTTTAACATGCTGCACGGAAGACACATTGCTCTACAACATAGCTTAACCACTTTGACAAAGCCAATCGCTCTGGCAAAAACATATAAGCTCCCAAAGGCAAGACCTATTGGCTATGCCAATGCATGTTTACTATTCTAGTAATGCTAATCACATTATTGTGTTTCCCTCTATTAATTAAGCATTTAATCAAGTATTTTACTCAAGAATCACAATGCTTTAATAAATATTGAAACGTTTCACTGTGTATTCTTGTGTATCTCTTTTGGTATGCATACGTAACTAAGCGAACGGGTTCCAGATCTGTTACCACGATTTTCTTGGGAAGTCAGGGTTGTCATCTTCTGAGGCTGCACATCCAAATGTACCCCTCCAGGTTAGGGATACAGATGGTGCACTGTGAGCTAGCAGGATTTAGGCCAACATACATGGACAGTGTGCGTGGAGTCAGTATCACACAGTTCTGATAGTTATGCTGTCCAACAAAAGCACAGTTTTAATTGGGAAAGTTTAAGTCACACAATACAGTGCCACCGACTTCCTAGCTAGGGTTCTTAGTAAATGGATCAGCGGAGTAGTTTTTTTTTGCATATTCAAAGACCCCCCTATTCACCTCTTTACCGGAGAATTCCGGGGTGTTAGGATTTACCTACTCAGCTGAGGAGGATTTTCCCTATGTATTGGCTATAGGTTGCTCAAGTTCGAACCTTTCAGAGGATCACCCCACTGAGGAAGCCTCTCTGAATTCCACATATTTATATGGCTAAAGACGGAGCAGCAACTCACATACCAGTTCATTGCAGACATGCAGTTACAAAAATGCTATTACAATGTGGACTACCCCTTATGGGTGGTGACATTTACTTCATGGTTGAGGCCCACTAAGCATTCAGGACAGAGGTATTCTATTCACCAGTTAAATTGCCAGCAGCTGAAGCACGAAGACAACAGTTTCAAACACACTGAGGCTGCAGTTCCTAACAGCTACCCAGCTTATCAGGCACTAGAAATACCACTAACTTACCAAGAACATCAAAATTGGCTTGAAGGCGCCCTACTATATACTTGCAACAACGTTAGTCTAGGTCCCCTTAGCAATGAGAGAGCAATACAGCCAGTCTTAGCCAGTTACACACCCTACCCAGATGTAGAAAATCTCACAGTTCCAGATCTAAATACAGATCTGTTTCGCACATATAGATGTTTGACACAATTTGTCATGAGAACAATAAAAATATATACTGCAAGGGAAGCTGCACAACCACAACTGGCTACACCTGGCATTATTACACAAACCATCAATGCAGTCATGGGTACAATTCCGCTCAGACAGGAGGAAATTCCGTTCTGGGTTGCACAAAAAACAAGCCAGCTTGAAGCAGTGCTTTCCTATATGGGACTTCACAAAACCATAGGATTCTCACCATATGGCTGCCAATGGGGATGGCTTCCCCAGTGGAAAACTGTGCCACTTGTGGTACAGTTTTTGCTGCAGTATGCACCAGAACACATGGTTCACCATCATTAGCTGTTTTGCCAGAGGTGCCTAAAAAGGTTCCAAAATTAGTACGGGGCAGACCGCGCCCTAGATTTGGGGATGAAACTGATGAACATCTTTGCTGCAGTATCCTCCATAATTTTCTGTAACATTAAAAGGAAAGCAGCAGCGTTGGCAGTATGCCAATGACTGAAAAACATGACTCAGAGAGAGCAGAAGCACGATTTAACAAGAATTGAGGATACCTATGCATCCATAGGCAGATAATTTGGGAGCCAGACCTAATAAACCAAAAATTAACAATAATTCTGAAAAGGATAGCTTTAAACAGGCATCTGACTCTTCTTCTAGGAAGAAGTGGGATAATAAGAAAGAAAGAAAAGACTAAATCGCGGGGTGGATCTCCTCAACAAGAGTCCACTGATAAAAGCTATAATCTGCCTAACCTTGATAATTTTAAAGTGCCTGACAGGTATCCGGATCCTTTCAGGAATAATCCGAGAAACAATCGGAGAGAGGTGGACTATCAGAGCGCCGATCACAGGAGTACATGAAGCCGAAGGAGGACTCAATGCTCTTCTGACTTCATAATAAAAAGAAAGATAAACCTAAACAGTTCAAGCCTCAATTCAAAAAGAAGAAGACAGCTGGACTTGAAGTCAAGCATTCCACAGATATTGAGGACCCTGTTTCTGAGTGAAGAGTGGGCTCTGAACATGCTGGACAGCGCTGCAGAATACACAATTGTTCACCGGAGCCGATGGATCGTCTGGCAGCAGTAGCATTGAGCGACTATATCCAGGTGGGAACACCGGATATGAGCGCAAGTGTCCTGCATCGATTATATGAAATGGAACCCCAAGTGGAGGGGTATATACCTCACATCATTAATGTCCTCTTTTGGGAGAACTAGTCATTCAGCTATGACATTCTCTTGGCTGAAATGGATTGACCACCAGAATATGTGGAGAACAGCAATTTTACTTGCTTTTTCAGTCCTTGTCCCGAATTCAGTTAAACATTCATATGCCAAGAAGCGGGCTTTAGCACAAGCTCTTGTGTTATACCACATCCATGTGGGGTGGGATGACGATTCCCTTTATCACATTATTCCAATGAGGTCAACCCCACAACCTCAACAGCCCATTAAACAAGAGGCTAAAAAACAAGTTAGAGAAATCCTCACACAGCTTAAATACCAAAGGTGTCGACTTGTTTAATACTATGAATACAGAGCTGTCAACTTGGACTCAACCGATTATAGTTTGTGGAGATTTAAATATACACATACCAGCTAGTTGGAATATTCGATCAACGAAGAGATATACGGGCCGAAAGGTTAAATCATATAAAGCTCTTAGAAATCTAGTACTTAGTAATGGCCTAACTGATGTCTAGAATAAATTTCTAATGATCCCGGATATACTTTCTTTTCTACTCCTCATCAAAAATTTGTCCGTTTAGACTATTTTTTTGTATCATTAGTTCTTTTAGAAAAAATTCATATTGAGATATTACCACAAGTTATTTCAGATCATAACCCAATAATGGTTGAGATACAATTTTCTGTAGACTGCCAAAATGTCATTAGACCCTGGTCATTTCAAAGAGATCTATTATTAGACGAAGATTATCTTCAAAATATGGTCAATATTATTAAAGATTATTTTCTGATTAATAATGACACTGCCTCTCCACAAGTAGTCTGGGACTCTTTTAAATCTATTGTACGGGGTGAGACTATTAGTTTTGCAAACTATAAGAGGAAAAAAAATCAAATAGATTTTAGGGATAAGCTAAATAAGATCAGACAGATCGAGCTGGATTTATCTATTGCATGCAAGAATAAGGCTAACATAGAGGATGTACAAAGGCGATTAACCATCGAACGTTCAGGTCTCCGTACGCATATTGCTGAAGAAGTAGCGGCAAAATTTAAACAACATAAAACGGAACGCTACGAATTGAGCGAACGTACGGGAAAAATTTTAGCCCAGCGATTACGACAAAAGTCATCGTATAATGAAATACAATGCGTTAAAGATACAAATGGGATTCTCTGCGAAAGCAGGGAAGGAATATTAGCGGCGTTTCAGGGCTTCTATAAGATGTTGTATAATGACTCTAATAATGAAATTGATAAGACTCTGGATCCTATAGACTACCTCCAACTCACTAACCAACCTTCTTTGTGTATAGATGATATAGATCTATTTACTAGCCCAATAAGTTGGGAAGAGATCGAAAGGGCCATTATGAGTCTTGCTGCTGGTAAAGCCATGGGGCCTGATCAGATTCCCCTCGAATTCTATCGGACATTTAGGTTTCTGCTGAAACCAGAGCTGATAAAAATTTTTAATGTGGCATTTCAAGATAAAGCTCCTGATTCCTGGTCTACAGCTACCATAGTTGTATTTGTTAAAAAGAATAAAGATCCAAAGGAATTAGGTTCGTATCGCCCTATTTCTTTGATTACAGCTGACAGCAAGATCTACTCCAAAATTCTTGCAAATAGATTAAACGATGTTATGCCGGGTTTAGTTTCTAACATTCAACATGGGTTTATAAAACATAGGGACACCACAGATCACGTGAAACGGGTTATTGCACTGTTGGATTGGGCTCAGGCAAAGGAATCCCCAGTCGGAATTATTTTGCTTGATGCTGAAAAGGCGTTCGACAGAGTCGACTGGGGGTTCCTTTGGTCTGTGCTAAAATGGAAGGGTTTTCCACCACAATTTATTAAAGCTATACAATCACTTTATCTTAACGCACAGGGTGTTATAAGACTAGGTACGGATATTTCTAACCCATTCTCGATCACAAGGGGGACCAGGCAAGGATGCCCTTGCTCTCCACTTTTATTTGCACTTTATCTAGAACCTTATTTAAATAGACTAATCACAGAACCTGGTATTCCATCTGTTCGTCTTCATGAGAAAGACCACAAAGTTTTAGCTTACGCAGACGACGTGGCCATTGTAACTTCTGATTCCTCTTCTGCACTACCTAAAATAATAGAAATTGCTAGCGAATTTGGTAAACTGTCCGGATACAAATTAAACATCTCAAAAACCCAAATTATACATTCTAAAACTGGTATACCCACCGATATTCCCATCAATGATACTGCTACATACCTCGGTGTAACTATATCATCGAAAGTAGAAGATATTGTTGGACTCAATTTGGATCCATTACTTATATCTACTAATAGAACCCTAGAAAGAATAAATAATTTACATTTATCTTTATTTGGACGGACTAATGTTATTAAGATGCTGATTTTCCCAAAATTTCTTTATTTGTTCCGAACCATTCCCTTATTTTTTTCTATGCTTCTTTTTAACAAAATAGATAGGATGCTGTCTAGATTTTTATGGGGGTATCGTCGCTCAAGGAGATCGCTAAAATGGTGCACTTTACCACAAGGATGTGGCGGGTTGGGACTTCCGAACTTTAGAGTGTACTATTGGGCTATAACTCTCAAAACAATTAAGGTTTTATTATTTCATGATCATGTTAATGAAATTTTTGTTTCACCCTCCATTTACGAAATGCTTATGGGTACTCACGCACGCCAATGTTTATTGATTTTTATGGAACAGAGCTACTACAAAAAAACAAAATTCAAGGTTTTTCTTTCTGCTTTTTTGGTTTGGAGACAAATCAATAAAGCTTTACGGATAACTTCAAAATATAATTTCTATTCACCCATCTGCTGTAATATACCAATATCTGATATCCCTGAAGATGCTCCTACGAATCGATTTCGTTTGGGACAGATACATTCAATTGGGCAACTCTACCATAATGGGGCTTTGATGTCCTTCTCCGAACTCCAAGATATATTTGGCCTCGATAGAAAGGAATTTTTTAAATACTTACAAATCCGTAGCTTTTTGGGGAAAAAAAACCTTTTATATAATGACGAAATGGAGGCTAACGCTGTTATGGAAAGTGGTAGGAGGGATAGCCGTATTGGCACAATATACCAATTAATGGTCAATAGGTTGCACGATGATCTCGACCAACAAACACAGAAATGGGAAAGGAAGCTGTGTATAGAAGGGATAGATCTGGCAAGGGCATTTGAGACTAGCAACAAAATATTAATTAATAGTTCTCTTAAAAGCCAACACTATATGGCTTGCTTAGATCTTTACTATACGCCGGCAAAATTGGCCAAATGGAAAGCTACTAAAGGCACTAACTGCAGCCGATGTGGTACTGTAGCAGCAGATTCTTGTCATATGTTTTTTAGCTGTTCTAAATTAATTGTATATATTAATAGAATAGAAAAGTTTTTGACTAATTTGCTCAATATTAATATCAAGCTATGTCCATCTGTGATTATTTTTGGTTTATATTTTCCATCCAAGAGTCTAACGGCTGACCAAGAATATTTTATGTTTATCGGAATGTCTATCTACCGTTTTTGTATTACCTCAAGATGGTTAGATGTCGACCCACCATCTTTCGAACAATGGCTGGGTAAGCTGTTAGATGTGTATAGAATGGACAAAGCAGTGTATAAATTGAAAGGACAGAGAAAGAGAATATTTGCTAGGAAATTATGGTCTCCTATTGATAATTGGATTTAATTTAACAATGTTTCTTTGGTTTATTTTCTCGTCTCTGGTTCCTCTAATAATGTATCGACTGCTACGTGAATGAGCATTATTATGTCAAATTTAAAATGTTTCTTTTTCATCCCTGTACCTTGTATGCCTCTGCCATTGAAAACAATAAAAAAAAAAAAAAAAAAAAAAATAGAAAGTTGTACCTCCTCTATGAATAATCCTTGGTTTCCAGTAATGAAACCAGACCATTTCTATCATCTACGATTAGATTAGACACTTGAACACAGCTCCACGTACATTTAGTGTACAAAAAACGCACAGCATGGTACTAATCAACAACATAGTGTGAAAAAGATACCAAGGCACATTAGACATTTCCAATGGATTTTTCTGCCAAAATATAGTGCCTGAGAGCAGGTACTTGACCGCATTCAGTGTCCAGGGTTCTTAAGAGCAGTTCTGTCAATTGCCCCAGGGATATAAGAACAGCCCAGGGTTGTTTTCAACTTTGGTGACAGAACTTTTGCAAGAATATGAAGACCAGGCATTGTCCTATGTCGAAGACATCTATTTACTGGATGATGGTCTTTCAACTCACTTGGCTAGAGTAGTTTGCATAGTTTTGGGATTTGCGCACACAGGCTACAGATTCAGTAAAAAAAAAAATAGCAGCCCATCTCAATGTCCTATTCTTAGGATATGAGTTGTCAAGGGAAATCAGAAGCCTAGCGATATTCCCTTCAGAATTGAGCGCTTATACAACCTCCAAACACATTGAAGAAACTCGGATCAATATTGGGTTTCCTGAACTTTGGCAGAAGATACATTCCAGGCTATGCAGAATGGGTAAAACCGTACTATGACTGGATTTGGCCAGACTTTAAGCACACTTTGGATAACTGAACAGACACAATTACTTTGTTGAGTACAAGCTGACATGCTACAATCCAAACACTTACACACACATGTAGAGACCACGGACTAGGTGATCTGTATAATTGCAGGTGCATTCAGGTACACCTGTCACATTGAACAAAGGAGACATTGTACCAATTGCATATAAATTGCATTTATACCCCAATGTCAAAATACGTTTTGCACCAACAAAAACCATCCAGACTGCGGTACAGACTGCTGTAGTAAGAGAATGATCTTTGGCTCAGAGGAAACACATTATAGTCCCAGCATTAGAGGCTGTCACAAAGGTAGGCAATCCAAATGCGAAAGCATTACATCCACAACGGATACAGTGGGCTAACTCTCTCACAGCAACCGAGGTAGATTACAGATTTGACTCTACACCACAAACACAAGTATACCTGCAATATGAAAATGAATATCCTCTGCCTACTGAAGTCATGCCTGTAGATCAGTACGATTACGTCATCTATACAGACGGTTCAGCAGAACCTGCCTTAGGGAAAAAGCACCAATACTCAGAAGCGTGCAACGCTGTTGAGGATAGAATGGAGGATGGTGAATTCCACCCTCACAAAACCTACATGCAGTCACTAGATGAATGTACAGCACAGCTGGCTGAACTCCAAGCTCTAATTCTGGCACTTGAGAAGACGCATCCCGGATTCCCCACACTTAATGTATGATTTGTATTATTGTGTCCAGTCTTACACGTACTTACATTATTGGAGCCAGATTGGATTCAAAAGGGTACACCATATATTACAAGCTGCTTTTGGGAGAGGTGGCAAAACTTAAAGAGTGCTTGCCACAGACTCATGCCATACACACACGGAGTCATCAGCGTGTAGGAATACAGGATGTAGGGATTTCCATGGCTGATTAAGCCATAAAAGAAACAGTGCAAACTGCTACAATTACTCGTTCTAGCATGAGAAGAGACTGACAAATCATGGTGGCTGTCAACACTGCGCAATGGCACCCACTTGTCGAAAGGTTTTACAACAAAATACTCCTACAAGTTAAGTGTGCAAAACATTCAGTTTGCTCAAATTCTCAGAGTGGGGGAATAGAGTGATACCAAATTTAGATTGCAATCCTAGCACCACATGAGGGCTTAGCATCTGCTCACGCAGGGCTGACAGCAACAATTTCATTAGTGGAGGAACGCTATTGATGGCCGGGTCTATACAAACAGACCAAGGACTTTGCCCTTACATGCGACATCTGCCAGCAGATGAAGGTTTCCACAGTAGCACGTCGCCCACACAGACCTATTACTGATCTCAGCCAAGCCTCTCACTTGTATTTATCTGGATCACTACGGTCCTTTACAAGCTTTTGGGGCTTACAAATACATTTTGGTAGCAGTGGATTCCTGCACTACATCCCTATGGGTCTGGCACAGTGATCGACTGATGCCTGAATGGTTATAAAAGATCTGCAAGTCTTTATCGTGACATACACAGTAGCCAATTCCATTTGGACCAGGGTCCAGCGTTTGCCCCTAGGGCTTATAGAGACACCATGGGAAAACTGGATGTGAATGTGCGGTATTCCTGCCCCTACAATCCCAAGGGAAATGTGGTTTTGGAGAGGAAGAACTGAGACTTAAAGCAGTCTTTAAAAGCAAGGATATTAGTTCAGGTCAGAATTGGGTTCACTACCTGTACGGTGTCCAGAGAGCACTAAATCTGCCTAGAAAAACCCAGGGTGATCGCACTCCTTACAAGATCATATTTGGGGTTAAGATGTAGGTTCCAGCCCTTCACAGTCCCAGTACAGTGACAGCTGAAACATCATTTGACATCAATGAATGTTTGGCTGTTTTACAAGAGCTGAGCTGCTTTGGGGCAACTCAGAGTAATGTACAGCTGAAACATACTGCCACTGAAGTGAAGGAAGCTATATCAACTCCTGGTTGGGTTCCAAGGATCGGTGTTCTGGTCCAACAGAAGATTGTGGACAAGAAGAAAATCAGGCCATCTTACAGAACACTGGTAATTGCCGTTGAAGGTATGAGAACTGTACTTCTACTGCCCCTTACTGGTTACAAAAAAAAACAAGAGATGTGGGTCAATAGATCTCATCAAACCACATTATGTGGCCGGTCCTACATAGTAGGGTAGTTACCTGCCTCCTCTCACTACCCTACAAGAAGTCTCTATGGAAACTTTGATCCGCGATGAACCTTCTTCTCCATAGCAGGGGACAGCTAACACAGAAGTTTCATTTATTTCTGTTATATCAACAAACTCCTTACAAACATCATGCACAGAAACACAGATTTCAATTCGGCGAACAGACAAAGATGGTGTCTTCCACAACGTACCATCACTGGAGTCAACTCCCAGTTCTACATGGCGTCCAGAGCTGCCTAAAACAGATTAAAAAGACTGGCTACTTCATCAACTTTGAAGACTTCTCTTCGGATTTATCTGACCCACCACCACTACCGCCCGAGGAGACTGCGTGGATTCGTTTGACTGAAAAATACACTTTATCCCTCTTTGGATATAAATTTGGATTACAATTCTGTTACATTTCCTCTTTGTTTGGATTCGTTTGGTGAGTCTTTCTGATTCTGAACGGACACTATCTCCTAGAACACTCTGCTGGTGAACCGATGAACTTGGTTTTAACACCCCATTTTGTCATCACACAAAGGGATGAGACCTTTCCCAGGTAAACATTTCTGCTGTTCCAGATGGAATTGTTTTGGAAAAGGTTTTTAATTATATATTTTGACCTACAGCATTAATTCATATTCCATATGTATTCAAAATGTCTTTGCATGATATCACTGCTAGTACTATTTCGGATGATTGGGACAATGATAAAGTGCATGAAATGCTAGATCTGCAGCATTCAACTGTTGTTAACAATGATGAAATGTATGATGACACAGCTAATCATGATGAAATGTTCTGTTTTCACCATTATGGTCACCATTTCATGCATAAAGCAAGAACTCCACGTGCAGTATTTAATTACACACAATGGGAACACTGCCCTACACCAGCACGAGGTATCTCAAAAGCATTTGCACAGAAGTTTGCATATTTCTCAGGTCACAATTCAGCAGACCCAGGGACTTATTATAAGCTCACGTCCTCACAGGCTAAGAAAACTATGCTCACTGACAAGCTGATTTAATCTGCATCTTTCATTTTACAGATGTCTGTACAAGGGTTTGACTTTTGGAAAGGTAATGTTGATTTGAAGTCCATTTGGGGAACTAAAGATTGACAGGTTCAGGAACTTAAGTCTTTCTTTAGAGCATGCCTTATACCTTTATAAGTATAAATAACAAATGGTTTTCCTGAACAAAACTGTGCAACAAACATCCTGTCTTGGTCTGGCCAAGATAAATCATTTAAATGCACCAAACATTACCACATTTGCACGGTTTCCAAACTGGCAACAATTCACAAATTACACTGAGAAAACAGACACCATGCTTCGCAATGGTTCATTCAATTCTTCAGGTACCAATCAAGATAGATGGTTATTGTGGTTGTTAGATACTTAGAGATGTCAGCCATGTTTTCTTGAGAACACCAAAGGGTTTAGGATCAATAGGCCTTGCCCGCGTTACGTGCAGACACAATATTTGGGGGGGATGTAACAATTCAGTGTCAGGAAGCTGTGCCTTGAATGACTTATTAAATCCACAGTGTCTCGGGTTAAATAACACGTGTCCCTTCTTTCGGATGACATGGGATTACAGGACTTTTTTACTAGATCCATGATGCTATATACAATGAAGTGTGGAAGATTTCATAGCTGGAAACTGCTAAGAGCCTGTGCATAATTGACAGGGCAAATCTAGAAAGGGCTCTGGCATTAGTAGATATTGGTATGAATACTCTATCCACCAGGATTTACTCACTGGGTAACATGGTCTCATCTGCAATCAACATCATAGAGGGTGACATGTGTTCTATACAACATGGGCAGTCGCAGCTTACGGCTATTATGTTACCGAGTTGGGTCCTACAGACCCTTCGTGCTGGTCACATTCCATGTAAACACCTTAATGCCACTAGCCTGTTACTACCATACAATCTCAAGAAACAACATATCATGGCAAAGAAGGATGCCACATATACCAGGTTACATATAGAGAAGTTAGGAAAACTACCATTTACTGTTGCAGAAATACCTTCCATGGATTGAATAATCCACAGATTTATTACCTTTCTAATTTTGACATTTCACTTCCAATACTGCTAACACTACCATCAGAGGGCAGATATGAAGCGCGAGGAGAGGGGTATGTACACGAGTCATGGATCTTACCTTTCAAATTCCAATGTAGGAATGATGAGTCTGAGGGTTTTCTTAGTGTGACTGACTGCGAGAGTACCTGGTTATATTCCTTAGTTCGCTTCATGGTGCATGTAATGCGCCTAAGGCAAACTTGTCCAGTTATGTGAAGGGTTCTCCGACTGCTGTGATCCATCCGGCTTTCAGATTACTCTCTAATGGGAGTTACTTGATGTTGAATGATCAAGGCCGCTGTGGGATGAGACCGGGCATTGCTTACCTGGTAACAGTCAGCAGTCGTGATCCGTTGCACTAAAGTACTGTTTCCACCTGCCTGCACAGAATGGGATGCAACGCTTTGGCCTTCAATAAAGCTTACAAATGCACGCTTTGATGTTTTTAGCAGACTGAAAGCCTTATTGTTCCAGCAGGACACGGCCTTAACCTCTGCAAGGGAGACATTTAATATTCAAGTTGCATGGTCCTATGCTGAAATACAGTCGCTACAACACACCTAATTTCTAGCACCATTTTAGGCCAACATATCCAGACAGTGTGCGTGGAGTCGTTCTCGTACAGTTCTGATGGTTATGTTGTCCAACACACTCACAGTTTAACTTGGGAAAGTATAAGCCGTAAAACAGCTTTGTCGTGCTCAAAATTATACATTGCCTCACAATCCTTTGGGTGGGTGCTTGAGATCGCTTTGGTCTGGTATATCGCAGCCTGATTTCCAGCTCGCTATCAAATGTTATAGCTAACAAGCTTATTTGAACATCCCCAGTAAGTCCTGCAAACCTCTTTCACGCATGACTGAAGATGAATGCTGCAGTATTTAAAAGCTCCTTAGAACCATCCTCTCCATCCTTCAGGAGTCATGAAAAAAGTTCATTGTGTACCAGCAATGAGTTTGAACAATTGCCACAGCATAACGTACAATGCATGGGAATACCTTGCTAGGGAACAGGAAGGATTTTATGACAAGACAGGAGACTAGAATTATGCATAACCTTTCATTTACTACTTCTGATGCAGCACTTAAAAGATTCATGTAGAACAGTATGAAGTCACACAACTCTAGAACATTAAATATAACAGTCTCTTAAGATTCCGAACTCATCCTCTTTTGTTTGCTGCTTCTGAGCAGATCAGTAAATATCGTATGTTTTGCTTCTGAAGATTTTATTTAAGTTTGAATGAAATTAATTTATGTTTTGATAAGTTAATGGAAGGATAATTTGTTAGAAGTGATTGTTTGTGGAGATTAAAATAGTAATAGATTGTTTGTAAGGAAAGCTTTTTTGTTAAGGTTTTAGGTTTTAACCCAATTTCTGGGTAATTGGTAGAATAAGTCTATGAAGCGAGGTAGCAGGAGAGGCATTCATGGAGTCGTAGCGTTTATAATGCGCATGCATTGAATGCTTCGGTTCCAGGAAATGCATAGGAGGCATTAGGCTTATTTTTAACAGGAATCTGGGTGCATGTCAGTTACGTGCTGGGTTGCGCGTAACTTTTGCCAGGAGATAGAAGTCATTACAGCCACGGCGGGAGACACATTGATGCTTAGATTGGTATCTAGTGTTTGAGCAAACAAATGATGGACTGAATCCTGACAACGCAAACATTCTCCCCCAGTCAAAAGATCAGGGTTAAATCCATCGTTCTTTTGCCCACTATGCCACCCCAGTAATCAGTTAGGAGATGAGTTCAAAAGAAGATTTATTGTATAAAAAAAAGTTAAGGGAAATTATAAGTCGGATGACTAACCGTACTGTATGCTTTTGAAAAACGGATCGAGCCGATGCGCGTGTAAGGAGAGGAGAGAACGTCTGTGAAGAGCGGTAGCAGGAGAGGCATTCTTGAATGTATGACCTTGTTCTGCATTCTGTCCATCAATTGTTCTTTTTGCATTGGTCACCACTAGTGGGACGGGTAATGCTCAGACGTGGGTCCCGTGCTTTCCATGCCACTGGAGTCAGCTATCCTGGCTGATGAGGGCTGAAAGCCCGAAACCGGTCCTAGGATGTTAACATATTTATTCAAATTAGGGCGTGATCCTAGAAAAGGGCTGGAAAGGTCTCTTAAACAATGCGAGGACAAGTTATTAGACATTTTAGGGCCAGTATCAAGAATTTTTGATATGGTGGAAGAATTGTATCTGAATGATACAGAAATGGATATTCATCTTTTAAGAGGATGGAGCCGGAGGGAAATTTGTTTAATTGGCAACACCAATGCAAGTCTGATAGCAGAAAGAAGGAAAGCAGTGTTGTGTAGAATTAGCCCTAAACTGGGGGATTTCGCTAAGAAAGAATCAAGTGAGGAATCAAGAGGTTTGCTATTCGGAGAAGGTTTAGTGAAGTCATTGGGCAAACATGTCCAGACTTTTACTTCTTTGGATAAAGCACATGCATCAAGAGTTTTTGGGAATAACGCTTTATATGGAAGGGCCAGAAGGCAGGGTTAGGATTTCAGCCAATCATATGGAAGAGGCCCATTTTATCAAGGAGGAGGAATTTATCAAGGAGGAGGAATTTTTCAAGATAGAGGAAGTTATAGCGGATCCTCATACCCAGGAACACTGTTTCCACAGAGAGGAAGAGGTGGAAGAAGCAGATATACACGTGGAAGAGGAAGCTTACAGACAGATAATCAGTCAAATCAAGGTGAGTACAAAAGGTTTAATTGCTTCTACACAGAAAAACACAGGAGGAAGATGGAGGTTTCATAGAGTAATGGAAGGAAATAACAGAGGTTTCATGGGTCATTGGAACGGTAAGAGGTTTTGTGATAGACTTAGTAACGAAACTGATTTAGGTAAAGGAACCAGGAGTTAATATTTTCAAGGAAGAAATACAAGGTATTGTGGAGAAATAAATAAAAGAGATGTTAGACAAAAAGCTACAATAGAGGTTCCCGAGTGCAAAAAGGGTTTTGCAAGTACGCTTTTTGTAGTAGAGAAAAAGGACTAAGGATGGAGGCCAGTGATAAACTTGAGGAATCTAAACCAATATGTAGTATACAGACATTTCAAGATGGATGGAATCCATCTGTTAAGAGATATTCTTTTGGACAAAGACTGGTTAATGAAAATAGATTTGAAAGATGCATATTTTTCAATTCCAATTACTCAGGAGAGTCTGCGATATCTCCAATTCAGATGGAAGGGGAAACAATATCAGTTTGTGTGTCTTCCTTACGGACTATCATCAGCCCTTGGTATTTTTTGAAAGGGATGAGACCTGTTGTAGGTTTTTTAAGAGACAGGGGAATAAGTTTGTTAATTTATTTGGACGACATTCTGATAATGAACAAAAGTGTGGAAATGTTATGAGAACATGGATTAATAGTGCAGGGTGCATTGAAGGATTTAGGATTTGTGGTGAATATGGAAAAGTCAGTTTTTATACTAACTCAGAAGATAGAATTTTGGGGTTTTGTCTTAGACACTGAAGAAACACCTAGTGTTACCAGAAAAGAAAGTTGTTCTTATAAAAAGAGAGGTGATTTGGCTTTTGAAGAAAAAGGAGGTAACCTTGACACAATTGGCAAGGGTGATTGGTCTTCTTTCATCGTCAATACAAGCAGTTTTTCCAGGGCAATTGCATTACAGGGCTTTGCAAAGAGTAAAGAAGGCTGGATTGAACAGGGGTCTCTGGTATGGAGACACGGTGAGGTTGAATGTCGAAGCACAGGAGGAATTGATTTGGGGGTTAGAGAACCTGAAGGCCTGGAATGGACGGGCAATATTTGGGAAGAGTCCAGACTTTGTTTTAGAGATGGATGCAAGCAAGTTAGGTTGGGATGCAAGATTAGGTGCACAGGAGACAGGTGGAAGGTGGAATATGAAAGAAAGAAGGATGCATATACATTTTTGGAGATGAAGGCAGCTGTTTTGGCAATTCGCAGTTTCAGGGATAAATTACAGAAAACGACACTTATGTTGAAGATGGACAATATTTCTGCGGTAACTTACATAAACAAATTAGGGGGAAGCAGATCCAAAGAAATGAATAAGCGAAGGACTTTTTTTTAAAATTTTGCAAGGAACACAAGATAAATGTGTCAGCACAATATTTTCCAGGGAAGGAAAATTTAGTTGCAGATTGGAATTCCGGTATTTGAAGGATTACAGCGACTGGAAGTTGAATCTGTTGATTTTTCAAAGGATTCAAGAGGAGTTAGGACCTTTAGAGGTAAATCTATTTGCTTCACGGTTAACAAATCAATTAGAAAGTTAGGTGAGTTGGAGACCAGATCCAGGGGCAATAGCAGTAGATGCATTCAGTCTGAATTGGAAAGAGATGAGGTTATGCTTTTCCTCCCTTTTCAATGATTCAAAGCGTGCTGAGACAGGTGAGAATTCAGAAGTGCAGAATGATTTTGATAACTCTGTTTTGGACAACTCAAGCTTGGTATCCTTCAGTGATGAAAATGGTGATGAAGGATCCAGTTTTATTAAGAGCGGGGGAAGGTCTATTACGAGATGTGGACGGTCAGGAACATCCTTTGGTGGAATCAGGGTCGCTCAGCCTTCTAGTTTGGAGTATTTCAGGAAATCAGGCGATTCAAGGAATTATCAGGAGAGGCTGTAGAGTTGTTGTACGGGTCATGGGCTCCAGGTTCTAGGAAGAGATATTCCAGGGCATGGAAAATTTGGTTACGTTGGTGCGTGGAAAGGAAGGTGGATCCCGTTTAGGCAGATGAGGTTATGATTGTAAATTTTGTGTCAATTTTTTTTAAGGAAGGTTTAAGTTACAGAAAAAATAATTGTTATAGATCAGCAATTGCTGCAGGACATTCTTTAGTTGATTCATGAAAGGGGGTGGTGATGGACAGAGCATCTGAATTAAACAGAACACTCATACCCAGTCAAAAGATCAGGGCTTAATCCATCACCGTTTTTTAGCTCACTACACCATCCCAGTTCAGAACCTGGCGACATGCAAATTAGTCTGTTCCTGGCCCAGTGCATCATGGGAACAGGGCAGACCAAACTACCAAGCCAATTCTTTACTGGAAAGGAAACAAGCTTCCGGGGACCGGTTTCTGGCATTGCAGCCGTCTTCGGCCCGACTTGCTTGAATCCTGATGGTGCAGTGAGCAAGGGACTCATGTCTGAGCATACCCTGCCACTCCTATAGTGGCCAAAACGATTCATGAAAGGGGGTGGTGATGGACAGAGAATCTGAATTAAACAGAACACTCATACCCAGTCAAAAGATCAGGGCTTGATCCATCCACGTTTTTTAGCTCACTACACCATCCCAGTTCAGAACCTGGCTACATGCAAATTAGTCTGTCCCTGGCCCAGTGCATCATGGGAACAGGGCAGACCAAACTACCAAGCCAATTCTTTACTGGAAAGGAAACAAGCTTCCGGGGACCGGTTTCTGGCATTGCAGCCGTCTTCGGCCCGGCTTGCTTGAATCCTGATGGTGCAGTGAGCAAGGGACTCAAGTCTGAGCATACCCTGCCACTCCTATAGGGGCCAAAACGATTCAGGTTCTGAGCTGGGATGGTGCATTGAGCTAAAAAACAGTGATGGATTAAAACCATGATCTCTTGACTTGGTAAGAGTATTCTGCATCATTCAGAAACTCTGTCCATCACCACCCCCTTTTTCCAAAATCGCTTTTATCCACACTATGTGTGGGAGGGTATGCTCAGACGTGAGTCCCTTGCTCATTGCACCATCAGGATTCAAGCAAGCCGGCCGACGAAGGCTGTGATGCCAGAAACCGGTCCCCGGAAGCTTGTTTCCTTCCCAGTATAAGAATTGGCTTGGTCGTTTGGTTTGCCCTGTTCCCATCATGCACTGGGACAGGAACAGACTATTTTGCATATAGCCAGGTTCTGAGCTGGGATGGTGCATTGAGCTAAAAAACGGTGATGGATTAAAACCATGATCTCTTGACTTGGTAAGAGTATTCTGCATCATTCAGAAACTCTGTCCATCACCACCCCCTTTTTCCAAAATCGCTTTTATCCACACTATGTGTGGGAGGGTATGCTCAGACGTGAGTCCCTTGCTCATTGCACCATCAGGATTCAAGCGAGCCGGGCCGACGAAGGCTGTGATGCCAGAAACCGGTCCCCGGAAGCTTGTTTCCTTCCCAGTATAAGAATTGGCTTGGTAGTTTGGTTTGCCCTGTTCCCATCATGCACTGGGACAGGAACAGACTAATTTGCATATAGCCAGGTTCTGAGCTGGAATGGTGCATTGAGCTAAAAAAACGGTGATGGATTAAAACCATGATCTCTTGACTTGGTAAGAGTATTCTGCATCATTCAGAAACTCTGTCCATCACCACCCCCTTTTTCCAAATTCTTTCGTTGATGGTGTTTCAGTAGGGAGAAGTCAATTGGTTTGTAGAATTATGAAGGTAATTCATTTGAAGAATCCTCCAGGATCAAGATATTCTTTTCTATAAGATGTTAATGTAATTTGGAGGGTGTTGGAAAGTTGCCCAATGAATAGATTTTTAACCTTAACCCCTTCGGGGCTAATGACGAGCTGGGCTCGTCATCGCGCTTACCTGTGGTGCGCTGATGACAAGGCCAGCTCGTCATCAGCCCCACCCTCGGGGGAAGCGCTGGCGCTCCCCCCGAGGCTCTCAGATCTTAGTTTTTTCAATGGGGGCGGCAGCGGAAGAGCTTCCGCTGCCGCCCCCGCCCCCCCCCCCCCATGGTAATCCCTGATGACGTCAGCACGCACAGCGCGCGCTGACATCATCAGGGATTCCCAGCGCTCGGGAAGCCATTTGCTTCCTGCGCGCTGGGAAAGAAGGTAGGTTTTCTGGACTCCGGCGGGGGTTTGGGGCAGCGAAGAGGCATCAGGGGAGAGGAAAGAGATTTTCCTTTCCCCTGATGTCTCTTTGCAGGGCATTTCTGCCTCACGATCGCGCACAGCGTCGCGATCGTGCGGCGGAAATGCCCCCACTAGACACCAGGGATGTAATTTTAGTTTTTAGGAAGCGACCCCTTGGGCAAGGGTCGCTTCCAGGCGGGGTCTGAGTATGTTTTCGTTTTTCTGCCCCCCTGGGGGGAAATCGGCCCGTTTTTTCGGCCGTTTTGCCCCCAGGGGGGGGGGGCAGAAATTCCCCATTAGCACCAGGGATATTTATTATAGCCAAGATGGCGGCCATAGCTATTGTTTACGTTTTTCTGTCCCCCCTTGGGGCAAATCGGCCCGTTTTTTTTGCCGTTTTGCCCCCAGGGGGGACAGAAAATGCCCACTAGACACCAGGGATTTCATTTTAGTTTTTAGGAAGCGACCCCTTGGGCAAGGATCGCTTCCAGGTGGACATGATTGTGTTTTTGTTTTTCTGTCCACCCTGGGGGCAAATCGGCCCTTTTTTTTGCCGTTTTGACCCCAGGGGGGGGGGGCAGAAAATGCCCACTAACACCAAGGAATATTTAGTTTTTAGGAAGCGACCCCTTGGGCAAGGAGTAGTGCTTGGCTGGCGGTGTGTGTGGAGTGGCGCTTGGCTGCTGGTGTGCGTGGAGTGCTACTTTGCTGTCTGTGCATGGAGTGCTGCTTGGCTGGCGGTGTGTGTGGAGTGGCGCTTGGCTGGTGGTGTGCGTGGAGTGCTACTTTGCTGTCTGTGCACGGAGTGGTGTTTGCTGGTGGTGTGTGTGGGGAGTGGTACTTGGCTGGATGGTGTGCGTGGAGCGGTGCTTGGTTGGCGATGAGTGGCGCTTGGCTTGCGGTGTGCATGGAGTGGTGCTTGGCTGGCGGTGTGTGTGGAGTGGTACTTGGCTGTCGGTGTGCGCTGAGTGGCGTTTGGCTGGCGGTGTGCGTGGAGGGGTACTTGGCTATCTATGCACGGAGTGGTGCTTGGCTGGCGGTGTGTGTGGAGTGGCGCTTGGCTGGTGGTGTGCGTGGAGTGCTACTTTGCTGTCTGTGCACGGAGTGCTGCTTGGCTGGCGGTGTGTGTGGAGTGGCGCTTGGCTGGTGTGCGTGGAGTGCTACTTTGCTGTCTGTGCACGGAGTGCTGCTTGGCTGGCGGTGTGTGTGGAGTGGCGCTTGGCTGGTGGTGTGCGTGGAGTGCTACTTTGCTGTCTGTGCACGGAGTGCTGCTTGGCTGGCGGTGTGTGTGGACTGGCGCATGGCTGCTGGTGTGCGTGGAGTGCTACTTGGTTGTCTGTGCACGGAGTGGTGTTTGGCTGGTGGTGTGTGTGGAGTGGTGTTTGGCTGGCGGTGTGTGGGGAGTGGTACTTGGCTGGATGGTGTGCGTGGAGCGGTGCTTGGCTGGCGGTGAGTGGCGCTTGGCTGGCAGTGTGCGTGGAGTGGTGCTTGGCTGGCGGTGTGTGTGGAGTGGTACTTGGCTATCGGTGTGCGCTGGGTGGTGTTTGGCTGGCGGTGTGCGTGGAGGGGTACTTGGATATCTATGCACGGAGTGGTGCTTGGCTGGCGGTGTGTGTGGAGTGGCGCTTGGCTGGTGGTGTGTGTGGAGTGGTACTTGGCTGGCTGTGCACGGAGTGGTGCTTGGCTAGTGGTGCTTGTGGAGTGGCGCTTGGCTGGTGGTGTGCGTGGAGTGCTACTTTGCTGTCTGTGCACGGAGTGGTGCTTTGCTGGCGGTGTTTATGGAGTGGCGCTTGGCTGGTGGTGTGCGTGTAGTGCTACTTTGCTGTCTGTGCACGGAGTGCTGCTTGGCTGGCGGTGTGTGTGGAGTGGCGCTTGGCTGGTGGTGTGCGTGGAGTGCTACTTTGCTGTCTGTGCACGGAGTGCTGCTTGGCTGGCGGTGTGTGTGGAGTGGCGCTTGGCTGGCGGTGTGTGTGGAGTGGCGCTTGGCTGGATGGTGTGCGTGGAGTGGTACTTGGCTGTCGGTGTGCGCTGAGTGGGGTTTGGCTGGCGGTGTGCATGGTCTGGTGCTTGGATGGTGGTGTGGGTGGACTGGAACTCTGCTGGCGGTGTGTGAGTAGTTACTTTCTGTTGGTCACTACACACACTGCTAGTTGAGTGACACTCTACGCAGTCCATCATTTTCTGTAGTTGCTGTGTCAGATATGTGGGCGTGTGAAAGTGATGGGCGGCTGGCGGTGTGAATGTTTTGTATGTGTCACACGTACCAAAGGTGTATGAATGTCCTTACTGCCCCTGTGTGATGTGGGTACTGGTAGGAGCAAAAGACTGACTGGCACCAAAGTGGTCAGGCAGTTAAAAAAAATTATCCAGTGTCTTGATGTTAAACCTCATCTAATCTCATTTGGTCTAAGCCCTATTTGATGGCCCATCTGGCCGAATTTTAATTTGGGGGGCAAATTTGTGTGTTGTTGTTTTAATTGTTATATTGTTTGTGAAATGTGGTAGTAATTTTTTTTTCTTCTCTATTTTTGTCTTGTTCCAGGCTTTTGCTGTTTGGATTGTTGTAGGTTGCGTGTCTGTTTGCAGCTTGTGTAGTTGCTTGTGCTTGGTAAGTGAATGTATTTTGTACTACTTCCCCTTGATGTTTGTCTTTTTGAAAAAGGTTGTACTTCTAGCAGTTTGTGTGGCTCTGTGTTTTGTTTTTTTCAGCATTAGTGTTTGATGTGCACTTTGTTTTCTAATCTGTCATTTCTTTTTTTCTTTCTAGTGGGATATCATTTCTTTTCGCTGTGTCTCAACAGAGTAGGTGCTGGTGAGTGTAGCTATATTTTGTAAGAGTGAAATTGTTTTGGATTGTATTTATCTTTTAGTGAAAGCCTTACCTTGTTTACTTCTTACTTTGCACAGTGTAGGTTGTTGTTCACTTGTGTGTGCAGTCTTCTTGCTTTGTAAGGATAATGGCTAGTCGCAGGATTACTGCTCAGCAGGTTCTTGGTTTGCTTTTTGAGTCTTCCTCTGACCATGGTTCAGAGTCTGAGTCCGATTCGGACTCCCAGGAAGCGGCAGAAGATTCAGGCAGTGAGTTTTCTCTTCGCATGGAATCATCATCATCGGATGATGACTCTTCTTCTAGTGCTGATGAAGGGCCTATGGTAGAAGAGGACATTGTGTTGCCGGTAGTGGGCCAAGAGGCACCTGTGCTGCTGCCTAGGGCCGCAAGGTTTCCTTTCTTTTTACGTCGGCAAGAGGCATGTGGGCTGGAGCCTGCACCCAAAAGGCTTCACATTGCTGTGGTGCGCAAAGAGGCATCTGGTGCTTTTCGTCTTCCTGCTGGTGTAGTGCAGCAAGAGGCATCTGGGGCTGTTAGGCTTCCCATTGGTGTAGAGCGGCAAGAGGCATCTGGGCCTGCTTGGTTTCCCGGTGGTGTAGTGCAGCAAGAAGCATCTCAGGCTGCTAGGCTTCCCGTTGGTGTAGTGCAGGAAGAGCCCTCTGGGGATGCTATGTCTTCTGTTGGTGTTGTGCAGCCAGAAGTATCTGTGGCTGGTAGGTTTCCCATTGGTGAAGAGGGGCAAGAGGCATCTGGGCCTGCTTGGTTTCCCGGTGGTGTAGTGCAGCAGGAAGCATCTCAGGCTGCTGGGCTTCCCGTTGGTGTAGTGGAGGAAGAGCCCTCTGGGGATGCTATGTCTTCTGTTGGTGTTGTGCAGCCAGAAGTATCTGTGGCTGTTAGGCTTCCCGTTGGAGAACAGCAGCAAGATGTTTCGGTGCTGCAGGCTGGGGTGGCTGCTCCCCCCGTTGATAGGGATGGCCTCTGGGTTCCCCCTGGCTTGGTGCAGCCGGCATTGCCAGAGTTCACTGGTGTTCCTGGGTGTAGAGTGAATACTGAGAATTTTCAGCCAATTAATTTTTTTCAGTTGTTTTTTGACGATGTGTTTTTGCAAGAGATTGTTGAGCAAACCAATTTGTATGCAGAATAATTTTTGAGGGCCAACAGTGCCAGCCTTAAGCCCTATTCTAGAGCAATCCGGTGGACTCCCACAAATGTTGAAGAGATGAAGAAGTTTCTGGGATTAACTTTTTTGATGGGCTTGCTAAGGAAGTCATCAATGACTTCATATTGGTCCACTAGTCCCTTGATGGCAACAGCTATATTTCCAGCAGTTATAAGTCGTGATCGGTATATGCTTCTTCTTCGGATGATGCATTTTGTTGATAATAGTTTAGCGTTGTCACGCGATCACCCTGATTGTGACCGTTTGTTTAAAATTCGGCCTGTCCTTGATCACTTTGTTGATCGTTTTTCTGAGATTTTTGTCCCTGGTAAAGAAATTGCAGTGGATGAGTCTTTGGTGTTGTTCAAGGGCCGCTTGGTTTTTAGACAATACATTCCTAGTAAGAGGGCACGCTATGGAATCAAACTGTATATGCTGTGACAGTGAGACTGGATATGTCTACAATTTCAGGGTGTACACTGGTAAGGAGTCCAGCATTAACCCTCCTGGTTGTCCCTCTACTTTTGGAGTGACTGAGAAAATTGTGTGGGAACTAGGTAGAGGATTATTTAACAAAGGCCCTCATTTATATGTAGATAACTTCTACACTGGTGTGCGGTTGTTCAAGGAGTTGGCCAAAGTGGGCACTGTTGCTTGTGGCACAATGCGCAGTAACCGTAAAGGTTTCCCAAAGGAACTTGTTTGCAAAAGGCTTGTGCGGGGACAGTCTACGGCATTGCGATGTGGGGAGCTTCTAGCTGTGAAGTATTCAGACAAGAGAGATGTGTACATGCTGACTACTATCCACGATGAAAGTACAGAACCTGTGCCTGTTTGGGGTCAGGGTGCTGAAGTGCGCAAACCTGTGTGCATTCTAGCTTACAATAAATTCATGGGTGGTGTTGACAGAGTAGATCAGAGGTTGGAACCTTATGCTGCTCTTCGAAAGGCTTACGTTTGGTACAAGAAGTTGGCTATCCATCTGTTCCACTTGGCATCCTTTAATGCTTTCGTTGTGTACCAGAAGTCTTGTCCTGAGAAGAAGATGCCTTTTGTTAAGTTTCAGGAGTCTATAATAGGCAGCCTTGTACTTGTGGAGCAGGCAAGTGTTCCTAGATTTGGAGTGGTGGAGGAAGTGGCTAGATTGCAAGATCGCCACTTTCCTGAATCTATTCCTTCCACTACTGCAAGAGACTTTCCGACTAGAAGATGCAGAGTCTGTTGGCGAAGAGGCGTGTGGAAGGAGTCTCGTATATACTGCCCTGACTGTCCTTCTAAGCCTGCATTGTGTCTGTCAGCTTGTTTTAAATTGTACCACACGCAAAAGAAGTTTTGGGAGTTTTAATGAGCTGTAAAGTGAATTGCCTGGTCTGCATTCTGTAAAACATTTTTAGTTTGTTTCAAGGATTGGCATTAGTGCAAAGTTTTTATTTTAAGAATTTGTGTTACCTGATTTGTAGGTATTTCCATTTGTTTAGTGTTATTTTCAAAAAAAGAATTCTAAATGTGTTTGTGGTGTGTGCCGGCTGGTGCTTGGCTGGCGGTGTGTGCGGAGTTGCGCTTGGCTGGTGGTGTGCGTGGAGTGGTACTTGGCTGTCTGTGCACGGAGTGGTGCTTTGCTGGCGGTGTGTGTGGAGTGGCGCTTGGCTGGTGGTGTTCGTGGAGTGGTACTTGGCTGTCTGTGCATGGAGTGTTGCTTGGCTGGCGGTGTGTGTGGAGTGGTGCTTGGCTGGCGGTGTGTGTGGAGTGGTGCTTGGCTGGCGGTGTGTGTGGAGTGGTGCTTGGCTGGCGGTGTGTGTGGAGTGGTGCTTGGCTGGCGGTGTGTGTGGAGTGGTGCTTGGCTGGCGGTGTGTGTGGAGTGGCGCTTGGCTGGTGGTGTTTGTGGAGTGGTACTTGGCTGTCTGTGCATGGAGTGGTGTTTGGCTGGTGGTGTGTGTGGAGTGGTGTTTGGCTGGCGGTTTGTGCGGAGTGGTACTTGGCTGGAGGGTGTGCGTGGAGCGGTGCTTAGCTGTCTGTGCACGGAGTGGTGCTTGGCTGGCGGTGGAGTGGCGCCTTGCTGGTGGTGAGTGTGGAGTGATACTTGAGTGACTGTGCACGGAGTTGTGCTTGGCTGTCGGTGTGCGCTGAGTGTTTGGCTGGCGGTGTGCATGGTCTGGTGGTGTGGGTGGACTGGCGCTCGGCTGGCGGTGTGTGAGTAGTTACTTTCTGTTGGTCACTACACACACTGCTAGTTGAGTGACACTCCACGCAGTCCATCAATTTGTGTAGTTGCAGTGTCAGAAATGTGGGCGTGTGAAAGTGATGGGCCCTTGAATGGCGCGGTTTGCTGGTGTGAGTGTTGAAATGTGATGGGTCCGCGGCTGGCGGTGTGAATGGTTTGAATGTGTCACACGTACGAAAGGTGTATGAATGGCCTGTAAAGAGGTTGGTGTCTTGACGTGGCTTTACAGCTCACGAGCTGTGAGTCAGTGGTTCAGTTAATCATACTTTCAATTATGCGCAGTGTATTTCATTTTTTGTGAAATTACTTGCGATTACAAATGTATGTACTGAATCATCACTCACCCTCGTGCCAAATTCAACCAGTATGTGTGTGTGCTTGCGGATTAGATGGCTGTGCCGTTAATTTTTGTTTTTTTTCTCTTTCTGCAGTAGGGTGTACCTTGTCCCTTATTGTGATTGTTGTAATGTGTTGCTTTTCTTCCAGATGGTGTCAGTGGTCTTGTTTGTATCAGGTATGAAAGGTGCGTGAATGGCCTGTAAAACGGTTGGTGCCTTGTCGTGGCTTTACAGCTCATGAGTTGCGAGTCACTGGTTCGGTTTTTATGCTTTTATTTATTGACAGAGCATTTCATTTTTTTGAAATATCTTGTTAATAAAATTTTATGTACTGAACCATCACTCGCCCTCGTGCCAAATCCAACCTGTATGTGTGTGTCTTTGAGGAATAGATAGCCGTGCTTGAATGTTTGACTTTTGAGTAACTCTGTTAAGGTGTGGTATCATTTTACTCGGGAGAACAAGGGGAACACTGGGTGGTAGGACATTTTTGCCGGCACGGCGATCCCACGCAAAAAAGTTTTGAAAAGTGCTATTTTTAAGGTTTGCAAGGAGTTCTGGGTAGGAAAACATTGGGGGACCCACGCATGCCATACCTCCCTGGACTCTCCCTGGTGTCTAGTTTTCAGAACTGTTTGGGTTTGCTACTTTCCAAAGAATACCACCCAGCCCCGGGCCAAAAACTCAGGTGCCCCCCCCACCCCCAAATCAAAGTTATATTGCTTGAGGGTATTTTAAATTCACCACCGTTAGATTTGGACCTTTTCCTGTTGCAGCCACTATGGCTACCCACGCAAGTGAGGTACTGTTTTTATCGGGAGACCTGGGGGAACGCTGGGTGGGAGGTAATTTGTGTGAGCTCAGTGATGCCACATTTTTCCAGACTACAACGTGTGAAAAAATTGATTTTTTTTCTGCTAAAATTGAGGTTTGCAAGGGATTCTGGGTAAAGGAACGTTGGAGGATCCCCGCAAGCCATACCTCCTTGGACCCCCCAGGTGTCTACTTTTCAGAAATGTGTGGGTTTGGTAGGTTTCCATAGATGGCTGTCTCGCACGGGGCCAGAAACCCAGGTAACCCCTCTTGCAAAAGCTGGTGAATTTCAAGTCCACCAGCTTTTGCAAGAGGGGTTACCTGGGTTTTTGGCCCCGTGCGAGACAGCCATCTAGGGAAACCTACCAAACCCCCACATTTCTGAAAAGTAGACACCCGGGGGCTTCCAAGGAGGTATGGCTTGCGTGGATCCTCTAACGTTCCTTTACCCAGAATCCCTTGCAAACCTCATTTTTTGCTTGGAAAAAAACAGTTTTTTCACACCTTTTTGTGTGGGAAAGCGTGGCATCACTGGGCTCACACAAATTACCTCCCACCCAGCGTTCCCCAAGGTCTCCCGATAAAAATGGTACCTCACTTGCGTGGGTAGGCATAGTGGCTGCTTTAGGAAAAAGCCCAATTCATACTGTGGAGACCAAAACATTACCTTTAGCCAAATAATCTTATTTTTTGAGGGGGTCACCTGAGCTTTTGGCCCGGGGCTTGGCGGGCATCTTTGGAAACTACCAAACCCAAACAGTTCTGAAAACTAGACACCCGGGGGAGTCCAGGGAGGTATGGCATGCGTGGGTCCCCCAATGTTTTCCTACCCAGAAACCCCTGCAAACCTGAAATTTTGGTCAAAAAACCCACTTTACCGTACTATTTTGGGTGGGATCTCGCTGCCGGCACAAATGTCCTACCACCCAGCGTTTCCCTTGTTCTCCCGAGTAAAATGATACCTCACTTGTGTGGGTGGGCCAAAGGCATGTGACTCAGGCTGGGGGGCTTAATTTGTAAAACTTAAATAGGACTAAAAACTACTTTTTTCAAAATTCATTTTTGGCGTGTTCTGCTTTGGGGCACCCACACAAGTGAGGTATCGTTTTACTCGGGAGAACAAGGGGAACGCAGGGTGGTAGGACTTTTTTGCCGGCACGGCGATCCCCCGCCAAAAAGTCTGGAAAAGTGCTATTTTTACCTAATTTTAAGGTTTGCAAGGAGTTCTGGGTAAGAAAATATTGGGGGACCCACGCATGCCATACCTCCCTGGACTCCCCCGGGTGTCTAGTTTTCAGAACTGTTTGGGTTTGCTACTTTGCAAAGAATACCACCGAGCCCCGGGCCACAAACTCAGAT
Source organism: Lissotriton helveticus (assembly GCF_964261635.1). Classification (NCBI taxonomy): domain Eukaryota; kingdom Metazoa; phylum Chordata; class Amphibia; order Caudata; family Salamandridae; genus Lissotriton; species Lissotriton helveticus. Next base: position 1,045,313,614 of record NC_136069.1, on the reverse strand, counting down.
GCCCCCCCCCCCAAAATCAAGGTAGTTTTAAAATAAGGTAATGTAAATTCACCACCGTACGATTTGAACCATTTCCTGTTGCAGCCACTATGTCTATCCACGCAAGTGAGGTACCATTTTTTTCAGGAGACCTGGGGGCACGCTGGGTGGGTGGAATTTTGTGGATCCACGCAGATTCCAGAACTTTCCACCACAGAAATGTGAGGGAAATGTGTTTTTTTTGTCAAATTTTTATGTTTACAAGGGATTCTGGGTAACAAAACCTGGGGGTAGGCAGACGAGTCACCCCATCCTCAATTCCCCTGGGTGTCTAGTTTTCAAAAATGTATAGGTTTGCTAGGTTTCCCTAGGTGCTGGCAGAGCTACGGGGCAAAAACAAAAGGTAGTCTTTTTGTCCGAAAGGTGCTAAATTTCACTGGGAAATTGAGGTGCGACCATGCTGCGTTTTGCGCTGTTTCATGTCGCAGCCACTATGCCTACCCACGCAAGTGAGGTACCATTTTTTTCGGGAGACCTGGGGGCACGCTGGGTGGGTGGAAATTTGTTGATCCACGCAGATTCCAGAACTTTCCACCACAGAAATGTGAGGAAAATGTGTTTTTTTTCTCAAATTTTTATGTTTGCAAGGGATTCTGGGTAACAAAACCTGGGGGTAGGCAGACGAGTCACCCCATCCTGAATTGCCCTGGGTGTCTAGTTTTCAAAAATGTATATGTTTGCTAGATTTCCCTAGGTGCTGGCAGAGCTACGGCGCAAAAACAAAAGGTAGTCTTTTTGTCCAAAACGTGCTAAATTTCACTGGGAAATTGAGGTGCGACCATGCTGCGTTTTGCGCTGTTTCATGTCACAGCCACTATGCCTACCCACGCAAGTGAGGTACCATTTTTTTCGGGAGACCTGGGGGCACGTGGGGTGGGTGGAAATTTGTTCCACGCAGATTCCAGAACTTTCCACCACAGAAATGTGAGGAAAATGTGTTTTTTTGGTCAAATTTTTATGTTTGCAAGGGATTCTGGGTAACAAAACCTGGAGGTAGGCAGACGAGTCAACCCATCCTAAATTCCCCTGGGTGTCTAGTTTTCAAAAATGTATAGGTTTGCTAGGTTTCCCTAGGTGCTGGCAGAGCTACGGCGCAAAAACAAAAGGTAGTCTTTTTGTCCAAAACGTGCTAAATTTCACTGGGAAATTGAGGTGCGACCATGCTGCGTTTTGCGCTGTTTCATGTCGCAGCCACTATGCCTACCCACGCAAGTGAGGTACCATTTTTTTCGGGAGACCTGGGGGCACGCTGGGTGGGTGGAAATTTGTTGATCCACGCAGATTCCAGAACTTTCCACCACAGAAATGGGAGGAAAATGTGTTTTTTTGGTCAAATTTTTAGGTTTGCAAGGGATTCTGGGTAACAAAACCTGGGGGTAGGCAGACGAGTCACCCCATCCTGAATTCCCCTGGGTGTCTAATTTTCAAAAATGTATAGGTTTGCTAGGTTTCCCTAGGTGCTGGCTGAGCTACGGCTCAAAAACAAAAGGTAGTCTCTTTGTCCAAAGAGCATAAGATTTCACTGGGAAATTGAGGTGCGACCACGTTGCATTTTGTGCCGTTTCCTGTCGTAGGCACAAGGCCGACCCACACAAGTGAGGTACCATTTTTTTCGGGAGACCTGGGGGCACGCTGGGTGGGTGGAAATTTGTTGATCCACGCAGATTCCAGAACTTTCCACCACAGAAATGTGAGGAAAATGTGTTTTTTTTGTCAAAATCTTAGCTTTGCAAGGGATTCTGGGTAACAAAACCTGGTGGTAGGCAGTCGAGTCATCCCATCCTGAATTCCCCTGGGTGTCTACTTTTCAAAAATGTATATGTTTGCTAGGTTTCCCTAGGTGCTGGCAGAGCTAGGGTGCAAAAACTACAGGTAGGCACTTTGCCAAAAAAGGGTCAATTTGTAACTGCAAAATTTAGGTGTGACCACGTTGCATTTTGCGCCGTTTCCTGTCGCAGGCACAAGGCCGACCCACACAAGTGAGGTACCGTTTTTATCGGGACACTTGGGGTAATTCAGATTTGTAAATCAACTGTTATTACCAATTGAGCTTTCTTGCATTTCTCCCTTTGAATGAAAGACATTGTGTAAAAAAAAAAAAAACTTTATGAAAAATGACCAATAATTCTCATGCTAGTATGAGTATTCCCAACTTTGAAAATGTGCAATTATATACTGTTTCTGAACTCTATAATTTGTACCCAATTCATAAATACATAGGTGTCTTTCATACAGATTATTCCATGTATACATTTTCCAAGACAAAGTGCACTATACCCAGTAAATGAAAAAATACCATTGCAAGTTGCTGCTCAGTTTTTGGATCTGGGTTCGTCGGGTTCTTGGTGAAACTACAAGTCCTATATATCCCCACAACCAGGAAGGTCTAACGGATGTAACGGTATATTGCTTTCCAAGAGCTGTCAAAATTAGAAAAAGTTATAGGTGAAAACGTTGAGACAAAAGGCTGTTTTTTTTCAACAAATTTTCAAATATTCCAATATCTAACTGTTAGTTTCTATAACGAAACCTTCATGGATTTAGACAAATGACCCCTTTCTGAATTCAGAATGTTGTCTACTTTTCGAAAATGTAAAGCTTTCCAGGATCCATTATTGCTTTCAAACTCATTTCTACCATTAACTGGAAGGAGGTGGAAAGCTCTAAAAATAGCAAAAATAGGCTATGTCCCAGAAAAATGCCAAAACTGAGTGACAAATTTCGGTTCTCTGACAAAAGACTGTCATTCCCTAAAAGCTGAGAAAATGGAGATTTCAGCCCCACAAGCCCTTTTTTGATACCATTTTCAGGAAAAAAACCAGAGGCTTTCATTTGCAGCCCGTTTTTCTGAAAAAAACTAAAAAATAACTATATTTTGGTTAATTTCTGGGACCCCTCCAAGGGAATCCACAAACCCTGGGCGCCTTTAGAATCCACATGATGTTGGAAGAAAAGGACGCAAATTTGGCGTGGATACCTTATGTGGTCAAAAAGTTACAAGGGCCTAAGCGCGCACTACCCCAAAACGCCAAAAAAAGCCTTAGCACAGGAGGGGGAAAAGGCCTAGCAGCGAAGGGGTTAAAGCAGTTGTCATGGAAAATGGCAACACTACTTTGTATGGTACCTTTTAGAAGGTTATCTGATGTGAGAGCTTTGGATATTTCAGATAGATTTTTTCAACCTGAGAGTGTGTTATTTTTAGTTAAAAGGAGAACTAAGACCATGACTGAGAATTTTTTGTATCCTAGATTTATTAATCATGTGGGTGGAGAATTGTATTAGGGAGTATGAAGCAAGAATGGTTGAATTTGGGTGCGCAGGTGTAGATCAGTTGCTGATTTCTTATGTGAAGCCTCATGGTGCGGTTTCAGGGGCTACTATTGCAAGATGGGTTAAGAACACTGAGGGTAGCAGGAGTTATTCAAGGTACATTCAGTGCGTGGTGCTATGACTTCGAAATCCTTTAGAGCTGGTGGAAAATTGAGTGGGATTCTTAAAGCAGCAGATTGGTCTAATGACATGATGTTCAGAGATTTTTATTTTAGACCAGTGGAACATATTTCAGAACCTGCTTTAAAGGACTTTAAACAGGCATAATGCTAGTCTCCTGTCTTGTCATAAAATGTTGATTCTCAGAGGTTAACTGTATAGAGAATCGTGATTTTTTTTAAAGACATGGAGACTAGTATTATCCATCCCACCCTCCCTTGTGGATGGTGTAAGGGAAAGAAGAGAAATGTAAAACTTTTTATAGTTTAAGTTTAGGCATGTATTTTTATGTTTAAGTATAAATAATACGTTTGATATGAATGAATCTTAATTGTGTTTTTATTGCAGATCAGTATTAATGTTTTGATGAGTTTTGTGGATAAGAAATTCAGAGAATATTTTCGAAGAAGAGAGAAGAGAAACAAAAGAGGATGAGTTCGGAATGTTAAGAGACTATGTTATATTTAATATTCTAGAGTTGTGTGACTTCATACTGTTCTACATGAAGCTTTTAAGTGCTACATCAGAAGTAGTAAATAAAAGGTTAGGCATAATGCTAGTCTCCTTGCTTTAATAAAATCATGATTCTCTATACAGTAAACCTCTGAGAATCTACATTTTCTGATCCACGTATGAGGCTCTCTAGTAGAAACAAATACCTTCCTACTGCATCTATCTTTCTGCCCAAAAACATCATCCTACATTATTACAGAAGGTGATTGGGTCATTAGATTTTTAAAAGAAAGATGCAATAACAAGAACAGTGGGTCTAAGGGTGGGCGCTTACGTCTTTTCATGACCTACCTGTGAAGTGCTGGAGTTGAGTTTGAACTTCTATATGTGCTGTGATACAGTAATGCATCAAATGGTATGAAGGCAGTTCTGATGACAATCCAACAAGTTATGGAATTTAAGTAAAGCATTTCTTGTTGAACTCTATGGTCAATAGGGGTAGTGTTAAGACATACAGAGCCTTTCAGATTACTGAGGCAAAAGCAAGGTCTTTCAATTGTGATCCTGTAGGTGCAAATACATGGTCTTCTGCAGGATAGAGTTATCCAACCCACTGGCATTCTCCTAATTTATATGCAGCCCCACGTCTGCATTGTAGAATGTTGCTGGCGTCACTTTCTTGGACTTCATCTCTGCATGTGGGACTAAGAAAATCAAAGCCACAAGGACTCTCAGTTCCTTTGCTGTATTATCCTTACTTGCCTATTCTATTGGGTTGGTGTCACCGTTGCAGATGGATCAAGTTTTGGTATCCTGAGCCAGGAAAGTCACAGGCATCATGATTCTTTTTATTTTTATTTTAGACAATAAAATGTCTCAATGGAATACCAGAATCAGTCGTCTCATTTTTGGCGAGTTTGAACAATCGAATGGTTAGTCGAATGCCTGTGGTTTGTCAGAGAGATGGAAGTTTACTTTTGGTTTCAGCCCTCCAAAATGGCAATAGGTTAAAAAGATGACAAAATCGGAAGCATTGGGAAGTAGGGTCTACAGTGCTCTTAATCAGTTAATTTTTTTGTGGAAAGGTAAAGATCATTCCCTATTGTATTTATGTTCTTTGTGGTGGGAGGGAGCTTTGTCCCTGGGTGCTGGAAGCATCTGGTGGGATACAATCTATCTCTAAAAAGGTAATCTGTACATTGAATCCTACTGAAAAAGCTATGGAAGACCTCCACCCGCCTGTTGGTTTTTGGAAATATCAACGTTCTATTGTAACAAGAGGTAGCATTGTTCTCCCCTCCACACCCACTACACCAAATTAAGGCCAGATGTGGGTCAGCAACTAGTATCTGCACTTTGCACCAGGAGTATGGTCTGAAGTTAAACGTTTTAGAAGGAGGCATGCTCCAGCGCTGAGTGAAATAACACTTGAAGGAAATATTCAGCAAGAATTGATGAAAAAACAATGGAAAATGCCAGAGCTTCGACTCTGGGCTGTAAGGGGAAAAAGTAATCTGTCACTAGCACAGTATGTGATCTTATGGACCTGCGGCATCACTTCGAAGTGTGACAATAGCATATTTGCAGTGGGCACTCGGGTGGTATCTAGCCACATTTGGGAGGTATTGCTGGGATTTAAAAAAAAAAGTTCCAGTTCTATGCCTTGGGAAACTCCAAAGATAAGGACAGTGTAGGATGTAGTATCCATTTGAATATTCTTTTTTACAGGTAAACTGTCCAATCAGGATAACATTAGCAACTACGGATGGACGATTTAATAATTTGGTGTCTTAATCTTTCATCAGTAGCAAAACAATACTTTAACTTTTAAGCTTTATAAAGCTTATGATAAGTCTCACGATAATAGTAAAAATGGTAACACTGGACTTTGAAAAGACATTTCATATTGTTTATTTCATAATTATATTAAAACTTTTGTTTCTAGACCTATTGTTTCTCTTTTTTATAATGAATTTCTAATAAAATAGATGTTGTAGTGCCCCACTAGGTTTTTTCTCTTCCTTACCTTTTGAACCACAAAATATTTTTGATATGTTGAGAATGTATATGGCTACATTATGTATAGTGGTTGAATGATTGATGAACGTTGAATGATTGATGAGTCAAACACCAAATACAGCATAAGCAAATACCAATGTGCCGAGTTGGCATTATGAATGTATGCCTGTAATACCCACAATCTGGCACAGGGTGGCGATATTACTCCATGCAGTTGAAATTGTAGGTACTATTTGAAAAACGAGATAACCATAATGTAAAGTCAATGGCGCTATGCGCAACCCTTTGTGGTATATGCCTTGCCACTCTGCACGCATGATGGATTATTGATCGGCAACACACGGTAAAAGCTAAAACCACAATTTCTATCCATACCAGTAGCTTCAAGCTTCTTTTGTATTCGGCGAAGAAACAAAACATACAAGGAAAGGTTAAGCTATTGATGGACTATAATTTCAAATATATGCTATATTCAAAAGTCTTGTCAGACACCAATAATGTATATACATTAGAAATGGAATACAGGAAAAACAAAGATCATGGACTCATTTTTTCCAAATGTTATCTGTTAAAATAAAGTATACACCAAAACATTTCAACAATAGAATCTTTGCAAATCACTTGTTTGGTATTCAATAGCCGGCTTTGATAACAGTTTTCCAGGGCCAAGGGCTTCATGTCCAACAATTTTAAGGTGAACAAACTTTATTTTAAAAGCATTGTCTTCATGGGGGCTGCGGATAAGTCCAAATATCTGTTCAAAAACACCCAAGCACAAAGTGTCCCTGTGAACTGTCCCCGCTACTGCAACCACTACTAACCCGTGTGGTGAATTTACACACTTTATACCACCAGCGTCCATATTTGGGCAAAGTAGGAGATTCTCCTCGCGCACTAGTGCTAGTAAACGAAGGCTCGTCATTGCTGAGCCCAGATACTCTTCCATGTTCTGCTCAGACGTGCAATACGAAAACTTTAACACAACATCCTCCCAGAAGTGCTGTGGGCCCCACTCTCCTTTCACTTGTCCAGACAAAGGATTTTGAGAGTTCAGAAGATGATAAAACCAATCACTGAATTGTAGCCCAAGCAAATGGATGTCACCAGATTTATAGTCCTCGTTCCGATTTTCACATGCCTGTCAATAAAAAGAATGCAGCACATAAATAAACTTGGAGATATTACAAACTATATAAATACATTTTTTTAAATCTCAATCTACAGTGTAAAGGTCTGAGGAAGACAAAAAGCAATGCTTGGATACAAAATAATGAACAGCCAATCGTCTTGGATAGTATTGGAGGACAGAACTTTAGATTAACAAAAGGTTGCACTGCTACTTAAAAACCTTCTTTAATTAAACGAGTATCTTTGACTTCTAAGTTAACTTGCTCCGATTCATCCCGTAGCATGGGCAATACGGTAAGTAACCATTTTGATGAATTTCCAAAACGAAGAAACTCAGGCTTATAAAAAATTTTTTTTAGAGACAAGTTAAAATGATGATACCTTTCCAACGAAAATATGATGTTTCCACGGATGAGGTATACATATATTTTAAATAACAGCATGATAAAAGAGGTAGTAAGAAAGGAAAAGGGGTGGAAGTGAGGTGAGGGCGGGTAAAGAAGCAGGAGCACAGCAAGAGTGGAATTGAGGGATTTATTAAAAAAGGAAGTTAAGCAAGAGGGGAAGTAAGTAGTTTGAAAAGATAAGAAAATCGGGATTGGAAGAGAGGGGTTGTAAAAAGGGAGTAAAGGAGCAGGAGAAGTAGGGGCTTTGAAAAAAGAAGTTACATGGCCTGTGTAAAAAAGGTAGAAAATTGGAAGGAGGAGTGAGGGTTTTGTAAAAAAAAAAAAAAAACTAAAGAAGAGGGGGGAAATTAACAAGGGTCATGAAGGCAGAGAAGAGGGTAAAGAAGGGGTGAGGGAGCACTTACGAAAGGGGGGGAAATAGTTCAAGTACCTTTAGAAGGCACAAGGTGAAAATCGAACAAGAAGGATCAAAGGTTTCTTCAAGAATGGCTTTCAGCAGGTTGTGTTAGCCAACACGGTGAAAGCAATTTTAAATGAAAAGTTTGGCAAACATGACTTGACAAAAAAACAATAAACATCAGAACCATTTTAATCAAGTTTGATTTAATTCAAAATAATATGCAGTCAGGCAAAACTGCAAATAGGTTGCAGAGAACATATCTCCTACCCCTTTCGCACTGCAACGGCTCCCTCTGTGTCAGTAAATGTAACTTAAATCTCTGGAATGCACTGAAAAGTCTACAGTCTTGGCCTACCATTGCTGTACTAAAAATTCCATCTCTTCACCCTAGCTCGGCAACATAGATTCCCAAATCCATTGCTGCTTCAAAGCATAAAGGTGCAGAGCTGGACAAAGGAATAGTTGCCAACCAGTGCATGGGTGGCTGGTGCTGAACTTCTACAATGATCAAAAGCCCTCCTGTCTTTTGGAAGCCACCTACTCTCTGAAGATTAACCGCATCCGCGCTAGCGGTTTTCCCGCTGTGCGCGGCGTTTTTTAAAAAGCGCATTACATGACGAGCTCATGATGAGCGAACGAGCGTCGTAACTCATGACGAGCTGAGCTCGTCATGAGCGGGGAAGGGGTTAGCCCCCACTGAGCTGTAAGAGCTCCAGTTACCTTAAAAAAAAAAAAAGAATCCTATCAAGCTTCTTGGTATCTTCATGGGTTTACTTGACCGGGTAGTCCAGTCAATACATCGCAAACATAGAATCCACTTGGCACCTTATGCGGCTTTGGGCCTTAAGGGGCAACCGCTAGTTAGCCCAGTGCAAGGCGGCCCTTTTTGTCTTTTACAAGTAATAGGTGTACAGGACCACAACAACAGAGGCATCACGGTTAAATAGAGTTGGTTTTATCCTAAATATTATTCATGTGCGTTTATAATTAATTTTAAAAGGCTGCATGTTCATGTATCTTAAGCAAAGTTTATGATTTAATTGACTAATACACTAAATTTCATTGACTGATATTCCTGCTTCAAGTAATAGGAATCAAGAATCTGTGATCGTGTGGACAATACTTTTTGGTTTAAGCTGCTACATTAGCAGTAGATTATCCTCATTTTAATCAGTCACTGACCCCTGTAACAGCTGAACTGCTCACCATGGTGCAATGTTGTGGTTTAGTCCCTTAGTACCAGGATGCCACTAGTGCAGATGGTAAACATCGTTTACCACGATGTTTTCACAACGCACTACCTTTAGCACGCATCCCTTACAACGCAAGTCGTTACCACGACTTGCGCTGGAGGGCGCTAAAGGATTAAAAATAGTTAATTTACTATCCCAACACCTTCCCTAGGGTCCACGGGGACTGGTGTTAGAATAGTAAATTAAACTATTCGAAATCCGCACCCCCAACGCAAGTCGTGGTAACGACTTGCGTTGTAAGGGATGCGTGGTAAAGGGATGCGTTGTGACGGTACGCGTTGTACCGTCATACATCCGTGCAGACAGTCAAGTTATACAAGCCCTGAATAATGGATAGAAAAGGTTACTTACCAGTAGCAGCAGTTCACAAGCAAGGGGTATCCTTCACTGATTCATATTTTATAGGGAAAATCTAAAGTTTTTGCTCAACACTTCATTTTAGCAATCCAAACGCTGTACAAATGGCACTGCATACACACATACTAAAATCATAACAGGAATACTTGTAGAGTGCACATTCAGCTAGGAGTAGTCTCTTGGCACTACAGGCAGATAACAAATGTTTATAGTCAATCAACTCAATTGTACTCATTTAATCGACCTCAAAAGGACGAAGAGCTGAGCGGACCACCTAAATTTGAACCTGTGACCATGAGGTCAAACAGAAGCATCCCCCCCCCCCCCCCCTCCTCAGTGATTGGATGGATGAATCAGTTCACTGAGTCACTACATCTTGCTTTGAATTGGACCTCACGAAGGACTTGAACATGGCCAGACAACGTTTATATTTCTCCACCTACTATCTGAAGGTGGAGCTTCCTATGCATTTCCTGTATTCCCGGATGTGTATTAAGATCCTAGAAACCCTCTAGGTCTCAATAACTTACTAAAACCATGATTGGCACTATTGACTATCTGGTAAACTATATGTCCTCTCTCTGTTCTGGTCTGATGGCATCCTCCTCTGGCAGGCACATTAATAAATTGTGCACTTCTGAACCACATGAAGAGACAAAGGGAAACAGACCGAATGTCAATTGTTCAATGGTTATTCACATACTTCGCTGCTTCCGTATGAAAACACGTGCACATTGGAAGTCTCTTCTAATTTAAGCTAAATGGAACTTTATTACTAGTCCCATCAAATCATCTTTGGAACCCTTCTTAGAACCTGGTTGCACTGTAATCACTTTCCATCAACCTTTAAGAACGTCATCAACGATTACACCATAAGAGTTTCTATGGAATAACTTATTTTCGTCTAAGATCATCTCCATCGACAAGAATATATTTAACAAAAACTGAAATGATAACAGTTGCACTACTGGAGATTTCCCAGCCTCCCACCACATTGACTCTTTCTGCGACGGTGGTGTATGAGGTCCAGCAGACCTTTCCATCTTACTAATCGCCATATGATCCTTGCCCAGTACCAATTCTACAGGGCCTGTAGATCATGATTTGTTCTCGTTTTAGTTGTTGTCATTTATGTGGGCAAAGATGGCATTGGCCCAATAATTAAAATTTTAAAAAAACAAACACAGAGGTTGGACCCATCTGGCATGAAGAATATTAATCCCTTCACATAGCTGCCAGTTGTAGCTAAATGGATGGAAATGGTTAGCCAATCACCTTGAATCACTGAATAATTTACACAATGGTTGGGAGGCTTTGATTCTGGCCACACAAGCGAATATGTGCTATTAGTTGCCCTGGACGAGCTTAGGACATGGCGGATGAAGGAGAAACTGTTCATTCATAATTGCTTGCCTGCTACTGCTTACCATGTGTGCTGTATTTGATAGATTTGACCTAATCATCTTTCTTGGCCACTACAATGCTGTGGGACTTGCAGACTCTACGAGCAAGGGCTTTCTTCAGTCTTAACTGAACACAGACTGTGTATCTCCATCCCTTTTTTCACTAGAGATGGGGGGGGTCCCTGTGGAGTTCTGCTTACTCCTATTTAATCTGTATATTCAGACCATTACGCATCTTCCCTTTCACATTTTGTAACATACATACATACAACACTCAATTTTGATTGAAATTTGATAAAGCTGAATGAACACAAACGTAATAAAAAGACAAGCTTACATTAAGGGTCAAGAGGGCTCACAGTGGTCAGCCGAACTATTATCATGCCAACCTATGGATCTTATTCACTGAAGACCTGTGCTTTGAGCCACAGCAGGTGTGGTAGTCTTGCTTTCTACCCTTACTTCTTTACTCTCAGCCAAATTCTCCACTGTAGTGCTTTCCTTTGCCCTCTCTCAACCAGAATACTGTAATGATAGATAGATAGATAGATAGATAGATAGATAGATAGATAGATAGATAGATAGATAGATAGATAGATAGATAGATATAAATAGAATAGAATAGAATAGAAGCCATTTATAAAGCGCCTGGTTACTCAGGAACAGAGTGTCCCCGCGCTGAAAACCGCAAAGAAGCTAAGATGAAAGAACGCAGGAAAAACGGACAGAGCAAGGGGGAATGGGAAAATCAGATGCGGGGAAAGAGGAAGGTTTTTAATTTTCCTCGAAATCTCATTTCAGAGGGTTCCATCCGCATCTCAAGAGGGAGTTCATTCCAGCCCTTGGCAGCCAAGTATCTAAAAGAGGAGCCACTCATCTTGGCTCTAGTTATCTTAGGGATGTTGAACAACATCGTACCAGCAGATCTAAGGTTCCTGGTAGGACGATGTATAGCGAGTAAACCGTGCAGATAGCCTGGACCGGTGCCGTGGGCTATGCGGTGGGCAAAGCATAGGGCCTTGAATTTAATTCGCTCCTTGATGGGGAGCCAATGGAGTCTGGACAAGGCCAGTCTCCCTGAGGCTCTTCGAGGAAGCTTAAGCACAAGGCGCGCTGCGGCATTCTGAGCGGACTGGAGTTGGTGAATGCCCTTTTTGCTCAACCCCAGTAGCAAGGCGTTCCCATAGTCCAGATGAGGGGTGACTAGGGCATGGACTATGGTCTTTCTTGAGTCCATGGGGAGAAGGTCTAGTACCGTACGAAGGACTCTCAGTATGCTGAAGCATCTTGCTACAACCTTGTTCACATGAGGTTTATAAGGCAAGTTTGAATCCAATGTTATGCCCAGGTTCCGCACCGAAGCCACAGGGCAGGGCAGGCTGCTCAGTTCCGCAGGCCACCACATGTGGGACCATGCGGAAGAAGATTTGCCTACCACCAACAGCTCAGTTTTGTCGCCATTAAGGCGAAGACAGTTGTTATTCATCCAAGCTGCCACAGAGGAGAGGCAGTTGGAGAAATTAGTGGCGTCTTCTCTGTGGTCGGGCGTAAGTTTGAACACCAATTGGGTGTCATCAGCGTAGCTGACAATGCCCACCCCATAAGTCTCCACTATGCGAGCCAGGGGTTCCATATAGATATTAAACAAGGTGGGGCTCAAACTAGAGCCCTGAGGAACCCCATGGCTTGTTTTTCTGAGAGAAGACTTAAAGGGGGGGCAATGCAACTGAAAGTTTCTGTTGGCCAGGAAGGACTCCAGCCACGCAAGGGCCGACCCCTTTACTCCCATTCCGGATAGCCGGGACAGCAGCGTTGAGTGCAGCACGGTGTCAAAGGCTGCACTTAGATCTAATAGTACCAACGCTGCTGTCTCTCCCCCATCCACTATGCGCCTAAGACTCTCGGTGGAGAAAAGTAGGACTGACTCAGTAGAGTATCCGGCTCTAAACCCTGATTGAGTGGGGTGTAGGAGTGAATGATCTTTTAGATGACTCATGAGCTGCTTATTCACTACTTTTTCCACAATCTTGGCACAAAAAGGGAGGAGGGATATGGGGCGAAGATTCTGGAATTGGGAGACGTGGATGTTAGCCTTTTTTTTAAGGGGGATTACTTGGGCTGTTTTCCAGGCATCTAATACCTTACATTCCTCGAAGGACAGTGATACTGTAAGACTGATATAGTCAATAACTATGGACTCCATGACTCCTCTGCAGCGAGTCGGTGGGCATACATCACTCGGAGAACCGGATTGTATGCTGTTCACAATGCTGAGTAGCTCTTGTTTCTCAGGAGTGATGAAACACGTGAGATCAGGGGTCCCCGTGTTACTGTTATTGCTTTCAGCCGATTCGCTAGAACTGGACTCATCTTTAGTGAAGGTGTCATAGATTTTGTCAATTTTATTAACAAAAAAGTCAGCAATGCAGTCACATAGTTCTTTCGAATACGTGTCCTGGGCTTCTAATCTAGTAGGAATGGTGATATATATATATATATATATATAAATATAGATATATAGATATAGATATATATATATATAAATATACACACACACACACAGATTTCCTGTGTTTTCTCCTCTAACGCTTCCAACAAATTCCAGAGGAACACAGAGAGGCAGCTCTTACAGCAGCAACACTGAGGCAAGTCGTAGTTGCTTTCAAGCGTTCTTCATTTTTATTTCTATTTCTTTCCCCAAATATTTTCCATTCAAAAGTGAAAAGTGCTACATACATCAGGAGCAAACAAACAACCTACGCGTTTCGGCCAGAGGCTTTCGTCCGGGTCACATGTTTGATAGTGCTAGGTGGTTATAAAGAGGTTGGAAGAACCACCCCCATTTATAAAAAGTGTATCCCATGTTAAAAATGTATTTAAGGGAACAACATTTTTTTCGTGTTATTCAACCATTCAAAATAAGCACTATATTGCATGAATCAGATTTATGGGGGGCGGGGGGGATTAGGTACAACCCTGTTGAAAGTCAGATCGTGCTTAAAATTTAAGACACTTTTTTTTACAAACATTTCAACAGATTGATATTAGGAAAACAGTTCAAAGATGGTAAAGTACCTTAGGTAGAAGTTGCCCCCATGATAAAATGTCAACATGACATGCCAGAGTGCATCACTGCCAAGATTCAAAATCCTTCGCCAGGCAGTGATGTTGGTGTGCGGACAGCATAGGTAGATCCTAATTCAGCTACCTTTGAGTTTTGTACTCAGTCAGTGATAACTTTATTCGATTCAAAGAAAAGAATCATAAAAGTATACAGTTTACAAAGTCACAAATAGTATTTCTTTTCCAAATATACAAAACACACAGTTCCAGCAGAATATTCAAAAACAAAACAGGATACAGCTAACCATATTCATATATTTGTCCTTAAAATTTACATTAAAAACAATATAAAATCACAGTTCATTTTGTAATCTCTATCACATCCCTAACAGGCTGATGTGGAGATATGGGGTGCACAGTGCATTATCAAAAGCGACATTCTCACAAGCTAATAAGCAAATTTAAAGTGCACTGTGCATTATCGGGAAACAGCTTTGTTACATTGTATGGTAGCTGAAGAACCTCTCACACTAACCATATTGAATTTTGTAAAACCGAATAAAATGTGATACATTGTTGCTAGGAGTTTTCAAAGCCAGAATTCCTTAGGGGGGCGTGGCTTGCGCGCCGCTGCGACATGGCGACTTGCGCTTGAGCTCCAGGGGGACTGAGGGCCGTTGGAGGATTTTCCCCGCTTCCAGGTGCCCCTGTTCGACGAAACAGCTAGCCTGACCCTCGGAACATGCCGTGAGCCGTTTGCGCACATTTCAGCTGGCTATTGTCTACGGAGGTGTGATTTCTGACAGGCTGAGGTGGCGCTCGCTCGCTCTCGCTACGAGCGGCCGCCATTTCAGCTGCTTGTGACGGCCGTCGACTTCTCCCCTCAGCGACGACGACGTGGATACTTTCTTGCCAGTTCGGCGGAATACCAGGTGCTTGTGAATACATTTGGATACTTTTTTCGTTTTTTTCTTCCTCACTTTTTCCTCGCGCTGCTTGGCTGGTTACTTTGTGGCTTTTTATGCTTGCACACGTTTTGGCTTGCCTTGGTACAGCAGTTTGTGCCCTCAGCTGCGTTCTATCTATTCTTTGGGTCTCTGCTTTAACCTGCTGAGCTCTGTAAGGTGCTTTTCCTGTTTCCTGCAAAGGCTTGTCATATAAGTCCGCCTTTTTCACTCATTCTGGCTTATCTGCTTTCAGAGCGCTCTATTCTTTTCTTTTTGGCTTGCCTCTATTTTTTCCTCAAGTGGCTTCATATTTTTTCTCTGTGTCTGTGGTTCCATGGCCACCACTATGGGTCGTTCATCCACTGTTAAAGACTCAAAAGATTCAGGTGCCTCGCTTAAAAGACTCAAACAAGTGTCTCCTACGCCGGAGTCTTCTCTCACGGACACCAATACCACTCGACGCAATTTTAACGCGACTCAATGAGGTTCATGAGATTGCGCAGTCAACAAAGACTAACACAGATTTACTGCAAGTGGAGATGTCCGCTATCAGGAATGATTTCAAGGCTCTCTCTATTCGTGTTTCGACTACGGAGACACGTATTAGTGGAGCGGAGGACCATCTGCAGAAGCAATCTCGGGCTCTTACCCACTTAGAGCGCTCCATGGCGGCATTGCGCAGAGATCTTACTGAACAGGAGGATCGTAATCGCAGATCTAATCTGCGCATTTTTGGTCTGCCGGAAGATGCAGAGAAAACATCCTCTTCAATGATTGATTTTTTATACCAATGGCTTCCTTCTACTCTACAAATCTCTTTCCAGAGAGACTTTGAGTTAGAAAGGGCACATCGTGTTCCCACTTTCCGATCTAAATCTGCCACACAGCCAAGAGCGGTCATTTTTAAACCATTACGACATCAACACACGGAGCAGATTCTTGCCCACATGAGGAAAATTAAATTGGTTTCCTGGGAAGGTCATCGAATTTCAATCTCTCAAGACTTCGCCAGGGATACAGTGATAAGGAGGAAGGGCTTTCTTAATCTCCGGAAACGTCTTTCTGAAATGAACATTCCCTTTTCCTTCTCTGGTCCATCGAAATTTCGTATTACCTTCAGAGGTCGCTCCAGAATTTTTGATGAACCTGCAGATCTAGCTTCTTTTTTGGACAATCAGATGGAACTGCAAATGGAACTTCAAATGACTGCTTCGCCTGATCCTGGTGCTTCTGGCACATGAATTGTATATCTGTACCGTCTTTGGTCTCTCTGTTTCAGATCTATTGACTTAGTTGTCTTTTATGATCTGTTTGGTGGTTTTATGTTTTCTCTATCACTTGTATTGTGGGGCTGACTGTTTATGACTCTGCCCATGGTGGTTTTGTTTTGTTTCCTGTGTGTTATTTCTGTCTTTCTCGCTTTTTCTGAAGTGGTCTGATTGTCAGTTTCTTCACTTTCCTCTCCTGTTTTGCGGTGTGTTTCTTTGTTCTAATTGTTTCTGTGTCTCTGGATACGGTTCTTATTCTGTTATCGATTCCTCTATCCATCCATATTGGCTTTTTTCTGTTTGTTCTTGCCTTATTTCTCATACTTTTGTTCTCTATTTTCATGTCTTTCTAGACTTTATTACATGTGTCCTTATCTCATTCTGGAATGCTTTTCATGTTGCTCCTACACCACTGCTAATTGTTTTTTCATTGTTGTTTGCTTCTCTTCCGTGCTCGATCATTCCTATCTCCGTCTCTGTCCCTGGTTTTTGCCTTCTTTGTCAGATGCTTTTTCTCTTTCATCTCACTTCTCATTAGTATTATATCCCCTATGTAGTTAGTTAAGTACTGCTTTGGTTTGCTTCTCCTTCTTGCTTTCTCTATCTTTCTAGGATTTTTATCTTATTGCATTGGCTGTTCCTTCTTTATATACCGCTATTTCTTTTTCTTCATCGTTACCTTTACTCCTTACTATTAATCCTTAGATTTGACGATGATTTACCTACATATGATTCTGCTCAGAGTTACAATGTTTTTTCATGAGGTTTCTTCTTTTCATTTTTAATGATAATAACTTTTGCATGCTATGGTTTTTTCCTGTTGTATGGAATTCTAATAGCTGTTGCCTATTTATTGTGTTCTTCTTTACTGTTTTTATTATCAAT
This sequence comes from Lissotriton helveticus, assembly GCF_964261635.1. Taxonomy (NCBI): domain Eukaryota; kingdom Metazoa; phylum Chordata; class Amphibia; order Caudata; family Salamandridae; genus Lissotriton; species Lissotriton helveticus. The sequence continues at coordinate 1,045,296,503 of NC_136069.1, read as the reverse complement.
GACGATTTACTCTGTTCTTTGCCTGCTTATCACATACTTTTTCTATCATATGACTAATTTTTTATATTTCTACTGTATCTTTTTTTTTCATTTCTCTTTTATGCTTCTTTACTATATTTACTCTCTTCATTCAAATGATAGTCTATTTTAATGCTTTGCTTGACTATTTTGTTATATTTGATGCTTTTTCATGATATATTTCTGTAAATGAGTTGTTTCAAGCCATAATTTTTATTGGGGCTGATGTTGCTGACTCCATTTCTCCTCCTAACGGCTTCCTTGATCCCCCTTTTCACGTTCCCCCTAGTATGAATTTGGTCTTTTTCAGACCTCACTTCCTTGTCCTTCTTCCCCTTTTTCTCTCTTTTCTCTTGACTTCTTTTTCTCCTCTCTCTTCTCCTCTTTCTCTCTGCTTTTCTCTCTTCTCTTGGACTTCTTTATTATCCTTCCCCTTTTTCACGTCTCTGCTTTGTGTTTGGAAGATTGCTTCTATTCGGTTTGTTCATATACTATCCTTTAGCTCCTCTCGGTCTTATCTTCTACATGATTCATGCCTGGCTTAAATGTATTATCCCTTAATGTTAAGGGTTTAAATCACCCAGTTAACAGGTCAAAGATTTTAGACTACTGCAAATCTCTTTCTTCGGATCTTGTACTATTACAGGAAACAAAGGTTTCTGCCAAGGAAGCACTGTTCCTGAAAAAGGAGTGGGTATCAGATGTTGCTTGTTCAGATGCGTGTGGCAAAAGGAATGGGGTCATTACGTTGATTTCTAAAAAATCTGGTTTGTCTATTGTCTCTTCTGAACAGGATACGGAAGGTCGTTGGCTGTTATCTAAATTGTCTGATGGTATTGTTGATCTTTTTGTCATGAATATTTATGCCCCGAATAAGGATGATCCTTTATTTTGGAAATCAGTAACCAAAAAATTACATGACACTCCTCATTCTGGTAATTTGGTGGTGGGGGGTGATTTTAATTTGCCAATGGATCCCATCCTCGATAGGAATTCTGCCTTTCATTTTCGTCCTCCGAAGTCACATGCTCAAATGACGAATATGTGTTCTCTGCTTCATCTTCAGGATGTCTGGCGTCTCTTTAATCCCACTGGTAGTGATTTTTCATTTTTCTCCTCCCCTCATTCTACTTTCTCGCGTATTGACTACCTTTTAGTGCACTCCTCCCTTCTTCAAGCTTCCTCCTCTCCTCTTATTCATCCTATTTTGATTTCGGACCATGCTGCGATTTCTTTTACGCTACTGTCCTTTGCTCCCCAGACAAAATCAAGGTAATGGAGACTCAATACAGAAATTTTGTATGATGACTCCCAGGTTTCTGAGTTTTCTAAGGAGATTGAAACTTTTTTCCTTGAAAATGAAGGTTCCGTTGATTCCCCAGTGGTGCTCTGGGACTCCTTTAAATGCACTTTCCGGGGTCAGGTCATTAAATGTATGTCAAGGAGGAATGCTGCTATTAGAAAGGAGGGGGGTCACGAGCAGCGCACACAGCGCTCATTGCCTACCTGTGGACACGCCAGCACGCCAGCACTCTGCCTCAGTCCCTGGGTTGCCTACGCTGTGAGTCTCGCCGCCATCAACATCCAGGAGCGGCTAGAGACTACAGCTCCCAGTGGGCTTAGCGCGGACTTCCTGCCACCGCTGTTCCCGCGCCCGGAGGCGCTACAAAGCGGAGCCTCGACCTCCGCGTCGCGGACGCGCGCGGGCGACGCCGGGCGGAGCCCGGGCAGAGGGCGGGCCGTCTAAGGCCGTCCAAGGACGACCAGGGACGGGTCGGGCCACGTTCTTAACATCTTCCACAATGGGTAAGCGCAAATTGGCAACACCAGCGGCGGATGAAGCTAAAGCGAAGGTGCCTAAGTATACTACAAGTATACTTACATACCTAACCACTAAGGTGGGGGAACTATCATCTCAGATTGCTGAGTCCGAGCGTGAACTGGGCCTTGCTCCTAGTCCCGGGACTGTTGATACTTCTTACGCCTCCCCCATAAATTGTATACCTCTGGAGCCTCGGGTCATTATTGAGGCTTGTAGACCCACTCTGTCACTTCCTGCTACAGTTCTTCCATGCCCGGCCATTCCTGAAATTGTGATACCTAACCCCCCTTCGAACCCCGGGGTTGCTGGAAGGTCGGCTTCAATTATGGCTGGTTCTACCCAGCCAGCCCTTCTGACAGAGGATGTTATTATGGCCTTATTGGAAAAACTGTTTACAGATAGACTTGAGACTGCTTTAATCCAGATTGCCTCGGATATTAATGAAACTCTGAAGGACTGTGTTAAGAACCTTATATCAAAATGTGATCGTATAAATGATGTTCTTAATGCTCGGGCCCCTGCATTTTCTATGCCTTTGGCTCCATGTCCCTCAGTTGTAAAGGTCACTACCCCTAAAGTTGGTGACCCACCTGTAACTAGACCAGTTAATATCCCTCTTTTACCTGTGCCACCAAAAGGGAAAGTAGACAATGGAATATACATCCCCACGACAGAGGTTGGGCTTGGTTCAAGTTGCTCCACAAGGCCTAGAGGCCAGTGGGGGGGCACGGACAAAAGGGTACCGCCAATAAATTTACCCCCGGATGCAACACCCTTTGTCGCAATTCTGGTTAACGTGCCTAAACTTGAAGACGGAGCGATAGAACAACATGAGTCTCTGCTTAGGCACGTTAAAAAATGGTGTAATGCCAACTGCACGGGAGAAAGTAACATCGCAGATAATATTGTAACAAGTAGACGGGTAAACTGGGTGGGAAAAAGCAAGAAAGAGGTTTCTGGAGATTGCGTTATTGTAAATTTTAAATCTAAGAATGTCGCGAGTCGACTTTTCTGGGATGACTCCCCTCTGGATCCCGTAAGTAAAGGGGTGCGGGCGATGCCTCTGGGTTTCTTTTATCCCCGTCCACATAGGTTAGTTGTAAATGAGAACATTAAGTTACAGTCTATTGATAACACTTGGGCAGAGGACAACCTTATCTCACCTATGCCTTTTAATGTATGGATGACTAAGCCAACTAAAGCTAATGGTGTAGTAAATGTTGCAAGGAATACACTCTCTAATAATCCACCATTGTCAAACATGTTTTCAGCATTAGCTGATAGAGTAGACATTGATTGACTAGTACCTGCATCCGAACAGGATAACTTGATTCGCCCAGTCAATACTGATGTGGCCCTACCTGTTGTTAGAGTCGAATCTGTTATTAATGACCCATTTCAGTTAGGGGAAGGGCACATACGGTTACTATCATGGAACATCGCGGGCCTACGGGCAAAACAAGATGACTTTATTTGGTTACAATCAGTGAGGAACCATGATATTGTCGCATTACAAGAAACTTGGACGAAAGATAAAGGTTTCTGGGTAGAAGGATATATCTCTTTCTTTGTTGATGCCCTGAGTTCCACATCGGGTAGGGACAGAGGGGGTTTGTTATTCCTTGTTTCTGTTAAAATTGCTGGTAATGTTAGAGAAATCCCTAGCTTTTCTCACTACTTCCAAATGGTGGAAATTTGTTTGGCAGATAAGAACAAGATTGTATTAATAAACTGTTATAACTCCATGCAAGGGGGACCCCCAAATTTTGTTTTAGATGGTCTATCAGACTTTTTAACTAAATACATGTCAAAACAAACCACTTTTGTCCAGTGTATAATGATGGGTGATTTTAATGTTCATTTGTGTGAGTCCCATTGCCAGATTATTGATGAAAACGGTCCTGATTACACTTTACCGCCACACTTTGAACATAGTCCAAAGGGTGTGGCAATGGAAAACTTGCTCTCATCAAACGATCTATATGAACCAGGGTTCTTAGATACATCAAACCGTGTGGTCACGTATAACGCAAGGGGCAGTGAATCGATTATAGACTACTTTTTTATGTCCCCAGGGCTCCTTCGTTATGTATTGTTTTATAATGCAATTGTCAGTGGATTTAGTGACCACAACCCTGTGCTATTGGTTCTAGATACTCTCTCTGGTTTGCATAAAGGAGTAGTAAGGACTACCTCTATAAGGGACGTGAGGAGTAAAGACCAAGGCAGACGCCTCAAATGGTGTAAAGTCTGCCCAGAGGATTTTCATGGTCGTATTGTGCAGGATATGGGAGTTGAATTTGGGATATGTTTGAATAGAGAGATGAGGGGAGGGGAAGTTTTGAGTGCCTTTGAAGCTATTTGTGCTAGAGTGGATAAAGATCTTAGAGCCAAACCAGGGAAAGGTTCGGTCCCAGTGTGTAGATGGTTTGACCACTCCTGCTCACAGGCACACGCAGCTTTGCTGAAAGGTCTTAACCAATCGCCTAGAAGTAGAACTTTGGTGGCAGATCTAAGAAAACAATACGTTTTGGCAGTCAAACTTCGAAAAAAAGCCATCAAAGATGAAGCCTGGGACTCTTTGATGGACCCCACAACCCTTAAACATAGCTCCAAATTTTGGGCTATAATTAATAATCCCTTGTTCTCTCACACATCTAATCTGGACCTTGAAATTAATATATCTGAAGCCGATTGGATTAATCATTTCTCCAATATATATGGTTCCAATGAAATTGTTGAGGTGTTTAAAATACCTTACTCCCCTACTTTACCTACTAATTTAGATTTCACCAAATCAGAAGTAGAGCTGGCAATTTTAGGCTCAGCTGCAAACAAAGCCCCGGGCCCGGATGGGGTTCCCCCGGACCTATACAAACTTAAGTCAGAGTTGTGGGCTGAGATTTTAGCTAACGTTTTTAATTGTGTGTATGAGGGGGGGTTGCCAAAATCATGGTCATGTGCCATTATAGTACCTATTTTTAAAAAGGGCCTAAGAAGCGACCCAAAGTGTTTTCGGCCAATTTCGTTATTGGATTCTTCAATGAAGATTTTGGGCAAAGTCCTGCTTGCTAGAATTAACACCTGGTCCACAGATAATAATATTCTAGTAGATGCCCAATATGGGTTTCGTGCTGGGAGGGGGACTGAGGACCAATGCCTAAATCTTCATTTGTTAATCTCGAAATACACAACTGTCAAAAAAGGGTCAATTTATGCTGCATTCATGGACCTATCCACAGCTTTCGATTTGGTGAATAGAGCTCGACTGTGGACTATGTTGTTAAAGCTGGGTTTGGACCCCCCCCTTGTATATTTCCTGGCAGAATTACATAAAGATTTGAAAGCTTCAATCAGAATGGACCAGGAAGGTAATCGTACCGCCTGGTTCAAATCCAGCAGGGGAGTGCGGCAGGGCTGCATTCTTGCGCCCATGCTATTCACCTTGTATATAAACTCACTTGAGGAAACTCTTTTATCTGCGACCTTGGATACTCCGCGTGCAGGGGAAATTCGTATTCCGGTTCTCCTGTACGCGGATGACGCCGCTTTAATAGCTCGGACTCCCATAGGTCTACAAAAACTTTTAAATGCTTTTAATGATTTTATGTTATCACTAGACTTAGTGATAAACAACTCCAAATCTCACGTCATGGCTTTTGGGGCTGGTAAAAACAACTCCAGACAGTTTTATTGTAATGGCGACGTGATCACCAATGTTAAAGTTTTTACGTACTTGGGCGTAATTTTTGACACCAAGGGGAGCTGGGCTCCGCAAATTGTAGCTAAAACCAAAGCGGTTAGAAGCTCAGCCACTGCTATCCTAAGTTTTGCCAGGAGAGTGGGCGGGAAGCCAACAGGTGCCTTACTTAACTTGTACAGGGCAAAATCAGTGGCAATAGCCAGGTACGGCTCTGGTCTGTGGGGCTATGTAAATAGTGAATCAATTCAAAGGGAAGAAAATAAATTCCTGCGTTCCACCTTAGGGCTCCCCCAATCTACAGCCACGTTTTCAGTCCACCAGGAAGTTGGGTTTGGCTATATATCGGACACCCTTCTTATGGCTCCTATCTTGTTGTGGATAAGGCTTTGGACCAATAAAAACTTGGGTCTTAATCATAAAATACTGGCGGACTGCTTAAAACTGGAAAACTATAAAAGTATAGATTGGCTTTCATATATAAAGAAGTGCTCCCTGGATCTGGGTCGCCCTGATATTTTTCTTACTCCTCAGGGTCTTAAGAAATCAGATTTAGTCTGGGTGAAGGCCAATTTTATAACTAGGAAAAACGTGGAGAGGGAAGAATGCCAACTACTCAAGCCCACGGTCAGAGCCCATTATCTGACTATTACGCGTCTTACCATCCAACCGTACCTTACTATCGTCACTATCCCCTTTCATAGGTGGCTTCTGGTTAAACTTCGGTTTAACCAGATTTATACAGTTTTGTGTGACAGTCACGGTTGGTTTAAGGAGGAGGATGCCCCTGTCTGTAATTGTGATAGTTTTTCTGCTCAAAATAATATGCATTTTATGCTATTCTGTAATTTTTTCATTGAGCCCAGACAGAAATACCTTGTACCATTATTGAAGGAAAAAGCTTTTCTTCAGGCAAAACCTGCTCTCCTGTACCTCCAATTAATGGATTCTACGTTGGCCATGTTTAGCGTGGCCAATTATCTTGTTGCTGCGGTTAGGATCAGGAGGAAAAGACTTAAAGATGTAAATATTAGTGTCTTGTGAAGATAAATGAAATGGATGTTGTTCTCATTTTAAAATGTCTATTTTACTGAGTATTCTCTCTTTTATGATGTACTTTTATAATGTATATTAATTTATTATTATTGTTGTTTCCTCATATCATGTATCTTTATGAAATTATTACTGACTGACGCTTTTGTATTTGTTTATGAATTTATTCTGCCCTCTTGTGATGTGATTGTAGAATGCTTTTATGATTTTTAACTAAATCGAATAAAGTGGTTTTGACTTGACTTGACTTGACTATTAGAAAGGAACTAACTGATTTAGCTGATGAGATTAAAAGACAGGAATCTCTTTTTCGTCACTCTAAGGATAAATCCTGTCTACAATCCATTAAACACTTAAAATACACATATAATACTATTGTTACCAGAAGGGCTCATATTGGTCTTCAGGCTCAGAAGTCTAAGGCACTCTTATTAAAAAATCGAGCTGGTAAGATTCTTGCAGCTACTTTGAAATTTCAGGAATCTTCTTGTAAATCTTCCAAGATTTCTTCTATTAATGACCATTTGGGTGATAAGAAATTTCAGACTGAGGAGATTCTTGGGGTGTTTCGTGATTTTTATGATAAACTATATACTCCCTCTGATCAGGCATCTTTTGAGCAATGCCAAGACTTTTTAAAGACAATTCCAATAAAATCGATATCAGTGGATGATAGTTCCTCTTTGAATCGCCCTATTTCTTCTGACGAAATTACTGCTGCGATTAAAGATACTCGTTCTGGGAAAGCCCCAGGTCCTGACGGCTACCCTATTCTTTTTTACAAAACCTTTCTTCCTGTAATTGTTCCCAAATTACAATCCGTTTTTGATGCTTTTATTAAGGATGGTTCTGTCTCTGGTTCGGCCGCTGATGCTACAATTGTAGTGATTCCGAAAGAAGGTAAGGACCATTCCGACCCCAAACATTTTCGTCCTATTTCTCTTCTCAACATGGAAGCTAAAATTTTGCGACGATCTTAGCTAAACGTTTAGAATCCTTTATTCCTCATCTGATACATCCCTCGCAAACAGGTTTTGTAAAAGGTCGGTTGGCACGTGACAATATTCGAACATTCTGTCACATTCTTGGATCAGCTAAACGTTCTCAACTCCCAGCGGCGGCCTTGGCACTCGATGCTGAGAAGGCCTTTGATAAGGTCTCTTGGCCTTTCCTGCGTGCGGTTTTATGTGCCCATAATCTTGGGGACTCCTTTATTCAGATGGTTATGTCTCTTTATTCTCGCCCTAGAGCTAACATAAGAGTTAATGGTGCCACATCATCCTTTTTTAATCTTCGCCAAGGTACTAGACAGGGTTGCCCTCTATCCCCTCTCTTATTTTTATTATCCATTGACCCTCTTCTCAGACTGATTGACCTCCACCCAGATATTAAAGGTTTTTCTTTTGGTCCGCATTGTTTCAAAACAGCTGCTTATGCAGATGATGTCCTTATTTTCTCTGATGACATTGCATTGGCTATCCCTGCTATTTCTGACACGATTTCTCTCTTTTCAAAGGTCTCTGGTTATACCTTGAATAGGGATAAAACTGAGATGTTCCCTTTGAATGCGTACTGTTTTTCTCACCATATGGGTTCTGCTGGTTTTAAATGGCAAACTAAACAATTGAAATATTTGGGTATTTATTTTTGTTCCAACTTGGCTGCTACAGTCTCTTATAATGAATCTCAAACCATTCTTAAAGTGCGGCGTCTTTTGGAAACCTGGTCTCCGAAACACATTTCTTGGTGGGGTCGTCTGCAAACGCTTAAGATGATGATTACCCCTATTATTAATTTTGTTTCTTCTATGCTCCCGGTTAAACTTTCTGCTTCCTTTTTTCATGAAATTGATGTTCTCACTTCTAAATTCTTATGGAATGATAAACGGGCTAGGATTGCTTATAAATCTTTACGTCAACCTTGTGCAATGGGTGGCTGTAATCTTCCTGACTGGGAGAAGTACCAGGTTGCCTTCTTGGCGTCTCAGGGTGCTTTATGGTTTTCTTCCCCCACTCTTCATATTCCATCTTGGCTGTTGATAGAATAATCTCTTGCTTCCCCACTTCCGATCGCTTCTTTTATGACTACGAACACCCTTTCTATCCTTTTCTCCCGTTCCATCATTTTAGATACTATTGCTGCGGTCCGCAAGATTGATAGAAGAGTTGCGGTTCCATTGCATAAATCTAGATGGTCGTCTATTTGGCGAAATTCTAAAATAAAAATTAATATTGATCCTTCTCTGGTGTCCTATTGGGCTAACAAAGGGATTTCGCTTGTTAAACATCTCTATGGTGCTGATGATCAACCGTTACCTTTTTCTTCCTTGGCAAGTCAATTCTCTTTAACTAACTTGGATTTTTATACCTTCCTTAAGATTAAAGTAGCACTTGCCAAGGTGCACCTTCATCCTTCTTCCCCCACAATCACCCTTTTTCACTTATGGATTCGGTCTGGACATGTAGCCTCCAGAATTTATAAATTCTTATCGTCTTCTTTATTACCGATCCCAACTGTTACACAACGGAAATGGTTACATCACTTTGATCGTGATATTACGGATCATATCTCTCCAGACACCTGGCAACTTATTGGTAAACTTTCTCTTCGTAATAAAATTGCCCCTTCACTAATGCAATCTAAGTTTTTCTCTATGAATCTCCTTCATTGGACTCCTACTCGCTTACATTCGCTTCATCTTAAAGACGATAACTTGTGTTGGAGTTGTGGTTTACTACCTGGGGATTTTCAGCATATGTTCTTTGGGTGCTCCCTCCTCCAACCCTTTTGGGATCTAGTACACAAACATCTTATGCTTATTTTTGGTATTCAATTCCACCTTTCTTTTCCGTTAATTCTATTAGGCCCGTTAGCTTCATCGGTCCCTCTTCCTTTGGATCCTACGGAATTGCAATTGTTGGACCTGTTGTTAACTGTGGCAGTGAAAATCATTCTCATGGAATGGAAGTCTTTTTCTTCACTTTCCTATCATACCTGGTGGGCTTGGGTCTCCTTTTTACGGAGTGCTCATACTTCAGTTGATCATGCTCATCTTTCTCCTTCCATATCGACTGGTGTTTGGTCTGCCTTAGATTCCTACATGGAGTCAGCCTCGAAAGGGTTGGTTGCTCAATTCCCCTTTGATTTGTCTGTTTAAATGGTGTTCTCCTTTTCAGGAAGGTTCTTTGGAAGTCCATTCTCTCTCGTTCTTCTTCTCTCCTTCTTCCTTTCTCTGTCCTCTTTTTTCCTCTTTTCTATTCTCTTTTCTTCCTCCCCTCTTTTCCCTAATATATTATCTGATAGTGTTACTTTTGACAGTTACGACTACTGTCTATTAATTTTTCTCATTTTACTGATTTCTCTATCTGATTTCAGTAGCCTTACTGTATTAGACATAGTTCATGAGCTATTTATTTTTAGACTCATATGTTGCTTGTACTTATCTGATTTCCATGGTATCACTATTGTTTCCACCTTATTTCCTTATGTGCTCCTTCAAAATAATAAAATCTTTTGAAAAGAAAAAAGCCAGAATTCCTTATAAAATCGAGGACAAAACTTATAAATAAGTATAACGTACACTATATGTTTTCAAGAGTTGACCACCACATTATTTAACAGGGTTGGCCTCTCACACCTTCCCACTCAAATAGTGGGACAACTGGTGAGACTTTATTGCATTATAGCTGAAAAATTTAATCCAAAATATCAGTAACGATTCCTAATTAAAATTGCTGATCTAATGAAGCTGAGCATAGAACTACATATAGCAGCAGTTGATAATGATCTTAAATGCTCAAAGCCTTCCCTAAAATTACAGGGTCTAATGTCCCTTAGGAGGGGTTTAATAAAGCGATCACGCGGGGCTTTATAAAGTACAAAAAAATCACAAAGTGCAATGTGCATTGTTGAGCTTCATTATCACATGGGCAAGGAGGTAGTCTCTCACACCAACCTCCTTGCTTTGGGAAAGCCACTATAAAGTGTAGTGCATTTAGCCACAGTCTAGTTAAGTAAAAAACGCATTGCGTATGTAAAGTAAAAGATATATAAAATTGTTGCTGGGGTATAACTATTTGGTATGAAGAATGATTTTCATGTTTGGACCAACCTAATGTAGTACGATATGCATTCTTAATCACCATTTTTGTATCTGGTTTAATCAGATGTGGGTTATCATAGAAATCACCAAGACCAATTTTTCCAAAAGTTTTCTTTACATAATAAAACCAGGGAATTTTAGAGGCATTTTCAAAATTTATGCAGTCTTTCAAGATTTCTTTTGAGAACCACAGGTCTTCTGAGGGCCATATTTCCCCCCACAAAAGAAGTGGGGAGACGTGAATAATGTCACTGACGAAGTCTAGGCCTACCTCGGAGTGGCAAAAAATATTTGGAGAACTAATTGGCACTGAGAACAGTCGTTTAAGAACTTGTTCTCCATAGTTTGTAACTGTGAACATTTATGGTATCCCCATACACCTGCACCGTAAGTTGCCACAGGCAAGCATTTTGATTTATACAGAGTCTTTAAACTCAGCAATTGGCTTTTGACCTAGTTTGCTTGCAAAACGAAAGAGAGCCTCTATTGATCTGGTTGTTTTTTGTACCCGTGATATTATAAGAGGGTCCCAATTTAAGGATTTATTAAAAACATTTTGTACTCGTTCCCACTTAAGCCAGTTGAAAGCCCTCTGCCTCACGAGTTTGACCAAACTGGTCATGCCTTTCTTTGGAGCGGCATGATTCCCTATGCCCCTGCAAGAACACTGAAGTAGAGCACACAATTGTTGCTTAAAACCTCCAATTTAAGCATGCCCACTGTGGGCATAGATAGTTCATTCAGTTTACTGGCCATACAACTGTGCAAAATGTGTCCATTAGCACCAAGAAATGTATAGTCTTTCTTGAGGTAAGGTAATCAGCGGGCAAGTTGTCCTTTCGGTCTTCCTCGATTCACCGCACCAAGACGCCTTTCAGTGTATGTGCTCTGTCTGGATGAGTAAATAAGTGTACTAGTGAGTGCTAGGCCAGAACTCCCAACAAAATCAAATTTTGACAATCAGTCCAAAACGGCAACACCGTCTTCCTCTCTTCATCAACAAGGCGAGCTCAAAACTCTTAATATAGAATGAGGCACAGTCAAAGAATTAGAACTAACAGAGACATAAATAAAGCATCATCCCCATATTTACAATCAAAGTAACTTGTAAAAATAAAATGTTGCAAACAAATGACCTAGAACAAATGAACCATCAGCGTTATAAAGATTATCTGAAAAGAAGGAATGCTAATGTGCCAAGGTATATACGCAAGAATATAAATGGTGGTCAGGATTTGCTCCCAGAATGAATCTTGCTAATGGAGTCCCAGGTGAGAGATGGTGAGGTGGCTCTTCTGCGTAAAATTATTTTCTTAAAGTCTTTACTTGAGAAGCCTCTATGACTAGTGCATACAGTTCCCGTAATGTTGACAACTTCACAGCCCATGTTAATCGGGTTTGAAGGCTCCTATTCAAAATAATCTATTGGGAGTTGCTTGCATAAGAATGGTCTATGCTGCAAACTACGAATCAAGGGCCCGAGTGATAAATGTTGTTTCGCACCTAAGCCTCATTTAGTAGATTAAACTTTTTATGGAAGCACTCGGTTTCCTTGGCACCAAGTTTGCTCGTAGCACTAAGTTTACACATACAAACAAGGTGGGTTGGAGACACCATTGTGGCCACACAAAATGCAGTGAACAGCCACACTAAAGCTAACTTTATGAGTATTTGCAAATATTTTACTCATCATTTCGTACCATAGTAATATAGATACTACTACTACTGGACAAGTTAGTCCAGGTCAAAAAGAGAAGGTAAATATCCATATTCAAGGGAGTGAACAGGAAGAGGAAATCATTTCCCGGTAGAGAACAGTTAAAGAACGTATGCAACTACAATTAATAGGAGAGCACTTGGACAAGTATTCCAACACAATTGTGCTAGTAAATTTCCACGGACCCCTTTAGAAGTCAGAAACCGATGCAAATTGAGTGCATATCTAAATGGGTCTAATTTTTCTTCCTTAGAAGATTGGTAGGAGTTACTCTGTGACAACAAGTGAAGAAACCAAGAAGGTCTCCCCAAGGAAATCTGGAACCTAACCTCAACTCATCTACAGGAGTAATAGGTCATTCACTCATGGTCCACCTTTTCTGGAACAGGCAGGGAAAAGGTTTCTCTTATCCAGGTCACTGTCCTGTAATGCAGCAGTCAATGGCTGTGCCAGAAGCTACTGCCTATTCTTACTAATGCTGGGGTCTCAACAAGAGATCAGATCCCGATTAGTAAAACAAAATGGCAAGCAACCAAAGATATTCAATCCTGCAGAACTTTAGAAGAAGACATTCAGCTCTTATTCAAATGGGAGTGCTGAAAATATCCCCTCACTAGGAACAGTTTATCTTCCTTTAGGGTATTGTGGGCGTCATTCACTTCCTTAGCCCAGAAAGAAGACAGCATCTGCTGAACTCCCAGCCGTACTTTGGTGAGCGTTCCCATTTCACACACAAATACACTTATCCATACATAGCCATTAAAGCCAGCGATACCAGACATGCCGATTGAGCAAACTGACTACTCCATATTCAACAGCAAGGAAGACATGTAGCCACACTCAAATCGCTCTTGCTGTCCACTCCTCTCCCCACACATCAAAACAACTGGTTAACATCAATTCACTGCAGTATTTGGCTTTCTACTGCACACAGTATTCCAACTTTGGTCACCTTGCTCTGAACTTACCCCCAATGTTTATGGCTGGCATTGCTGGAAATAAACACCAATATATTACAAAGAGCCAGTGCTGTGCAAAGAAACATGAAAACAAATCTGTCCCCTTATACAGAGATGGATATGGTTTAAAATAGTTCTAGTAACAAAATACTGCTGGGTGCCATACACCAAAACAACTATGGACACCCCTGCAGGGCACCAGACGTTCACGCAGCTCGAAAGCAAACTTGAGCAGAACTCCATGACTAGACACTTGCCAGTACAAGTACCATCACCTTTATGGTCCAGCCAGCTTAGCCTGGAAAAGCTTCTACATGTTTCACACATCTATTCATAGAGCATTCCCATAATTAACTCATCAGCAAAGTGTATTGTGATCAAAGGATGTCTTCACAGAACATGAGTATGACACACATTGGGGTGAAGGAACCTCTTGATTGACTCCTTAAAGTTTCCACATGAGCATTACAAGCCTGGCCAAAGCTGCATCCGTCATCAGCTACAATTTCAGGCTGACACCCAGCCTACACACCTAACATCCTTAACATCTCATTCTCTAACACCTCACTAACCATTATACACTATCTCCCAGTTAGTACACACTCTATGATGTGAAGACCCTATACAGTTCCTATCCTTGCCAGTGCAGAACTGGGCAGTGTTCCTTTACCTTTTGTTTGTTTGCTTCCAAGCCATCTACCTCATCCCTATCTCCCAGTCATGCTTACACGTTCATGAGTGGCAAACGTAATTAAAAGCTACTACCATACCACCAAGCAAGTCCATTTATCATCTTCATTCATGTGGCCACACGTAAAGTACAGGAATACATTTAAGCTATCGACTGGGCGTACCTGTGTCACTGGCTTTGCAATGCTCTCCGCTGCTTTCCAGTGTTCCAATGTCCGCTGGATTAGCTGATATTTTTCAGACGAAGGTGGTACTATAACATTGTGCTTTGCCAGGTACTTGAAAATACAGTCCCGATTAACCTTTTTCCGCTTCAGAAGTTCGCCAGCACTCTCACTGTATGTTAGTATCACATTTAGTGCTTCTGTAATGACAACATAATTGAAGGGTAAGAACACAAGACCACTCTAACATCTAGAGAAAGAACAGGCACTGTATCACACATTTCTAATAACTAAATGCAGGTAGAATGCTTGCAGCTGGATTCTCTGCCTAGCCCCCACCATTGTATGTTAAGGGCTGAAAAGACCTTTCCTTTAGTAGCTGGGCGAAGCTCCAGTTGCATGAGATCCTTAACTTGACAATCTGTCCATCCGCCCATCACATTTGGCACCTGTGAACGAGGCACTGCACATGCATGGGAAAAGAGAATACTTTCTTCTGCCTGTGGCATGGAACAGCTAAGCGAGTTTCCCAATGACTGTACCCCATTTCTCGAGCTGTGCACTTACAGCAACATCAAACACCTGATGGCCTACAATGGATCCAGTATTTGTAAGGCTTTCAGAATCTGTATACCAGAATAACCCAGCCTATGCGGGTCCTCCAAATGCAAAGGAGGTATATTCCTGCCTTTTTTTCTGAATTACTCTAAATTACTATTATGATGTGCTTAAACGCAAGGATTATCTCATCACAAACCACTCTTATGGAATATTTCTGCTATCGGCGCACATTTGACCTCCGATATGTTTTATTTAAAAACATTCTAAAAAAAAAAACCCACACAAGCAAATCAGTAATGAACATGTGTGCATGAATGCAAAATAGGCCCAATGTGTGCGTAATACCTTTAGCCACACCGGCATTTTAGCCATCTGCATTGAGTATGCTAGGATTTGTGCATTAACATGCCTACTTGTAAACTCAAAACTACAAAAAAACAACTTCATGGTAGTTAACAAGTTAGCACTGGCTACGCTTGCCACATGACGTAGTGTCTCACAAGCCTTTTGTCCACTGTATTTGCAGCAATGGGACTGCAGAGACAGGTCTACCTGGCATCTTTACTTGGGACGTAAAGAGTCCGATGAGGGCCTTCAGCGGTTTCAAGAGCCTGATTTTAGCTTAACCAAATTACAGACTCAAAGCCTCACCCTGTGTGCTCTGCTGTTTGGTGCAGGGTGCATCCCGAATGAAAACAGAGGATATGACAATAGACTCCTTCGACATCTACAGACAACAGACATACTTGCTCACTAATCTGGAGAGACACCAGATCAGTGTGCACCTAAAGCCCCCAATTTAAATTGCGTGAATACACCTTCACTCAAGTCCTGCCGGAAATTGCATTTATAATAAACTAAAGACATTTGTACCAGGCTCATCAAGCTTCACATTGCATTTTTACACTTTGATCAAGGCAATTAATATCATGATCGGGACAATGAGTCAAAAGATAATTACTTGTC
The DNA here is from genome assembly GCF_964261635.1 of Lissotriton helveticus. Taxonomy (NCBI): domain Eukaryota; kingdom Metazoa; phylum Chordata; class Amphibia; order Caudata; family Salamandridae; genus Lissotriton; species Lissotriton helveticus. Next base: position 1,045,280,751 of record NC_136069.1, on the reverse strand, counting down.
TTTAAGACATGTCATTCGGATATTTAAAAAAAAAAAATACATATTAATCATCATTAAAGACATACAGAAACGCTGCAAGCTAATCAATACCTTATAGGGGTGGGGGGTGCCAGGCTGCAAGATAGCTGCCTAGTTTGGAGACTCTGCCGCCTTGGTGCTAAATTTGCATTAATCAAGTTAAAACTAGTGAGACGTCCAGCTTTTTGCTAAGGATCCTGTGTTGCAGGCCCCATGAGCAGCGATTGCATCCTATTAACAAGCATTTACAATGCAATAGGTCTCGCATTAATTAAGTTTGAGCTATTGGCATTGCGAAATATTGCAACACCAATTGCAACAAAAGTCTATAAATTGTAGGCCAAAAAAATGTGTATTTAGTTTTGTAGCAATGGTGGCATGCTGCGCTTCAAATGAATATGTTAAATAGTAAAGTGCGCCATACTGCGATTGCTACAATAGTTAATTGTGGATGCGTTAACAATTGATGTGTGCACTGATGGCTGGTGGTGTGTGTGCCTGTAGAAATGGTGCACTGATGCTGTGTGGTTGTGGTGGTGTGTGTGGTTGAGTGTGTATGGTTGTGTGTGTCGTGTGTGTGGTTGTGTGTGTGTGTGGTTGTGTGTGTGTGTGGTTGTGGGTGTGTGTGGGTGTGTGTGGTTGTGGGTGTGTGTGGTTGTGGGTGTGTGTGGTTGTGGGTGTGTGTGGTTGTGGGTGCGTGTGGCTGGGTGTGCGTGTGGTTGGGTGCGTGTGGTTGGGTGCGTGTGGTTGGGGGTGTGTGTGGTTGGGGGTGTGTGTGGTTGGGGGTGTGTGGGGTTGGGGGTGTGTGGGGTTGGGGGTGTGTGGGGTTGGGGGTGTGTGTGGTTGGGGGTGTGTGTGGTTGGGGGTGTGTGTGGTTGGGGGTGTGTGTGGTTGGGGGTGTGTGTGGTTGGGGGTGTGTGGTTGGGGGTGTGTGTGGTTGGGTGTGTGTGGTTGGGTGTGTGTGGTTGGGTGTGTGTGGTTGGGTGTGTGTGGTTGGGTGTGTGTGGTTGGGTGGTTGTGGTTGGGTGGTTGTGGTTCGGTGGTTGTGGTTGGGTGGTTGTGTGGGTGTGTGTGGTTGGATGTGTGTGGTTTTGTGGGGGTGTGGTTGTGGGTGTGTGTGGTTTTGTGTGTGGGTTTGTGCGTGTGGTTGTGTGTAGTTGTGGTTGTGTGTAGTTGTGGTTGTGTGTAGTTGTGTGTGTGTGTGTGTGTGTGGTTAGGTGTGATTGACTCTCGCAGCGCAGTGTATCGCGCTAGGCGCGAGACCTAAAAACACACTTCATTAAAATAACACGCTCATCGGATGAAAGTATGAAGACAGAAAAGCGGGTCACACTTATGAGAATAGTCTAAAATCATATATAACAAGCTCTAATTAAGTGGAATGAAATGCTACCAAGAGGAATTCTGAGTGTTTGCAAAGAAATGGTTGAAATCGGTCTCTCCACATTTATTGTTTTGCTCTCCCTGGTAGCAAATATGAACTAAAACGAGCAAGTCTGGTTATGAAGGCTTGGGCTGTGGGTGAAAATCCTAAATCAGCAAACAAATCCCACATTCAACAGCAAACAACATTGGAGCCTCTGTGTGCCCTTTACTGCACTTGCAATAAGCAGGGCGAGATGAATGAAGCAATCTCGTGGGGGTCATTGTCAGAAGATGAAAATTGTATTTACTGTGGACCGCTTAAAAGAAATTTGATGGATGTACTGCCATAACTTCTCCCGTCCTGCATGGAATGCACAAACAAGTTAATTAATATAATTTTTATATTCCATTGACCACACTTCCCGTTTTCTGCAAGCACACATTTATTTCTTTATTTAGAGTATTTCTCTTGCGCCAGACACTCAGAGCGCGAACTTGAAAAGTATAATTGAAAGAAAATGAAAACCCGAGAGGAAGAGTGCAGTCGAAAACATAGGGTGACCTAGCATTTTTCAGATGCTCCAAACGAATTCTTCTCTTCTCACGGCAACTTTATAATTCCCTTATTCTCCCATCTGTTTAAAGCAGGCCACACTTGGAAATTCACCTCTCCAGAGTAAGTGCGTCAGCAGGTTGTAGCAGAAGGAGCCCTGGCCCACTTTGCGAACAATGAGCTTACTCTTAGCAAGCGTTGTGGAGACTAGCTGCTGCTTGGCTTACCCTTTACCTTGCACCTGTAGATTTTATCATCTTGATGTACATGAACAGTCTACCTGTTCCCCGGGGCGCTCCCCGCAGGTGAGGAGTTCAAAGTTAAAGGCTGAGATTATTCATGGGAGCTGGTTTGTCCAGGGTTCACCGAGAAACGAGCAGTGACCAAACGAAATGATCAGATGTTTGTCTCCGACTGCCCAGGAGAGAGTGGCAAATCAGATTTATTTATGACAAAACGTTACGTACGAAGCTTGGCATGGCCTGCCTAAGCAAAGGACATGGTGTTATTGTCTGGGCTGCCGACTTTGGAACTGGGGATCCTTGTTTGAGCCCGGCGTCTGCTCACTGTTCTATGATCTTGGGCACATCACGTAATCTGCCTTTGCTTAATTAATAGATGTGACCTTGTGTAACGTAACTGGTGCTCGCTTAAAGCGCTCAAATGCCCTAGGGCTGAGTTCGTGGGGTGGAGTCGGGGGGCGCCTAGAAAAGCATACGCAGAAGACAGCTGTATAAAACCTGCACTCTCATGGAGTACTTTAAGAACAAGTGTAGTCAGGAAACCGAAACCTTCCTTGGGGCGGGACTTCCGTCTTCGGAAGCCCGCGCACGCGCCCACGGAGTGCCTGAGAGCGGGGCTCCCATGCCCGAGGGAGAGCCCCGCGGAGGCTGCAGAAGTCCAGAATGGCGGTAAGTGGGGCTTAGTTGTAGGGAGAAGGGGGGGGGGGGCGCTTGTGTGTATGTATGTGTGCGGCGGGGGTCTCTGTATGTGTGTGTGCGTGTGTGTAGGTGCGCTGGTGTGTGTGTGTGTGTGTGTGCGGCCGGGGGGGTCTCTGTGTGTGTGCGTGCATGTGTGTAGGTGCGCTGGTGTGTGTGTGTGTGTGTGTGTGCGGCGGGGGGGGGGGGGGTGTCTCTGTATGTGTGTGTACCTGTCTGTTTGAACAGCCTGCCGTAATCGGAGTGCGTGTTCACGTGCGCGACCTGATCCGATTCCGGCAGGCTGCGTGCGCGTGCCAGTCTCTTATCCAAGTCTTTTTAGTCCTTGAAAGCTGACACGATCACAATAGGCTCGCTTTGCGACCAGGGGCTTCGCCCCTGCAGTCGCAGCGAGACCTAAAAAAGAAAAAGGAAGCAGCAGCCCGCTGGAGGCGGAGTGCAGCACGACCTTCGAATCAGCAGTGGTGGGCTGACTGAGAATAGCGCAGCGGGGCAGCTGCAGAGTTCATGCCAAGATCAGAGATCATTGCCCCCCCCCCCCCTTCCCACCACCTGATCACAGTAGGAAGCTCTGAAGCTGTATGCGCTCCCCTTGGGGAATAGCAGCTCATCAGGGCTGGAGAGGGCAGCGGTGTGCACCAGTCCCGACACGGGTGCCCACCCAAACGAGTAAGTGTGGAGATGTGGCGAATGAGGATTGCTTTTGCTCCCCCCCCGCCGCCCCCTATGAAAACAACCAGATACCAGACTCGCTGTGATACCTGGGCCCTCTAGAAACCAGGGCATCTGCCGGGCATGCTTCGTTCTCCTGGCCTTGCTGGGATGGGAGTAGGGTCTACATTGTTAGAGGCCTCGTTTCGCTGGTGAGGAGAGCACAGATTCTGCACCCCCGGAGAGCGCGGGAGGAAAATTTGCAGCGGTGGTGCAGCACTTGCGGCTTGATGAACGCCAGGACCTAAGGCCTGGGTCCCGCCTCCTGACATGTCCCCTATGTAAGACTTCAGCATGGGTGGCCACTGTTGACTCCTGCCATGTCCGCCAGGAAGACGTATGTGCCTGCTTGTGCCCACAGGCCTTTGTTGGGGACCACACAACACACATCCACCTACCCACTGAGCTGCCCCCTAACGATCCGAAGATACCCCCATGGATGACACAGGACACGAAGATTGGGAAAGCTGGTAAGCCAACAACCTAAACTGACATTTGAAGAAAAAAAAAAGCCCTCGCCTAGCCCGGGGGTGCAGATCACAGAGGTGGGGCCCAAGCTACTGCGGACCAGGACAACTCTACTGTGATCATGGATCTTAAAACTTTGCTGGCTGACATCCGCAGCAGTCTCAGGACAATGGATTCTAAGATTGACACTATGACCAATTGGTTAGACCGCGAGGGGGACCACCCGCATAGCATGATGGTCAATTGGGACAACTTGAACACAGGGTATATGATGCAAAGGATGGGATCACTGCACATAACAAACAACTATTCGGCATGGAAAAAGTACTACAGTTATCAAGGCTAAGAAAATTAATAAAAAAAATAAAAATAAAAAAAAGAAGACCTGTAAGCTTGCCCCAGGAGAGGTACATCATCAGAATCCTAGGGCTGGGGAGGAGGAGCCAAGATGGCCACCGGAGCGGACGTGTAGGCTCCCGGCTCCGCGAGTTCTCGAGCCCCGCTCTGAAATCCTGATTATCATCCTGAGGTCGCGCTGCAGCGGGGTGTTGGTGATTGCGCGCTGTCCTCATTCGTGTTCTCCTGGGGTTTCTACCTGCCTGGTAACTGGAGTTATTCGGGAAGTTGTTTGGTGGCCTCCGCAGCCCTGAAGCCGGGACCTACGCAGCTGAATGCCGCCGGGTTCTAATTTCTCAACACCGGCCAGCCGGGCCTGTTCGGAGCTGGCCCTTTAGGACGCATTGACTGCCGACGGGGAGCAGGAACAGAATTTCGCTGCTGGGGCGCAGCTCCTCGCACCACGCGACTGGGGTGCATTTGCGAGATGGGGGACTCGCTGGGCATACTTCTTCTTTGTGTAAAGCTGGAGGTGAGCAGTATCGACCCCATTTTCGAACTTGCCCGGTCTTTGCGGACCACCCCCGAATTTGCCCCAGCCTTGAATTGATGAGGGGATGGCTGTTACCGAGGATCACTCCTTAGAGGTCTGCCTTGTTGGCATCGGTACCTTGGACTGCTGCCTGCCGGTGCCGTCCTCGCCCCCATCTTATTGTCATTCTCCCTCCACGGTGGAACCGTTTGCTGGCTCCCTGCACGAGATAGGCTGCAGTACCCTGCCTATCGCTGTGATGTGTGATGGGGTGTGCGGGTCATCTCGTAACGCGGTGATGTGGGGTCCCCAACCTGAGCTATCCTGTGGCACCATTCTCGCTGCTCTTGGGGACCTACGATCTGCGTGGAGGGATGGTTACCGAGAGCTGGGTGAGAAGCTTGATGGCGTTGCGTGCACTCTGAAGCGAATATGGCTGGACTGCTCCCAGTGGGATGGCGATTTGCCTTCTCCAGTTCCTGAGGTGGCTACTATGTTTCCCCGCGAGTGCGGAGGGGAGCGGATTATCCCTGATAGTGTTGTTGCCTGCGGACGGCCGTCTGCCAGCTCCTGTGGCGCTGCAGTGTATCTCTCCCGCCTGGGGGCTGAGACTTCGTTCACGGTATCGTCGTTATTGCCCCGAACAATGCTTTTGCGGCTGTTAGCCCCTTTGACTGCATCCTCCCTCCAAGCCCCACGATCCTTGCTGTGGACTGTGTGTCATCGGACGAACCTGGAGATGATGTTTGTCGGTGAAGATGGACCTATTGGTAACGGGCGGCGTCCATTTTGTGTTCACAGACCTCTCTTCTGCCATGCGTGGACATTTTGTTTCTTTGTGTTGGGTGGGACGGGCTTCCCGCAGGGGCCATGTTTAGGGGGCTCGCACGAACGGGCCAGGGCTAGGTGCTCCCTTTCATAGTTGATGGCTGCTTGGCTGGCGGAGGATCGGATTGATATGTCCCAATGTAACATTCAGCTGCGCTGTGTTTGATGACTCTCCCCATTCATTACCGTAACTGTTGCTTATTATTGTTGCCATTTACTCTTGGGGTGGAGAATGAACTTGTGGCTTGGGAGACCGGGAGCTCCTCCGATTTATAGGGTTTCTTCTTCTTTTCTTTCTTCCTGTTCTGTGTCTATATTTCGGGTATTCTTTATTGGGCGACAGACACACTGCTAGGGGGGGGTAGGCCGTAGCCTCTGCATGTGTGTAGGGTGGGGGTGAGGAGGGGGGGGCTTTTATTTTGTCCGTTTTCAGTTCCTATGGGCCTTATTTTTCTCTTCCTTTTTTAACTCCTTTTCTCTTCTTCTTTTCTTCGGGTCAGTAGGGTGGCTTGGTGTGGGGTGGGTACGGACTGGCGCGAAATATTTTGGTGGTAGTTTATCCTTCCATTGCTATTTATGTGCCGATACTTTGCTTATGTTTCTCTGTTCGTTAGATATCCTTTGGTAGGCGTTGCCCACTCTTACTCTCGCTGGACTGTATGGTTACTGATCCTTCTCTGTTTCTATCCTTTTACGTATATTGTTAAAATTTTAAAATGAACCTTAATTCTCCTGTTTCTCGGCAGTCTGATGTTTTCCAGTGTAATTCTGAATGCTTGCTACTTTGTATTGATGTACTGCTGAGTCACCGTATAACTTATGAAAGTGCTTAGACAGACGTCGAGGCCGGCCGGGTGGTTGTAGGCCCGTAAATGTTTGATGATACTGCACAATAAAGGTTTAAAAAAAAAAAGAAAGAAAAAAAAAAAAAAAAAAAAAAAAAAGAATCCTAGGGCTGCCTGAGTGCACTTTCATCACCATGGTAGAGAATTATGTTGATTCGATTCTGCGGACAATATTTGGAGACCGTCTCACACCCCTCTTTTGGGCAGAGCGAGCACATCGCTCCCTGGGGTCTGTCCTGTTCCATTAATGCTTGTATGCTACACTACGGGGGATTTAAGACAACATCCTACGGCTCAGAACAGAGAGACAGGAGATATTCAATATCAGTGAAATAAAATCTCCATTTACCCCGACTTTACTCTTGCTGTCCAGGCTGCCTGCAGGGAGCTTTTCCAGACAAAATGAATGCTGCTGAAGAAGCGCGTACTGTTTGCTTTGCTTTATTTGGCGAAACTGCAAGTCAAGTCAAACGGTAAAGCTCAAATCTTCACAAACCCCATAAGCAAGCATGCAAACGCACAGAGAAACCTCAACGGTGAAGAGGATCCTGAAAGTCCTCTTAGTTATAAAGATTATATGTAAGGACTGTTCATTGCGTCAGAGGCCGGAGCCAAGAGTCTGCACTGAGCCCCGGACTTTAGTGATTCCTGATGCTTCACCATGGAGATTGACCTCTCCGAATTCAACATGGACTCACACAATGCAGTGTTACAGCTAACTGCCCTTATTCTTGCTGTCAATGCACTGGGCCATTCATCTCTCCACCTCGAGATGGGGCAGCAATCTGACTTGCTGCACTGCCCAGTGGACTGTTCCAATGTGTTTGTTTTAGTTTGCTGTTACTATCTAGGGGCATGTTCTTCAACATGCGCAACAAAACTTGCAGATTGACCTAGAGTTGCACACAGCTGTTTTAGGGTCCCACGTTTACAGAATACACTGTCAAGGCAGACGACTCTTTACTTCCAACATGACACACACATCCACAATGACATACATCAGAGGTCCTAACGGTCCCAGAGAGGTGAGGCTAACATTTGTGCATCTTCGACACCACAAATTCAACATAATGCTCTTGCAGAAACTGAATCTGACAGAGGCTGTCTTTTGGCTGGTTGGGAGAGGTGCATGTGGCGACATATTCCACCTATGTGCGAGGGGTTGCGGTGCAGTGGTGAACCCTGAGCTCCTATGTGACAGGGCGGGAAGGTACATGATTCTACACAGGATATTCTATGGCACAGCGATCACTTATGCCTGCACGTATGGACAAAATGTAGTCCTGAGCCTTTCATGAAGATATCAAATAAAGTTACTGCCTTTGACCACACTATAGTTATATGAGAGGGAGACATCAACTTAGTGTTAGAGCCCTGTCCAGACAAATCACAGTCTGTGCGCAGGCCTCACCCATGAGCTGCAGCTCATTTTAACACCATGCCCAATGAACACAACCTCAGATATCTGGCGAGCTAGGCACCGTCATATCAGTGAAGACACATGGGTCACTGAGGTATGTGGAGCCTGTTTGTCCATGGAATATTGGCTGGCTACAAGAGAAATCGAGGTACCAACTATCACCATCGAGCATCTGCCATCACCATTATGTGACCATATGCCAGTCGTGCTGCAGCTAACCCAGAGATGTGCAAGCGGCCGTGCATTCATGTGGCAGTCACTGCCTTGGAGATCCGGTGTTCCTGGTGCATAACCAAACCCTATGGCAGAGTACTTTGCAACAAACACTGACAAGGTAGACTCCCCTGGGATGCTCTGGGAGGCCTGTAAGTTTTATATTAGGGGTTTGTATCACCAAACAGTCCATGGTGCTCAGAGATTCGAGGGTGCACTTGGCCACCCTGGAGCCCATGCTCGGGGAGTTAGATCTCCAATACTTCGAATCAGGTGATCTACGCCTCCTAGCACAGTTCCAAAAGAATCTTTCACAATACGAGAAGGCTGCTGAGAGACTTGGTTCCTGCATAAGGAAGCACCTTATGAAGGGGACAGGGCTAGTAAGATACTGGATAGCCCTAATTAGCAAAAAATGGAGTAGCTTCTACATTCTGGAGCGTAAGAATGATGAGGGGGCGACCTCACAGATCACTCATGACATTAGAGAGATGCTACTAGAGTATTACACCTCCCTCTTTTCCCCCACAGGAGATGTCCAGACAGACAAGCTCACTGAATAGTTTGACACTATCCAACTACTATGGCTAGACAATGCACTAAGACTGTACCTAGATGATCCAATCACAGTAGATGTAGTAGTATACACCATCCATAGCTTTCTCGTGGACAGGTCCCCTGGACTAGATGAGCTAACTGCCCAGGTCTATAAAGAGTACACAAAGACACTGGCCCCACATTCACTCACAATATATGTAGAAGCACAGAGCAAGGGAGCCTGCCCTCATCGTTAAGTGAAGTAATAATTATCAATATTCTCAAGCTCAATATGCAACTGAACTGTTCTGATACGCATAGAACCCCTTTCCATGCTAAATGTCATCAAAATACTGGATAAGCTTCTCGTCTCCAAATTCCTGCCCCTTTTACTGGATGAAGCCCACACCAGTCGGGCTTCATTACGGGACGTTTGACAACATAACCTCCACATTCTATTTGCATTGATATAATGAGCTGAACACACAACTTCCGGGGGCTGAGGTGTTTCTCAAAGCTACTAAAGCGTTTGACTCACTGAAGTTGCATTTTCTGTTTGTGTTGTTTCAGCAACTGGGCATCATTCGGACTTTTCTCCAGTAGATGGGACTCCTATACACACTTCTTACTGCCAGACTTTGGGATAATAGACTGTTCTCACCCATTTGAAGCGAACAGGGTATTATGCAGGGATGGCCATTTTATCTGATCCTTTATGCCATAGCAATGAAACCTCTGGCAGACCGCCTGAGGCTACACCATGCCAAGAGGAGTCTAGTTATATACAGCGCGCATACTAATACTCTCCATATAGTCAGACGGCAAGACTTTATAAGTCTGTAAGTCAGATAATAATCTTGTGCCTATAATCCACACATCCTTGCAGTTTGGCGAATTCACTGGGATAAACATTAACTGGTTCATGTCTAACATTTCCTTGACTGGGGCTAATGGCCACTTCCAGACGGAGTACCACTTGAGTGGGCTGGAGATTCGGTTGGGTACCTAGAAATTTGCGTCAGCGCAGATCTGTCCCAGCTATGGCATGAGCACTATGGCGTTGTGTGCTGGAGGACAGAGGCCCTGAGTATTCCAGACTGCCACTATCTGTGGCAGGAAGGAAGGATAGCTAGTCCATCCCAAATTTCTCTAATTATTTGTTAACATACCTCTCCGCCTCACTACAGCTTTCTTCGACAGAGTGTGAACATTGCTGACCCGACTAACGTGGGATGTGCAGACGCTGTCTTCAAGGAGGCCTGTGCGATCCTGATTTGGAGCCGTTTTATTACTACGCTCAGGCACAACATGCACACCACTGGTTTCACCCCACACTGTACCTATCATACACAGTAGTAGAAGCGGATACTGCAACTCCATGCCCATTAGCCACAGCAATATGAGCACCACCAAAACATCCTAGGGGCACAATAGCCATGGTGGGATGCACGGTTTGGGAGTAGGACTGGTTACCTCGTCGAGCACTACTGGACTGCCTATATGCTAATAAGCTGCAACAAGAGCATAGCCCAATGCTCCATCCTACTCAGGAGAGTCGGGCTCGGAGACAGTTAGCCCGGATGGGTCTGACTGAGATGGGCAACCTGTACCAGGACAGCACCTTCATTGAACTGCAGAGATTTTAGTACACTTAACTGTACTATCACCTCCAAGTGGCCTGTAAAACACTGCACCACACCTTCCCAAGAGAGCATACAGGACAGAAAGCCCTGGAGGGATTGTTCCTCTCCCAAAAAATTGATTACTAGAATCTACAGTGATATGGAGGCCAAGGGCGCCTGTGACCACAGCTAGGGCACCCAATCTTTGGAGATGTGTCCTGGACAAACTCTGACCAACAAACGCGGGGGGTATGGCCAGTACATAGGGTTTACTGGGGGAAGGGCACTCCGGTGGGGGGGGGGGGGTGGGGGGGGGGATGATGATTATGTGTTTTATACTGTAAAGATTTTAAGTAATCGCACAGTCAATAAAGTTACCCTTTGGCTGTGTCCAGACAGACGTGCTCCGCCTCTCTCGCTTCCTCCCCACCAAACTACAGGCTGCGATTAGTCCATGTCAGGTTTCTGCATAGAGTACAGCATAACCCAAAAGGGCTTTGTAAAACGGGGATGAGAACTGAAACTCAGTGTGGGTGGGGGAACGTTGACTTACTGCATAGAGATGTGACCGGGTGACTCAGTCCTGGACCATAGTGTTAGTGTATTGATGCTGTGAAACACTGGAGTGCCCTCAAAGGTGGGAGGGGGCCTCAAAGAGCCCTTGGTCACTCTGCAGAGACACCCCGTTGCCTCCACAAACCTAATGCCATGATGCTGCTCCTGTCTCAGCGGATGTTAAAAATCTGATAATACGATGGAGGCATCAGTCTCCCAGACATTAAGAAATATTCCTGGGCGGCCCATCTCGCGGCCGAGGCTGTGGGCAAGTGGCCAAATTTATGCACATTCTTTGGGAGTGCGAGAAAATTCAATGGTATTGGAGGAGGATAAATGGGATCATGAGTGAGGTTTTGCATAAAACTGTCCGCCCGAGGCCAAACGATGTCTCTTAAACGTCTGGGAACCCACTGATCTGGGAGGGGCGGAGAAGCAATGGGTCACACTAGGAGCTGAGGTGGCCAAAAGAGACATAGCGCAATTATGGGGAGGACTGGATCCTCCAACTGTTGTAACATGGAAGCGAAACATTGACTGGTGCATGTTCCATGAGAAAACAATCTATTTCGCTAGAGGGTGCCCCAAAAATGGTCTTGAGTCTGGGCGAAGTGGAATGCCTATAGAGGAGAGATATGTGTTGCACCAACTGCTCCCCTTGACAATGTATCCCTGTCACCTTGAATATTTGATCCATCAAAAATATTGCTTGTTGTAACTGTTCTGTATCCCCTGTGAAAAAATGTGCATAGTCATGCCATATCTCACTGACTGCTGATTTGCCAACTGTTTGTGTTTATTAAAATCAATAAAAAGATTATACAAAAAAATCTGATAAAACACTTTCTTTGGCTCTGAAATGTGGAATTTGTGGATATCCATAACATCTCACAGAAATAAAAAAAATCTTTTCTACCCGGGCCTAGTGATAACTTTGCATGTAAATAATAGGCCACAAAGGAAGACGTTTTCAAATACTGTAGGCCACTCTGCCACCAATCACTCATTGGACAGTTATGGGTCGATAGTATTAGGTTTGTTGCAAGTAAAAAGTTGTAGTGATAGTCGAGTGACTGTTGTTTATTTGAAGATCACAGGTGGGACCAATGGCTATGATATGGACTGAGACTGCTGTGGTTAAAGAACCACCCACAGCCACTAGCTTCGATAGTAACATCACTTCAACAAGAGGAGGTGGGTGTGTGTGGTGGGTGGTGGGTGGTGTGCGGTGTGCGTGTAGCTTCAGTCAACAATCACTCAGCTACTTACAGGCAGTGTCTATGCAAGAAGCAACACAACATCGCTTTGGGGTGATAGAGGTAGTAACTGCACAGTATTTCTCCAAGGTTCAACACATCACGTAACTGGTCTCCAAAGTCCACTAGGAAATCCAGTACCACGAAAGCAGACAATACAGAAATGTGATTTTTTTTAGAGTACCTGCAGGGGAAGCCTGTTGCTATTTATTTTCCAGGCTCTGGTCACCAGTGACAACTTCCTATTTCAAGACAGAGAAAACCTATAAAAACGCAGCAAGAACAGAAAAACAACAAACTACTGCAGGTGGTTTTGTGTGCTCCTCAATATTTCGCAATATATTGTTGAAAATTATGTAAGAGTTTATCAAGGCAAAGACAGTAATTATAAACGTGTAGGGACACGCACAATTTAAGATTATTGCTAAACAAAAAATGTACTTCTGTCAGACCCCAGCACAAGTAAAGTTGCTGCTTGATAATTCGAGGTAATGATAATGTATTTCTTCATTCTAATGATACTAGCTTTCAAGACAAGATCTAGCTCACCGCTGTACGTTCCTGTAAAATGACTTTTTCCTCCCCATCACATTTATCCTACTCTGGCAGGTAGAATGGATGGGCAGGGGGAGGTAAAGGCGCTGTGAGACCCACAGGTTGACATGCTGTATGATGCGTGGTGGTAACAGGCAAAGAAATAAACCGGCACATAGGAGTCTAGGTTGGTTTGTAATCTGCTGCTTAAAAGACAAGTATTTACAAGAGTGACCCACATAGTCAATGGAAGATGGATTCTTTCGAATATCAGCAGGATAAGCAAAAGTTATAGCACTTAAGATCCCAAACAAAGATAATTCCAGAATTTACCAGAATATTATGAATGAAAATGCTCAGAAAAATCACCATTTCAAATTGTGTGGAGATTTTAATTCTATATTCAATCCTGTGTGACAAACAGTGAATGAAGCATACAGGCCACATACAGGACAGGTTAGAAGCGTAATAATGATGCACAGCTAGTACTTTGAGCCTGTGGGTTCTGGTGCTCAATACAGACACTCAATTATCAACACTGGCACTTATGACAGCTGCCATATGATGGCCCAGTCTGTGTGATTTAGAGATAAGCAGAACAGTAGTAGTTTTGTTTTATTAATTCAAAATACATTTAAAAAAAACTATGAATACCTGCTGCCCAAACCATTCTTATAGCTTTTGGGGTCCTCGAAATGCCTGAAATGTCACACTTTTAGCAGTGTGATGATTAATAGCTGTGTGGGTACTTTAATGGCAGGGCAATGGGTGAAGTAAGCTGTGGTGGCCTCGTGATCAGAGCCCTGGCTCTTATTTCTTTGCAAAATGAGCACTGCAATATTAAACAGTCATCATATGGTGCGTCAACCCTTAAACAGATGGCAGTATACCTTTTATTGAACCTACATCAGCAATATTCTCGTACTGACTAAATGATAGTTTCTCAGATCAGATGTCATCAGTACACACAGAAATGAAAAACAATTTCAGATCAGTAGACCTCTGTGAATATCCAGCAGGTTTCAAAGCTTTGAATGCTCCCACGACCAACTCTTAGCAGAATCAATTTTCTGATATACACCATATCACTGGAATCATTTTTCTTAATAAATGAGGACACTGAACCAATTACAGTTGAGTGCAAAGCCATGAAATCTATCTACACAGGTATCAGCAGTCATTTGTCACTAAACAAACGAAATATTTTTTAAAAGGGCATGCGATACATCTGTATGCATCTCTGGAGGGCACTGATAGCACACTTGCTAGGATGATCAGGCCATAAGAAAGCCTAAACTCATTAGAAACTCAAATTAGCTGTACAGTCAGACCAGACTCCACTGGGCTTACAGCAAGTATATGGAAAAACCTCAAACAGAAACCATATGGGATTTTTAATTTGGGGTTTACACTGGTACATCCTAGAAGCTCTTACTCAGGAACAAGGGCAATACGTTCTAGTCAACCTATAGATAATTATTTAGTGGAAAGATATTTCAAAATCCCTGCAATATTTTTATCAATATTAACAACCATTACAAACAACAGAGGTCAATATCAAAGTGGATACCTTACTCGGACTAACAACTAAGTCCTACATCTCACCTTCAACAATTCAGGGAGAATTGGGACATCTTATTTACATGTCTTGATAAGAAATTAAAGTGTTCAGCAAGATGCAACTGAGAGTATGGAAAACCGAAATTTAAATGAAGTTTTTATATTTTGATAACATGATTATGATATACAATATCAAAAAACAAAAATAGATTAACAGAAAATAAATGCAGAGTTAAAAGATACCCAGAGTTATTATACACAAATCAATGCAGCAGCATTTAAAAGTTACAGGGAGCAATTGAAATTTTGGCCGTTTTGTTTTTTGCATTTATTTATTAGAACATATTGTAAATGTCACAGAATTACATGATAATTTAAATAGCTACTATACATTTGGGATTATTCAGCCTTTACCAAGACAAGAGGGTCTCTGTTAAAATCTCTGGTGGGCTACATTCCTTTAGACCCAAAGGAACCCAGTGGCCCATAACCATAGGCCATTGCTGGACCTGGAATTGAATATGCATTGATCAAGCCAAACTTCATATGGAGTTCATTTTGTGAGTTTAGCACTGTATTTTAATGCCATGGCCTTTTGGTTCATGCTAATTTTAAGTTGTGTTTTCTATATATTTATTTTGATTTTAGTACACGAAATACAGAGTATTACAGTAAAAATAGTAAATTTATAAACTGTACACACTGGCTTTTTACTTTTGTTTTTCATCACAAGTAAATGCTCACAATAATTTGCTTTACTTTGCTTCTCTTCCTAAAAACAATATAGGAAACATCCAAAAGGCCTCAGTAAACCAAAATCACATAATGTGATACCTTGTAATGTGCTATGGACCGCCCTGTTACACAACTGGGAAAAAAAGGGGAGAGGGAAGGGTGGCAGTCATATGGAAGTATAACACACTTACAATTGTTAGCTGGTCTCAGGACAAAATGGCCCCTAAAACCCTTCAAATACATGGAGCTGATCATTCAGTTTATAGAGAAGTCTCTTGTGTGAGGCCATAGTCACCATTGCTTCACTCCAATCTTTTAGAGTGGGGGCTGTAGTTATTTTTAAATCTTAGGAAGATGCACATTTGTGCCAGAGCTGCATCTAGCCAGTGCTTATTGTGATGAGTAACTTCCAGTATGTCAGAGAAGTAATAAAGAATGGACAACTCTATGGAAGGTGTTAAAGTTAGTACTTTTGCCAGTTATCCTCACACTTGGATCCAAAGCTTGTGTGTTTCCAAGACCTTATTGCTACTTAAACCTCCAGAGGGTGGTATCGACTGCCAGCTTTGCTATACACAGTTTGAGAGGATCCATGTCACTTGTGTAAAATCTTGAAATAGATTAATTTCAGCCTCGCTTCCCAGATCATGAGTGACTAGTAGTTCCGTCCAGTCGGAGTCCACCACTGCTGAGGGACTTTGGCTGTAGGTTTAGGGAATATATGGTCTATTAGCACTCCATAGAGTCCAGAAATTAGTTTCTTATAGTTACCCCACCTCAATAGGTAGACACGAACTGTTGAACCTCCCATTTAATTTTTCTTCCATCTGACCAAAGCATGTAGGCAGCTCCTTATTAGTAATTCTGAAGATAACTGGAGTTTAAACGGTATTCTTCATATAGTTCTTGGAATACCCTCATTGTGGTACTGGAAAAAAACTAGAGCTAGCTGGTGTATACCTTGTTTTGCCAACATGGTCCAATCCAGCGGTATCTCTGCATTGCTTCAGAGAGGCACATGGGAGTGGGAAAAGGCTGCCTTGAGCCAGTTTTTTTTAGACTGTAGTATACACTTGGAGTGTGTTGGATATGATAGGGTTGTATAGTGTCTAGTCAGGCGTGTTCTGATGAAAGATTATCTTGACAGCGGAGTTGATTTTTCTGGCATAATTTTCAATAATTAGCCAGTCCGGTGTATTGAGATCTTTGCAAATGTGAAATGCAAGATGTGATAGCTGTTGTGCATAGTAGTATGTGGTTATGTTTGAAAGTCAAACTTGTATCCACATATACTTGTGGTTAGCCAGTCTAGGACTTTTTTATTTTGCCAGCTATATGCTTTAATGAGTAACACAGTCTTTTTGAGCAGTTGATATGGGAAGGCAATTGGCAACATGCCCATCACATAGTGGGGGGCCACCACCATTTTCAACATCTGTACTTTGCCCCACAGTGTCAACTGTAGCACAACCCATTTTAGAAAGTCACGTTGCATTTGTTCAGTTAGTGCCGACAAATTGGCTGTAATGATTGTTCAGAAACCGTAATCAAGGTTGATTTTATCGCCAGTGAATGAAGAAAAGGGGGTGATAATTTCCATGGGGCTCTTTATTGATGATGGAGGAGAGGAAAGAGTAAGCAATAAATGGTAGGTGTTTACCACGATTACATGGTTTCCAGCCACGAACTATATCCACTTAATGGAATCAGCATTATGAATAGTGATTACCAGGAGATCTAGGACAAGCAGAATGAGCAGTGGGGGCAAGAGGCATACTTGTTGGCTTCTCCTGCCAATTACAAAACTCTGAAAAATAATTCTATTGCTGCTATGGGCTCTATGTAGATTTTATTTACCATGTTTATAAATCGGTGGCCTGGTCCATTCAATGTTCTGAACATATACCCCACTATACCCGATTGAAAGCTTTTCCCGCATTGAGGGAGTAGGCCACTCTTGTCTCATTTACCTGCCTGGAGCACCAAAGCAGGTGCATGAGAGTTCTGAGATGATTCCACGAACAAAGATCACAGACTAATCCTACTTGACGCTCACAGACAAGGTACAGTATCACCTTTTTAAAACTGTTTGCCAATACTTTAGATAGAATTTTGATCCCTTTATTAACTAGTGATATTGCTCTGTGGTTGCCGCAAAGTAAAGGTTGCTTTCAGGTTTGGGGACCAGCGCGAATACCGCTATCAAAAATTCTGACTTCAGAGCCATTTTGCGTTGTGGCTTCTAAAAGCAGTTTCCCTAACAGGTGGATTGGCTGTTCAGCTGCAATTTTTAAAAAAATTATAGGGAAACCATCTACCCCAGGAGTTTTACGTGTGGGCAGATCCTTGATGACAGCCCCAATGTATTCATATGTGATATCCCCATTAAGTAGCTGTTGGAGTTCAGTTCCCAGAGCTGGGATCAGTAGTTGGTACATAAAACAACCCTTTGATAATAGGATGTACATTCTACACTGATGCCATGTGGATTACTTCGCAGATTGCCTCAACTACTCTAAAATGCAGGCCTGGCTGTTTGGGACTCTTTGTTTAAGTTGCCAGCCAAAGGCCTGCCTGCTTTTTGGCTATGTTCATAGTGTTTGCTTATTAGCCGACAAAAAAGTATTGAATTCCTATCTTTTTCTGGGTCACAAGTTGAAGATTGGGGTTTATAGGATTTGTCATATATGGTTTATGTAGGTCTATTATTCCCTGCACCAATATGGTTTGTTTATGAACTTCTGTACTACACAAGTAATCTGGCTTGGTCTTGAATTATGAGGCCCTTGATATAAGATTTGAAGATGGTCCATAATGTCTGTGTGGAGTCAACCAAATATTTGTTTAAAGTACAGTAGTCTTCGAAATGCAACATTAACTCTTTTTTGTTTCCGTAGAAGCTGATATTGGGGTACTTTCTTTTGCCATATTCTATCAATGGGGCAGCAGAGTTGAAAGTTTAGATGCAGGTAGATAGGCTCACTGTCTAAAAAAATATAACGATCTCCAATTCAACAGTTCAGAATGTTAGGCAAGAATGCACTGTGTATCAGGAGGTAGTATTTCCTTGTTTATGTACCATGGGCCATAACCAGAATGTATATTCTCCTGCAGTAATATGGTGCAGCCTCCATGGCTCTGCTAAAGCACAGTCTGCCATTTAATCTTGTAAGAGATCTCTCGATATTCTGAGGTTCTAGTCTCAGAGGTCCAGGACTGGATCATTAGTAAGGTTCCAATCACCTCCAAGGACCATTGTGGATGTTACAAGTTCAATAAGGGTTCTGCTCAGTTGTGTGAAGAACTTGAATTTTGCGCTCTTTGTGCATAGATGGAGCCTATTGTGAATGTATGGCCATATAGTGTGAACTGAAAGGTGTTAAACAAAGGAGTATTGCGTTTTTTCTAATAGGTGGTATCAGTGACCCCCTGTTGAAGAAGACTCTGGGTGGGCAGTGCTGTAGCAGGTTCCTGAATGTCACCATTCTCTTCCCAGCCTATCGGTCTCCATCTGGGATAGGTGGGTCTCTTGGTTTAAGGCAAGGTCAGGCTTCTGGAAGTGTACATAGGCTAGAATATTTTTCCAGTAGGCATAATTGGTCACCCTGTTAACATTCGGGTCTTAAGGAGGTTGTGGAGTGCGTGGTCATTTTGGTTCAAGGTGGTCTGGTTTAAGTAATCAGAATAGAGAGTGTGCAAAGAGATCAGTATCTCTCTATTAGTCTTTATATAAGTGAGTATCCTTCAGTGGGATATTGTCACCTACCCTTTCTGTTTATAATATATATGTCATGTGGTATGTGAGGGAGCTATAATCAAGTAGTCGGATATGGTAGATGATCTCCATTACGGATTGAAGGCAAAATAGATTCATCCCAGTGTTTTAGTGTTGGGTCTTTTGGGTCTTTGATTCTACAAGTTTGTCTAGTACTTGGTTCCATAGAGACAGTGAGGTGGTCTTTTTCTGGAGACATTAGGGTGGACGAGGGAAGTGGTTATATCCATCTCTGTTGAGGCTACTGATTCTAGATACGTTTCGGCTTTGAGGATGTGAAAATTCCCCTCACCTTGCTTTGCCTTCTGTGGTGAGGATCATCATTGCTGGGTGAAGGCCGTATCTCATGCCCTTCTGTTTCAGCATAGTTCTCATTTCAAGAAACTTTTTCTGTAAGATATTTGTTTTTGGTGAAAAGTCTGCTGCAAAAGGGATTCTGGCTCCCTTGTAGTTATACAGGCCATGACATTTAGCCTCTTGAAGGATAAGCTTTGCATGCTGGTATTGCAAGAGGCACATGATAATAGGTCTAGAGGTAGGGCTGCTATGATATCTAGTTTGTCAGTGGAGGGTGACTTTTGAATTTCCTATAAGGGTTGGAAGGGCGCATTAAATAATTGCTGTAGAAATGTTAGTAGGCAGTGGCACATAGCATCACCTTCCTCTTCTGGTATGCCGTAAATATGAATATTGTTACAGCGACTACAAGCTTCCAAATCTTTAACTTTCTTCTGGAGGTGCCATACCTACCCCACCCAATCAGGCATATCTAATATTTTCTGGTCTAGTGGTCGAATTCTCTGTTCTGAGCTCTCTTTACGGTCATGTATTTTGGACATTTCAAAGAGGATAGGCTTTAGTTCCATGGCAGTTTTTATTGATGTTATGTCCAAGAAACCCAGAGTGATTGGGGTTGTTTTCAGTAGTGTGTCAAAGGAAGGGACTGATTTCTCTACAGGCGTAGTTGGTGTTGACCCCTTTAGTTTGCTTTGTTTCACAGATACTTAAAAAAAGCAGCTGTCTAGCCGACTTAAGACACTGATATGTTAAGTAACATTATAGTGGTAAAGACTGTCCACCCCTCATGGTCTGCTCAATTAGGAGGATTCAAGTATGTGTGTGAGATGTAAACATACAGATCACCACAAATAATGCAATGTCCCAAAAGGTTAAGTGAGTGTATAGGAATTGCGATTTAAAGCGCAGTCATATCAAGGCAGTGGCTCTGTGGGTTGATAATGGTTGATCAATCATCGTTATGGGGTCTACCCCAATCTAAGATGTCGGCTATTATGGGGAGTATGAGATACAAGGTCAAATTCTATGAATCAGGGTTTATCCCCTTAGCCTGCAACTATTTTGATTGCTGCGGTGCAGGAAACCAACAATAACTGGTATGATGAAAGGCGGTGAGTCTGTGGGGGGCAATCTGGCTCTGGAAAAAATGAGTGGGGCCCTTCAGGTTTCCTGGTGCATCACAACCCCATTCAGCGGTAAAGGTGTTCTAGGGCTGGGTTGAAGACTACTTCAGGCTTTGTGAAGAGAAAGTAGCACCAGCACCTCCAAGAGGTCATCCTGCGGCCGGTCTAACCTGCATGTGGTAAGTTAGAAACAATAGGTTTTCTCTCAGTGCTCCCCGGTCCCTTGAAAGCGCAGCTGCTGGATGCATTTTGCCGCAGGGTTTATACACTTGCTTCTGACAGCTCATGAGTCCCTTTGCCGCATGATTATTGGGTCCATCTGCGCCCCAGGGAATGATGACAGACAGTCACCCAACCTAGGAAGTGGATGGGAAATGGGTATGGCAAAAAATTAATTGCTTACAGGGCAGTCTAAGAGAATTTCTGTTGAAGGGGGCTATCTTTATCTGGACAAGGCTCCACCTTCAAGCCATGTTTTAGAATGGTAAAATACTGGTACTCAGAAAGGATTTTGTTGCTTCAATTTACACAACTATAGTCAACCTTTACAGATCCCCATGTTTTCACCGGTCTATTTGATGTAGCTTTCAGTAAGTGCAATGCCAAGGTCCTAAAATGTGTGACTCAGTAACATATCCTATTTGTTTGCCTAAGTTCATAACCATTGTGTTGGCACAGTTTTAGATCTTAGTTTCTCTGGTGGAGCCAAACAAAAGAGAATAAAGGAGGAAAATAGTGTGTGTCAAACACGACTGATCACACTGATCTCAAGCATCTGTTAGCTTTTTGCAACTTCATCAGGACTACAAAACCTTTATACACTGCGTCAATATCCTATTTCTTGTGAGAATGGAGGTGCCAAACCCTAAGGTTTTAAACACTCTGCTAAAAAGACATTCTTCCTGGCAGATGCACTTAAAGTGTGGGCTCCGCTGCTAGGCACATCTGGTTTTATGAAGGGTTCTATGCTTGAATATGTTTAATATGTATGTTGCTATGTACCGAAGGTGTAAAGCTGGCTGATTGTACCGTGCAAACAAAGTTCTGTAAATGTCTGTAATGTGGCCAGATGCTACTGCAGTATATCAGTGTTGCAGATGACAGGATTGCATCAGTAACAACCTCAGAGATACTTATGGTCAAATAGTAATCGAAAATGGTTGACATACACCATATGTAATGTAAAGAAATGGGCAACCCAATGTACCCTTGAGGGTTCGGGCCAAAATAAAGTAGTAGAGCAAAAGTACCTTCAAGGGATTTAGTTAGCGATCTTTTAGAATTCATTATAATTTTCAATAGAAAAACGCAATTTTGCTGCTCCAGGCCACGAAGTTATATTTCACAAGAGAGGTCCACAGACCATCCGTGCTATTTAGGAAAAATAAGATGTGCTGCCATAACGTTACTTAGACCGCTAGGCTCAATTTTTGTCTGAGGAGAGCGACATTCATACGCTCCGGTACCGATTAACGTCATTCGTAAGATTTAGGATTTGTTCTGAAATTCTACTGACTGTTGGGAGTCATCGTTCACAGGTTGCCTTAAATAACAAGTACTCTGCTTACTATAAAGAGGTCAACCAGTGTATTATCGTTTAGTCCTGAAGATGGTCTCGTCAATCAATTTCTAGAGACCGAAACGCCGACCAACGCTTTTTCTTCCATTACTCTGTATTTATTGCAACAAAGAAGAAAAGCGTATACAATTGTTACAGTGAAGTTGCTTTGAATCTGTATTGTCGGCTTCTTGTAACATTGTTTATATACTTTTTAGTACCCGATTTGAAAATACATAAAATAATTTTTCTATATACACCCGTTTTTGTTTTGTTTTGATTTTTAATCTTCATGCTGTCTTAGAGGACAATTTAGGTTGTTTGTTGTGACTATTAGCACAATTCACTCAAATAAGAAGTAAGGATATAAACTATCGAAATCTATTAATGAGAACAGACCGTCATCTATTTGGGTTTTCAACTGAAAATTATAATTAATTCTAAAAGATCGCTAACTAAATCCCTTGAAGGTACTTTTACTTTAATACACCATATGTGACTCATCCCATTCCTGCTGAGTGCCTGTAGCGTCTTTATTTCACCCCTAAAGGACATGGGGGCAGTTGGCCATCATAACTTTGGCATGGGAGCTGTTCATCTGGAGGATGTTATTCCAATTCCGGAACAATTGGAATGATTTCGTCACCCTCCCTGTTGTAGAGAGCTCAACGCTGAAAATCATGGTCAGGATCAAACAATAAAAGACAAGGTCCCAGTTAGACCAGTGACTCCAAAGGGCACCCCTAGAAAAACTTTTTGGTTAATTTTTTACTTTTAATGATGTAAAACATTTTTTGTTTTGGTAACACAGCCACTTAAAGAAAATAAGGTTAATGCTGCACGTAATTCAGCCCGTTTCTTTTGTCTGGTCAATACATAAAATTTCCAGCTAAAAATTAAGTATCACCTATCCGTTTCCAAACCTTACCTCACCATATGCAAAAATGGTATCAGGGCTTGGAAAGCATTACAAATTTCTACACATAACGCTATCTCAAATAACCACCTTCACCAATCGCACGTCGTGGATAGTCCCCTTTCTTTCCAAAGCTCAGGAAGCAAGGCAGTGTCAAATAAGGAACTAAATAAAATGACATTCTTACCCTTGGAGGCAATCAATTAGGGTTGGTAAAGCTCAGCTACTCTCCCGAAAGGGTATCAAGAAGCTGCTCCTCTGTGCTTGGGGGGGGAAGGGAGATCCCTGTCCTATCAGGTGTGAGCAGGCCGGGCGCTCATGGTGATTTATCAAAAAGCCAGGTCTGGAGGTCTTTAAGGAACTTGGACAGAGTTGGTGTCTGGCAGAGGTGGAGAGGGAGGGAGTGATTAGCCTTAGCCGCGAAGTAGGTGAAGGAGCGTCCTTCTGTTCTGGTCTTCTTGATGCGTGGTACTGTTGCGAGAGTGAGCTGGGCTGAGCGGAGGGATCTTTGGGGTGTGTGCAACGCGAGGCGATGGTTCATGAGGCAGGCCGGTGTTGTGGAGGGCTTTGTAAACGTGGGTGAGAAGCTTGAAGGTGATTCTCTTCTCGATGGGGAGCCAGTGTAGTGCCCGCAGGTGTTGGGTGATGTGGCAGTGGCGCTGTAGGTTTAGGACAGGTCTGGCAGCGGCGTTCTGGATGATTTGGAGTCTGGGGTGAGGTTCTTTTTGATCCCAGCATAGAGTGTGTTGCCGTAGTCCTGTCTGATGCTGATGAGGGTGTGGGTGACGGCTATCCTGTGTTCGAGGGGGATCCAGTTGAGAGTTTTACGTCAGAGGTGGAGGGTGTGGAAGTAGGAGGAGGTGACGGCGTTGATCTGGCGATGCATTCTGAGTTCGGAGTCCAGGATGATTCCGAGGTCGAGTGCGTGTTCTTTGGGTGGGGGTGGTTTCCCAAGAGCTGGGGGCCACCAGGTGTCGCTCCAGGTATCGGGATGTGGGCCTATGATGAGGACTTTGCATTTGTCTGTGTTCAGGTGTAGGCAGCTATTCTTCATCCATCTGGCAACTGATGCCATTCCTTCCCGGAAGTTGTGTTGCGAGATGTTGGGTTCGTTGGATAGTGAGAGGATGAGTTGCGTGTTGTCTGCGTCTGATACAATGTTGAGTCCGTGTGATCTGACGATGGGAGCAAGAGGGGCCATGTAGATGTTGAACAGTGTAGGGCTGATAGATGATCCTTGGGGCACCCGTAGGTGGTTATCGTGGGCTCCAAGATGAAAGTCACCCAAACCCACAGTAAAAATAGATGCAAACAGGGCTTATTTTGAAATACATTGCATGGCCAAATTAATACTCATAAACATCCACTTAAATATTCGTAGATCACAGGTGTAGTAAGTACTCCAAAGAAGTTGCTGTGCAACTACTTTATTGCCAAGGTAAAGAGCAGAGCAATCATGGTCTGTCCAGTAATCCAGTCTCCTTCAACTGCTTCTCCCGGAATCCCCACACAGCAATAGAATCAGAACCCATTTACAAAGCATACAAACAAGTTGACAGGAGTCCAATCCAGAAGTAACTTGTTTTGAAGCTCTTGTCTCCTCTTCAGACCTAGGGTACTTATCCAACATTGAATTTGAAATTATTTGCATCTGGATTGGAGTGGAGTGGAGCCAGTACAATGGATAGCACTACCCTTTTAGCTTTGTTTCCAATGAACGTCTGTACGTTAAAATACAGGATTATTTTCTAGACTCGGCGCAAAACACACGAACTTTGCTTCAGGCATTAGATATTAATAAGTATTATCTAATACATTGAAACTACTCATTATTGTACACATCTTAGGCGTAAGCATTTCTAGAGCTTTATTAATACCTTTTAAGAATGATATCTTATCCACCTATCCTTCCAACCCTCTAGATAGATAATATTTCAAAGGGACAGTTTGCTACTCTCTAGTCTTCAATTAAGCCTGCCCCATAGAGAATTTTGCCTACTATTTTAAAGCCTCACAGACCTCAATTTCTGATCTTTACTATTTCAGATAACTAACCCACTTCACCTCATCTGGTTAAGTATGGTAATTCAAAAAAGAGGAGAATCATTATGCAGTGCAAGATATGCCATAGCAACTACTGACTGCCCCACAATACAAAGAAAAGGCCTCACTCTACTTGCTGCGCTTTATCGTCAGCAATCAGACTGCTGGATGTGGGTATTTGAATGGAACACATGCCGTTTTAAGTGTCATCTTTCCCAATCAGGGAATATAAAAAACACAATCACATTAGTCAGAACAAGGTCAGGGAGCACTGCAATCAGCATCATTCAAATTGTTAATGTATAATGATTTGTGATCTATCCCGTTAAAACTGCGAATTTGTGAGATACTGAAACATTGTTATGGCATCACAGTGAATAATGGCAAACCAAACAACATTTTCCTTCGGGAACAGAATGTGTACTTTTTATATGAGCTGAACCAGTGGGGTTACTACATCCAGTGTAGAAGAAGTTACAAACTGTGGACTAGCTGGTATTACAAGAAGTCTAGTATTTTAAATATTTATTTTTTTAATTGTACATCTGCATAAACGGTCTCTTATGGCAGAATTCTGTCTACAGGTCACCAGTAGACTTTCTGGTTACTTATCGGTTGCTATACAGCGAGAGCTCCTACTGTGTCTATAACATATGATTGAACGTAGTCGAGTGCGCTCCCGCACTCTTGTTGTTTGGTTTCTAATGCCCCTTGCGCACACAGTGACATGAGTGCTTGGTTTTCTGCACTCGTGTCCTGTGTGCATGTGATCATTTAAACTTACTGTGTGCAGTGTGTGTGGCTGGATGGCCAGCTTGTGGGTTGTTTGTATTCGGATTGAAGGGGGGATATGCAAGGGCAGCGGTTGGAGGCATTCAGAAGCTGGATTCAACTTGTATCTTTATATGTTCATCCGTGTGGATTAAAGAAGAAAAGAATACCATCACCTGTTTCCTGTCTATGTTCAATTTACTTAACACCCACCACAGGGTCACATAGCCTTCTCCAACCCAGTTAGTATTGATTAGCTAAATTGTGTCTGTGCCCTCCAATCCCAGGGCCAACACCTCAATTAAACTAGAATATTAGTACTTTTTTGGGCGGCGAGGGGGGTAAATCACCCAACTCATGGAGGCCTGCAACACAAGGTTCTCTGGAGTCAGGTGTGAAGTCAAGAAATGAGGTCGCCCAGTGTTGGTTTATGATGCGTTGTGGTAGGGCAACCCACTGCTGAAGCAGAGAACAGTTCTGGTCTTTAAGGTGGCCAGAGGATGAATCCAGGGCATTCTCGAGAGTTAGCCAAGCCACTGGTATTCTGAAGGCCAAAGTAAAATCCAGAAATGTTAGAGTCGGGAGGAAACCCATTAGCTGCCTCCTCATTATAAAAAAACATGTTGGAGGCCTTGAATGGCATCTAAATATTTTACAGGGAAATTTCCCCCTTCCTTTAGCAGTACAGCTGCCTTTGAAGAAAGACTGGAGGAGAGCCCTCATCAGCTTCAGTGTTTGCTTTGGTGATAGTGTGTCTCGACGTTGGACGAGCCTTTGCAGAGGATGATTCTAGATCCGAGACAAGGGTGCAGACATATCCAGAACTGGCCCAACAGGGGCAGGAGAATTAAGCACAGAAGCCAGGAGGCATGATGCTGGTAGGAGAGCAGGCTGGCTTCAGCTGTGGGCAGTCAGCACAGAGAGGCCCTGCTGGTGGAAGCATGACTGTGCCCCACTCCACCTCCTTTAACATATCCGAGGGGATGGCAGGCATGCCAGAGGGACCAAGAACTATTTGAAATATTTGCAGCAGGGCATCCTTGAAGGCCTCCATTTGTTGAAGAGTAGATGAAGGTACTGAGAATGCAGGGTACATTGCCTCCAGATTCGGCACAGGGTCCAAGTTAGATGCCGAGGTCTGAGTCACATGTGCCCACTCTGATCTCTCCCAGAATCAAGTGACTGGACATCAATGGAAGTCTGCTGTGCTGTTTCTTCAACTTGAACATATTTTTCGACTTCTGCTTGGATGTACCTAACGAGGGCAACCTCGACGAAAAGGACCCCAATTTTAGGATCCACATCATACAACTTGCCTTAAGATGTATCAGGGTTCATCTGTTGAAGTCATGCTAGGATCCGAGACATACCCTAAACAGACTTCATGAGGGTCCGCAGCCAACATTTGCTTCCAATATGCTTGCACAGCGCGAACGCTCTTGCTTTCAAGTACGACATACATGCACATGCAAAATCCAATCTGAGCCGTTTTGGTGAAGAAAAAATATAAAATAAATCAGTAGGAGCGAAGCTCCACATCTGTGTCTTCAGAAGACGAAGAACCGATGTCAGGGCACATACTTGGAACCTTTATAGGGGTTCCTTGTCATCATATTCATGGGCAGGATGGGGTCACGACAGAGGCAGAATGTGCCACCTACCAGAGGAGATAAGCTATTGCAAGAGTTACCACGGAAAGAAAGAGTCAGATGGTCCCACCTACCAGAGTTGAGAAGATATTGCAAAAAGGCTGCTACAGAAAGGCTGGTGCTTGCGTAAATTCACAAAAAAAAAAATCATTACCACCAAAATCCAGAATTAAAGCCTGCAGCAAAAATGGCATCATGAGCAAATCAAATAGCATCTACATGGCAGCCAACTGCATACGAAATTACACACTAAAGGTTCATGGGTAGGGCTGCAGTACAACATGTGTCAAAAGGGGTAGAAACTAGGAACCTCAGCCACCACAGTTAAAAAATAACAGTGCATTAAATGAACTAGTAGTCTGGCAGAAAACTGATGATCGGGATAGTGAGAAGAGGCACCTAAAGACACCACTGCAACCACTAAAAGGTTAACTTGACAGGATGCCCAATCATTGAGTTATTAAGGTGAAGAAACTGTGCGTCACACCCAAGAACTGAAACTAAAGTGAGGAGTTGGAAAACAGAAACTAATAACAAGCGCATTCATTGACACCATTATTAAAAATAATACACGTTATGGAGCTGCATATACTGGCACGAACAAGGTTACTAAACTGCTCCAATTTATAAACTCGTTTTCAGAGAAACAGAGATCAAAGGGACGTTCTTGACAAGTTATCTGTTTTTACTTCGGACTGTACTGTTATTTTTGCCAACCTTCACGGTGAGAATTGGGACACACGTTACATTTTTTAGACATTTTTGTCTTTACTAAGAGGGATTCACTGGACTATCTAGACGTTTAAGTGGAAAGGTGCCAGGAGAAAGGGCGATAAACAAAGCAAAATGGGAAGACCAATCGCCTCAAGTAAGAGCGCGACTCCGAGTGAGTACGTAAAAGACTTATCACATCGAGTCTTCTTTTTCACAGAAGCGATCCAAGATTCAAAGCTAGAAAAATTTCCACATTTAAAAGCACAGTAACAAACTTTCTACATTAACATTTTTCGGGAAAAGACGCTAACAAATTATTCTCTAGGAGGCACAGAACTGAAATAAGGGAACGGGGGGATATGGAAGTCACAAACACCTTACCTTCGCGGGAAACCGGCTGGATGAGGTGGTTCGTGACTGTGTCGCTCAGTGCACGCAGTTCGGCAGGGTTCAGACTCTCCAGCAACTCCCGGCAGCCCGCCCGTTCAGTCTGGCTCAGCCTAGCCATGGCTGGAAAACACCATCCCAGGAGGGGAAGCAAGTGAGTGAGGCAAGTACCGCAAAAGCGAAAGGGCAGAGAACGAGAGCGACCAATGGATAGGCGAGAATAACGGGGCTGGGACCTTTCATCCGCCAATGGAAATATGCGTCACAATTGATTCCGAATGAAATCACAACAAATACAACTTGGTTCCGGAGTTCTTACTGCGCAAGTGGGTGGCGCATGCGCATGGGGAGGGAGGTCAGCTGGTATACATGGAACAGAACACTGACAGCTAGGACATAATCAAGCACTGGCAAAGCAAATAAATCTCGCCTGTTCGGGATCTATTGGCTTTTGTCAATGTTTTTTTTGTGGTCTCTTGTGGTGTGGCGTACTATGCAATGGCCTGTCATTCCATACTGTCGTATGATTTGGTCCGTCATTCTATTGTATAGACATACCAACGTTTTAGAAGAGGAAAGCGGGAGACAGTAAAAAAAACAAGCATTGGCATAGCCAATAGGTCTCGCTTGTGGAACCTTATAAGTATTTTGTTTTGCAGCACAATATCCTTGTAACTAAATACTTATAAGGTCCTACAAGCGAGACCTATTGGCTATGCCAATGCTTGTTTCTTTTTGGAGGAGGAGGAGGACGGCGAAGGTACTTTTGCATTAATCCACACAGGGCCGGTCCTAGGCCTTCTGAGGCCCCGGGCGAAAGGGAAGATGCGAGGCCCCCCTAGATGCATATTGCGTCACAAGAAGTGACATCACAGAAAGCGACATCGCAGTACTATTGATCTTATTTGGCATCACTGAAGCTAACTAATGTGGATATCAGTAACATGGACAAAAAGTAGAGGGGATTGAAAACAGGTGAGCAAATATCAATTAATTATAAAAAGTAGATACAATTAAATATTGCAATCAAACAAGGTTGAGAGAATGAACACAATGCTTGTTGCAAAATGCAGTGAGGTCACAAACTCCAAACCAGATCGCTTGTAACCACAAAAATGCTTTGAACATCTGGCCCATGGCTCTTCTAGCTGACAAGTTAAAACTTTTTGATTCTGCTGGTTTTAGTTTGAAAGTGAAAATTACATAGATTGGTCCAAAGATCGCCGACCTTGCACCAGGAAGCCCAGCACCTACAACAGTGATTACTCAGGATCAGGCACGACGCCCATTGGGCTCAAAGGGCTTCAGCATCTTTTTAATTGAGATTTTTCAAACAAAAAGTACAGGCACAGTATAGAAGAAAGAGGAGCAATCGTGTAGTGGGGTATGAGGACTGTGAGACGGAACAGCATGCTTTGCTATCAAGTTGTAGAGTCAAGGTAAATGTAAATGTAAATGTACCATCATGACGTAACATAACATAGTAACATTTAATCTTAGTATCCTAGGTCATAGGTGCTTGAGATGAGTAAGGAGCTATAAGAGGACTGGCGAGTGTTGAAGCGCAGAGAATTCTAGAGGAGGCCACCTCACCTACCGGTAGTGAACAGCAATGTAGAGCAGACTTTTTGTGCAGTGGCGAGCGTTACTATTACGTAATCTGTAAGGGTGTGTAATATACCGACCTTGGAAGGTTAAAAGTGTTAGCTTGCCTAGGCACGATTTACGTGTAGGAACCGCAGGTCAGGAGCGAGCATCTGATTTACTGACACATCTTGCCAGTAACGCATAAAGAGCATCTTCTGGTCTATGCCGTACTTCAGGACTAGAGGATAAAATGCATTTTGAAGCAATATGGTTGAGATGTGATAGCATGGCCATCGAAATGATCACTGCAAGAAGTCACTCAGCACCACCACAGCACCACTCAGCACCACCACAGAATCACTCAGCGCCACCCCAGCATCACTCAGCACCACCACATTATCACTCAGCACCACCACATTATCACTCAGCACCACCACAGCACCACTCAGCACCACCACAGCATCACTCAGCACCACCACAGCACCACTCAGCACCACCACAGCACCACTCAGCACCACCACAGCATCACTCAGCGCCACCACAGCATCACTCAGCGCCACCCCAGCATCACTCAGCACCACCACAGCATCACTCAGCGCCACCCCAGTATCACTCAGCGCCACCACATTATCACTCAGCACCACCACAGGACCACTCAGCACCACCACAGCACCACTCAGCACCACCACAGCATCACTCAGCACCACCACAGCATCACTCAGCACCATCACAGCATCACTCAGCAACACCACAGCATCACTCAGCACCACCACAGAATCACTCAGCACCACCACAGATTCACTCTGGAACACTACAGCATCACTCTGGAACACCACAGCATCACTATGCGCTACCACAGCATCATTATGCGCCACCACAGCATCACTCAGGGCCTCCACAGCATCACTCAGGGCCTCCACAGCATCACTCAGGGCCTCCACAGCATCACTCAGGGCCTCCACAGCATCACTCAGCGCCTCCACAGCATCACTCAGCGCCTCCACAGCATCACTCACGGCCTCCACAGCATCACTCAGGGCTACCACAGCATCACTCAGGGGCACCACAACATCACTATGCGCCACCATAGCATCACTGAAAGCCACAGCATCACTCGTCGCCACCACAACATCACTCCGCGCCATCACAGCATCAATCTGTGCAACCATTCAACAACAACTGGTTCAAATATATTCTCTCAATGTTTCAAGCTTTATTACAAATGTCACAAAACGATGTTAATATTTCACTTCTGTTCTTGGATTTTCTTCACAATAAAATACACTGAACATAATCTTCACAAAAGTTCTTTACAAAAGTTTAAGCTATTGCCATTATAAATTACAATCACTTTTATTTAAGTATTAATTAATTAAAAAAATTAAAAGCCATTGTTATTTGTAATATCAATACATCTAAGTCACGTAAATACAAAATATGTTGCATTACAAATGCTATAGGTGTCACATTTGCTAAAGTTATAACTATTGGCATTGTAAATGACAAATCTATTAATTTAGCTATTTTCAAAACCAACACATAAATAATAAAATTGTCATTTACAAGACCAATAGCTCAAACTTTCCTAATGCGAGACTTATTGCATTGCAAATGCTTGTTTAAAAGGTCCACTATACTTAAACGGCAAGGTGCTGTTCTACTAGTAATTTATGAACGTGGTTTCCACTGCAATTGATTTTGCTTCACTTACATTTTCACGTCTCTGCTTCCTGCCCAATAGCCACCGATGGCTACAATGCCCACATTACAAAGATAACAATTTTGTAGTCCAGGACAGGCTCATTGGAGGCATACATTGCCACCTTCACTGACTTGCTGAATGTATCACCAATATATGAATGAGTCCTGCTTAAAACTTACACTCTTTCTGCGCTTTCTGAAACAGACATAGAAGGCTACAAGGCCCAGGGAAGGGGGCCCCCACACCATGACCTTCCAGCTCGATCCAGTGCTATGAGGCCCTGGGAGGGGGCCCCCCTCCCCTGGGCTTTCAAACCGTAACAAGGCACTTCCCAAAACACTGCAGAGAGCTCATCAGAGAGCAAAAAAAAAAAAAAAAAAAAAAAAAAAAAAAAAACGTCAGCTGAAGGGGTGTGCTTCAATTGTAGCTGTATCTAGCTTAGATGGCAACAGTAAATATATTTTCGATTTGTATGTAATACTGCCCCCCTGTGTCAGATCAGTACAAGTCAAATATTGCTTCTGCATAAATGAAATGCGTTTAATTTATCGACACTGCCCTACCAAGATTCGAAGTATAACAAAAGCCAGTTGATCTGGCTGCTCCCTCCTCCCCTCACCCACCTTCTCTTACCTGTGTCTGGCTGGTGCTCGAAAGAAACAAAGGGGCCTCTGTTGCCTGGATACAAAATGCCCAAACAGAGCCGAGAATGGCCGGTACTTAACCGAGGCGCTGCGGGGGCCCTGTAGTGAGCTGTGAAAGTGTGACCTTTAACAGGGGCGCGAGGCCCCCTGTGTTTTGCTGAGCGCGAGGCCCTGGGCGGCTGCCCACACTGCCCATGCCTAGCGCCGGCCCTGAATCCACATATTGATTTTCCTCTAGATGACTCCAGTAGGAAGAGGATGCGTTTCTGTTGTCCGAGTGCCAGAAGCGCTCTGTATTTCTCTTCTTTAATGTTTTATTCAGGCGCTGGGCAATGTCACCTGGGGTTGACCACACTAGTAGTGTGACACTACTCGGGGTATTCACAAAGATTTGCGTAGAGCGGACCCAGCTGCACTCTGTGCGAATGAACTTCCCCACTCTCTGGTTGCACGGGCCGCTATATTCAGAGTAGCCGCTACTGTACACAACTGAACGAAAAAGGCGCTGTTACTACAGGTATCCACCAGGCCATGATCGAGTGATTGCACTGCCAACAATTAAAGGGCATTGCCTCAAAACAGGCTACACGCATACATGGCAGAGCAAAACACGTGTCAGCTGGGCATCAGCTAGGTGAAATGGCATTTATTTAAATGTATGAATGCGAGGTTTAATTTGGTTTTTAAGAATAATGTTTTCACCAGGAACGTTATAAGAAAGCAAAGCACGGAAAACGTCGGCACAAGTTTTCAAACTACTTGTGAAAGAAAGAAGGGCTGCTCACACTTACGACAACCTTTTCTTCTGGGGCGCTCTGAAGAGCAAGGTCGTTGTGCTATTAAGGGAAACTAGGATTTATTAATTTCACACGGAATCGTCGTTTGTTCCTCACACTCCCTTTAGTCCACCCCAAGGGCATTTACGTCATGCCGCTCGGCGAGTTAACCTCCATCGCTGAGAAATTGTCTAAATGTTCCGAGTTGGGTCCCGTACGATGTCGGGCCAGTCTTTCAGTATTCTGAGGTCGATAAATTGGGCACCATTAAATTGGGTATTAAAAACATGCTATTTCCTGCTTCGGTCGCTGCGGGAGTGGGGCATGAGGAGGGGCTATACTAGGCGTGGGTAAGGCGACGTGCCGCTCTTGAAACCTTAGCATACACCCCACAGTTCAAATGCTCACATACAGTGACGCCTAACGACCACGGTTTCATCTGTGATACCCGTAAAGTCTTAGCTCACAAACGTAACAACTACGTCTCGTCCTGTTTGGGTAT
This sequence comes from Lissotriton helveticus, assembly GCF_964261635.1. Classification (NCBI taxonomy): domain Eukaryota; kingdom Metazoa; phylum Chordata; class Amphibia; order Caudata; family Salamandridae; genus Lissotriton; species Lissotriton helveticus. The sequence goes on along the minus strand of NC_136069.1, from coordinate 1,045,247,280 downwards.
TATAAGACAAGCACGATCACAGCAATGCATACTTCAGTCTGCCCAATGAAATGCATCGCAGGCTCCAGCAGCAAAGAAATGAAAGAACTGAAGTCTGACGTAGGTTTGTAAATCTGGAGAACGGAGCTCTCCCTGCTCCTAATTCCTACCTATTGAAGCTGTTGTGCGGGGCAGAGAGGACCCGCGCGTGTTATATGCAGACACTTTGTCACGAGGCGGGCACTCCCAACCACGGGCACGGCGTATACTCACTCCCACGGTGGCTCATCAACGAAGCCGTGGAGAGGGAAGCGCCCGGGAGAGGCTATCACGGACAGAAACTGCCACAGTGCTGAGTCAGACATCCTGAATACGGCTTCCACGACTGACCGAAACGTGTGATCTTGGGCCCAAAACTATCGCCACATAAACATTTGCGCATCTATAAAAATAAGGAGCAGTTAAGTGATGTCAGAAAATATGACATTGGGATTTAAAGCAGCATTCGCCTGTAAATACCACCTGCCGATTAAAATCAGCTCTTAAAGTGGAGCTAAACAAGTATATGTTCCTGGCAAGACGAAAGTACGCTGATGGGAGGCGGCTTTATGGGTTTTGCAGAAGCCTACTAAACAGATTCTCAGTATCAAACACAAATATCCGATTTATACGTATGTTCTAACCGATGCTAGCGGAGATTATTTTATTTCGATTAGAAAGAACCCGTGCAAAGATGAAGACAGGTGAAATGCGAAAAAAAGAGAGACGGGTAGTGGTAGGCGAGAGAAAGCGAAGGAGAAAGTAAGTGAGAACGCGAGGGAAATAAATAGGAAGAGAAAAGAGCGCGTGCAGGAGAAAGAGAAAGCGTGAGATAACTATAAAAGTACTTAAGAAAACGACAATGAAAGAAAATAAATAACAATGCGTCAGAATGTGAAAAACAAATGTAAAAGGTAGTATATATATATGTGTGCGAGGGCCAAATCGGGTAGTTAAACTGAGGGAAAAATGTTGCCAATGAGCTAAAAGTGTGCTCCTGGTAAAAAAAAAAAAATGCGTGCGCCGGGAAAGGAAGGCAGAGAAGGGGAGGGGGAGGAGAAATGCGAGACGGCGGGCAGGGGAGCGGCGAAAATGACTAATTAGGGGAGGAGAAGCCGCAGAGCACACGCTGGGCGAAGCCCTTTGATGTGCTGTGCGGCAAATGGTGGGAGGCTGATGCGCGTTCATGTTTGAACACGTGGTTCACATGAACTGCATGAAAACGCCATGAAAACGCCAGCAAAAAGCTGGTGGTTTCATGATGTTTTCGCCGCTTGAATTCTCGCTCCGCTCGATGCGCATGCGCGCATCGATAGGTCGCGAGACCTAAAAATCGGGACATTGTATTTCCCACATTGACTTATTTTGAAGCAGGGGTCATCTCAGGCAGAAGACAGCCCAAAAAAGTATTTTTTGCTTAAAAAATTGGGAGACTGTCTCCTGAATTGGGTCTATTGGCATGTGTGGAATGCTATGACCTGTCATGCTGTAGTATGGTATGGTTTGTCATTCTAATCTATAGTATAGCATGGTATGTCCAGTCATTCTGTACTATGGTATTAGGATATGGTCTGTTATTTCATGGTAAGATACGGTATGGCTTATCATTGTATAGTATGGTATAGCCTGTCATTTTATGGCATGCTATGATGCGGCTGTCATTGTATATTATGGCATGGCCCTTCATTGTATAGTATAGTATGGCATGGAATGGAATGGTATGGTCTGTCATTGTATAGTATGTTATGTATCTATCATTGTATAGTGTAGTATAGTATACTGATTGTATAGTAATGTATGGCCTGTCGTTGTATAGCATGGTATATTATAGTATGGCCTGTCATTGCACAGAACGGTATGGCCTGTCACTGTATAGTCTGCCATGGTATGACCTGTCATTGTACAGTATGGCATGGTACAGGCTGACATTGTATGATATGATATGGCCTGTCATTGTATAATATTGGATGGCTCTTCGGTTAAACAGATCGGCGTACACCCTCCCCCCTCCCCCTTCAGCACCTTGAGACCCTCACGGGTGAGTAGCGCGCTTACAATTCCCTGATTGATTGATATGGGCAGTCATTGTAACAATCAAACAAACAGCATTTGTAAAGTGCAATGCTGTCACCCCTAGGGGTATCTGGACACTGTGTCTCAGTCGAAGGGCCAGGTCTTGAGTCTCTTTCTGAAGTCTGTGAGCAAGGGGGGAGAAGGTCGTTCCTGGTCTTGGCAGCTATGTACGAGAAGGAGCGGACACCTCTATGGCAGTTACAGATGCAGGGGTGTGCAAGGGTGTGCAAGGGTGAGTGAAGAGGAAAGCAGGTGTCTAGAGGGTTGGTGGAAGTTCAGTCAAAGGTTGATGTTGGCAGGTGCTAGGTCGTGGAGGGCTTTGTAGGCGTGCATGATGATCTTGAACTGATATCTATTCCAGAAGGGGTGCCAGTAGAAGTCTCTCAGGTGGGGGGCGATGTGGGTTTATTTGGGAAGGTCCAGAATGAGTCTGGCTGCGACATTCTATATGGTATGGAGTTTTCTGAGGAGTTGGGTGGAGATGCCGGCATAGAGGGCATTGCCGTAGTCGAGGCAGCAGGTGACGAGGGCCTGAGTGACGGTCTTACTGGCATGGCCTGAATGACGGTCTTTCTAGTGTTGACTTGAATCCATATGAAGATTCTGCAGTGAATGTGAAGTGTGTGAAAGCAGGAGGAGGCAAATGCGTTGACTTATCGTTTCATGGTCAGTTGGCTGTCGAGGATGATGCAGAGCTTGCGTGCATAGTCGGTCAGTGTGGGTGTGGGTCCCAATTCTGCAGGCCACCAGCTGTGGTCCCAAGCAGAAGTGTTCTTCCCAAAGATCAGTAGTTCAGTTTTGTCACAATGGAGTTGGAGGCATCTGTCTCTCATCCATTTGGCTATGTTGGTCATGGTGTCGTGGAAATTGGTTTTGCCTTTGGCGGGGTCCAGGGTGAGCGAGAGGATCAGTTGAGTGTAATCTGCCTAGGAGATTATGTTGAGTATGTGGGACGTACGATGTCTGAGAGGGTGGTCACGTAGATGTTGAACAGGATTGGGCCGAGGGATGATCCTTGTGGGACAACACATATGTCGTCTTTGGTGAAGGTGAGGGGAGGCAGTAGGATACTCTATGTGCGTCAGTAAGAAGAGGTGATCTACTTGAGGGCATCTTGCTGTATGCTATGTTGTTGAGTTTGCTAATGAGGGTGTTGTGGGAAACACTGTTGAATGCTGCTGAGAGGTCAAAGGGGATCTGAGTCACCATTTCTCCACGGTTGAAGGGTGGTCCGATGTCGTTTGTGACGGCGATCGGCATGGTCTCAGGGCTGTGGTTAGCATGGAATCCTGATTGTGAGGCGGCCAGTAGGTGGTTTTGTTCCAGGAATTCGGTGAGCTGCTGGTTGATGGTGTAGGAAGGTGGATATCTGACTATATGGTTTCCTCAACTTTTTGCCTAGTATTTAGCTGGATTTTGACTTAGTTGGCCTGGGATCCTGCTATTCAGGGCCCCAGGCTATCGGCTCTCCCTGTAAAATGGACTCCATGTACTTTAGGTACATACCTGATTGGGTATTGGGTCACCTTTGTGAGCCCCTGTATAGTGTACCATAGGTACCCAGGGCATAGGTGCATCCAAGGCCTACCAGGGGCTGCAGCATGTATTATGCCACCCCTGGCTGGCCATCCAAACTGACACCACAGGCTGATCACTCAGCTTGGGTAAGGTGGTGTAATCACCCCTTACTTAGATATAGTATATCTATACCTACTTTATATATGGACACATAGTAACCTATAATTCACTCCAATGGCAGGCCTTAGCAATCCTGGAGGCAGAGTGCTTGGTTTTATGTGAGAGGGTGCTCTAGCATGAGCTGAGTCCTTCTGCAGCTTTCGGAACCATGTCCTTATAGCTGTACTATGATATAGCCATACCATAGACTCTTAAGTGCATTATAATCCTCTCGGTTTATGCTAACTTTGGTTTGGCTTTATCAAAACATGTCGTGTAAGGTGTCAAACACTTTGGAATTCTAATCCCCCCCGTCAATTCTGGTGGCGGGGGTAGCATTCCACCCTTCTAGAGGGAGAAGACATGTTGGTTACTGCTTTACCCGGTTAAAGTTAAACAGAGCCTCAGCATCACAAAATGGATGCTGCTGCCACGAGTCTGACCTCCTGCTGCTGGACGAAACTCGGGCAGGGAAGGCCTGGACAATAGGTTTCCTGCACCTCCCCAGACAGGCTTTTAGTGTATTGGTGCAGGGAGGGCTGCAAAATGAGACACTGCCTGGGGCACACAAGGTGCTCCATGCATAGCCCGGTTCAAACCAGTTGCTGGGGCACTCCAGCCCCAGCTCTGGCGCGAAACTGGACAAAGAGAAAGGGGTATAACCACCCCCTTCTCAGGGTCCACCCATAGGAGGGACCTAGCAGGTAATCCAGCCCCTTAGATTAGTATAAAGATAGGAGCTGTGTCTAGAGACATTAGATTATCCTGGACTGAAACTCTGAAACGGAACTCTTGGACCTTCAACGTTCTATACCGACTAGAAGACTGAAGCCTTCTCCCTTGTGGTCAAGGAGTAACTACCCTGTGCAAACAGGCACCACCAGTAACTTGCCGTTTTGCTTTGTCGACCCTCCTGCCGAACCCGAAGACTCAGGGACTCAGGAACTGGACTTCCAGACTTCTCCGACTCCGATCCACATCCACAGCAAAGCTGAGACCCCTGGTGGACACGAGAGATGTGGGATCGGACACCCTGGACTACCTGCTCTTTGCTAAACCGTGCAGCTTCTGAGGTACCCTCGAAGTTGTGAATTGGGGTTTGAAAAGCCCCAGACCCGAGCGCCATTTGCACCGAAGCTCAGCCCTCCGCACTCCACGAGTGCCGCGTGGGGCCTGCTCTTGCATTTCAGCTCGACATGTCTTCCCGGTTGCTAGCCCGTTGGCTAGTTAGCCCTCCGAAGACTTCCTTGTGAAACTACACCATTTGCCTGGTTGCTCCGGGCTTGCTCCAGCTTCCCTGCGAAAGAGAAGCTCCCCAGACCTTGCTGGTCTGACCTGAAGCCAATCTTCCCTTCCTGCGTGGATTGCGTTTGCCAAGGCTTGTTGGGTCCAATCCGGATACCGACACCGCAGACATCTAGATCCTTCGTGGGACAGCTCAAATCCAGCTCCTGGTCATCGTCGACACCTCCTGGTCATCGTCGACACCTCCTGGTCCTCGTGGCTGCAGAGACAAGCTTCACCTCTTCACCTAATTGAATCTCGACATCGCCTGGTTCCTTCCTGGTCACTGGCTAGTGACCCAGACTCTGTCCCCTCTGCTTTCAGGTTCTTCTCATCTTCGATCCACCCTTGGATCCACCCAGACACTTTTCTCCTGGTCTTCTGCAGCACTTCTTTGCAGCTCTCCATAGGAAACAGCGACGAAACCCGACAAGAAAAGACACCTATGCACCCGGCTTCCCTGGGTGAGGTAACTCGAGTACTCCGGTGCTCCCGTGGGTGTTGACTCTCGAAGTGTCCTAGTTTAACAGGGTTTTACCGTAGTCCATCCGGAAGTGTCCTTAATCTACTACTTTGTAACTTTTACGTTCCCATTCTAACTCTATGGTAACTCGCGACTGTGTTCCCACACTGCACGCGTCTCCCATGGGTCTCCTACTTCCTAACCTTTGGTTCTGTAGTGTAGCCCCAGCGATTCCCTAGGCTCTAGGCCTATTCACTATTCCTGAAGTGGTTCTTATACCACTTACTTAGTATATGGTTCGTGAGGCCCCAAGGGCAGAATTGTATTTGTGCAACTTAAAGTAATTTTGTAATTTGTAATTTGTAACTGGGTTTTGTATCGCGCCAACTCACCGACAGGTCTCAAAGCGCTACTAACCAAGTGCAGCAACAAGAACAAGATGAGTATATGGGGGATTCTGGGGCCAATAACCAAATACTAGGAAGTAAATGCGTCCTTGAAGAGTAGAGTCTTCAAGGATTTCCTGAAGTGGAGAAGATTGGACTCTCTGCGAAGCGCCTCCGGTAGCTTATTCCAGATGATCGGAGCCTGAACTGAAAAGGATCTGCCTCCTTTAGTTGCCAGCTTAAAGCGTGGGCAGGACAGCAGGAAAGAACCGGATGATCGCAGGGCGCGCTTGGGTTCGTATATTTCAAGCCTCTCTTTAATATAGGCTGGCGCCTGTCCATGGATTGCTTTGTGGCAGATGCACATACTCTTAAATTCGACTCTTTGTACTATAGGCAACCAGTGAAGCCTATAGAGCAAGGGGGAAGCATGAGTCCGCCTTGGCACTCCAAATATCAGGCGCGCTGCGTCATTCAGAGTGACCTGAAGACGGTTGGATAAGTTTTTGGGGAGGCCAAGGTATAATGCATTGCCATAGTCAATTCTAGACACTATTGTGGCTGAGACAATGGTTCGAAGCATATTCCTTGAGAGTATGGGGACGAGCTTCCGCAGTTGCCTGATTAAGTTGGTACAAGAACCAACTACAGCGGACACTTGGTTGGCCATCGAGAGTTCCTGATCAATTTTCATACCGAGGCTCTTAACGCTAGGGCACGGTTTTGGAGTAGGTCCGAGTTCTTGTGGCCAAAACAAATCATTCCAGGGGGAGGTCGAGGTTGAAACTACGAGAACCTCCGTTTTATCTGGGTTGATTTTCAGTAAATTGGACGACATCCAGTTTACTGTAAATCGTAATATGTCTTGGGCCATGGACTGAGCCGATGGTGTATTGTCGATACTCAGCAGCAGCTGAGTATCATCGGCATAGTTGAAGACTTTACAGTTCATATTTGCCAGGGACTCTATCAATGGCTGTAAGTACAAATTAAATAGGAGTGGAGAGAGCGCGGAGCCCTGCGGGACTCCACAGGATAAGGCACCCCCATCGGAGACCTGATCTGCTACCTGGATTCTCTGCGTCCTCCCAGATAAGAAGGCTGTTAACCATTCGAGGGCTTGCTCTCTTATCCCAAACCGAGCCAATCTGCCCAGGAGCAATGCATGGCTGACAGTATCAAACGCCGCTGAGAGGTCTAATAATATCAGGGCGCTTGGCTTTTTACTGTCAGCCATGCATCTAAGCTCGTCCAGCACAGACAGCATTACCAGCTCTGTGCTATGGTGGGCACGAAAACCAGCTTGCCGCTCCTGGAGAAGATGGTGAGATTCCAGGAGGGATGACAAAGATTTTAGCACGTGCTGCTCCAGCACTTTTGACAGAAATGGCAACTGGGAGATAGGCCTGTAGTTCTTCAGGCTGGATGGATCTGCCCCAGGCTTTTTTAACAGGGGTCTGACGCGTGCCTCTTTAAAGGAGGTTGGTAATGCGCCAGTAGCTAGTGAAGTGTTTAAGAGGTCTAAGATCTGATCCTCTAGGATCGGGATTGCTAGTCGGAGGATGTCGGGTGGGCATGGGTCGGCGGGGGAGCCTGACTTGGTGGATGCTACAAGTTGTCTCAGGGTGGTAGGGTCGATTTCGGGGAATCTAATAAAGATAGGGGTTGAGGAATTTAAAGGAGGCATTTGTTCGATGTGTGAGACTGGATTATCCTTCTTAATATCAGACAAGATAATCGCAACTTTTTCGAGGAAATATCCTTGAAAGGTATCACAGTTGATTGATATGTCAATCTTTTCCTCCTTCATACTTAGCTCTTTCAGGATTTGGAAGGTTTCTCTCTGGATGTTTGTAGCGTTGTTTATGCGTGTCTCGTAGTAATCCTTCTTAGCTGAAACGATAAGCTTTTTGTATGTTTGAAACGATGTTCTATATAATTCCCTATCAGTGTCCTTTTTGGATTTCCTCCAACATCTTTCGAGACAGCGGAGTTTTCTTTTTTGTTCGCGTAAACTTTGGGTGAACCAGGGGGCTCCTTTCTCTGCACCCTTTACTCTTTGTACCTTTTCGGGGGCTAGCTCATCAATTGATTGCCTGAGGGTAGTTGTTATCGCATCATACATTGAGTCAAGGTCAGTGTCACCTTGGGAGACTATGGAATTCTGTTTGTATTTGGGCAGAGTTTTGGCCAGGGTGTCAGAGTTGACTTTTTTCCATTGGCGCACTTTTTTAGTTTTTAAAGGGAGTTTAGCCTGGGAATTGTTTAGCGGTATGTCGTACAGGATTAGGTGGTGATCCGACCAGATACAGGGTGTAATACTAGTAATGACCGCCTTTGGCATGGAGGACCATATAAGATCTAAAATATGGCCTTTTTTGTGGGTTGGAGCTTCCACAAGTTGTACTAAACCAAGAGCGGTCATAGTAGTCTGTAATTTCTGGGCTAGCGGATCTTGATCGCCTTTATCAAAGTATGCTTAATGAGTAACTTGTGATGTATCTCGATCTCTGACCTCATAAAGAGTTCAGAGGGGTTGTGTTAGCAATAAATACATACATATTTTGTATATACCTTGTGTGGTGTCCTTTCATTTGTTATTCAAGGGATTATAATTGGTAAAACAGCTTGCTTCACATGCTCTCTGAAGTTTTAGCCTAAGACTGCTGGTCCATGCTACCACTAGGATAGCTGATCTATAAGGTTGACTTTACAACCACCATCATAAGGGTCGTTTAGACTGGTGCAAGGTGCCCACTAGAACAGTGGACATCATATACCAGGCTAACTTCTCACATATGGTTTTCTCGAGGACTTTGGCCAAGAAGTGGAGCAAGGAGATCGGACAATAATTTTTGAAATCGCTGGGGTTGGCAGAGGCTTTCTTTAGGAAGGGTCTGACGTCTGCGTGTTTCCAATTGTCTAGAAAGGTCGCTGTGGAGAAGAAGTTTTTGAGGATGCATCTGAGTTGCTTGTTGATTGGGTTCATTGCAAGGTTGTAGAGGTGGTGGTGGCAGGGGTTGGTGGGTGCTCCAGAGTGGATAGAAGACATGATTCCTGAGGTGGTCAGGGCTGTGAGTGGAGATCGAGAGTTTGCTAGTTGGTTCAGGTCGTTGGAGTTGGGGGTGGCGGGTTGGAAATTGAAATTGTTGTAGATGTTGGGGATCTTGCTGTGGAAGTAGTCTGAAAGGGTGTCGCAGAGTTCTTGGGTGGAGTGGATGGTGTTCTCTATGGCTATTGGGTTGGAGAATTCTGTGACTATTTTGAAGAGTTGCTTTGTGTGCTTGGTCATGGAGTTGATGCAGGTGGTGATGTCTGCTTTCTGGGCTTCTTTGATGTGCCAGCGAAAGTTGCTGAGGGCTGTTTTATGAGCTGCTCTGTCGGTGAGGTTCTTAGTGGCGTGCCATTACTTCTCCAGTTGGTGGTAGTTGTATTTGGTGGTCCTGAGTCCTGGGGTGTACCAGCTAGCATGTTTGGAGGTCATATTGGTTTTGTAGGTTTTAGTGGGGCGTCTATCAGCTTTGTCGGAGATTCAGGTGATGGAATTCTGGACAGGCTGGTCGAGGTCTGTTGATGCCTCGGGTTGGGAGGTGGTGGGGGCCTGAGACAACTGAGTTTTGGTTACCTAGCTCCAGCTGCTGTGGGAAGAGATCTGACACCTGTGATGGTGTGCTGGGCATCAGTGATGGTGAAGGGTACGATGGTGTGTTCAGTCCAGGTGAGTTCTGTGGTGTTTCTGAATTTGATTCTGTTGCTGAAGTTGAAAATGGGGTTGAGTGTGTGTCCGGGTTTTGTTTGAAAGTTCAGAGACCAGTTGGGTGAGGCCAATGTTGTTAAGGTTCTCCAGCAGGTCAATGGAGTTGGTGTCAATAGGGTCATTGATGTGAATGTTGAGGTCGCCGAGTAGGCTGTACTTGTGAGAGTCAATTGCCAGGGAGGTGATGAGGTTGGTGATGGCGTCGCAGAATGTTGCTCGGGGTCCCGGGGGTTTGTAAGCTAGGGTGCCTCTTATTGTGGTCTTCGCGTCAGTTAGTAGTAGGAAGTTAAGGAGTTCAATGAGCGACATGGGGTGGTCGTGGGTGAGGGTGTATCTGATAGTTCCTTGAAGATGATGGCAATACAGCCGCCTTGTTTGTTGGCGCAGTCTCCGTGTATCATCTTTCAGCCTTCAGGAGTAGCGGTGGTGATGTCGGGGGTTCGAGGAGGAGTCGAGCCACGTTTTCAAGGCATGTTTGTAGAGAACTGGATCAGTTGTGGGGTGTTCTTTGTCTTGTGGGCATGAGTGGTACTGGATCATATGTGGCAAGAGAAGTGGCAGTGTCGGCAGGGGTCGGGTCCTATGGTGACTCGTGGGGAGGAGGAGACACAGCTATTGCTTCAGCGTCCGGGGTCCTGGAGTTCCTTGGCAGTGTACCACTGGGTGGCGGGAGGGCTAGCCATCCTGGTGCTGGGTTTTGTTCAACCAGGGGTGCGTTGGCGGCGTACCTGCTGCACGCGTCCACTGCATGGTTGTGCGGCGGCCTACATTTGTGGTCCTGGTAGCTATGCCTAGTGGACCAGGGTGCTGGGCAAGGATCTGGAGTGGGTAGCGCAGGAACCAGGACAGCAATAAGCACAGGGTCAGGGACAGCAGACAGAGCAGGGATAGGGACAGCAGGCAACACAGGGACAGCAGGCAGCGCAGGGACAGCAGGCAGCGCAGGGACAGCAGGTAGTGAAGGGAGAGGGACAGCAAGCGGTACAGGGATAGAGACAGCAGGCAGCACAAGGACAGCAGGCAGCACAAGCACTGCATGCAGTGCATGGACAGGGACAGCATGCAGCGCATGGACAGGGACAGCAGGCAGGGCATGGATAGGGACTGCAGGCAGCGCAGGGACAGTTAGCAGAGCAGGGACAGCAGGCAGCACAGGAACAGAAGACAGCATAGGCACAGGGACAGCAGGCAGTTCAGGGATAGGGACAGCAGGCAGCACAGGGATAGGGACATCAGACAGCGCAGAGATAGTGACAGCAGGCAGCGCAGAGATAGGGAGAGCAGGCAGTATAGGGACAGCCGTCTGCAGAGCAGGGATATGAATGGCAGGCAGCGCAGGGACAGCGATATGGGGCAGGTACATTAGCTGAAGAAGGGGGTCAGGTGAAAGATGTCAAGGCCCAGCTTTGCAGGAGTCGGTTGTCGTAGAATAATGGTCCACCTCCTAACATTACCAAGTCCCCTGATATGGGGTTTCCCCCCAGGGTCTTCGTATTATCAGGTGAGGGAAAAAAGATAGGGATGGGATCTGCAGGGACAAAGGCTCTGGAATGACACAAACACAACAATTAGATAATGATAAACAGTCTACTCTCAATAATTCTCACTAAACAAGGTAGGTGAATGTGTACCTGATTGACCTCTGCATTGTACCATGAACTTGGAAGCATACAACATATGTTCGTACAACCCTGAAGAGAGAAAACAATTGCACCATGAGTATCTCGTCTAACTGTTCTTCCAATTTATATATATACATATGCAGTGTACTGTAATGTCCCCTACCCTGTTCTATCTCCCAGTAGGCAGGGTTAGAATACGAATCTTCGATGATGCAAAAAAAAGAACAAGATGCCTATTTGGGTTTACCTCACCCAGAGAAGCGAACAGAGTTCTTAGGCAATATGCACAAGGCGATGCGGTTATGCGTCAATAACCTTCCCTACCATAAAGTTTATAATAAACAAAACGTTCGTACAGAAAACGGCAAAACGCGGTTGTGACCGCCGCTGTATTCCGCTTCTGTTCCTCTCTCCTACACAAAAAGAAAGTTCAAACCTGTGACAAGAAACGGTAATACGCGGTTGCGTCCACCGCTGTATTCCGCTGAGCAACCTGTCACACTGTTCACAAACAATAATTGTAAGTTGCGAGGCTTAGCTTCCGCCTCTTCTCTAAAACCATAATAACGACACACAGTGTTACGCGGCAACCCATACGCCGTAACCCGCTGTCCGTCTAAATACAATCCAAAGAAAAACAAGAGATTGCAGTCCACTATCGGTTGCAGCACCGCTGTCTGCCAGAAGACACTAGAGGTACGAACAAGACAACACGGAAGACGGTAACACGCGGTTGTGACCGCCGCTGTATTCCGCTTCTCTAAATCAAATTACTCACGGGGGCTGACATCTCTGAAGATTGGAACTCAGAACTCGAGCTCCACGGAAAAACCGATGCTTCCTCAGCCGAGGAAGAAATCCAAGTACAACAACAGATTACGCGCGACCTCTCGCGCTATCTCAGGGCTTAAATCAAGTTCCCATTCCGGGCATTATGGAAGATGTAGTCTTTCTCTAAGTTCGTGTCTGCTGCTCGCTAATCCTGACAAAAGAGGGGTGGCCTGGCCCAGCCTTGTACATGCTTTGACAGGTGCCGACGGGCCCACCCTTGGCCCATGGTTTGCCTTAGCTCCGCCTGTGCACGTCCCACAATGCGGGAGGAGGCCCCCTGTAATAAGGGCTGGCAGTGGGAAAACATCAGCAATCCTTCTTCCAGTATAGTACAATACAGTAGAGTACAGTGTGGAATGGCCTGTCATTGTATAGTATGGTATGGTATGGCTTCTTTGTATATTATGGTATAATATTTGTTAGAAATGTGGTCTCTAGTTGGCAGTGGTTTGCACCCTGTCCAAGTAGGGACCCTCACTCTAGTCAAGGCAAGGGAGTTGCACAGTTAGATAACCCCTGCTCACCCCCTTGGTAGCTTGGCATAAGCAGTTAGGCATATCTCAGAGGCAATGTGTAAAGAATTTGTACATACATACACAATAACACAGTGAAATCACTACAAAAGGAATCCACATCAGTTTCGAAAAATAGCCAGTACTTCTCTGAATAAAACAAGACCAAAATGACAAAAACCAACACACGCAAGTAAAGGTATCACTTTTCAAAGGTAAAATAAGTTCAGTCCATAAAAATATATGGATGCCTTTCTGTTAACTCAAAAGAGATTCACTGCGTCACAATTCAGACGAAACAGGCACAGGGGAGGTGAGGTGCCAGAAAGCCAAAGTGATGAGATGGTTTCTTACTCCCAGGGATGGTGATGCGTCTGTTCTTTACTGCCAAAGGAGGGGACGAATAGGTTCCTTACGGCTCGGCAGGAGAGGTGATGCGTTGGTTCATTACTGGAAGGGGACGTGATACATCAATATCCAGATGTGCCTTTAGTTCATTACTGCTGGGAGATGTCAATGAAAAGTCTGCGTTGAGGGACGATAGGTTGAAAATCCAGATGTGGTACCGATGCGCCAGCGGCAAAGCAGACACAGCGTCAATTTCACAGCCGCAAGCAGGTGATCCATCGATTCTTCAGCGGCAAAGCAGGACCTGCGTAGGAGTCGGAGCAGATGCCAGTGGTCAATGGTGACAGTGTTTGGTACTCGGGCTGTGGTGATTTTTCAGCCACAAAGCAGGCAATGCGTCAAATCTTTAGCCGTATGGTGGTGCTGCATCAAGAATATGGGCACTCAGAGTCGATGCATGGATTTTTATCTTCAGATCACCAGATTCTACTTCCAAGGACCCAGGAAATGGATTTGGCACCACTTGACAAGTCAGTGCTACCAGCAGAAGAGCCCATGCACTGGAAGGTGAAGTCTTTGATGGCCCTGTGACTTCTTAGCAGGAGGCTAGCACGCATACGCCCTTGGAGAACCTTGGAAGCAGGTAAAGAAAGCATAGTTCAGTCCTTTCACTCCCAGGACAGAAGCACGAAGCAGCTTACCAGAACAAAAAAGCAACATGCAGAGTGGCAGTTCCTCCAACAACATACAGCCCTTCTTCCCGGCACAGTATACTTTAGTCCAGAAGTGTTACGATTTTGGGGTGTCAGTGGTCCAATACGATACCCCTTTCTTCCTTTGAAGTAGGCAAACTTCAAAGGAAAGTCTTTATAGTGTACAAGACCCTGCCCCTCCCTGACCTGGCTCCAGCCACACTAAAGGGGGGTGGAGACAGCTTTGTTTGAGGATGGCCACAGCCCTATTCAGGTGTCAGTGACAACTCCTCCCACCACTCTAGCTCAGGAAGACCCATCAGTCTGGTGATGGCCCATCGTAATATGGAAAGCACACATTCATCTTCCTTTGTCGGACAGTCTAGAGTGAATGCACACGAGCCCAACTGTCATCCTAATGAAGACGTGGATTCTACAGACAGGCAGAGGGACAGAATTGTTAAGCAAGAAAAGGCCCACCTTCTAAAAGTGACATTTTCAAACATGCAATTTAAAAATCAAATTCACCAAAATATGTACTTTTAAATTGTGAGTTCAGGTACTCCAAATCTCTATCAGCTCCTAATGGGAAATTACACTTAAAAGATATTTTAAGGCAATCCCCATGTTACCTTATGGGAGAGATAGTCCTTGCAACAGTGAAAAACTAAATTAGCAGTATTTCACTATTAGGACATGTGAAATACACCAATACATGTCCTAACTTTTGAATACACTACACCCTTCCCATGGTGCGGCCTTGCCACTACCTTAGGGGTGACTTACATGTAATAAAAGGGAAGGTTTGCACTTGCCAGTTACAATGGCAGTTTAAAACTGAGACGTGTTTGCAATGGACATGTGTACTGTTGCAAGGATTTTGCTCAGGAACAAAACTATGCGGGGGAACATAGAACATCGGTGTGTAGGGACTGAGTCAACATACGACCTCAGTACCTATGAGCCAGAGTCTGACTAGCTATAGTGCCTCACTTGCCCTCCTAACCTTACCAGAGAAATAAGTGATGCACAAGGGGGATATGAGAGGCAATAAATATTGAGAACAGATAGAAAAAAGGATATGTGCAAATTTGAAAAAAACAATGAATACACAATGTCGTTGTAGCCTGTATGTTTCTTTATTTCAATTATGCTTGGTTTTCAGATACAAACAGCCAACGAGTTTCGCCCAAATATGAGCTTCTTCCAGGCAAAGGTAGAATTGCTGATATCTCGCCAAGTAAAAATTAGTTTCGTAACTGCTGTGCGCGTATTCGTCCGTGTCGGGACGTGTAGATTAAAAGATGGCCTCAGTGAGAGAGGACCACCTATATATCCATATAGGCGATATCCCAGGCCAGTCCTGTGGTTGTACCTGAACGTGTCCTCAGTGTGCAAGTGTTTGTAAGCAAATTGCTCCGTCATTAGGAGACCATGTCCGTGGCGTCCTGCCTCTCGCCAAGACAGGACACCAATAACAAGGCAAATAACAAGGAGCATTGTTGTTTGACCTTGTCTAGCATGTTCAGAAAAATCCCAGGAAAAGAACAGAATGTGCAAACATATGCAGGTTTGTGTGAAAGTACAACATGGCACAAAGCAAATGTGTTTATAAAATAATGTGGGCAAAAGAACCTGCGGCCTACAACGTGCACAATTAGGCTAACATAGGGAAAACTACAACGTGCCATGCAGGAAACACATGAGCCACTCCCTTTGGTCAGACCAATAGCACTAAAAAGAATACTAAATATAATAAATGTATTCAGAAGGTAAACATATTCAAAGCATAGTTCAGAACCAAGAGATACTGAAAATGAATATAAGATAATGTCACTTTGGAAAAACAAATGATGGTGCTTTGGAGGAATCCATTGCGTTAATCGCCATCTCAAAGGCTAGAGACTCCATGAAGGAGTCTGACTTCACACATAATGATTGGGCGAAGCCCAAGTCACAAGCTCGTAAGAGTAGATATGATCTCTGGCCTCAGCCGATGCGGAGACCGTTATTGGGCAACTTACATCCGTGTTAGCAAAGCATGTATCCTGTGATCCATGTGTTGATGCACACGTTTCCTTGTAGGTAAGCAGCTCAAACTTTGCATTGTGAAGAAGTCGCAAACCCAAGTAACAGTTCATGATGACAGGCATGAATTAAAAACTGGGTGACTGACAATATAGGAATTGATGTATTCTCTACAGTATCAATAGAGGATATCACATTGATATGAAAAATCGAATTATGGAGTTGACTACAAGAAGGTGGTTGCTAATGAACTGAGGATCTTTTATTTTTATGACTACCATACAGACAGAACATCCCTATGACCAAGAAGAGTGTGGTGTCTTCCAATATGTAATTCTCACCTATAGACACAACATAATGCCACTGGCTGCACTTGCCTAGAAACTGAATTTGAACAGAACGTTTTGTATTTCAAAGCAAAATATAAACAATTTTTTTCAAAAAGCTTTTGAGTTCAAGGTTATTTATTATTTTCGGGCTCTAAGTAGACAATAGAGATCTAACCAAACTGTCAATTGGATGTCCTGATTGTTAGACTGATTGCAGAGTTTACAGAACCATCGTGAGGTGGGACAGCACATCACTACTACACTTAAATAAATGACACAGAAATCATCCAGTGTAAGAATTGGTGAAGGCCCTTTGTTTTCAGACAATGCAATTTTTGCCCTAGCCTGCTGAATAAGGGCTAGCTGGCAAGATCAAATTTGCACAGAACCTTTGCTACAACCACCTTGTCCAACAGAGTATCATTTTTCGGTGTCTGGTAGGCATCATTTCTTGTCACTGCATTAAAGTGTAGGTTATCCATGCAAAAATGCCTTAGGAACCGACACTCACACCGGTGCTGCTTGAATTTCCAGTCACCTTGGACACCCCGCAGCAGATTTATTCCTGCCCCCGAAGCGATCCCAACCCAATAATGAATGCATGACCCTGGTCACCCTTCAATTGATTCCTCATAGGTGATCCGGAAGCATCCAACATCCTTACTTGCAGCCTCAACTCTGCGAGGTGCTCTCTCTTTACCTCCCCACCCCCCATGGTCACTACCTACTCCTGCACCATCACAGTGCTCTCTTCAAGGTGTCTCGATTGTTCAGACTCTTCAGCACTGCTGCCATCAAAAATTCGTAACCTGGTCCCGATGATGGCCTAGAGTCTGTATAAAGGCCAAAACGCCGTCAACTTCTACAGCGTAATTCATGGCGCCTCCTTCGTGGTTGCCCAAGACACTCTCTCTGTTCTTAATGTATCAAATGTATGGGCAACACTAGGAGTACACTGTATATATTACTTTTTGTTCTTGCTCCTCTTTTCCGGCAGTATATAAATGTAAATGTAATTTGTACTTGTAAAGCGCACTAATACCCATGGGTGTCCTGGCGCTGTAACGCATACCGCTGTGGAACCCTTCCTGGCTTTTCCCTGTGAAATGTCCACTCCTGGGCACCCCCAAGGTGAAGCCAGGCATCCCAGCGCTGTTGGGGCCGTCGTGGAGATTAAGCAAGCTATTGCCCAGAGTTGCAGAGTGGGACCCATGATTAGAATAGGCACCGAGGCGAGAATTATCAGGTCCGAGGAAATTGAGCCCAAGACCCGCCGAGGGGAATTGAACCCTGGTCCCGGGCCAGACCTCTGCATCAGGGTCTGCCGCTCTAACCATTGAGCCACACTTCTCCACTTCATATACCCCTTCACGTGTCACAAGCGCCGTTCACCTTTTCACAAGCACTTGTGCACTGCTTAGTACAGGTTACATGACATTCAATGTAACACAGTGCTTTTGTAATTGTGATTTTGTAATTGTAATTTTGATCACACAACAGAATAAATGGAAAAAGCATTTCCAATTAATGTCTCCTGGTTCTGGTCTCCTTGCTTCCCTTTCTTCCCTGTTCATTGCAATTCATTGTGCTTTCTTGTAAATTGTTTACTAAACAAGACCCGTTGAGACATTGTGTATGCTATACATTATCTACCCTGGTCTCTAGTGGGTTTAAGGGTATCCTCCTATAGTTTGTTACTGCTTAGGAACCAACATGACTGAACTAGCTCATGGTTTCTGGGGGCTCTCAATTAGTTTTTAGTAGAGCATTTTGACTGCCTCAGTTTGTAAACAGCTTTTTCATTGGATTTAGTCAAAGTTTTAGAAAAAAAAGTTTGGAAACCAGCAGAGAATTACACTGTCCTCAGTCTTATTGAAACAATTGTGAACTCCTTCCCTCTAGGAGCCATCATTCTCATCTACCTGCAGTGGTCAGGGATGGACTGGTTGTCTTCCTGGTCCTGGCTGGGCTGCAGTCCACAGAGATCGATGCAAACTCCGGTAGTGTTTCTTCAGCTAATTCACATGGACCACAGTGCAGGGTTCTCAGTCAGTAATCAGTCAACAACGTTATTGATCTCACTGTTCACTTCGAAGACAGTGACAAGGCCTGATCACTTGTTTACAAGAGCACAAAGGCTAACTGGCTTAATAACCAGAACTTCTAATCTTTCTAGTAGGTAGCAACGAGAGCATTCTGGATACCCTAAGTCTTGAATTTTATCATTGCATTTTGCATAAACTGGGCCTTCTTCTATCTCAAGATCAGTATATAGTTTATCAAGTCACGTGCAGGAGACTGAGTTTCCTTCTCAGCCCTCATTTACTAAAGGAGGGGGAGCAGACAGGGTACCCAAATAAAAGTTCAGAAGGGCTTCAGCTCTTGCCGTCCATGGCATGTACTGCAAATAGCAGACATGGCAGGAGACGTTACACTGCCTCCTCTAGGGTTGTTCCAAGACACCCATCAAGCTCTTGAAGAATTTCAATGAAGTGCTCAACATGGGTGTTGGTTAATGGGGGTATGCTGTGTTGAACTTGTTAATTACTTCACACTCATCCTCAGTAGCATTCATGAAGTCGCATCCTCTGTCAAAAAACATCTATCTTGCAATCCAACTCAGGAAAGTATCCTCCTGAGAGTCTTGGCCATACCGGGTGGAACCCCTCTGTGGCACTGCCTGAAGATACCCTGTGTCATAGTCAACAACTATCAGGGTGGCTTTGGTATCCAAGGTAATTGCAGGGGGCAAATAGTGCCGATCTCTACCCTCTACAATGGATCCCTAGCCATGGAATTTGGAACTATAGTTTGCTTTCAAAAATAGCCCTTCATGTACACGTTGGCAGGTCCAGAGAAACTGATGAACATCTCCTTCCACGGTAGACTAATAGAAATACTGAAAGAGTTGTTGTTTGGTCATCTTGGCTTCTAGATTCCCTGCTAAGGGTTAATTATGTAGCAGTGGCTACTGCTAATTTGCAAGCCAGCAGGGAAGTACATGTATAATGCATCTGATACAGTATCTGACACCAGCTTCTAAGTGCTATTGCCACTTGAACCTTGTATACAGTGCTGTGTGGTGAACAGGAGAGCTATTGGGGTATCTTGCATGAAACACGGTTATTCAACTTGACAAGGATACCTATTTCCCTTACCGGACACAAAACGTGTGAAACGAAATAATTAACTATATTATAAAGCTATGTTTTGTAACTGTACCAATAACGCCTCCACTTCTACTTTATCATTAGCCAGAGAGTGAAATCCACAGACTACATTCCTTCTGCATAAATATCACAGTTGTCGTCAATAAGTATGTACAACAGTATATATATCACTGAACAATTAGGAATTTTTAGGATAAGGATAGAAACCTGGAATTAACATTCAAAGTTTTATGAATGTTCCTATGGTTTCATCATAGTCCATGTCATTCTTAGCATAAACCTTTTCTGATTCATACTGAATAAGAGAAATCTCTTACTTGGAATAGTTGACATGCCCTAGGTGGAAAATAGGCTATAGCAATTATTTTCCTCTTGGTAGTTAGGCATGTGGGTGGGGCACAATTCAACTCACTGAATAAAATAATGAGCCCCAGTTAGAAACAGGTTTGGGTTATATACAGGAGAACTGTTGCGATCACAGTTGTAGATTACATTGAGAACAACATTTCTTTGTAAGAACCCTCTTTTCCTGAACAGATATTTTATTTTAATCTCTGAGCAACAGCTTGTTATGGAACACATGCTGCAAAAAACAAACATGAGCAGTGAGCGGGATATCTGAATAATATCTTATGCTGAAGGTGCAATCCCACAGAATTTGAGGCAGCATTTGAATACCACAGACCCTCTTCCTAAATCTATATGCCTTCATAGTTTTATAAGCAAGTGACAGGATTTAAAATTGCTGTGTACTCACAAAGGGTGAGCAAACATTCTTAAATCCATTTACATACATTGATAGTCCGTTGCAAAAGCGTAATATTATACAGGAGTAAATTCCATGCAAGTGGTGTGGAGTGGACAGTGCAAGGTGTGTTCAAAGTGGAAAGACTGTGAACCCTTACAGACACGTCAGTTTGTGGTCAGACACGTCAGTTTGTGGTCAGCCACATCTTTTACCATCCTGGAAGTGGTCAAAGAGTTGCTCTGTGTGGGGGCATGGCCAGGGAGGAGACCAGGCAAGATTTGTCTCCCCTGAACTCTGCGTGTGGAGCCCAATTAGTTCTAAAGTGTCTTAAACCAGCATGGAGGGACATCTGAACCCCACGTGTAAAGGGCTGAGTGGGGTCTAATCCTCCGCAATCCGGCGACCCATGGGAGACTGGAAAAGCCAGAGATCGCACCCATCATTGGGCCACAAACAACCTCAGCCAAGATGGGCTATCAGAGTGGCCCAGAGGTCGGGTAAGAGAGGTCCAGCGAACAAAGTCCGCGCCTGCCGAGGGCTCGGAGCAAAGACGCTCCCAGACTGCCCATCAAGCATCCAGTCGGCCCTGGAGGGGTGAAAGCAGGTAGGTCTTGCCCTGGCAGTGCAGCCCGGCTGGAGGTGCGTGTCCCCTAGTCAGCGGGGCTTCCCCTAGGACGTTTTGGGACTGCTGTGGCCCCCCCCCCCACAGAAGTCGACCAACATGGGGCGTGGACCGAGACCCCAAAGCACAACCCGGTGCGGATTGGTGACTCCCTCAGGGAACCGGGCCCAGGAGTGGGCTCGACTGGGGCACCCTGTCCAGGCTCTGTCAGATGCCCAGCATCCCCTTCTTTCCTTGATACCACCTAATTCGAAGGCATATACTATGATGGCCCGGATGTTTTGATGCCGTCCAGAAGAGGTGAGAGTGACTGTCAGCCTAAGAGAACAACCTTGGTACTGGCAACAGAACTAGAGCCCCATGTCCAGTGTGTAGAAGAGTAGGATCTGCTTCCTATGGTTAACCCCTAGTATTTCTGTGTTTCACTGGTTTTTCAACTTTAGTCTGGCTGGGGCCCTGCTAACCAGGACCCCAGCCTAGCTGTTCTCTCTCTAAATTGATTACCTGTACATTAGGTACATTTCAGATTGGTTACTGGGTTACCCTTGTGAGTCCCTAGTATATGGTACCTTAGGTACCCCAGAGGCCTAATAGGGGCTAAAGCATGAATTATGCCACTCCTGGGAAGCCTTCCAAAATGGCACGCTGGTTTGTTACTGCAGCCTGGGTAAGGTGGTACTTGTACCCCTTACTTAGATATAGTATACCTATATCTACCTATATATATATTCACTGAAAAAAACATAGGTTTCACACATGTTATAGTTAGCTGGACTTTTCACTCATACAAAACCTTTGAAATTCCCCCGTTATAGTTAGATCAGCTAACTATAACTCGCGCGCCCGCAATGCACTGCTGATGACGTCACATATTACATCACTCATGACATGGTCAGTGACATCACTCATGACATCACTGATGACATCTCAAATGACATCACTGATGACATCATCCAGTGATTGTGTGTCTTTCATGAAAAATAAATATTTTTTATATATGTATATCTAAAGGTCAATGGAAGAATAAATGGGTAAATAAGTGTGTAGTGTAAATGGTTTCTTTTTTGTAAGAATGATTGCATAACTGACTTATTAAGTGTATCTTAGGGAATACATGTATTAGCGAGTAATGTTTAAATATGTAAATATCTGTATTTGTGTCTCACTGTGTCTATAAGTGGCTGCATGGGTAGGTGAGTAGCTACATAAGTGTCAATATTGGTTATTAGTTGGTTTCTTGAGTATCAGTATGAGTGTCTGTATAGTTCAGTGAGGGATATTACTTAGTGCATAGATGCATGAATGAGTGACTCACTGTTTGTATGTGTTTTCAAGACAAAATGTGTGCAGGACTGTATGGGTGGATGAGTGTGTGTATGGGTGTGTTAGTGAGTGAATGACTGCCTAAATAGTATCTTTATGAGTGACAACATGTTTTAAACTAGTATATGTGAGTATGTTAAGTATTGATGTATATAAGTGAGTATATGTGAGAGTGAGAGATTGGAAGAGTTCCTGTATAAATAAGTATGTGTTTCTATAAGTGATTGTTTAAGAGAGTAAGTATGTGTATGTTTCTGTAAAAGTAAGTGTAGTGGTTTGTGTATAGCTGTATATGCAAGTAAATGGATGTTTGATAGTTTATTTGCATGCCTGTGTATGTGTGTGAGTAACTCTATGGATGAGTGTCGGTGTGTAACAGCATGTATAGGTGTATGAGTACATATGATGAGTGATTACATGTATGAGTGACTATATACAAGTGTTGGTGAATGAGTGGATGTGTATGTAGATGGTGGAATTACTGTATAGGTTGTTGTAAGTGGTATTGGTATCTGCATTTTTTTGAAAAGTTTTGTTTCTATTTTTGGATGTGTGTATCAACGGTTATATTACGCTGACAGCAGGTCTGCCACTCTGTCACAAGGATGATGTCATCAGTGATGTCATCAGTGATGTCATTTGAGATGTCATCAGTGATGTCATGAGTGATGTCACTGGCCATGTCATGAGTGATGTAATATATGACGTCATCAGCAGTGCATTGCGGGCGCACGAGTTATAGTTAGCTGAACTACCTATAACGGGGGAATTTCAAAGGTTTTGTATGAGTGAAATGTCCAGCTAACTATAACATGTGTGAAACCTATGGTTTTTTCAGTGAATTTCTAAGGTTTTTTAAATGCTAATTCCTAACTATAACGTGTGTGAAACCTATGGTTTTTTCAGTGAATTTCAATGGTTTTTTTAAATGAGAATTCCTAACTATATCGTGTGTATATATATATATATATATGCACTGGAAAACTAAACACCCACTTCCCTTACAAAGAAGTGGAAAGTTTGCATGTCTGCAGCCTTTCTTATTTTTCACCTTATTCATCTTCAGCTCAATCAGCACATGATCCACACATACACACACCTACTTGCTGCCTTTCTTGGCTGGGGTTATCAATTATTCTTCTTTAATTCAAATTCAAAGTGCAGGCCCTTTATTCAGCCTTCTTGGTAACTACTACCCGTGAATGGCAGTGGGTAATTTGCACACTTGCGTCCTTTCTTGCATCCTTTCTACTGCACACTGTGTGTACTTTGTGCACTAGCTTGCTTCCTTAGATGTGGTACTCGTTTCTTTTGCTCCCACTGCGGACTCCCAACACTCTATCTGTGCAATGAGCTGGAAATCCAAATATCCACTTCACTGACAAGGCAATGGGTAGTTTACGTGTCTCCAGCCTTTCTTATTTTTCACCTTTTTCATCTTCCACTCAATCAACACATCATCCAAACATACGCACAACTACTTGCTGCATTCCTTAGCTGTGATTATCAACTATTCTTCTATTTCATATTCCTATTCAAAGTGCAGGCCTTTATCAAGCCTTTTTTATTGTAACAACTACCCCGGCCGAAGGCACAGTGAAATTTGCACACTTGCTCCCTTTATTGGCTGGGGTTATCAATTATTCTTCAATTTCATATTCTGATTCAAACTCAAAGCCTTTATCGAGCCTTTTTGTTGTAACTACTGTTGCAGGGATTCTACTCTTACACAGAACTGTGAATAAAGACTTCGGACCTCAGTGAATTACGGTGTTCCAAAACCCACCTTAGTACCCAAACCTCTAACAGACTAACAATCAGTGACTCATTGGTTCTTCGCTCTATAGCAAAAACACCAATGACTAGTCAACCCAGAACATGCGACTTAGATTACCTCAAGTAAGGTGGATAACAAGAGCACTCTTTCGTTATAGTCTTACACCAGTCCAAAACAAGGAGTAAATAAAGACACGTGCACGTTTAAAATGTTTATTTCTAATGCCGTAATCTCATGCGCAGTACCTTAGATAATACAAGAAAACATATTATGAGAAACAAGGTTGTCAGCATTGTTACTATTCCATAAAATACAAAGGGAGAAAGCATCTTATAATGCTAAAGGGAAACAGATTTAAAATATACCTAGATTTCACCCTCCCTACCTAGCACGTTAGTTTATAACTACAGAAGGTCTCATAGGATAACATGGGCGGACCCATACCTCTGGTACTCAGCAGTAGTGGATCACATTGAGTTCTGCACAAACTGTCAGGATATGAATGTTCTCCAACTGTGTGTAATCATGCCTGCACAGTGCATTATTAAACGTGCCAGTATCAGAGGTGGACACAGCTGCATATGTGTTATGGCTCGAACGTGCGAGGATCATTCCAAATAACAGATACAGTGTCCAAGATAACCTTGATATTCCATGCTCTCACTATACACACTAAAGTAGTGAGGCAGTCTACCAATGTAGCATAACAAATTATTCTCATGTGAAGCTAAATACTCAGCCTTCTCCAAACAATATCGCAAGTGCGTGTCGTGTGCAAAGCAGAGCAGGAAAGCAAAAATGGCGTTTAAGCTTCTAATAAACCCATGCTAACTTAACACGGTGTGAGTGCAAGGCTCAGCCCCACGGCACCCTTCCTTGATCAAAGCACGTGATATAAACGTGGGCGAATTACGAACGCAGAGTCCAAGCCTGAAAAGCAGAGTCAAGTTCAAATTTGCAAAAAAAATTATTCGCTGTTTCATAGAAAGCAATAAGTAAATAATAAAGAATAGGTAGAAAATCAAAGACTCTTATTCCAACAGCGTATAAGCACAGTATGTAGCAACAGCCTCCAAGAGGAAGTCATTGTTCTCATCTGAAAACATTTCAGCCATCCAATTCAATAGTGGGAATGGACATACATGTTCCTCAAAGACCGGAGCCTCTATCACCATCGGAGGAAAACTCGGGTCATCTTCAATGTAACTGCGTGCCAAGAAGTCATGCGCCGCTGCAAAAACATTCTAATGTCCCATTATTCCATGTATCGCTGCTAAGGCCATAATCCCGCCGCCAGAACAGAGCAAGTCATGAACCACTAAGGGGCTCATCAGCTGGTCATAATCCGCGTTGGGAGACACCGTACTGCAGAGACACAAATCCAGGGCCCAGTCAAAATCCCAGCTCAGACAATGGAAGACAGGTTGAACGCATGTGAAAAAGGAAAATCGAAACGATAATCCATAAGCTGCACTCAATGTAGCCAGAGGCAGCGCTCCGTAATAACTAAGCATTCGTTTGCGGACCAGCAACAGTCGAGAAATATTGTAGTGTGCTGCAGGATATGCATCCATATTTAAGTAAACAAATTAATAAAAGCACACCGGCAACTAATGCGAGTATTAAGGGTAATCCACCAAAGATGCTGGAAAAAATCGAATGGAAAAATGCCGAGAAGACAGCAAATATAGTTTGAAAAGAAGTCACAAGGCCACTGCTTATAACTTTAAAAAAGTAAGGTAACTCCGTAGTCAAGGACGCATTAAAGATAGTCTGAATTAACTCCCCAAAATGCAGGGGCACGTCTGTATTTAATAAAGCATGCACTTCTGTGCGGGTGTTTTCTACATGAAGGACGAATGTTTCTCTAGCAGATGTAAGAGCAACCTCTTTTTGATTTGATTTTAAAATTTGTAAAGCGCAACGAATGCCCGGAGGCGTCTTGGCGCTGACAGCTAAAAAGGTCGAGTCCGAGTGGAGCGGGTACATTAGATGTCTGTTTGAAAAGGCCAGGTTTTTAAAGATTTCCTAAATATAGTAAGGTTCGAGCTGTGTTTAATCGGGATAGGTAGATTATTTCAGAGTTTAGCCACTCTTACCAGAAAACTCCTACCCCCCAGCGAACCTGCTTAAATCTAGGTGCTTGGAGCAGCTTCTGTTGAGTCGATCTAAGGTTCCTGGAAGGGGCGTAGTACTTTATTCTGGAGGTCAGGTAGGAGGGACCTCTGCCATGGAGTGCATTAAAGGTAATGCAGAGCGCCTTAAGTGCTATTCTTTTCCGAACCGGCAGCCAGTGAAGTGCTACCAGCCACTGAGCCACTGATTCGTGCCTGGGGATGTTCAAGATCAGTCTGGCAGCCGCGTTCTGCAGGTGATGAAGTTTGCTCAAATGTTGATTTTGGACCCCAAGATAAAGAGCATTACCATAATCCAACCTTGATATTGCAAGCGCGATTACCACAGTTTTCAGGGTCTCAGGGGGGATAAAAGATCTGATCTTTCTGATCAACTTAAGTATGGCCCAGAACCTTATCGTGAGGGAGTTGATCTGCCTGTCAAAAGTTAACCGACAGTCAAAGATCACCCCGAGATTCCTAACCTTGGAGACTGGTTGGGGGCACTCGCCCAACTCAGCAGGACACCATTTCGGTGACCAGCCCAAAGGATTAGTCCCTAGCAGTAGGACCTCTGTTTTGCTGCCGTTTAATTTTAGACAGTTAGATTGCATCCAGCTATTAACGTGTGACATGCAGATGTTAAAGCAATCTGTCACCTCGTCTTCATTGTTGGTAATTGAGACTACAATTTGTGTGTCATCAGCATAGCTGATTACTGAGAAACCATACTGTCTAATCAAAGCAGCTAAAGGTGCCAAATAAACATTGAAGAGCGTAGGGCTCAAAGATGAGCCCTGAGGCACTCCACAATGCAAATTAAAAATTTGTGAGATAGTACCCCCTACTTCTACTCTAAAAGATCTTTCTGCAAGATAGGATAGAAGAAGTGATAAAAACGCGCTGTGAACATCCAACTATGAAAATCTAGAAATTAGAATATTGTGATTGACGGTGTCGAAGGCCGCCGATAAGTCTAACAATATCAAGGCGGCCTCCGTCAAGAGATATCCTGAACTCTTCACATGCTGTGATTAGAGCAGATTCGGTCCCGTGTCCTTCTCTAAATCCATTCTGAGAAAGGTCCAGTAGATTGTTTGAAGAAATAAAAATAGAAAGCTGAATATTAAGAAGTTTCTCCAGGACTTTAGAGCAGAACGGAATTCTGGAGATGGGTCGATAGTTTTTAGCATCATCAGGGTTCAAGTGGGGTTTTTTCAGCAGGGGGAGCACGGAAGCTTTTTTCCATGCCATTGGGAACTTTCCACAATGTATGATTCCCCCAAACAGATCTGCTAGTTGAGTACTAAGCTCATCTAAAAAGAGCTGGAATACCTTGGGGGGGGCAAGGGTCGGAGGGAGCCCCTGATTTGATTTCCTTAATTGTTTGAATGATTAGGTCCCTGCTAGGTGGAGAGAAGGAAAAACTCAATTGGTTTTTTGAGGGAACGATTTTTGCGTAAGGCTCACTAGAGATGTTTCAAAAAGCCTCACAGACTGCTTGCACTTTATCGACGAAGGCCTGGCCCAAGATGTTGCAGAAGTCTGCGTTGTCAACCGACATAGCTTTCTCGGGGATTTTGGCCAATTTTCTAACAGTTTTAAAGAGCTCTTTGCTCGAGTTATTAGATGCTAAGATCTTGTCGGCGTAGTATCTGCTTTTCTCCTCCTTAATTAGCTTTTTATAGGTGGCCAATGACTGTGCATATTTACTTTTCAGCTCTATGTTGTAATTCAATCTCCATTGTTTTTCTGTCCTGCGACATAGCTGTGTCTGGAACCTTAGTCTATCTGAAAACCATGGTTCAGATTGTTTTTTTCTTCTTGTCGAGGAAATTAGGAGAGGCGTGGCTATATTGACTGCCTGAATGATCCAATCACTGAGATTATGGACCACTGGATCCGTATCTAACCCCAGATTGGGTTTGTTCTTTTGAAGAGAGGAGTAAAAGAGATCAAGATCGATTTTATTCCAAATTCAATAATAAAAAGTTGAAGGCGGTACGGACCCTATATTTGTTTGGGAAGTGGCTTTGATTGTAAATGTAATAGCTCTATGATCAGACCATACAACCGGAAGAATCTTGTCAATGCTAATCATAGTATTTCTTTTTGAGACAATAGCGCTCTTATACGGCTCATTTGGGTGACTCTGCTTTCAAGGTCGGAATCGATGGACAGATAGAAACATCCAGCTTCCCATGCAGAGGAGTAAACACAACTTTTTTATAGCAAACCACACGCTCAGTTACCGTAATCATGTAAGCGATGCCTGCTAACATCGCACAAAAATCTGCATTATTTCAAAGTAAATAACTCCCGTTTGCCAGTAAACTCAACGTGGTTATGATAGCACATGACGGAGTGCCTTTCAAAACTCAGGCCAAATTAGGCGCATCTTGATTACAAGAGCCATGCAATTGTATGTGTCTACAAATTAAGGAGTGATCTGGTGCTATTGTGCAATCCTCGCCATTCAGATAAAAACTTCTTTTCCCTCCCTCAGGCACCTATATGTAAATGGTAATAACCAAGCTTCATGGAGATAAGCGCTGCCTAAAGATGCATATCTGCCTATAGCATATTTCATGCAAACCTCAAACTTAAGCAGGCAAAAAGGTAACATTATGATACCGTGGATAAGCCACACAGCTGAATCGGATCTCCAATGAGTGACCACTTGTAACCATTCTCATAGCGCGCCCTGTGCTCTGATTTGACGGTGACAGAGTGATCGCACCATAGTTTGTACTGCTAATCATTCTCAGCATAAGCTACGAATACGCTTTCACATTACGAGTCGCATCAAAGCTTCCGTGTGACGTCATGTACGGCGCCCCTTACGCGAAAGACGCGAATGTTTTTCATTATTTAAAAACATATATTTATGTATTTAATGAACATACTAACAGAATACATTATATAGGGTAGTTATTAAAATATATTTTTTAAACTTTGAACAATCGTATATTACTTTTAAAAGCAATTACACAAATCACGGAGGAACGTCATGCGAACTCGCATCGTAAGAGCACCGTAAGCACAGCGTAACCGTACGCAAAGCCATGTGACTTTAAAAGAAGAGATTTGATTGGTTCATAACACTTCCTATTCCAACTGTTGATAGTTCCGTCCCAGCAGTTTTTGACTTTTCCAGAAGGGCAAAAAAAGGTTAATGCTCCAAAAGTAACCTGTAAAATTTGCCAGACAACTCTTCCAAGGGGTGATCCATCTTAAAAATACTCCTTTGCTCAAAGGAAACTCATTGTGGGGCTGACCTGCTGACTGTTGCCGCTTTTTCCTGCCCTGCCGCCGGTCTCCCTGGTCCCCCCTCGATGCCGAGGCCTTCTGCCAGCATAGCGCGGCCAGCGTAGAGAGGGGGACTACAAGTCCTGTGAATTTTAGCGGCGGAAGCCACCACCGCCCCCGGAGGCGCATAAAATTGAACTGAGCCCCGGTGGAGCGGGAGCTCAAAGGAAACTCATTGTGGGCTGACCTGCTGACTGTTGCCGCTTTTTCCTGCCCTGCCGCCGGTCTCCCTGGTCCCCCCTCGCTGCCGCAGCCTTCTGCCAGCATAGCGCGGCCAGCGTAGAGAGGGGGACTACAAGTCCCATAAATCTTAGCGGCGGAGGCCACCACCGCCCTCACCGCGCCCGGAGGCGCATAAAATTGAACTGAGCCCCCGCGTTGCGGGATCGCGCACGGGTCGCGCCGGGTTTAAGCCCGGGACAAGGGCGGGACCGTCCAAGGCCGTCACGGGCCGGAGGAGGCCGGGCCGGGCCACCCCCTAACGTGTCCCCTCCCCAGGCAAGAGTAACTGTAGGTGAACAGGGCTGCTAATATTGTCTATTTGTTTGTGTGTGTTTTGCCCTCACCGAGTAACCTCTTAACTGACGATCATGGCACATCGACTTGGGAAGGGGAGGAAGATAGTGCCAAATACCATAGGGGGCAGCATCACTGGGACATTAGATAATTTTATCACC